>NW_028322233.1:5625000-6250000 GCF_059928025.1 Delphinapterus leucas
CTGCGAAGAGGATTTGAAAGCGGGGCAGAATTGCAGGAAAACGATTTCAGGGGGTAGACTGGAATTGCATTTATAGCATAGGAAATGAGGCAGAACGTCGACAATGATGCACTTGGCCAAAAGGGCGTATGCTTTTTTTCCTGAATATATTCAGGGAAAAAAGCATACGCCCTTTTTGGCCAGCCAAGCAAGCATGTTATAGAAATCTGCACTACAATGAAGTCTCACTGCCCCCCGGTCAAAAGGGCCATCTGAAAAAAGTGTAAAATCCAGAAATGCAGCACAGGTCATAGAGAACAGGGAGCCTTGTTATGCTGATGGGTGGGATGTAAACTGCCAACAGCCACTCTGGAGAAGTGTATGGTGTTTCCTGAAACACCTAAAAAACAAAGCAACGGAGCCTAAGGCACTTCCACTTACGGTCCTATAGCTTAGGGAAATTAAAATCAAAAACACACAGCCACCCGAAAGTTTCAGACGGCTCTGTTTACAAGAACCTCGTCTACGGTACAAGTTAAATATCCCAGAAAGCGAAAAATGGATAAAGAAGTTGTGGTACGTACGTACAATGGAATATCACTCACCAGTGAAATCTATGTCATCAGGCCCGTCGTGGCATAATGAGTGGATTCAGGTACGAAGATTCTAAGTGAAATAAGTCACACAGAAAATGAAACATCATAAGATATCACTAATACACGGATTGTAATCTTGGCTACACATGAACTGAATTACAAAACAGAACAGGGTCTCAAATTTAGAAAACCAACTTATGTTTGCTTAAGGGGAAAGGGGAGTTGGGGTGCTGCATAAAACCAGAGATAGAAATTAGCACAGATACCATTCCATACGTCAAATATGTAATAGTCAAGATCTACCCCTTGCTCAACGAAATGGGCTAAACACCCTATATTCAACGCCTACGAATACACCTGACTAGTAAGAATCTTCAAACCCATGGATTTATATGTCTCCATAAGAGAATCAAGCGTGTGTACAGCTGCATGAATGCAGCAGAGAAAATCCGATAAATCCCATTATCAAAATGAATTACAAAAACAAAACACAATGACAGTGAAATAGAGAGGAATTCTTAAATAATTCATTCAGGGCTTGTGATGCAACCTGGATTTACCACATCTACACCCAGAGCTGAGTGAGACATAAGGTTGGACACTTCGGGCTGATAGCATTGGTGAGGTTCGATGAGCAAATGCCGACCCTTTGAAGTCATACTGCATGGTACCCATTCCATGGGTCCCAAATCTCCAGGTTTAAGCGATTCTTCCTTCAGCTAAAACATGCATGGGAAATCCACAGTATGGTGCACCGTGTGACCGGGAAACGTTTTCAAATGCATCTCAGGTTTTGTCCCCTTTTACTCGGGTTCACCATTTCAGACCCTTTACTAACACTCTCCCCACTTGGAGAGTCAGTGCCTTTAACCTCCTGTTTGGCACAGTTTGCAATTTCTGCGCAAGATGAACAGGAATAGGGAGAACCAATGAGAGACTAGCTGTAGGTGTCTGCACGGGCAAATTTAACGCTCATTTCCAACCAGGAAGAGGAATTAACCAAAGGCTCAGGATGCCGTGCCAGAACCAGATTAGGGCCTGAAGCAATCCTGCGGGTTTGCGGCCAGCTCACAAGAAAGCGATTTGTAGAAAGGAGCTCAGGGGCACTGTAATTCACAAACCTGCAGAGTTATAAATGACATCTATCGTCCAACAATATACTGAAGGAAGGCTGCGAAGAGGATTTGAAAGCGGGGCAGAATTGCAGGAAAACGATTTCAGGGGGTAGACTGGAATTGCATTTATAGCATAGGAAATGAGGCAGAACGTCGACAATGATGCACTTGGCCAAAAAGGGCGTATGCTTTTTTTCCTGAATATATTCAGGGAAAAAAGCATACGCCCTTTTTGGCCAGCCAAGCAAGCATGTTATAGAAATCTGCACTACAATGAAGTCTCACTGCCCCCCGGTCAAAAGGGCCATCTGAAAAAAGTGTAAAATCCAGAAATGCAGCACAGGTCATAGAGAACAGGGAGCCTTGTTATGCTGATGGGTGGGATGTAAACTGCCAACAGCCACTCTGGAGAAGTGTATGGTGTTTCCTGAAACACCTAAAAAACAAAGCAACGGAGCCTAAGGCACTTCCACTTACGGTCCTATAGCTTAGGGAAATTAAAATCAAAAACACACAGCCACCCGAAAGTTTCAGACGGCTCTGTTTACAAGAACCTCGTCTACGGTACAAGTTAAATATCCCAGAAAGCGAAAAATGGATAAAGAAGTTGTGGTACGTACGTACAATGGAATATCACTCACCAATGAAATCTATGTCATCAGGCCCGTCGTGGCATAATGAGTGGATTCAGGTACGAAGATTCTAAGTGAAATAAGTCACACAGAAAATGAAACATCATAAGATATCACTAATACACGGATTGTAATCTTGGCTACACATGAACTGAATTACAAAACAGAACAGGGTCTCAAATTTAGAAAACCAACTTATGTTTGCTTAAGGGGAAAGGGGAGTTGGGGTGCTGCATAAAACCAGAGATAGAAATTAGCACAGATACCATTCCATACGTCAAATATGTAATAGTCAAGACCTACCCCTTGCTCAACGAAATGGGCTAAACACCCTATATTCAACGCCTATTAATACACCTGACTAGTAAGAATCTTCAAACCCATGGATTTATATGTCTCCATAAGAGAATCAAGCGTGTGTACAGCTGCATGAATGCAGCAGAGAAAATCCGATAAATCCCATTATCAAAATGAATTACAAAAACAAAACACAATGACAGTGAAATAGAGAGGAATTCTTAAATAATTCATTCAGGGCTTGTGATGCAACCTGGATTTACCACATCTACACCCAGAGCTGAGTGAGACATAAGGTTGGACACTTCGGGCTGAGAGCATTGTTGAGGTTCGATGAGCAAATGCAGACCCTTTGAAGTCATACTGCATGGTACCCATTCCATGGGTCCCAACTCTCCAGGTTTAAGCGATTCTTCCTTCACCTAAAACATGCATAGGAAACCCACAGTATGGTGCACCATGTGACCGGGAAACGTTTTCAAATGCATCTCAGTTTTCGTCCCATTTTACTCGGGTTCACAATTCCAGACTTTTTACTAACCCTCTCCCCACTTGGAGAGTCAGTGCCTTTAACCTCCTGTTTGGCACAGTTTGCAATTTCTGCGCAAGATGAACAGGAATAGGGAGAACCAATGAGAGACTAGCTCTACGTGTCTGCACGGGCAAATTTAACGCTCATTTCCCACCAGGAAGAGGAATTAACCAAAGGCTCAGCATGCCGTGCCGGAACCAGATTAGGGCCTGAAGCAATCATGCGGGTTTGCGGGCAGCTCACAAGAAAGCGATTTGAAGAAAGGAGCTCAGGGGCACTGTAATTCACAAACCTGCAGAGTTATAAATGACAGCTATCTTCCAAAAATATACTGAAGGAAGGCTGCGAAGAGGACTTGAAAGCGGGGCAGAATTGCAGGAAAACGATTTCAGGGGGTAGACTGGAATTGCATTTATAGCATAGGAAATGATGCAGAACGTCGACAATGATGCACTTGGCCAAAAAGGGCGTATGCTTTTTTTCCTGAATATATTCAGGAAAAAAAGCATACGCACTTTTTGGCCAACGAAGCAAGCATGTTAAAGAAATCTGCACTACAGTGAAGTCTCACTGCCCCCCGGTCAAAAGACCCATCTGAAAAAAGTGTAAAATCCAGAAAGGCAGCACAGGCCATGGAGAAGACGAAGCCTTGTTATGCTGATGGGCGGGATGTAAATTGACAACAGCCACTCTGGAGAAGTGTATGGTGTTTCCTGAAACACCTAAAAAACAAAGCAACGGAGCCTATGGCACTTCCACTTATGGTCCTATAGCTTAGGGAAATTAAAATCAGAAACACACAGCCACCCCAAAGTTTCGGACGGCTCTGTGTACAAGAACCTCGTCTACGGTACAAGTTAAATATCCGAGAAAGCGAAAAATGTATAAAGAATATGTGGTACGTACGTACAATGGAATATCACTCTCCAATGAAATCTATGTCATCAGGCCCGTCGTGGCATAATGAGTGGATTCAGGTACGATGATTCTAAGTGAAATAAATCACACAGAAAATGAAACATCATAAGATATCACTAATTCACGGAATGTAATCTTGGCTACACATGAACTGAATTACAAAACAGAACAGGGTCTCCAATTTAGAAAACCAACTTATGTTTGCTTAAGGGGAAAGGGGAGTTGGGGTGCTGCATAAAACCAGAGATAGAAATTAGCACAGATACCATTCCATACGTCAAATATGTAATAGTCAAGACCTATCCCTTGCTCAACGAAATGGGCTAAACACCCTATATTCAACGCCTATTAATACACCTGACTAGTAAGAATCTTCAAACCCATGGATTTATATGTCTCCATAAGAGAATCAAGCGTGTGTACAGCTGCATGAATGCAGCAGAGAAAATCCGATAAATCCCATTATCAAAATGAATTACAAAAACAAAACACAATGACAGTGAAATAGAGAGGAATTCTTAAATAATTCATTCAGGGCTTGTGATGCAACCTGGATTTACCACATCTACACCCAGAGCTGAGTGAGACATAAGGTTGGACACTTCGGGCTGATAGCATTGTTGAGGTTCGATGAGCAAATGCAGACCCTTTGAAGTCATACTGCATGGTACCCATTCCATGGGTCCCAACTCTCCAGGTTTAAGCGATTCTTCCTTCACCTAAAACATGCATAGGAAACCCACAGTATGGTGCACCATGTGACCGGGAAACGTTTTCAAATGCATCTCAGTTTTCGTCCCATTTTACTCGGGTTCACAATTCCAGACTTTTTACTAACCCTCTCCCCACTTGGAGAGTCAGTGCCTTTAACCTCCTGTTTGGCACAGTTTGCAATTTCTGCGCAAGATGAACAGGAATAGGGAGAACCAATGAGAGACTAGCTCTACGTGTCTGCACGGGCAAATTTAATGCTCATTTCCCACCAAGAAGAGGAATTAACCAAAGGCTCAGCATGCCGTTCCGGAACCAGATTAGGGCCTGAAGCAATCGTGCGGGTTTGCAGCCAGCTCACAAGAAAGCGATTTGAACAATGGAGCTCAGGGGCACTGTAATTCACAAACCTGCAGAGTTATAAATGACAGCTATCTTCTAAAATTGTATTGAAGTAAGGCTGCGAAGTGGACTTGAAAGCGGTGCAGAATTGCAGGAAAACGATTTCAGGGCGTGCACTGGAATTGCATTTAAAGCATAGGAAAAGAGGCAGAACGTCGACAATGATGCACTTGGCCAAAAAGGGCGTATGCGTTTTTTCCTGAATATATTCAGGAAAAAACGCATACGCCCTTTTTGGACAACCAAGCAAGCATATTAAAGAAATCTGCACTACAGTGAAGTCTCACTGCCCCCCGGTCAAAAGGGCCATCTGAAAAAAGTGTAAAATCCAGAAAGGCAGCACAGGCCATGGAGAACAGGGAGCCTTGTTATGCTGATGGGTGGGATGTAAATTGCCAAGAGCCACTCTGGAGAAGTGTATGGTGTTTCCTCAAACAACTAAAAAACAAAGCAACGGAGCCTACGGCACTTCCACTTATGGTCCTATAGCTTAGGGAAATTAAAATAAAAAACACACAGCCACCCCAAAGTTTCAGACGGCTCTGTTTACAAGAACCTCGTCTACGGTACAAGTTAAATATCCCAGAATGCGAAAAATGGATAAAGAAGTTGTGGTACGTACGTAGAATAGAATATCACTCACCAATGAAGTCTACGTCATCTGGCCCATCGTGGCATAATGAGTGGATTCAGGTACGATGATTCTAAGTGAAATAAGTCACACAGAAAATGAAACATCATAAAATATCACTAATACACGGAATGTAATCTTGGCTACACATGAACTGAATTACAAAACAGAACAGGGTCTCCAATTTAGAAAACCAACTTATGTTTGCTTAAGGGGAAAGGTGAGTTGGGGTGCTGCATAAAACCAGCGATAGAAATTAGCACAGATACCATTCCATACGTCAAATATGTAATAGTCAAGACCTACCCCTTGCTCAACGAAATGGGCTAAACACCCTATATTCAACGCCTACGAATACACCTGACTAGTAAGAATCTTCAAACCCATGGATTTATATGTCTCCATAAGAGAATCAAGCGTGTGTACAGCTGCATGAATGCAGCAGAGAAAATCCGATAAATCCCATTATCAAAATGAATTACAAAAACAAAACACAATGACAGTGAAATAGAGAGGACTTCTTAAATAATTCATTCAGGGCTTGTGATGCAACCTGGATTTACCACATCTACACCCAGAGCTGAGTGAGACATAAGGTTGGACACTTCGGGCTGATAGCATTGGTGAGGTTCGATGAGCAAATGCAGACCCTTTGAAGTCATACTGCATGGTACCCATTCCATGGGTCCCAAATCTCCAGGTTTAAGCGATTCTTCCTTCAGCTAAAACATGCATGGGAAATCCACAGTATGGTGCACCGTGTGACCGGGAAACGTTTTCAAATGCATCTCAGGTTTTGTCCCCTTTTACTCGGGTTCACCATTTCAGACCCTTTACTAACACTCTCCCCACTTGGAGAGTCAGTGCCTTTAACCTCCTGTTTGGCACAGTTTGCAATTTCTGCGCAAGATGAACTGGAATAGGGAGAACCAATGAGAGACTAGCTGTAGGTGTCTGCACGGGCAAATTTAACGCTCATTTCCAACCAGGAAGAGGAATTAACCAAAGGCTCAGCATGCCGTGCCAGAACCAGATTAGGGCCTGAAGCAATCCTGCGGGTTTGCGGCCAGCTCACAAGAAAGCGATTTGTAGAAAGGAGCTCAGGGGCACTGTAATTCACAAACCTGCAGAGTTATAAATGACATCTATCGTCCAACAATATACTGAAGGAAGGCTGCGAAGAGGATTTGAAAGCGGGGCAGAATTGCAGGAAAACGATTTCAGGGGGTAGACTGGAATTGCATTTATAGCATAGGAAATGAGGCAGACCGTCGACAATGATGCACTTGGCCAAAAAGGGCGTATGCTTTTTTTCCTGAATATATTCAGGGAAAAAAGCATACGCGCTTTTTGGCCAGCCAAGCAAGCATGTTATAGAAATCTGCACTACAATGAAGTCTCACTGCCCCCTGGTCAAAAGGGCCATCTGAAAAAAGTGTAAAATCCAGAAATGCAGCACAGGTCATAGAGAACAGGGAGCCTTGTTATGCTGATGGGTGGGATGTAAACTGCCAACAGCCACTCTGGAGAAGTGTATGGTGTTTCCTGAAACACCTAAAAAACAAAGCAACGGAGCCTAAGGCAATTCCACTTACGGTCCTATAGCTTAGGGAAATTAAAATCAAAAACACACAGCCACCCGAAAGTTTCAGACGGCTCTGTTTACAAGAACCTCGTCTACGGTACAAGTTAAATATCCCAGAAAGCGAAAAATGTATAAAGAATATGTGGTACGTACGTACAATGGAATATCACTCTCCAATGAAATCTATGTCATCAGGCCCGTCGTGGCATAATGAGTGGATTCAGGTACGATGATTCTAAGTGAAATAAATCACACAGAAAATGAAACATCATAAGATATCACTAATTCACGGAATGTAATCTTGGCTACACATGAACTGAATTACAAAACAGAACAGGGTCTCAAATTTAGAAAACCAACTTATGTTTGCTTAAGGGGAAAGGTGAGTTGGGGTGCTGCATAAAACCAGAGATAGAAATTAGCACAGATACCATTCCATACGTCAAATATGTAATAGTCAAGACCTACCCCTTGCTCAACGAAATGGGCTAAACACCCTATATTCAACGCCTATTAATACACCTGACTAGTAAGAATCTTCAAACCCATGGATTTATATGTCTCCATAAGAGAATCAAGCGTGTGTACAGCTGCATGAATGCAGCAGAGAAAATCCGATAAATCCCATTATCAAAATGAATTACAAAAACAAAACACAATGACAGTGAAATAGAGAGGAATTCTTAAATAATTCATTCAGGGCTTGTGATGCAACCTGGATTTACCACATCTACACCCAGAGCTGAGTGAGACATAAGGTTGGACACTTCGGGCTGATAGCATTGTTGAGGTTCGATGAGCAAATGCAGACCCTTTGAAGTCATACTGCATGGTACCCATTCCATGGGTCCCAACTCTCCAGGTTTAAGCGATTCTTCCTTCACCTAAAACATGCATAGGAAACCCACAGTATGGTGCACCATGTGACCGGGAAACGTTTTCAAATGCATCTCAGTTTTCGTCCCATTTTACTCGGGTTCACAATTCCAGACTTTTTACTAACCCTCTCCCCACTTGGAGAGTCAGTGCCTTTAACCTCCTGTTTGGCACAGTTTGCAATTTCTGCGCAAGATGAACAGGAATAGGGAGAACCAATGAGAGACTAGCTCTACGTGTCTGCACGGGCAAATTTAACGCTCATTTCCCACCAGGAAGAGGAATTAACCAAAGGCTCAGCATGCCGTGCCGGAACCAGATTAGGGCCTGAAGCAATCATGCGGGTTTGCGGGCAGCTCACAAGAAAGCGATTTGAAGAAAGGAGCTCAGGGGCACTGTAATTCACAAACCTGCAGAGTTATAAATGACAGCTATCTTCCCAAAATATACTGAAGGAAGGCTGCGAAGAGGACTTGAAAGCGGGGCAGAATTGCAGGAAAACGATTTCAGGGGGTAGACTGGAATTGCATTTATAGCATAGGAAATGATGCAGAACGTCGACAATGATGCACTTGGCCAAAAAGGGCGTATGCTTTTTTTCCTGAATATATTCAGGAAAAAAAGCATACGCCCTTTTTGGCCAACGAAGCAAGCATGTTAAAGAAATCTGCACTACAGTGAAGTCTCACTGCCCCCCGGTCAAAAGACCCATCTGAAAAAAGTGTAAAATCCAGAAAGGCAGCACAGGCCATGGAGAAGACGAAGCCTTGTTATGCTGATGGGCGGGATGTAAATTGACAACAGCCACTCTGGAGAAGTGTATGGTGTTTCCTGAAACACCTAAAAAACAAAGCAACGGAGCCTATGGCACTTCCACTTATGGTCCTATAGCTTAGGGAAATTAAAATCAGAAACACACAGCCACCCCAAAGTTTCCGACGGCTCTGTGTACAAGAACCTCGTCTACGGTACAAGTTAAATATCCGAGAAAGCGAAAAATGTATAAAGAATATGTGGTACGTACGTACAATGGAATATCACTCTCCAATGAAATCTATGTCATCAGGCCCGTCGTGGCATAATGAGTGGATTCAGGTACGATGATTCTAAGTGAAATAAATCACACAGAAAATGAAACATCATAAGATATCACTAATTCACGGAATGTAATCTTGGCTACACATGAACTGAATTACAAAACAGAACAGGGTCTCCAATTTAGAAAACCAACTTATGTTTGCTTAAGGGGAAAGGTGAGTTGGGGTGCTGCATAAAACCAGAGATAGAAATTAGCACAGATACCATTCCATACGTCAAATATGTAATAGTCAAGACCTATCCCTTGCTCAACGAAATGGGCTAAACACCCTATATTCAACGCCTATTAATACACCTGACTAGTAAGAATCTTCAAACCCATGGATTTATATGTCTCCATAAGAGAATCAAGCGTGTGTACAGCTGCATGAATGCAGCAGAGAAAATCCGATAAATCCCATTATCAAAATGAATTACAAAAACAAAACACAATGACAGTGAAATAGAGAGGAATTCTTAAATAATTCATTCAGGGCTTGTGATGCAACCTGGATTTACCACATCTACACCCAGAGCTGAGTGAGACATAAGGTTGGACACTTCGGGCTGATAGCATTGTTGAGGTTCGATGAGCAAATGCAGACCCTTTGAAGTCATACTGCATGGTACCCATTCCATGGGTCCCAACTCTCCAGGTTTAAGCGATTCTTCCTTCACCTAAAACATGCATAGGAAACCCACAGTATGGTGCACCATGTGACCGGGAAACGTTTTCAAATGCATCTCAGTTTTCGTCCCATTTTACTCGGGTTCACAATTCCAGACATTTTACTAACCCTCTCCCCACTTGGAGAGTCAGTGCCTTTAACCTCCTGTTTGGCACAGTTTGCAATTTCTGCGCAAGATGAACAGGAATAGGGAGAACCAATGAGAGACTAGCTCTACGTGTCTGCACGGGCAAATTTAATGCTCATTTCCCACCAAGAAGAGGAATTAACCAAAGGCTCAGCATGCCGTTCCGGAACCAGATTAGGGCCTGAAGCAATCGTGCGGGTTTGCAGCCAGCTCACAAGAAAGCGATTTGAACAATGGAGCTCAGGGGCACTGTAATTCACAAACCTGCAGAGTTATAAATGACAGCTATCGTCTAAAAATGTATTGAAGTAAGGCTGCGAAGTGGACTTGAAAGCGGTGCAGAATTGCAGGAAAACGATTTCAGGGCGTGCACTGGAATTGCATTTAAAGCATAGGAAAAGAGGCAGAACGTCGACAATGATGCACTTGTCCAAAAAGGGCGTATGCGTTTTTTCCTGAATATATTCAGGAAAAAACGCATACGCCCTTTTTGGACAACCAAGCAAGCATATTAAAGAAATCTGCACTACAGTGAAGTCTCACTGCCCCCCGGTCAAAAGGGCCATCTGAAAAAAGTGTAAAATCCAGAAAGGCAGCACAGGCCATGGAGAACAGGGAGCCTTGTTATGCTGATGGGTGGGATGTAAATTGCCAAGAGCCACTCTGGAGAAGTGTATGGTGTTTCCTCAAACAACTAAAAAACAAAGCAACGGAGCCTACGGCACTTCCACTTATGGTCCTATAGCTTAGGGAAATTAAAATCAAAAACACACAGCCACCCCAAAGTTTCAGACGGCTCTGTTTACAAGAACCTCGTCTACGGTACAAGTTAAATATCCCAGAAAGCGAAAAATGGATAAAGAAGTTGTGGTACGTACGTAGAATAGAATATCACTCACCAATGAAGTCTACGTCATCTGGCCCGTCGTGGCATAATGAGTGGATTCAGGTACGATGATTCTAAGTGAAATAAGTCACACAGAAAATGAAACATCATAAAATATCACTAATACACGGAATGTAATCTTGGCTACACATGAACTGAATTACAAAACAGAACAGGGTCTCCAATTTAGAAAACCAACTTATGTTTGCTTAAGGGGAAAGGTGAGTTGGGGTGCTGCATAAAACCAGCGATAGAAATTAGCACAGATACCATTCCATACGTCAAATATGTAATAGTCAAGACCTACCCCTTGCTCAACGAAATGGGCTAAACACCCTATATTCAACGCCTACGAATACACCTGACTAGTAAGAATCTTCAAACCCATGGATTTATATGTCTCCATAAGAGAATCAAGCGTGTGTACAGCTGCATGAATGCAGCAGAGAAAATCCGATAAATCCCATTATCAAAATGAATTACAAAAACAAAACACAATGACAGTGAAATAGAGAGGAATTCTTAAATAATTCATTCAGGGCTTGTGATGCAACCTGGATTTACCACATCTACACCCAGAGCTGAGTGAGACATAAGGTTGGACACTTCGGGCTGATAGCATTGGTGAGGTTCGATGAGCAAATGCAGACCCTTTGAAGTCATACTGCATGGTACCCATTCCATGGGTCCCAAATCTCCAGGTTTAAGCGATTCTTCCTTCACCTAAAACATGCATGGGAAATCCACAGTATGGTGCACCGTGTGACCGGGAAACGTTTTCAAATGCATCTCAGGTTTTGTCCCCTTTTACTCGGGTTCACCATTTCAGACCCTTTACTAACACTCTCCCCACTTGGAGAGTCAGTGCCTTTAACCTCCTGTTTGGCACAGTTTGCAATTTCTGCGCAAGATGAACAGGAATAGGGAGAACCAATGAGAGACTAGCTGTAGGTGTCTGCACGGGCAAATTTAACGCTCATTTCCAACCAGGAAGAGGAATTAACCAAAGGCTCAGCATGCCGTGCCAGAACCAGATTAGGGCCTGAAGCAATCCTGCGGGTTTGCGGCCAGCTCACAAGAAAGCGATTTGTAGAAAGGAGCTCAGGGGCACTGTAATTCACAAACCTGCAGAGTTATAAATGACATCTATCGTCCAACAATATACTGAAGGAAGGCTGCGAAGAGGATTTGAAAGTGGGGCAGAATTGCAGGAAAACGATTTCAGGGGGTAGACTGGAATTGCATTTATAGCATAGGAAATGAGGCAGAACGTCGACAATGATGCACTTGGCCAAAAAGGGCGTATGCTTTTTTTCCTGAATATATTCAGGGAAAAAAGCATACGCCCTTTTTGGCCAGCCAAGCAAGCATGTTATAGAAATCTGCACTACAATGAAGTCTCACTGCCCCCCGGTCAAAAGGGCCATCTGAAAAAAGTGTAAAATCCAGAAATGCAGCACAGGTCATAGAGAACAGGGAGCCTTGTTATGCTGATGGGTGGGATGTAAACTGCCAACAGCCACTCTGGAGAAGTGTATGGTGTTTCCTGAAACACCTAAAAAACAAAGCAACGGAGCCTAAGGCACTTCCACTTACGGTCCTATAGCTTAGGGAAATTAAAATCAAAAACACACAGCCACCCGAAAGTTTCAGACGGCTCTGTTTACAAGAACCTCGTCTACGGTACAAGTTAAATATCCCAGAAAGCGAAAAATGGATAAAGAAGTTGTGGTACGTACGTACAATGGAATATCACTCACCAATGAAATCTATGTCATCAGGCCCGTCGTGGCATAATGAGTGGATTCAGGTACGAAGATTCTAAGTGAAATAAGTCACACAGAAAATGAAACATCATAAGATATCACTAATACACGGATTGTAATCTTGGCTACACATGAACTGAATTACAAAACAGAACAGGGTCTCAAATTTAGAAAACCAACTTATGTTTGCTTAAGGGGAAAGGGGAGTTGGGGTGCTGCATAAAACCAGAGATAGAAATTAGCACAGATACCATTCCATACGTCAAATATGTAATAGTCAAGACCTACCCCTTGCTCAACGAAATGGGCTAAACACCCTATATTCAACGCCTACGAATACACCTGACTAGTAAGAATCTTCAAACCCATGGATTTATATGTCTCCATAAGAGAATCAAGCGTGTGTACAGCTGCATGAATGCAGCAGAGAAAATCCGATAAATCCCATTATCAAAATGAATTACAAAAACAAAACACAATGACAGTGAAATAGAGAGGAATTCTTAAATAATTCATTCAGGGCTTGTGATGCAACCTGGATTTACCACATCTACACCCAGAGCTGAGTGAGACATAAGGTTGGACACTTCGGGCTGATAGCATTGGTGAGGTTCGATGAGCAAATGCAGACCCTTTGAAGTCATACTGCATGGTACCCATTCCATGGGTCCCAAATCTCCAGGTTTAAGCGATTCTTCCTTCAGCTAAAACATGCATGGGAAATCCACAGTATGGTGCACCGTGTGACCGGGAAACGTTTTCAAATGCATCTTAGGTTTTGTCCCCTTTTACTCGGGTTCACCATTTCAGACCCTTTACTAACCCTCTCCCCACTTGGAGAGTCAGTGCCTTTAACCTCCTGTTTGGCACAGTTTGCAATTTCTGCGCAAGATGAACAGGAATAGGGAGAACCAATGAGAGACTAGCTGTAGGTGTCTGCACGGGCAAATTTAACGCTCATTTCCAACCAGGAAGAGGAATTAACCAAAGGCTCAGCATGCCGTGCCAGAACCAGATTAGGGCCTGAAGCAATCCTGCGGGTTTGCGGCCAGCTCACAAGAAAGCGATTTGTAGAAAGGAGCTCAGGGGCACTGTAATTCACAAACCTGCAGAGTTATAAATGACAGCTATCTTCCAAAAATATACTGAAGGAAGGCTGCGAAGAGGACTTGAAAGCGGGGCAGAATTGCAGGAAAACGATTTCAGGGGGTAGACTGGAATTGCATTTATAGCATAGGAAATGATGCAGAACGTCGACAATGATGCACTTGGCCAAAAAGGGCGTATGCTTTTTTTCCTGAATATATTCAGGAAAAAAAGCATACGCACTTTTTGGCCAACGAAGCAAGCATGTTAAAGAAATCTGCACTACAGTGAAGTCTCACTGCCCCCCGGTCAAAAGACCCATCTGAAAAAAGTGTAAAATCCAGAAAGGCAGCACAGGCCATGGAGAAGACGAAGCCTTGTTATGCTGATGGGCGGGATGTAAATTGACAACAGCCACTCTGGAGAAGTGTATGGTGTTTCCTGAAACACCTAAAAAACAAAGCAACGGAGCCTATGGCACTTCCACTTATGGTCCTATAGCTTAGGGAAATTAAAATCAGAAACACACAGCCACCCCAAAGTTTCGGACGGCTCTGTGTACAAGAACCTCGTCTACGGTACAAGTTAAATATCCGAGAAAGCGAAAAATGTATAAAGAATATGTGGTACGTACGTACAATGGAATATCACTCTCCAATGAAATCTATGTCATCAGGCCCGTCGTGGCATAATGAGTGGATTCAGGTACGATGATTCTAAGTGAAATAAATCACACAGAAAATGAAACATCATAAGATATCACTAATTCACGGAATGTAATCTTGGCTACACATGAACTGAATTACAAAACAGAACAGGGTCTCCAATTTAGAAAACCAACTTATGTTTGCTTAAGGGGAAAGGTGAGTTGGGGTGCTGCATAAAACCAGAGATAGAAATTAGCACAGATACCATTCCATACGTCAAATATGTAATAGTCAAGACCTACCACTTGCTCAACGAAATGGGCTAAACACCCTATATTCAACGCCTATTAATACACCTGACTAGTAAGAATCTTCAAACCCATGGATTTATATGTCTCCATAAGAGAATCAAGCGTGTGTACAGCTGCATGAATGCAGCAGAGAAAATCCGATAAATCCCATTATCAAAATGAATTACAAAAACAAAACACAATGACAGTGAAATAGAGAGGAATTCTTAAATAATTCATTCAGGGCTTGTGATGCAACCTGGATTTACCACATCTACACCCAGAGCTGAGTGAGACATAAGGTTGGACACTTCGGGCTGATAGCATTGGTGAGGTTCGATGAGCAAATGCAGACCCTTTGAAGTCATACTGCATGGTACCCATTCCATGGGTCCCAACTCTCCAGGTTTAAGCGATTCTTCCTTCACCTAAAACATGCATAGGAAACCCACAGTATGGTGCACCATGTGACCGGGAAACGTTTTCAAAGGCATCTCAGTTTTCGTCCCATTTTACTCGGGTTCACAATTCCAGACTTTTTACTAACCCTCTCCCCACTTGGAGAGTCAGTGCCTTTAACCTCCTGTTTGGCACAGTTTGCAATTTCTGCGCAAGATGAACAGGAATAGGGAGAACCAATGAGAGACTAGCTCTACGTGTCTGCACGGGCAAATTTAATGCTCATTTCCCACCAAGAAGAGGAATTAACCAAAGGCTCAGCATGCCGTTCCGGAACCAGATTAGGGCCTGAAGCAATCGTGCGGGTTTGCAGCCAGCTCACAAGAAAGCGATTTGAACAATGGAGCTCAGAGGCACTGTAATTCACAAACCTGCAGAGTTATAAATGACAGCTATCGTCCAACAATATACTGAAGGAAGGCTGCGAAGAGGATTTGAAAGCGGGGCAGAATTGCAGGAAAACGATTTCAGGGGGTAGACTGGAATTGCATTTATAGCATAGGAAATGAGGCAGAACGTCGACAATGATGCACTTGGCCAAAAAAGGTGTATGCTTTTTTCCTGAATATATTCAGGGAAAAAAGCATACGCCCTTTTTGGCCAGCCAAGCAAGCATGTTATAGAAATCTGCACTACAATGAAGTCTCACTGCCCCCCGGTCAAAAGGGCCATCTGAAAAAAGTGTAAAATCCAGAAATGCAGCACAGGTCATAGAGAACAGGGAGCCTTGTTATGCTGATGGGTGGGATGTAAACTGCCAACAGCCACTCTGGAGAAGTGTATGGTGTTTCCTGAAACACCTAAAAAACAAAGCAACGGAGCCTAAGGCACTTCCACTTACGGTCCTATAGCTTAGGGAAATTAAAATCAAAAACACACAGCCACCCGAAAGTTTCAGACGGCTCTGTTTACAAGAACCTCGTCTACGGTACAAGTTAAATATCCCAGAAAGCGAAAAATGGATAAAGAAGTTGTGGTACGTACGTACAATGGAATATCACTCACCAATGAAATCTATGTCATCAGGCCCGTCGTGGCATAATGAGTGGATTCAGGTACGAAGATTCTAAGTGAAATAAGTCACACAGAAAATGAAACATCATAAGATATCACTAATACACGGATTGTAATCTTGGCTACACATGAACTGAATTACAAAACAGAACAGGGTCTCAAATTTAGAAAACCAACTTATGTTTGCTTAAGGGGAAAGGGGAGTTGGGGTGCTGCATAAAACCAGAGATAGAAATTAGCACAGATACCATTCCATACGTCAAATATGTAATAGTCAAGACCTACCCCTTGCTCAACGAAATGGGCTAAACACCCTATATTCAACGCCTATTAATACACCTGACTAGTAAGAATCTTCAAACCCATGGATTTATATGTCTCCATAAGAGAATCAAGCGTGTGTACAGCTGCATGAATGCAGCAGAGAAAATCCGATAAATCCCATTATCAAAATGAATTACAAAAACAAAACAGAATGACAGTGAAATAGAGAGGAATTCTTAAATAATTCATTCAGGGCTTGTGATGCAACCTGGATTTACCACATCTACACCCAGAGCTGAGTGAGACATAAGGTTGGACACTTCGGGCTGATAGCATTGTTGAGGTTCGATGAGCAAATGCAGACCCTTTGAAGTCATACTGCATGGTACCCATTCCATGGGTCCCAACTCTCCAGGTTTAAGCGATTCTTCCTTCACCTAAAACATGCATAGGAAACCCACAGTATGGTGCACCATGTGACCGGGAAACGTTTTCAAATGCATCTCAGTTTTCGTCCCATTTTACTCGGGTTCACAATTCCAGACTTTTTACTAACCCTCTCCCCACTTGGAGAGTCAGTGCCTTTAACCTCCTGTTTGGCACAGTTTGCAATTTCTGCGCAAGATGAACAGGAATAGGGAGAACCAATGAGAGACTAGCTCTACGTGTCTGCACGGGCAAATTTAACGCTCATTTCCCACCAGGAAGAGGAATTAACCAAAGGCTCAGCATGCCGTGCCGGAACCAGATTAGGGCCTGAAGCAATCATGCGGGTTTGCGGGCAGCTCACAAGAAAGCGATTTGAAGAAAGGAGCTCAGGGGCACTGTAATTCACAAACCTGCAGAGTTATAAATGACAGCTATCTTCCAAAAATATACTGAAGGAAGGCTGCGAAGAGGACTTGAAAGCGGGGCAGAATTGCAGGAAAACGATTTCAGGGGGTAGACTGGAATTGCATTTATAGCATAGGAAATGATGCAGAACGTCAACAATGATGCACTTGGCCAAAAAGGGCGTATGCTTTTTTTCCTGAATATATTCAGGAAAAAAAGCATACGCACTTTTTGGCCAACGAAGCAAGCATGTTAAAGAAATCTGCACTACAGTGAAGTCTCACTGCCCCCTGGTCAAAAGACCCATCTGAAAAAAGTGTAAAATCCAGAAAGGCAGCACAGGCCATGGAGAAGACGAAGCCTTGTTATGCTGATGGGCGGGATGTAAATTGACAACAGCCACTCTGGAGAAGTGTATGGTGTTTCCTGAAACACCTAAAAAACAAAGCAACGGAGCCTATGGCACTTCCACTTATGGTCCTATAGCTTAGGGAAATTAAAATCAGAAACACACAGCCACCCCAAAGTTTCGGACGGCTCTGTGTACAAGAACCTCGTCTACGGTACAAGTTAAATATCCGAGAAAGCGAAAAATGTATAAAGAATATGTGGTACGTACGTACAATGGAATATCACTCTCCAATGAAATCTATGTCATCAGGCCCGTCGTGGCATAATGAGTGGATTCAGGTACGATGATTCTAAGTGAAATAAATCACACAGAAAATGAAACATCATAAGATATCACTAATTCACGGAATGTAATCTTGGCTACACATGAACTGAATTACAAAACAGAACAGGGTCTCCAATTTAGAAAACCAACTTATGTTTGCTTAAGGGGAAAGGGGAGTTGGGGTGCTGCATAAAACCAGAGATAGAAATTAGCACAGATACCATTCCATACGTCAAATATGTAATAGTCAAGACCTACCCCTTGCTCAACGAAATGGGCTAAACACCCTATATTCAACGCCTATTAATACACCTGACTAGTAAGAATCTTCAAACCCATGGATTTATATGTCTCCATAAGAGAATCAAGCGTGTGTACAGCTGCATGAATGCAGCAGAGAAAATCCGATAAATCCCATTATCAAAATGAATTACAAAAACAAAACACAATGACAGTGAAATAGAGAGGAATTCTTAAATAATTCATTCAGGGCTTGTGATGCAACCTGGATTTACCACATCTACACCCAGAGCTGAGTGAGACATAAGGTTGGACACTTCGGGCTGATAGCATTGGTGAGGTTCGATGAGCAAATGCAGACCCTTTGAAGTCATACTGCATGGTACCCATTCCATGGGTCCCAACTCTCCAGGTTTAAGCGATTCTTCCTTCACCTAAAACATGCATAGGAAACCCACAGTATGGTGCACCATGTGACCGGGAAACGTTTTCAAATGCATCTCAGTTTTCGTCCCATTTTACTCGGGTTCACAATTCCAGACTTTTTACTAACCCTCTCCCCACTTGGAGAGTCAGTGCCTTTAACCTCCTGTTTGGCACAGTTTGCAATTTCTGCGCAAGATGAACAGGAATAGGGAGAACCAATGAGAGACTAGCTCTACGTGTCTGCACGGGCAAATTTAATGCTCATTTCCCACCAAGAAGAGGAATTAACCAAAGGCTCAGCATGCCGTTCCGGAACCAGATTAGGGCCTGAAGCAATCGTGCGGGTTTGCAGCCAGCTCACAAGAAAGCGATTTGAACAATGGAGCTCAGGGGCACTGTAATTCACAAACCTGCAGAGTTATAAATGACAGCTATCGTCTAAAAATGTATTGAAGTAAGGCTGCGAAGTGGACTTGAAAGCGGTGCAGAATTGCAGGAAAACGATTTCAGGGCGTGCACTGGAATTGCATTTAAAGCATAGGAAAAGAGGCAGAACGTCGACAATGATGCACTTGGCCAAAAAGGGCGTATGCGTTTTTTCCTGAATATATTCAGGAAAAAACGCATACGCACTTTTTGGACAACCAAGCAAGCATATTAAAGAAATCTGCACTACAGTGAAGTCTCACTGCCCCCCGGTCAAAAGACCCATCTGAAAAAAGGGTAAAATCCAGAAAGGCAGCACAGGCCATGGAGAACAGGGAGCCTTGTTATGCTGATGGGTGGGATGTAAATTGCCAAGAGCCACTCTGGAGAAGTGTATGGTGTTTCCTCAAACAACTAAAAAACAAAGCAACGGAGCCTACGGCACTTCCACTTATGGTCCTATAGCTTAGGGAAATTAAAATCAAAAACACACAGCCACCCCAAAGTTTCAGACGGCTCTGTTTACAAGAACCTCGTCTACGGTACAAGTTAAATATCCCAGAAAGCGAAAAATGGATAAAGAAGTTGTGGTACGTACGTAAAATAGAATATCACTCACCAATGAAGTCTATGTCATCTGGCCCGTCGTGGCATAATGAGTGGATTCAGGTACGATGATTCTAAGTGAAATAAGTCACACAGAAAATGAAACATCATAAAATATCACTAATACACGGAATGTAATCTTGGCTACACATGAACTGAATTACAAAACAGAACAGGGTCTCCAATTTAGAAAACCAACTTATGTTTGCTTAAGGGGAAAGGTGAGTTGGGGTGCTGCATAAAACCAGCGATAGAAATTAGCACAGATACCATTCCATACGTCAAATATGTAATAGTCAAGACCTACCCCTTGCTCAACGAAATGGGCTAAACACCCTATATTCAACGCCTACGAATACACCTGACTAGTAAGAATCTTCAAACCCATGGATTTATATGTCTCCATAAGAGAATCAAGCGTGTGTACAGCTGCATGAATGCAGCAGAGAAAATCCGATAAATCCCATTATCAAAATGAATTACAAAAACAAAACACAATGACAGTGAAATAGAGAGGAATTCTTAAATAATTCATTCAGGGCTTGTGATGCAACCTGGATTTACCACATCTACACCCAGAGCTGAGTGAGACATAAGGTTGGACACTTCGGGCTGATAGCATTGTTGAGGTTCGATGAGCAAATGCAGACCCTTTGAAGTCATACTGCATGGTACCCATTCCATGGGTCCCAAATCTCCAGGTTTAAGCGATTCTTCCTTCAGCTAAAACATGCATGGGAAATCCACAGTATGGTGCACCGTGTGACCGGGAAACGTTTTCAGATGCATCTCAGGTTTTGTCCCCTTTTACTCGGGTTCACCATTTCAGACCCTTTACTAACACTCTCCCCACTTGGAGAGTCAGTGCTTTTAACCTCCTGTTTGGCACAGTTTGCAATTTCTGCGCAAGATGAACAGGAATAGGGAGAACCAATGAGAGACTAGCTGTAGGTGTCTGCACGGGCAAATTTAACGCTCATTTCCAACCAGGAAGAGGAATTAACCAAAGGCTCAGCATGCCGTGCCAGAACCAGATTAGGGCCTGAAGCAATCCTGCGGGTTTGCGGCCAGCTCACAAGAAAGCGATTTGTAGAAAGGAGCTCAGGGGCACTGTAATTCACAAACCTGCAGAGTTATAAATGACATCTATCGTCCAACAATATACTGAAGGAAGGCTGCGAAGAGGATTTGAAAGCGGGGCAGAATTGCAGGAAAACGATTTCAGGGGGTAGACTGGAATTGCATTTATAGCATAGGAAATGAGGCAGAACGTCGACAATGATGCACTTGGCCAAAAAGGGCGTATGCTTTTTTTCCTGAATATATTCAGGGAAAAAAGCATACGCCCTTTTTGGCCAGCCAAGCAAGCATGTTATAGAAATCTGCACTACAATGAAGTCTCACTGCCCCCCGGTCAAAAGGGCCATCTGAAAAATGTGTAAAATCCAGAAATGCAGCACAGGTCATAGAGAACAGGGAGCCTTGTTATGCTGATGGGTGGGATGTAAACTGCCAACAGCCACTCTGGAGAAGTGTATGGTGTTTCCTGAAACACCTAAAAAACAAAGCAACGGAGCCTAAGGCACTTCCACTTACGGTCCTATAGCTTAGGGAAATTAAAATCAAAAACACACAGCCACCCGAAAGTTTCAGACGGCTCTGTTTACAAGAACCTCGTCTACGGTACAAGTTAAATATCCCAGAAAGCGAAAAATGGATAAAGAAGTTGTGGTACGTACGTACAATGGAATATCACTCACCAATGAAATCTATGTCATCAGGCCCGTCGTGGCATAATGAGTGGATTCAGGTACGAAGATTCTAAGTGAAATAAGTCACACAGAAAATGAAACATCATAAGATATCACTAATACACGGATTGTAATCTTGGCTACACATGAACTGAATTACAAAACAGAACAGGGTCTCAAATTTAGAAAACCAACTTATGTTTGCTTAAGGGGAAAGGGGAGTTGGGGTGCTGCATAAAACCAGAGATAGAAATTAGCACAGATACCATTCCATACGTCAAATATGTAATAGTCAAGACCTACCCCTTGCTCAACGAAATGGGCTAAACATGGGAAGAGGAATTAACCAAAGGCTCAGCATGTCGTGCCGGAACCAGATTAGGGCCTGAAGCAATCATGCGGGTTTGCGGGCAGCTCACAAGAAAGCGATTTGAAGAAAGGAGCTCAGGGGCACTGTAATTCACAAACCTGCAGAGTTATAAATGACAGCTATCTTCCAAAAATATACTGAAGGAAGGCTGCGAAGAGGACTTGAAAGCGGGGCAGAATTGCAGGAAAACGATTTCAGGGGGTAGACTGGAATTGCATTTATAGCATAGGAAATGATGCAGAACGTCGACAATGATGCACTTGGCCAAAAAGGGCGTATGCTTTTTTTCCTGAATATATTCAGGAAAAAAAGCATACGCACTTTTTGGCCAACGAAGCAAGCATGTTAAAGAAATCTGCACTACAGTGAAGTCTCACTGCCCCCCGGTCAAAAGACCCATCTGAAAAAAGTGTAAAATCCAGAAAGGCAGCACAGGCCATGGAGAAGACGAAGCCTTGTTATGCTGATGGGCGGGATGTAAATTGACAACAGCCACTCTGGAGAAGTGTATGGTGTTTCCTGAAACACCTAAAAATCAAAGCAACGGAGCCTATGGCACTTCCACTTATGGTCCTATAGCTTAGGGAAATTAAAATCAGAAACACACAGCCACCCCAAAGTTTCGGACGGCTCTGTGTACAAGAACCTCGTCTACGGTACAAGTTAAATATCCCAGAAAGCGAAAAATGGATAAAGAAGTTGTGGTACGTACGTACAATGGAATATCACTCACCAATGAAATCTATGTCATCAGGCCCGTCGTGGCATAATGAGTGGATTCAGGTACGATGATTCTAAGTGAAATAAATCACACAGAAAATGAAACATCATAAGATATCACTAATTCACGGAATGTAATCTTGGCTACACATGAACTGAATTACAAAACAGAACAGGGTCTCCAATTTAGAAAACCAACTTATGTTTGCTTAAGGGGAAAGGGGAGTTGGGGTGCTGCATAAAACCAGAGATAGAAATTAGCACAGATACCATTCCATACGTCAAATATGTAATAGTCAAGACCTACCCCTTGCTCAACGAAATGGGCTAAACACCCTATATTCAACGCCTATTAATACACCTGACTAGTAAGAATCTTCAAACCCATGGATTTATATGTCTCCATAAGAGAATCAAGCGTGTGTACAGCTGCATGAATGCAGCAGAGAAAATCCGATAAATCCCATTATCAAAATGAATTACAAAAACAAAACACAATGACAGTGAAATAGAGAGGAATTCTTAAATAATTCATTCAGGGCTTGTGATGCAACCTGGATTTACCACATCTACACCCAGAGCTGAGTGAGACATAAGGTTGGACACTTCGGGCTGATAGCATTGGTGAGGTTCGATGAGCAAATGCAGACCCTTTGAAGTCATACTGCATGGTACCCATTCCATGGGTCCCAACTCTCCAGGTTTAAGCGATTCTTCCTTCACCTAAAACATGCATAGGAAACCCACAGTATGGTGCACCATGTGACCGGGAAACGTTTTCAAATGCATCTCAGTTTTCGTCCCATTTTACTCGGGTTCACAATTCCAGACTTTTTACTAACCCTCTCCCCACTTGGAGAGTCAGTGCCTTTAACCTCCTGTTTGGCACAGTTTGCAATTTCTGCGCAAGATGAACAGGAATAGGGAGAACCAATGAGAGACTAGCTCTACGTGTCTGCACGGGCAAATTTAATGCTCATTTCCCACCAGGAAGAGGAATTAACCAAAGGCTCAGCATGCCGTGCCGGAACCAGATTAGGGCCTGAAGCAATCATGCGGGTTTGCGGGCAGCTCACAAGAAAGCGATTTGAAGAAAGGAGCTCAGGGGCACTGTAATTCACAAACCTGCAGAGTTATAAATGACAGCTATCTTCCAAAAATATACTGAAGGAAGGCTGCGAAGAGGACTTGAAAGCGGGGCAGAATTGCAGGAAAACGATTTCAGGGGGTAGACTGGAATTGCATTTATAGCATAGGAAATGATGCAGAACGTCGACAATGATGCACTTGGCCAAAAAGGGCGTATGCTTTTTTTCCTGAATATATTCAGGAAAAAAAGCATACGCACTTTTTGGCCAACGAAGCAAGCATGTTAAAGAAATCTGCACTACAGTGAAGTCTCACTGCCCCCCGGTCAAAAGACCCATCTGAAAAAAGTGTAAAATCCAGAAAGGCAGCACAGGCCATGGAGAAGACGAAGCCTTGTTATGCTGATGGGCGGGATGTAAATTGACAACAGCCACTCTGGAGAAGTGTATGGTGTTTCCTGAAACACCTAAAAAACAAAGCAACGGAGCCTATGGCACTTCCACTTATGGTCCTATAGCTTAGGGAAATTAAAATCAGAAACACACAGCCACCCCAAAGTTTCGGACGGCTCTGTGTACAAGAACCTCGTCTACGGTACAAGTTAAATATCCGAGAAAGCGAAAAATGTATAAAGAATATGTGGTACGTACGTACAATGGAATATCACTCTCCAATGAAATCTATGTCATCAGGCCCGTCGTGGCATAATGAGTGGATTCAGGTACGATGTTTCTAAGTGAAATAAATCACACAGAAAATGAAACATCATAAGATATCACTAATTCACGGAATGTAATCTTGGCTACACATGAACTGAATTACAAAACAGAACAGGGTCTCCAATTTAGAAAACCAACTTATGTTTGCTTAAGGGGAAAGGTGAGTTGGGGTGCTGCATAAAACCAGAG
This sequence comes from Delphinapterus leucas, assembly GCF_059928025.1. Lineage (NCBI taxonomy): Eukaryota > Metazoa > Chordata > Mammalia > Artiodactyla > Monodontidae > Delphinapterus > Delphinapterus leucas. The sequence continues at coordinate 5,649,626 of NW_028322233.1, forward strand.
ATAGAAATTAGCACAGATACCATTCCATACGTCAAATATGTAATAGTCAAGACCTACCCCTTGCTCAACGAAATGGGCTAAACACCCTATATTCAACGCCTATTAATACACCTGACTAGTAAGAATCTTCAAACCCATGGATTTATATGTCTCCATAAGAGAATCAAGCGTGTGTACAGCTGCATGAATGCAGCAGAGAAAATCCGATAAATCCCATTATCAAAATGAATTACAAAAACAAAACACAATGACAGTGAAATAGAGAGGAATTCTTAAATAATTCATTCAGGGCTTGTGATGCAACCTGGATTTACCACATCTACACCCAGAGCTGAGTGAGACATAAGGTTGGACACTTCGGGCTGATAGCATTGGTGAGGTTCGATGAGCAAATGCAGACCCTTTGAAGTCATACTGCATGGTACCCATTCCATGGGTCCCAACTCTCCAGGTTTAAGCGATTCTTCCTTCACCTAAAACATGCATAGGAAACCCACAGTATGGTGCACCATGTGACCGGGAAACGTTTTCAAATGCATCTCAGTTTTCGTCCCATTTTACTCGGGTTCACAATTCCAGACTTTTTACTAACCCTCTCCCCACTTGGAGAGTCAGTGCCTTTAACCTCCTGTTTGGCACAGTTTGCAATTTCTGCGCAAGATGAACAGGAATAGGGAGAACCAATGAGAGACTAGCTCTACGTGTCTGCACGGGCAAATTTAATGCTCATTTCCCACCAAGAAGAGGAATTAACCAAAGGCTCAGCATGCCGTTCCGGAACCAGATTAGGGCCTGAAGCAATCGTGCGGGTTTGCAGCCAGCTCACAAGAAAGCGATTTGAACAATGGAGCTCAGGGGCACTGTAATTCACAAACCTGCAGAGTTATAAATGACAGCTATCGTCTAAAAATGTATTGAAGTAAGGCTGCGAAGTGGACTTGAAAGCGGTGCAGAATTGCAGGAAAACGATTTCAGGGCGTGCACTGGAATTGCATTTAAAGCATAGGAAAAGAGGCAGAACGTCGACAATGATGCACTTGGCCAAAAAGGGCGTATGCGTTTTTTCCTGAATATATTCAGGAAAAAACGCATACGCCCTTTTTGGACAACCAAGCAAGCATATTAAAGAAATCTGCACTACAGTGAAGTCTCACTGCCCCCCGGTCAAAAGGGCCATCTGAAAAAAGTGTAAAATCCAGAAAGGCAGCACAGGCCATGGAGAACAGGGAGCCTTGTTATGCTGATGGGTGGGATGTAAATTGCCAAGAGCCACTCTGGAGAAGTGTATGGTGTTTCCTCAAACAACTAAAAAACAAAGCAACGGAGCCTACGGCACTTCCACTTATGGTCCTATAGCTTAGGGAAATTAAAATCAAAAACACACAGCCACCCCAAAGTTTCAGACGGCTCTGTTTACAAGAACCTCGTCTACGGTACAAGTTAAATATCCCAGAAAGCGAAAAATGGATAAAGAAGTTGTGGTACGTACGTAGAATAGAATATCACTCACCAATGAAGTCTACGTCATCTGGCCCGTCGTGGCATAATGAGTGGATTCAGGTACGATGATTCTAAGTGAAATAAGTCACACAGAAAATGAAACATCATAAAATATCACTAATACACGGAATGTAATCTTGGCTACACATGAACTGAATTACAAAACAGAACAGGGTCTCCAATTTAGAAAACCAACTTATGTTTGCTTAAGGGGAAAGGTGAGTTGGGGTGCTGCATAAAACCAGCGATAGAAATTAGCACAGATACCATTCCATACGTCAAATATGTAATAGTCAAGACCTACCCCTTGCTCAACGAAATGGGCTAAACACCCTATATTCAACGCCTACGAATACAACTGACTAGTAAGAATCTTCAAACCCATGGATTTATATGTCTCCATAAGAGAATCAAGCGTGTGTACAGCTGCATGAATGCAGCAGAGAAAATCCGATAAATCCCATTATCAAAATGAATTACAAAAACAAAACACAATGACAGTGAAATAGAGAGGAATTCTTAAATAATTCATTCAGGGCTTGTGATGCAACCTGGATTTACCACATCTACACCCAGAGCTGAGTGAGACATAAGGTTGGACACTTCGGGCTGATAGCATTGGTGAGGTTCGATGAGCAAATGCAGACCCTTTGAAGTCATACTGCATGGTACCCATTCCATGGGTCCCAACTCTCCAGGTTTAAGCGATTCTTCCTTCACCTAAAACATGCATAGGAAACCCACAGTATGGTGCACCATGTGACCGGGAAACGTTTTCAAATGCATCTCAGTTTTCGTCCCATTTTACTCGGGTTCACAATTCCAGACTTTTTACTAACCCTCTCCCCACTTGGAGAGTCAGTGCCTTTAACCTCCTGTTTGGCACAGTTTGCAATTTCTGCGCAAGATGAACAGGAATAGGGAGAACCAATGAGAGACTAGCTCTACGTGTCTGCACGGGCAAATTTAACGCTCATTTCCCACCAGGAAGAGGAATTAACCAAAGGCTCAGCATGCCGTGCCGGAACCAGATTAGGGCCTGAAGCAATCATGCGGGTTTGCGGGCAGCTCACAAGAAAGCGATTTGAAGAAAGGAGCTCAGGGGCACTGTAATTCACAAACCTGCAGAGTTATAAATGACAGCTATCTTCCAAAAATATACTGAAGGAAGGCTGCGAAGAGGACTTGAAAGCGGGGCAGAATTGCAGGAAAACGATTTCAGGGGGTAGACTGGAATTGCATTTATAGCATAGGAAATGATGCAGAACGTCGACAATGATGCACTTGGCCAAAAAGGGCGTATGCTTTTTTTCCTGAATATATTCAGGAAAAAAAGCATACGCACTTTTTGGCCAACGAAGCAAGCATGTTAAAGAAATCTGCACTACAGTGAAGTCTCACTGCCCCCCGGTCAAAAGACCCATCTGAAAAAAGTGTAAAATCCAGAAAGGCAGCACAGGCCATGGAGAAGACGAAGCCTTGTTATGCTGATGGGCGGGATGTAAATTGACAACAGCCACTCTGGAGAAGTGTATGGTGTTTCCTGAAACACCTAAAAAACAAAGCAACGGAGCCTATGGCACTTCCACTTATGGTCCTATAGCTTAGGGAAATTAAAATCAGAAACACACAGCCACCCCAAAGTTTCGGACGGCTCTGTGTACAAGAACCTCGTCTACGGTACAAGTTAAATATCCGAGAAAGCGAAAAATGTATAAAGAATATGTGGTACGTACGTACAATGGAATATCACTCTCCAATGAAATCTATGTCATCAGGCCCGTCGTGGCATAATGAGTGGATTCAGGTACGATGATTCTAAGTGAAATAAATCACACAGAAAATGAAACATCATAAGATATCACTAATTCACGGAATGTAATCTTGGCTACACATGAACTGAATTACAAAACAGAACAGGGTCTCCAATTTAGAAAACCAACTTATGTTTGCTTAAGGGGAAAGGTGAGTTGGGGTGCTGCATAAAACCAGAGATAGAAATTAGCACAGATACCATTCCATACGTCAAATATGTAATAGTCAAGACCTACCCCTTGCTCAACGAAATGGGCTAAACACCCTATATTCAACGCCTATTAATACACCTGACTAGTAAGAATCTTCAAACCCATGGATTTATATGTCTCCATAAGAGAATCAAGCGTGTGTACAGCTGCATGAATGCAGCAGAGAAAATCCGATAAATCCCATTATCAAAATGAATTACAAAAACAAAACACAATGACAGTGAAATAGAGAGGAATTCTTAAATAATTCATTCAGGGCTTGTGATGCAACCTGGATTTACCACATCTACACCCAGAGCTGAGTGAGACATAAGGTTGGACACTTCGGGCTGATAGCATTGGTGAGGTTCGATGAGCAAATGCAGACCCTTTGAAGTCATACTGCATGGTACCCATTCCATGGGTCCCAACTCTCCAGGTTTAAGCGATTCTTCCTTCACCTAAAACATGCATAGGAAACCCACAGTATGGTGCACCATGTGACCGGGAAACGTTTTCAAATGCATCTCAGTTTTCGTCCCATTTTACTCGGGTTCACAATTCCAGACTTTTTACTAACCCTCTCCCCACTTGGAGAGTCAGTGCCTTTAACCTCCTGTTTGGCACAGTTTGCAATTTCTGCGCAAGATGAACAGGAATAGGGAGAACCAATGAGAGACTAGCTCTACGTGTCTGCACGGGCAAATTTAACGCTCATTTCCCACCAGGAAGAGGAATTAACCAAAGGCTCAGCATGCCGTGCCGGAACCAGATTAGGGCCTGAAGCAATCATGCGGGTTTGCGGGCAGCTCACAAGAAAGCGATTTGAAGAAAGGAGCTCAGGGGCACTGTAATTCACAAACCTGCAGAGTTATAAATGACAGCTATCTTCCAAAAATATACTGAAGGAAGGCTGCGAAGAGGACTTGAAAGCGGGGCAGAATTGCAGGAAAACGATTTCAGGGGGTAGACTGGAATTGCATTTATAGCATAGGAAATGATGCAGAACGTCGACAATGATGCACTTGGCCAAAAAGGGCGTATGCTTTTTTTCCTGAATATATTCAGGAAAAAAAGCATACGCACTTTTTGGCCAACGAAGCAAGCATGTTAAAGAAATCTGCACTACAGTGAAGTCTCACTGCCCCCCGGTCAAAAGACCCATCTGAAAAAAGTGTAAAATCCAGAAAGGCAGCACAGGCCATGGAGAAGACGAAGCCTTGTTATGCTGATGGGCGGGATGTAAATTGACAACAGCCACTCTGGAGAAGTGTATGGTGTTTCCTGAAACACCTAAAAAACAAAGCAACGGAGCCTATGGCACTTCCACTTATGGTCCTATAGCTTAGGGAAATTAAAATCAGAAACACACAGCCACCCCAAAGTTTCGGACGGCTCTGTGTACAAGAACCTCGTCTACGGTACAAGTTAAATATCCGAGAAAGCGAAAAATGTATAAAGAATATGTGGTACGTACGTACAATGGAATATCACTCTCCAATGAAATCTATGTCATCAGGCCCGTCGTGGCATAATGAGTGGATTCAGGTACGATGATTCTAAGTGAAATAAATCACACAGAAAATGAAACATCATAAGATATCACTAATTCACGGAATGTAATCTTGGCTACACATGAACTGAATTACAAAACAGAACAGGGTCTCCAATTTAGAAAACCAACTTATGTTTGCTTAAGGGGAAAGGTGAGTTGGGGTGCTGCATAAAACCAGAGATAGAAATTAGCACAGATACCATTCCATACGTCAAATATGTAATAGTCAAGACCTACCCCTTGCTCAACGAAATGGGCTAAACACCCTATATTCAACGCCTATTAATACACCTGACTAGTAAGAATCTTCAAACCCATGGATTTATATGTCTCCATAAGAGAATCAAGCGTGTGTACAGCTGCATGAATGCAGCAGAGAAAATCCGATAAATCCCATTATCAAAATGAATTACAAAAACAAAACACAATGACAGTGAAATAGAGAGGAATTCTTAAATAATTCATTCAGGGCTTGTGATGCAACCTGGATTTACCACATCTACACCCAGAGCTGAGTGAGACATAAGGTTGGACACTTCGGGCTGATAGCATTGGTGAGGTTCGATGAGCAAATGCAGACCCTTTGAAGTCATACTGCATGGTACCCATTCCATGGGTCCCAACTCTCCAGGTTTAAGCGATTCTTCCTTCACCTAAAACATGCATAGGAAACCCACAGTATGGTGCACCATGTGACCGGGAAACGTTTTCAAATGCATCTCAGTTTTCGTCCCATTTTACTCGGGTTCACAATTCCAGACTTTTTACTAACCCTCTCCCCACTTGGAGAGTCAGTGCCTTTAACCTCCTGTTTGGCACAGTTTGCAATTTCTGCGCAAGATGAACAGGAATAGGGAGAACCAATGAGAGACTAGCTCTACGTGTCTGCACGGGCAAATTTAATGCTCATTTCCCACCAAGAAGAGGAATTAACCAAAGGCTCAGCATGCCGTTCCGGAACCAGATTAGGGCCTGAAGCAATCGTGCGGGTTTGCAGCCAGCTCACAAGAAAGCGATTTGAACAATGGAGCTCAGGGGCACTGTAATTCACAAACCTGCAGAGTTATAAATGACAGCTATCGTCTAAAAATGTATTGAAGTAAGGCTGCGAAGTGGACTTGAAAGCGGTGCAGAATTGCAGGAAAACGATTTCAGGGCGTGCACTGGAATTGCATTTAAAGCATAGGAAAAGAGGCAGAACGTCGACAATGATGCACTTGGCCAAAAAGGGCGTATGCGTTTTTTCCTGAATATATTCAGGAAAAAACGCATACGCCCTTTTTGGACAACCAAGCAAGCATATTAAAGAAATCTGCACTACAGTGAAGTCTCACTGCCCCCCGGTCAAAAGGGCCATCTGAAAAAAGTGTAAAATCCAGAAAGGCAGCACAGGCCATGGAGAACAGGGAGCCTTGTTATGCTGATGGGTGGGATGTAAATTGCCAAGAGCCACTCTGGAGAAGTGTATGGTGTTTCCTCAAACAACTAAAAAACAAAGCAACGGAGCCTACGGCACTTCCACTTATGGTCCTATAGCTTAGGGAAATTAAAATCAAAAACACACAGCCACCCCAAAGTTTCAGACGGCTCTGTTTACAAGAACCTCGTCTACGGTACAAGTTAAATATCCCAGAAAGCGAAAAATGGATAAAGAAGTTGTGGTACGTACGTAGAATAGAATATCACTCACCAATGAAGTCTACGTCATCTGGCCCGTCGTGGCATAATGAGTGGATTCAGGTACGATGATTCTAAGTGAAATAAGTCACACAGAAAATGAAACATCATAAAATATCACTAATACACGGAATGTAATCTTGGCTACACATGAACTGAATTACAAAACAGAACAGGGTCTCCAATTTAGAAAACCAACTTATGTTTGCTTAAGGGGAAAGGTGAGTTGGGGTGCTGCATAAAACCAGCGATAGAAATTAGCACAGATACCATTCCATACGTCAAATATGTAATAGTCAAGACCTACCCCTTGCTCAACGAAATGGGCTAAACACCCTATATTCAACGCCTACGAATACACCTGACTAGTAAGAATCTTCAAACCCATGGATTTATATGTCTCCATAAGAGAATCAAGCGTGTGTACAGCTGCATGAATGCAGCAGAGAAAATCCGATAAATCCCATTATCAAAATGAATTACAAAAACAAAACACAATGACAGTGAAATAGAGAGGAATTCTTCAATAATTCATTCAGGGCTTGTGATGCAACCTGGATTTACCACATCTACACCCAGAGCTGAGTGAGACATAAGGTTGGACACTTCGGGCTGATAGCATTGGTGAGGTTCGATGAGCAAATGCAGACCCTTTGAAGTCATACTGCATGGTACCCATTCCATGGGTCCCAAATCTCCAGGTTTAAGCGATTCTTCCTTCAGCTAAAACATGCATGGGAAATCCACAGTATGGTGCACCGTGTGACCGGGAAACGTTTTCAAATGCATCTCAGGTTTTGTCCCCTTTTACTCGGGTTCACCATTTCAGACCCTTTACTAACACTCTCCCCACTTGGAGAGTCAGTGCCTTTAACCTCCTGTTTGGCACAGTTTGCAATTTCTGCGCAAGATGAACAGGAATAGGGAGAACCAATGAGAGACTAGCTGTAGGTGTCTGCACGGGCAAATTTAACGCTCATTTCCAACCAGGAAGAGGAATTAACCAAAGGCTCAGCATGCCGTGCCAGAACCAGATTAGGGCCTGAAGCAATCCTGCGGGTTTGCGGCCAGCTCACAAGAAAGCGATTTGTAGAAAGGAGCTCAGGGGCACTGTAATTCACAAACCTGCAGAGTTATAAATGACATCTATCGTCCAACAATATACTGAAGGAAGGCTGCGAAGAGGATTTGAAAGCGGGGCAGAATTGCAGGAAAACGATTTCAGGGGGTAGACTGGAATTGCATTTATAGCATAGGAAATGAGGCAGAACGTCGACAATGATGCACTTGGCCAAAAAGGGCGTATGCTTTTTTTCCTGAATATATTCAGGGAAAAAAGCATACGCCCTTTTTGGCCAGCCAAGCAAGCATGTTATAGAAATCTGCACTACAATGAAGTCTCACTGCCCCCCGGTCAAAAGGGCCATCTGAAAAATGTGTAAAATCCAGAAATGCAGCACAGGTCATAGAGAACAGGGAGCCTTGTTATGCTGATGGGTGGGATGTAAACTGCCAACAGCCACTCTGGAGAAGTGTATGGTGTTTCCTGAAACACCTAAAAAACAAAGCAACGGAGCCTAAGGCACTTCCACTTACGGTCCTATAGCTTAGGGAAATTAAAATCAAAAACACACAGCCACCCGAAAGTTTCAGACGGCTCTGTTTACAAGAACCTCGTCTACGGTACAAGTTAAATATCCCAGAAAGCGAAAAATGGATAAAGAAGTTGTGGTACGTACGTACAATGGAATATCACTCACCAATGAAATCTATGTCATCAGGCCCGTCGTGGCATAATGAGTGGATTCAGGTACGAAGATTCTAAGTGAAATAAGTCACACAGAAAATGAAACATCATAAGATATCACTAATACACGGATTGTAATCTTGGCTACACATGAACTGAATTACAAAACAGAACAGGGTCTCAAATTTAGAAAACCAACTTATGTTTGCTTAAGGGGAAAGGGGAGTTGGGGTGCTGCATAAAACCAGAGATAGAAATTAGCACAGATACCATTCCATACGTCAAATATGTAATAGTCAAGACCTACCCCTTGCTCAACGAAATGGGCTAAACACCCTATATTCAACGCCTATTAATACACCTGACTAGTAAGAATCTTCAAACCCATGGATTTATATGTCTCCATAAGAGAATCAAGCGTGTGTACAGCTGCATGAATGCAGCAGAGAAAATCCGATAAATCCCATTATCAAAATGAATTACAAAAACAAAACACAATGACAGTGAAATAGAGAGGAATTCTTAAATAATTCATTCAGGGCTTGTGATGCAACCTGGATTTACCACATCTACACCCAGAGCTGAGTGAGACATAAGGTTGGACACTTCGGGCTGATAGCATTGGTGAGGTTCGATGAGCAAATGCAGACCCTTTGAAGTCATACTGCATGGTACCCATTCCATGGGTCCCAACTCTCCAGGTTTAAGCGATTCTTCCTTCACCTAAAACATGCATAGGAAACCCACAGTATGGTGCACCATGTGACCGGGAAACGTTTTCAAATGCATCTCAGTTTTCGTCCCATTTTACTCGGGTTCACAATTCCAGACTTTTTACTAACCCTCTCCCCACTTGGAGAGTCAGTGCCTTTAACCTCCTGTTTGGCACAGTTTGCAATTTCTGCGCAAGATGAACAGGAATAGGGAGAACCAATGAGAGACTAGCTCTACGTGTCTGCACGGGCAAATTTAACGCTCATTTCCCACCAGGAAGAGGAATTAACCAAAGGCTCAGCATGCCGTGCCGGAACCAGATTAGGGCCTGAAGCAATCATGCGGGTTTGCGGGCAGCTCACAAGAAAGCGATTTGAAGAAAGGAGCTCAGGGGCACTGTAATTCACAAACCTGCAGAGTTATAAATGACAGCTATCTTCCAAAAATATACTGAAGGAAGGCTGCGAAGAGGACTTGAAAGCGGGGCAGAATTGCAGGAAAACGATTTCAGGGGGTAGACTGGAATTGCATTTATAGCATAGGAAATGATGCAGAACGTCGACAATGATGCACTTGGCCAAAAAGGGCGTATGCTTTTTTTCCTGAATATATTCAGGAAAAAAAGCATACGCACTTTTTGGCCAACGAAGCAAGCATGTTAAAGAAATCTGCACTACAGTGAAGTCTCACTGCCCCCCGGTCAAAAGACCCATCTGAAAAAAGTGTAAAATCCAGAAAGGCAGCACAGGCCATGGAGAAGACGAAGCCTTGTTATGCTGATGGGCGGGATGTAAATTGACAACAGCCACTCTGGAGAAGTGTATGGTGTTTCCTGAAACACCTAAAAAACAAAGCAACGGAGCCTATGGCACTTCCACTTATGGTCCTATAGCTTAGGGAAATTAAAATCAGAAACACACAGCCACCCCAAAGTTTCGGACGGCTCTGTGTACAAGAACCTCGTCTACGGTACAAGTTAAATATCCGAGAAAGCGAAAAATGTATAAAGAATATGTGGTACGTACGTACAATGGAATATCACTCTCCAATGAAATCTATGTCATCAGGCCCGTCGTGGCATAATGAGTGGATTCAGGTACGATGATTCTAAGTGAAATAAATCACACAGAAAATGAAACATCATAAGATATCACTAATTCACGGAATGTAATCTTGGCTACACATGAACTGAATTACAAAACAGAACAGGGTCTCCAATTTAGAAAACCAACTTATGTTTGCTTAAGGGGAAAGGTGAGTTGGGGTGCTGCATAAAACCAGAGATAGAAATTAGCACAGATACCATTCCATACGTCAAATATGTAATAGTCAAGACCTACCCCTTGCTCAACGAAATGGGCTAAACACCCTATATTCAACGCCTAGGAATACACCTGACTAGTAAGAATCTTCAAACCCATGGATTTATATGTCTCCATAAGAGAATCAAGCGTGTGTACAGCTGCATGAAGGCAGCAGAGAAAATCCGATAAATCCTATTATCAAAATGAATTACAAAAACAAAACACAATGGCAGTGAAATAGAGAGCAATTCTTAAATAATTCATTCAGGGCTTGTGATGCAACCTGGATTTACTTCATCTAAACCCAGAGCTGAGTGAGACATAAGGTTGGACACTTCAGGCTGATAGCATTGGTGAGGTTCGATGAGCAAATGCAGACCATTTGAAGTCATACTGCATGGTACCCATTCCATGGGTCCCAACTCTCCAGTTTAAGCGATTCTTCCTTCAGCTAAAACATGATGGGAAACCCACAGTATGGTGCACCGTGTGACCGGGAAACGTTTTCAAATGCATCTCAGTTTTTGCCCCTTTTACTCGGGTTCACAATTCCGGACCCTTTACTAACACTCTCCCCACTTGGAGAGTCAGTGCCTTTAACCTCCTGTTTGCGACAGTTTGCAATTTCTGCGCAAGATGAATACGAATATGGAGAACCAATGAGAAACTAGCTGTAGGTGTCTGCACGGGCAAATTTAATGCTCATTTCCACCAGGAAGAGGAATTAACCAAAGGCTCAGCATGCCGTGCCGGAACCAGATTAGGGCCTGAAGCAATCCTGCGGGTTTGCGGCCAGCTCACAAGAAAGCGATTTGAAGAAAGGAGCTCAGGGGCACTGTAATTCACAAACCTGCAGAGTTATAAATGACAGCTATCGTCCAAAAATATATTGAAGGAAGGCTGTGAAGAGGACTTGAACGCAGGGCAGAATTGCAGGAAAACGATTTCAGGGGGTACACTGCAATTGCATTGAAAGCATAGGAAAAGAGGCAGAACGTCGACAATGATGCACTTGGCCAAAAAGTGCGTATGCGTTTTTTCCTGAATGTATTCAGGAAAAAACGCATACGCACTTTTTGGCCAACCAAGCAAGCATGTTAAAGAAATCTGCACTACAATGAAGTCTCACTGCCCCCCGGTCAAAAGGGCCATCTGAAAAAAGTGTAAAATCCAGAAATGCAGCACAGGCCACGGAGAACAGGGAGCCTGGTTATGCTGATGGGTGGGATGTAAATTGCCACAGCCACTCTGTAGAAGTGTATGGTGTTTCCTGAAACACCTAAAACACAAGCCAAAGGAGCCTACAGCACTTCCACATATGGTCCTATAGCTTAGGGAAATTAAAATCAAAAACACACAGCCACCCCAGAGTTTCAGACGGCTCTGATTACAAGAACCTCGTCTACGGTACAAGTTAAATATCCCAGAAAGCGAAAAATGGATAAAGAAGTTGTGGTACGTACGTACAATGGAATATCACTCACCAATGAAATCTATGTCATCTGGCCCGTCCTGGCATAATGAGTGGATTCAGGTATGATGATTCTAAGTGAAATAAATCACACAGAAAATGAAACATCATAAGATATCACTAATACACCAAATGTAATCTTGGCTACACATGAACTGAATTACTAAACAGAACAGGGCCTCAAATTTAGTAAACCAACTTATGTTTGCTTAAGGGGAAAGGTGAGTTGGGGTGCTGCATAAAACCAGAGATAGAAATTAGCACAGATACCATTCCATACGTCAAATATGGAATAGTCAAGACCTACCCCTTGCTCAACGAAATGGGCTAAACACCCTATATTCAACGCCTAGGAATACACCTGACTAGTAAGAATCTTCAAACCCATGGATTTATATGTCTCCATAAGAGAATCAAGCGTGTGTACAGCTGCATGAAGGCAGCAGAGAAAATCCGATAAATCCTATTATCAAAATGAATTAAAAAACAAAACACAATGACAGTGAAATAGAGAGCAATGCTTAAATAATTCATTCAGGGCTTGTGATGCAACCTGGATTTACCTCATCTACTCCCAGAGCTGTGTGAGACATAAAGTTGGACACTTCGGGCTGATAGCATTGGTGAGGTTCAATGAGCAAATGCAGACCATTTGAAGTCATACTGCATGGTACCCATTCCATGGGTCCCAACTCTCCAGGTTTAAGCGATTCTTCCTTCAGCTAAAACATGCATGGGAAACCCACAGTATGGTGTACCGTGTGTCCGGGAAACGTTTTCAAATGCATCTCAGTTTTCGGCCCCTTTTACACGGGTTCACCATTCCAGACCCTTTACTAACACTCTCCCCACTTGGAGAGTCAGTGCCTTTAACCTGCTGTTTGGCACAGTTTTCAATTTCTGCGCAAGATGAACAGGAATAGGGAGAACCAATGAGAGCCTAGCTGTAGGTGTCTGCACGGACAAATTTAACGCTCATTTCTAACCAGGAATAGGAATTAACCAAACGCTCAGCATGCCGTGCCGGAACCAGATTAGGGCCTGGATCAATCCTGAGGGTTTGTGGCCAGCTTACAAGAAAGCGATTTGAGGAAAGGAGCTCAGGGGCACTGTAATTCACACACCTGCAGAGTTATAAATGACAGCTATCGTCCAATAATATATTGAAGGAAGGCTGCGAAGAGGACTTGAAAGCGGGGCAGAATTGCAGGAAAACGATTTCAGGGTGTAGACTGGAATTGCATTTAAAGCATAGGAAAAGAGGCAGAACGTCGACAATGATGCACTTGGCCAAAAAGGGCGTATGCGTTTTTTCCTGAATATATTCAGGAAAAAACGCATACGCACTTTCTGGCCAACCAAGTAAGCATGTTAAAGAAATCTGCACTACAATGAAGTCTCACTGCCCCCCGGTCAAAAGGGCCATCTGAAAAAAGTGTAAAATCCAGAAAGGCAGTACAGGCCATGGAGAACAGGGAGCCTTGTTATGCTGATGGGTGGGATGTAAATTGCCAAGAGCCACTCTGGAGAAGTGTATGGTGTTTCCTGAAACACCTAAAAAACAAAGCAAGAGAGCCTACGGCACTTCCACTTATGGTCCTATAGTTTAGGGAAATTAAAATCAAAAACACACAGCCACCCCAAAGTTTCAGACGGCTCTCTTCACAAGAACCTCGTCTACGGTACAAGTTAAATATCCCAGAAAGCAAAAAATGGATAAAGAAATTGTGGTACGTACGTACAATGGAATATCACTCACCAATGAAATCTATATCATCAGGCCCGTCGTGGCATAATGAGTGGATTCAGGTACAATGATTCTAAGTGAAATAAGTCACACAGAAAATGAAACATCATATCACTAATACACGGAATGTAATCTCGGCTACACATGACCTGAATTACAAAACAGAACAGGGTCTCAAATTTAGAAAACCAACTTATGTTTGCGTAAGGGGAAAGGTGAGTTGGGGTGCTGCATAAAACCAGAGTTAGAAATTAGCACAGATACCATTCCATATGTCAAATACGTAATAGTCAAGACGTACCACTTGCTCAACGAAATGGTCTAAACACCCTATATTCAACGCCTTGGAATATACCTGACTAGTAAGAATCTTCAAACCCATGGATTTATATGTCTCCATAAGAGAATCAAGCGTGTGTACAGCTGCATGAAGGCAGCAGAGAAAATCCGATAAATCCTATTATCAAAATGAATTACAAAAACAAAACACAATGACAGTGAAATAGAGAGCAATTCTTAAATAATTCATTCAGGGCTTGTGATGCAACCTGGATTTACCTCATCAAAACCCAGAGCTGAGTGAGACATAAGGTTGGACACTTCGGGCTGATAGCATTGGTGAGGTTCGATGAGCAAATGCAGACCATTTGAAGTCATACTGCATGGTACCCATTCCATGGGTCCCAACTCTCCAGGTTTAAGCGATTCTTCCTTCAGCTAAAGCATGCATGGGAAACCCACAGTATGGTGCACCGTGTGACCGGGAAACGTTTTCAAATGCATCTCAGTTTTTGTCCCCTTTTACTCGGGTTCACAATTCCAGACCCTTTACTAACACTCTCCCCACTTGGAGAGTCAGTGCCTTTAACCTCCTGTTTGGCACAGTTTGCAATATTTGCGCAAGATGAACAGGAATAAGGAGAACCAATGAGAGACTAGCTGTAGGTGTTTGCACGGGCAAATTTAACGCTCATTTCCAACCAGGAAGAGGAATTAACCAAAGGCTCAGCATGCCGTGCCGGAACCATATTAGGGCATGAAGCAATCCTGCGGGTTTGCGGCCAGCTCACAAGAAAGCGATTTGAAGAAAGGAGCTCAGGGGCACTGTAAGTCACAAACCTGCAGAGTTATAAATGACAGCTATCGTCCCAAAATATATTGAAGGAAGGCTGCGAAGAGGACTTGAAAGCGGGGCAGAATTGCAGGAAAACGATTTCAGGGGGTAGACTGGAATTGCATTTAAAGCATAGGAAAAGAGGCAGAACGTCGACAATGATGCACTTGGCCAAAAAGGGCGTATGCGTTTTTTCCTGAATATATTCAGGTAAAAACGCATACGCCCTTTTTGGCCAACCAAGCAAGCATGTTAAAGAAATCTGCACTACAATGAAGTCTCACTGCCCCCCGGTCAAAAGGGCCATCTGAAAAAAGTGTAAAATCCAGAAATGCAGCACAGACCATGGAGAACAGGGAGCCTGGTTGTGCTGATGGGTGGGATGTAAATTGCCAACAGCCACTCTGGAGAAGTGTATGGTGTTTCCTGAAACACCTAAAACACAAGCCAAAGGAGCCTACAGCACTTCCACATATGGTCCTATAGCTTAGGGAAATTAAAATCAAAAACACACAGCCACCCCTGAATTCAGACGGCTCTGTTTACAAGAACCTCGTCTACGGTACAAGTTAAATATCCCAGAATGCGAAAAATGGATAAAGAAGTTGTGGTACGTACGTACAATGGAATATCACTCACCAATGAAGTCTATGTCATCTGGCCCGTCCTGGCATAATGAGTGGATTCAGGTATGATGATTCTAAGTGAAATAAGTCACTCAGAAAATGAAACATCATAAGATATCACTAATACACCAAATGTAATCTTGGCTACACATGAACTGAATTACTAAACAGAACAGGGCCTCAAATTTAGATAACCAACTTATGTTTGCTTAAGGGGAAAGGTGAGTTGGGGGCCTGCATAAAACCAGAGATAGAAATTAGCACAGATACCATTCCATACGTCAAATATGTAATAGTCAAGACCTACCCCTTGCTCAACGAAATGGGCTAAACACCCTATATTCAACGCCTAGGAATACACCTGACTAGTAAGAATCTTCAAACCCATGGATTTATATGTCTCCATAAGAGAATCAAGCGTGTGTACAGCTGCATGAAGGCAGCAGAGAAAATCCGATAAATCCTATTATCAAAATGAATTAAAAAACAAAACACAATGACAGTGAAATAGAGAGCAATGCTTAAATAATTCATTCAGGGCTTGTGATGCAACCTGGATTTACCTCATCTACTCCCAGAGCTCTGTGAGACATAAAGTTGGACACTTCGGGCTGATAGCATTGGTGAGGTTCGATGAGCAAATGCAGACCATTTGAAGTCATACGGCATGGTACCCATTCCATGGGTCCCAACTCTCCAGGTTTAAGCGATTCTTCCTTCAGCTAAAACATGCATGGGAAACCCACAGTATGGTGCACCGTGTGACCGGGAAACGTTTTCCAATGCATCTCAGTTTTCGGACCCTTTTACTCGGGTTCACCATTCCAGACCCTTTACTAACACTCTCCCCACTTGGAGAGTCAGTGCCTTTAACCTGCTGTTTGGCACAGTTTTCAATTTCTGCGCAAGATGAACAGGAATAGGGAGAACCAATGAGAGCCTAGCTGTAGGTGTCTGCACGGGCAAATTTAACGCTCATTTCCAACCAGGAATAGGAATTAACCAAACGCTCAGCATGCCGTGCCGGAACCAGATTAGGGCCTGGATCAATCCTGAGGGTTTGTGGCCAGCTTACAAGAAAGCGATTTGAAGAAAGGAGCTCAGGGGCACTGTAATTCACACACCTGCAGAGTTATAAATGACAGCTATCGTCCAATAATATATTGAAGGAAGGCTGCGAAGAGGACTTGAAAGCGGGGCAGAATTGCAGGAAAACGATTTCAGGGTGTAGACTGGAATTGCATTTAAAGCATAGGAAAAGAGGCAGAACGTCGACAATGATGCACTTGGCCAAAAAGGGCATATGCGTTTTTTCCGGAATATATTCAGGAAAAAAAGCATACGCACTTTCTGGCCAACCAAGTAAGCATGTTAAAGAAATCTGCACTACAATGAAGTCTCACTGCCCCCCGGTCAAAAGGGCCATCTGAAAAAAGTGTAAAATCCAGAAAGGCAGTACAGGCCATGGAGAACAGGGAGCCTTGTTATGCTGATGGGTGGGATGTAAATTGCCAAGAGACACTCTGGAGAAGTGTATGGTGTTTCCTGAAACACCTAAAAAACAAAGCAAGAGAGCCTACGGCACTTCCACTTATGGTCCTATAGCTTAGGGATATTAAAATCAAAAACACACAGCCACCCCAAAGTTTCAGACGGCTCTCTTCACAAGAATCTCGTCTACGGTACAAGTTAAATATCCCAGAAAGCAAAAAATGGATAAAGAAATTGTGGTACGTACGTACAATGGAATATCACTCACCAATGAAATCTATATCACCAGGCCCGTCGTGGCATAATGAGTGGATTCAGGTACAATGATTCTAAGTGAAATAAGTCACACAGAAAATGAAACATCATATCACTAATACACGGAATGTAATCTTGGCTACACATGAACTGAATTACAAAACAGAACAGGGTCTCAAATTTAGAAAACCAACTTATGTTTCCGTAAGGGGAAAGGTGAGTTGGGGTGCTGCATAAAACCAGAGATAGAAATTAGCACAGATACCATTCCATATGTCAAATACGTAATAGTCAAGACGTACCACTTGCTCAACGAAATGGGCTAAACACCCTATATTCAACGCCTATTAGTACACCTGACTAATAAGTATCTTCAAACCCATGGATTTATATGTCTCCATAAGTGAATCAAGCGTGTGTACAGCTGCATGAAGGCAGCAGAGAAAATCCGATAAATCCTATTATCAAAATGAATTACAAAAAAAAAACACAATGACAGTGAAATAGAGAGCAATTCTTAAATAATTCATTCAGGGCTTGTGATGCAACCTGGATTTACTTCATCTAAACCCAGAGCTGAGTGAGACATAAGGTTGGACACTTCGGGCTGATAGCATTGTTGAGGTTCGATGAGCAAATGCAGACCATTTGAAGTCATACTGCATGGTACCCATTCCATGGGTCCCAAGTCTCCAGGATTAAGTGTTTCTTCCTTCAGCTAAAGCATGCATGGGAATCCCACAGTATGGTGCACCATGTGACCGGAAAACGTTTTCAAATGCATCTCAGTTTTTGTCCCCTTTTACTCGGGTTCACAATTCCAGACCCTTTACTAACACTCTCCCCACTTGGAGAGTCAGTGCCTTTAACCTCCTGTTTGGCACAGTTTGCAATTTCTGCGCAAGATGAACAGAAATAGGGAGAACCAATGAGAGACTAGCTGTAGGTGTCTGCACGGGCAAATTTAACGCTCATTTCCAACCAGGAAGAGGAATTAACCAAAGGCTCAGCATGCCGTGCCGGAACCAGATTAGGGCCTGAAGCAATCCTGCGGGTTTGCGGCCAGCTCACAAGAAAGCAATTTGAAGAAAGGAGCTCAGGGGCCAAGTAATTCACAAACCTGCAGAGTTATAAATGACAGCTATCGTCCAAAAATATATTTTAGGAAGGCTGCGAAGAGGACTTGAAAGCGGGGCAGAATTGCAGGAAAATGATTTCAGGGGGTAGACTGGAATTGCATTTAAAGCATAGGAAAAAAGGCAGAACGTCGACAATGATGCACTTGGCCAAAAAGGGCGTATGCGTTTTTTCCTGAATATATTCAGGAAAAAACGCATACGCCCTTTTTGGCCAACCAAGCAAGCATGTTAAAGAAATCTGCACTACAATGAAGTCTCACTGCCCCCCGGTCAAAAGGGCCATCTGAACAAAGTGTAAAATCCAGAAATGCAGCACAGGCCATGGAGAACAGGGAGCCTTGTTATGCTGATGGGTGGGATGTAAATTGCCAACAGCCACTCTGGAGAAGTGTATGGTGTTTCCTGAAACACCTAAAAAACAAAGCAACGGAGCCTACGGCACTTCCACTTATGGTCCTATAGCTTAGGGAAATTAAAATCAAAAACACACAGCCACCCCAAAGTTTCAGATGGCTCTGTTTACAAGAACCTCGTCTTCGGTACAAGTTAAATATCCCAGAAAGCGAAAAAATGGATAAAGATGTTGTGGTACGTACGTACAATGAAATATCACTCACCAATGAAATCTATGTCATCTGGCCCGTCGTGGCATAATAAGTGGTTCAGGTACGATGATTCTAAGGGAAATAAGTCCCACAGAAAATGAAACATCATAAGATATCACTAATACTTCGAATGTAATCTTGGCTACACATGAACTGAATTACAAAACAGAACAGGGTCTCAAATTTAGAAAACCAACTTATGTTTCCTTAAGGGGAAAGGTGAGTTGGGGTGCTGCATAAAACCAGAGATAGAAATTAGCACAGATACCATTCCATACGTCAAATATGTAATAGTAAAGACCTACCCCTTGCTCAACGAAATGGGCTAAACACCCTATATTCAACGGCTAGGAATACACCTGACTAGTAAGAATCTTCAAACCCATGGATTTATATGTCTCCATAAGAGAATCAAGCGTGTGTACAGCTGCATGAAGGCAGCAGGGAAAAGCCGATAAATCCCATTATCAAAATGATTTACAAAAACAAAACACAATGACTGTGAAATAGAGAGCAATTCTTAAATAATTCATTCAGGGCTTGTGATGCAACCTGGATTTACCTCATCTACACCCAGAGCTGAGTGAGACATAAGGTTGGACACTTCGGGCTGATAGCATTGGTGAGGTTCGATGAGCAAATGCAGACCATTTGAAGTCATACTGCATGGTACCCATTCCATGGGTCCCAACTCTCCAGGTTTAAGCGATTCTTCCTTCAGCTAAAGCATGCATGGGAAACCCAGAGTATGGTGCACTGTGTGACCGGGAAACGTTTTCAAATGCATCTCAGTTTTTGTCCTCTTTGACTCGGGTTCACAATTCCAGACCCTTTACTAACACTCTCCCCACTTGTAGAGTCAGTGCCTTTAACCTCCTGTTTGGCACAGTTTGCAATTTCTGCGCAAGATGAACAGGAATAGGGAGAACCAATGAGAGACTAGCTGTAGGTGTCTGCACGGGCACATTTAACACTCATTTCCCACCAGGAAGAGGAATTAACCAAAGGCTCAGCATGCCGTGCCAGAACCAGATTAGGGCCTGAAGCAATCCTGCGGGTTTGGGGCCAGCTCACAAGAAAGCGATTTGAAGAAAGGAGCTCAGGGGCAGTGTTATTCAGAAAGCTGCAGAGTTATAAATGACAGCTATCGTCCAAAAATATATTGAAGGTAGGCTGCGAAGAGGACTTGAAAGCGGGGCAGAATTGCAGGAAAACGATTTCAGGGGGTAGACTGGAATTGCATTTAAAGCATAGGAAAAAAGGCAGAACGTCGACAATGATGCACTTGGCCAAAAAGGGCGTATGCGTTTTTTCCTGAATATATTCAGGAAAAAACGCATACGAACTTTTTGGCCAACCAAGCAAGCATGTTAAAGAAATCTGCACTACAATGAAGTCTCACTGCCCCCCGTCAAAAGGGTCATCTGAAAAAAGTGTAAAATCCAGAAATGCAGCACAGGCCATGGAGAACAGGGAGCCTTGTTATGCTGATGGGTGGGATGTAAATTGCCAAGAGCCACTCTGGAGAAGTGTATGGTGTTTCCTGAAACACCTAAAAAACAAAGCAACGGAGCCTACGGCACTTCCACTTATGGTCCTATAGATTAGGGAAATTAAAATCAAAAACACACAGCCACCCCAAAGTTTCTGACGGCTCTGTTTACAAGAACTTCATCTACGGTACAAGTTAAATATCCCAGAAAGCGAAAATTGGATAAAGAAGTTGTGGTACGTACGTACAATGGAATATCACTCACAAATGAAATCTATTTCATCTGCCCCATCGTGTCATAATGAGTGGATTCAGGTACGATGATTCTAAGTGAAATAAGTCACACAGAAAATGAAACATCATAAGATATCACTAATACACGGAATGTAATCTTGGCTACACATGAACTGAATTACAAAACAGAACAGGGTCTCAAATTTAGAAAACCAACTTATGTTTGCTTAAGGGGAATGGCGAGTTGTGGTGCTGCATAAAACCAGAGATAGAAATTAGCACAGATACCATTCCATACGTCAAACATGTAATAGTCAAGACCCACCCCTTGCTCAACGAAATGGGCTAAACACCCTATATTCAATGCCTAGGAATACACCTGACTAGTAAGAATCTTCAAACCCATGGATTTATATGTCTCCATAAGAGAATCAAGCGTGTGTACAGCTGCATGAAGGCAGCAGAGACAATCCGATAAATCCCATTATCAAAATGAATTACAAATACAAAACACAATGACAGTGAAATAGAGAGCAATTCTTCAATAATTCATTCAGGGCTTGTGATGCAACCTGGATTTACCTCATCTACACTCAGAGCTGAGTGAGACATAAGGTTAGACACTTCGGGCTGATAGCATTGGTGAGGTTCGATGAGCAAATGCAGACCATTTGAAGTCATACTGCATGGTACCCATTCCATGGGTCCCAACTCTCCAGGTTTAAGCGATGCTTCCTTCAGCTAAAGCATGCATGGGAAACCCACAGTTTGGTGCACCGTGTGGCCGGGAAACTTTTTCAAATGCATCTCAGTGTTCGTCCCCTTTTACTCGGGTTCACAATTCCAGACCCTTTACTAAAACTCTCCCTACTTGGAGAGTCAGTGCCTTTAACCTCCTGTTTGGCACAGTTTGCAATTTCTGCGCAAGATGAACAGGAATAGGGAGAACCAATGAGAGACTAGCTGTAGGTGTCTGCACGGGCAAATTTAACGCTCATTTCCAACCAGGAAGAGGAATTAACCAAAGGCTCAGCATGCCGTCCCGGAACCAGATTAGGGCCTGAAACAATCCTGCGGGTTTGCGGCCAGCTCACAAGAAAGCGATTTGAAGAAAGGAGCTCAGGGGAACTGTAATTCACAAACCTGCAAAGTTATAAATGACAGCTATAGTCCAAAAATATATTGAAGGAAGCCTGCGAAGAGGACTGAATGCGGGGCAGAATTGCAGGAAAACGATTTCAGGGGGTAGACAGGAATTGCATTTAAAGCATAGGAAAAGAGGCAGAACGTCGACAATGATGCACTTGGCCAAAAAGGGCGTATGAGTTTTTTCCTAAATATATTCAGGAAAAAACGCATACACACTTTTTGGCCAACCAAGCAAGCATGTTAAAGAAATCTGCACTACAATGAAGTCTCACTGCCCCCCGTCAAAAGGGTCATCTGAAAAAAGTGTAAAATCCAGAAATGCAGCACAGGCCATGGAGAACAGGGAGCCTTGTTATGCTGATGGGTGGGATGTAAATTGCCAAGAGCCACTCTGGAGAAGTGTATGGTGTTTCCTGAAACACCTAAAAAACAAAGCAACGGAGCCTACGGCTCTTCCACTTATGGTCCTATAGCTTATGGAAATTAAAATCAAAAACACACAGCCACCCCAAAGTTTCAGACGGATCTGTTTACAAGAACCTCGTCTACGGTACAAGTTAAATATCCCAGAAAGCGAAAAATGGATAAAGAAGTTGTGGTACGTACGTACAATGGAATATCACTCACCAATGAAATCTATGTCATCTGGCCCGTCGTGGCATAATGAGTGGATTCAGGTACGATGATTCTAAGTGAAATACGTCACACAGAAAATGAAACATCATAAGATGTCACTAATACACGGAATGTAATCTTGGCTACACATGAACTGAATTACAAAACAGAACAGGGTCTCCAATTTAGAAAACCAACTTATGTTTGCTTAAGGGGAAAGGTGAGTTGGGGTGCTGCATAAAACCAGAGATAGAAATTAGCACAGATACCATTCCATATGTCAAATACGTAATAGTCAAGACTTACCCCTTGCTCAACGAAAGGGACTAAACACCCTATATTCAACCCCTAGGAATACACCTGACTAGAAAGAATCTTCAAACCCATGGATTTATATGTCTCCATAAGAGAATCAAGCGTGTGTACAGCTGCATGAAGGCAGCAGAGAAAATCCGATAAATCCTATTATCAAAATGAATTACAAAAACAAAACACAATGACAGTGAAATAGAGAGCAATTCTTAAATAATTCATTCAGGGCTTGTGATGCAACCTGGATTTACCTCATCTACACCCAGAGCTGAGTGAGACATAAGGTTGGACACATCGGGCTGATAGCATTGGTGAGGTTCGATGAGCAAATGCAGACCACTTGAAGTCATAATATATGGTACACATTCCATGGGTCCCAACTCTCCAGGTTTAAGTGATTCTCCCTTCAGCTAAAGCATGCATGGGAAACCCACAGTATGGTGCACTGTGTGACCGGGAAACGTTTTCAAATGCATCTCAGTTTTTGTCCTCTTTGACTCGGGTTCACAATTCCAGACCCTTTACTAACACTCTCCCCACTTGTAGAGTCACTGCCTTTAACCTCCTGTTTGGCACAGTTTGCAATTTCTGCGCAAGATGAACAGGAATAGGGAGAACCAATGAGAGACTAGCTGTAGGTGTCTGCACGGGCAAATTTAACACTCATTTCCCACCAGGAAGAGGAATTAACCAAAGGCTCTGCATGCCGTGCCGGAACCAGATTAGGGCCTGAAGCAATCCTGCGGGTTTGGGGCCAGCTCACAAGAAAGCGATTTGAAGAAAGGAGCTCAGGGGCACTGTTATTCAGAAACCTGCATAGTTATAAATGACAGCTATCGTCCAAAAGTATATTGAAGGTAGGCTGCGAAGATGACTTGAAAGCGGGGCAGAATTGCAGGAAAACGATTTCAGGGGGTAGACTGGAATTGCATTTAAAGCATAGGAAAAGAGGCAGAACGTCGACAATGATGCACTTGGCCAAAAAGGGCGTATGCGTTTTTTCCTGAATATATTCAGGAAAAAACGCATACGACCTTTTTGGCCAACGAAGCAAGCATATTAAAGAAATCTGCACTACAATGAAGTCTCACTGCCCCCCGTCAAAAGGGTCATCTGAAAAAAGTGTAAAATCCAGAAATGCAGCACAGGCCATGGAGAACAGGGAGCCTTGTTATGCTGATGGGTGGGATGTAAATTGCCAAGAGCCACTCTGGAGAAGTGTATGGTGTTTCCTGAAACACCTAAAAAACAAAGCAACGGAGCCTACGGCACTTCCACTTATGGTCCTATAGATTAGGGAAATTAAAATCAAAAACACACAGCCACCCCAAAGTTTCTGACGGCTCTGTTTACAAGAACTTCATCTACGGTACAAGTTAAATATCCCAGAAAGCGAAAAATGGATAAAGAAGTTGTGGTACGTACGTACAATGGAATATCACTCACAAATGAAATCTATTGCATCTGGCCCATCGTGTCATAATGAGTGGATTCAGGTACGATGATTCTAAGTGAAATAAGTCACACAGAAAATGAAACATCATAAGATATCACTAATACACGGAATGTAATCTTGGCTACTCATGAACTGAATTACAAAACAGAACAGGGTCTCAAATTTAGAAAACCAACTTATGTTTGCTTAAGGGGAATGGCGAGTTGGGGTGCTGCATAAAACCAGAGATAGAAATTAGCACAGATACCATTCCATACGTCAAACATGTAATAGTCAAGACCTACCCCTTGCTCAACGAAATGGGCTAAACACCCTATATTCAATGCCTAGGAATACACCTGACTAGTAAGAATCTTCAAACCCATGGATTTATATGTCTCCATAAGAGAATCAAGCGTGTGTACAGCTGCATGAAGGCAGCAGAGACAATCTGATAAATCCCATTATCAAAATGAATTACAAAAACAAAACACAATGACAGTGAAATCGAGAGCAATTCTTAAATAATTCATTCAGGGCTTGTGATGCAACCTGGATTTACCACATCTACACTCAGAGCTGAGTGAGACATAAGGTTGGACACTTCGGGCTGATAGCATTGGTGAGGTTCGATGAGCAAATGCAGACCATTTGAAGTCATACTGCATGGTACCCATTCCATGGGTCCCAACTCTCCAGGTTTAAGCGATTCTTCCTTCAGCTAAAGCATGCATGGGAAACCCACATTATGGTGCACCGTGTGGCCGGGAAACTTTTTCAAATGCATCTCAGTGTTCGTCCCCTTTTACTCGGGTTCACAATTCCAGACCCTTTACTAAAACTCTCCCCACTTGGAGAGTCAGTGCCTTTAACCTCCTGTTTGGCACAGTTTGCAATTTCTGCGCAAGATGAACAGGAATAGGGAGAACCAATGAGAGACTAGCTGTAGGTGTCTGCACGGGCAAATTTAACGCTCATTTCCAACCAGGAAGAGGAATTAACCAAAGGCTCAGCATGCCGTCCCGGAACCAGATTAGGGCCTGAAACAATCCTGCGGGTTTGCGGCCAGCTCACAAGAAAGCGATTTGAAGAAAGGAGCTCAGGGGAACTGTAATTCACAAACCTGCAAAGTTATAAAGGACAGCTATAATCCAAAAATATATTGAAGGAAGGCTGCGAAGAGGACTGAAAGCGGGGCAGAATTGCAGGAAAACGATTTCAGGGGGTAGACTGGAATTGCATTTAAAGCATAGGAAAAGAGGCAGAACGTCGACAATGATGCACTCGGCTAAAAAGGGCGTATGAGTTTTTTCCTAAATATATTCAGGAAAAAACGCATACACCCTTTTTGGCCAACCAAGCAAGCATGTTAAAGAAATCTGCACTACAATGAAGTCTCACGGCCCCCCGGTCAAAAGGGCAATCTGAAAAAAGTGTAAAATCCAGAAATGCAGCACAGGCCATGGAGAACAGGGAGCCTTGTTATGCTGATGGGTGGGATGTAAATTGCCAACAGCCACTCTGGAGAAGTGTATGGTGTTTCCTGAAACACCTAAAAAACAAAGCAACGGAGCCTACGGCTCTTCCACTTATGGTCCTATAGCTTAGGGAAATTAAAATCAAAAACACACAGCCACCCCAAAGTTTCAGACGGATCTGTTTACAAGAACCTCGTCTACGGTACAAGTTAAATATCCCAGAAAGCAAAAAATGGATAAAGAAGTTGTGGTACGTACGTACAATGGAATATCACTCACCAATGAAATCTATGTCATCTGGCCCATCGTGGCATAATGAGTGGATTCAGGTACGATGATTCTAAGTGAAATAAGTCCCACAGAAAATGAAACATCATATGATATCACTAATACACGGAATGTAATCTTGGCTACACATGAACTGAATTACAAAACAGAACAGGGTCTCAAATTTAGAATACCAACTTATGTTTGCTTAAGGGGAAAGGTGAGTTGCGGTGCTGCATAAAACCAGAGATAGATATTAGCACAGATCCCATTCCATAAGTTAACTATGTAATACTCCAGACCTACCCCTTTCTCAACGAAATGGGATAAACACCCTATATTCAACGCCTAGGAATACACCTGACTAGTAAGAATCTTCAAACCCATGGATTTATATGTCTCCATAAGAGAATCAAGCGTGTGTACAGCTGCATGAATGCAGCAGAGAAAATCCGATAAATCCCATTATCAAAATGAAGTACAAAAACAAAACACAATGACACTGAAATAGAGAGCAATTCTTAAATAATTCATTCAGGGCTTGTGATGCAACCTGGATTTAACTCATCTACACCCAGAGCTGAGTGAGATATAAGGTTGGACACTTCGGGCTGATAGCATTGGTGAGGTTCAATGAGCAAATGCAGACCATTTGAAGTCATCCTGCATGGTACCCATTCCATGGGTCCCAACTCTCCAGGTTTAAGCGATGCTTCCTTCAGCTAAAACATGCATGGGAAACCCACAGTATGGTGCACCGTGTCACCTGGAAACGTTTTCAAATGCATCTCAGTTTTCGTCCCCTTTTACTCGGGTTCACAATTCCAGACCCTTTACTAACACTCTCCCCGCTTGGAGAGTCAGTGCCTTTAACCTCCTGTTTGGCACAGTTTGCAATTTCTGCGCAAGATGAACAGGAATAGGGAGAAACAATGAGAGACTAGCTGTAGGTGTCTGCACGGGCAAATTTAATGCTCATTTCCAACCAGGAAGAGGAATTAACCAAACGCTCAGCATGCCTTGCCTGAACCAGATTAGGGCCTGAAGCAATCCTGCGGGTTTGCGGCCAGCTCACAAGAAAGCGATTTGAAGAAAGGAGCTCAGGGGCACTGTAATTCTCAAACCTGCAAAGTTATAAATGACAGCTATTGTCCAAAAATATATTGAAGGAGGGCTGCGAAGAGGACTTGAAATCGGGGCAGAATTGCAGGAAAGCAGTTTCAGGGAGTAGAGTGGAATTGCATTTAAAGCATAGGAAAAGAGGCAGGACGTCGACAATGAAGCACGTGGCCAAAAAGTGCGTATGCGTTTTTTCCTGAATATATTCAGGAAAAAACGCATACGCCCTTTTTGGCCAACCAAGCAAGCATGTTAAAGAAATCTGCACTACAATGAAGTCTCACTGCCCCCCGGTCAAAAGGGCCATCTGAAAAAAGTGTAAAATCCAGAAATGCAGCACAGGCCATGGAGAACAGGGAGCCTTGTTATGCTGATGGGTGGGATGTAAATTGCCAACAGCCACTCTGGAGAAGTGTATGGTGTTTCCTGAAACACCTAAAAAACAAAGCAACGGAGCCTACGGCTCTTCCACTTATGGTCCTATAGCTTATGGAAATTAAAATCAAAAACACACAGCCACCCCAAAGTTTCAGACGGATCTGTTTACAAGAACCTCGTCTACGGTACAAGTTAAATATCCCAGAAAGCGAAAAATGGATAAAGAAGTTGTGGTACGTACGTACAATGGAATATCACTCAGCAATGAAATCTATGTCATCTGGCCCGTCGTGGCATAATGAGTGGATTCAGGTACGATGATTCTAAGTGAAATACGTCACACAGAAAATGAAACATCATAAGATGTCACTAATACACGGAATGTAATCTTGGCTACACATGAACTGAATTACAAAACAGAACAGGGTCTCAAATTTAGAAAACCAACTTATGTTTGCTTAAGGGGAAAGGTGAGTTGGGGTGCTGCATAAAACCAGAGATAGAAATTAGCACAGATACCATTCCATATGTCAAATACGTAATAGTCAAGACTTACCCCTTGCTCAACGAAAGGGACTAAACACCCTATATTCAACGCCTAGGAATACACCTGACTAGAAAGAATCTTCAAACCCATGGATTTATATGTCTCCATAAGAGAATCAAGCGTGTGTACAGCTGCATGAAGGCAGCAGAGAAAATCCGATAAATCCTATTATCAAAATGAATTACAAAAACAAAACACAATGACAGTGAAGTAGAGAGCAATTCTTAAATAATTCATTCAGGGCTTGTGATGCAACCTGGATTTACCTCATCTACACCCAGAGCTGAGTGAGACATAAGGTTGGACACATCGGGCTGATAGCATTGGTGAGGTTCGATGAGCAAATGCAGACCACTTGAAGTCATAATGTATGGTACACATTCCATGGGTCCCAACTCTCCAGGTTTAAGCGATTCTTCCTTCAGCTAAAGCATGCATGGGAAACCCACAGTATGGTGCACTGTGTGACCGGGAAACGTTTTCAAATGCATCTCAGTTTTTGTCCTCTTTGACTCGGGTTCACAATTCCAGACCCTTTACTAACACTCTCCCCACTTGTAGAGTCAGTGCCTTTAACCTCCTGTTTGGCACAGTTTGCAATTTCTGCGCAAGATGAACAGGAATAGGGAGAACCAATGAGAGACTAGCTGTAGGTGTCTGCACGGGCAAATTTAACACTCATTTCCCACCAGGAAGAGGAATTAACCAAAGGCTCAGCATGCCGTGCCGGAACCAGATTAGGGCCTGAAGCAATCCTGCGGGTTTGGGGCCAGCTCACAAGAAAGCGATTTGAAGAAAGGAGCTCAGGGTCACTGTTATTCAGAAACCTGCATAGTTATAAATGACAGCTATCGTCCAAAAGTATATTGAAGGTAGGCTGCGAAGAGGACTTGAAAGCGGGGCAGAATTGCAGGAAAACGATTTCAGGGGGTAGACTGGAATTGCATTTAAAGCATAGGAAAAGAGGCAGAACGTCGACAATGATGCACTTGGCCAAAAAGGGCGTATGCGTTTTTTCCTGAATATATTCAGGAAAAAACGCATACGACCTTTTTGGCCAACGAAGCAAGCATATTAAAGAAATCTGCACTACAATGAAGTCTCACTGCCCCCCGTCAAAAGGGTCATCTGAAAAAAGTGTAAAATCCAGAAATGCAGCACAGGCCATGGAGAACAGGGAGCCTTGTTATGCTGATGGGTGGGATGTAAATTGCCAAGAGCCACTCTGGAGAAGTGTATGGTGTTTCCTGAAACACCTAAAAAACAAAGCAACGGAGCCTACGGCACTTCCACTTATGCTCCTATAGATTAGGGAAATTAAAATCAAAAACACACAGCCACCCCAAAGTTTCTGACGGCTCTGTTTACAAGAACTTCATCTACGGTACAAGTTAAATATCCCAGAAAGCGAAAAATGGATAAAGAAGTTGTGGTACGTACGTACAATGGAATATCACTCACAAATGAAATCTATTGCATCTGGCCCATCGTGTCATAATGAGTGGATTCAGGTACGATGATTCTAAGTGAAATAAGTCACACAGAAAATGAAACATCATAAGATATCACTAATACACGGAATGTAATCTTGGCTACTCATGAACTGAATTACAAAACAGAACAGGGTCTCAAATTTAGAAAACCAACTTATGTTTGCTTAAGGGGAATGGCGAGTTGGGGTGCTGCATAAAACCAGAGATAGAAATTAGCACAGATACCATTCCATACGTCAAACATGTAATAGTCAAGACCTACCCCTTGCTCAACGAAATGGGCTAAACACCCTATATTCAATGCCTAGGAATACACCTGACTAGTAAGAATCTTCAAACCCATGGATTTATATGTCTCCATAAGAGAATCAAGCGTGTGTACAGCTGCATGAAGGCAGCAGAGACAATCCGATAAATCCCATTATCAAAATGAATTACAAAAACAAAACACAATGACAGTGAAATAGAGAGCAATTCTTAAATAATTCATTCAGGGCTTGTGATGCAACCTGGATTTACCACATCTACACTCAGAGCTGAGTGAGACATAAGGTTGGACACTTCGGGCTGATAGCATTGGTGAGGTTCGATGAGCAAATGCAGACCATTTGAAGTCATACTGCATGGTACCCATTCCATGGGTCCCAACTCTCCAGGTTTAAGCGATTCTTCCTTCAGCTAAAGCATGCATGGGAAACCCACATTATGGTGCACCGTGTGGCCGGGAAACTTTTTCAAATGCATCTCAGTGTTCGTCCCCTTTTACTCGGGTTCACAATTCCAGACCCTTTACTAAAACTCTCCCCACTTGGAGAGTCAGTGCCTTTAACCTCCTGTTTGGCACAGTTTGCAATTTCTGCGCAAGATGAACAGGAATAGGGAGAACCAATGAGAGACTAGCTGTAGGTGTCTGCACGGGCAAATTTAACGCTCATTTCCAACCAGGAAGAGGAATTAACCAAAGGCTCAGCATGCCGTCCCGGAACCAGATTAGGGCCTGAAACAATCCTGCGGGTTTGCGGCCAGCTCACAAGAAAGCGATTTGAAGAAAGGAGCTCAGGGGAACTGTAATTCACAAACCTGCAAAGTTATAAATGACAGCTATAATCCAAAAATATATTGAAGGAAGGCTGCGAAGAGGACTGAAAGCGGGGCAGAATTGCAGGAAAACGATTTCAGGGGGTAGACTGGAATTGCATTTAAAGCATAGGAAAAGAGGCAGAACGTCGACAATGATGCACTCGGCTAAAAAGGGCGTATGAGTTTTTTCCTAAATATATTCAGGAAAAAACGCATACACCCTTTTTGGCCAACCAAGCAAGCATGTTAAAGAAATCTGCACTACAATGAAGTCTCACGGCCCCCCGGTCAAAAGGGCAATCTGAAAAAAGTGTAAAATCCAGAAATGCAGCACAGGCCATGGAGAACAGGGAGCCTTGTTATGCTGATGGGTGGGATGTAAATTGCCAACAGCCACTCTGGAGAAGTGTATGGTGTTTCCTGAAACACCTAAAAAACAAAGCAACGGAGCCTACGGCACTTCCACTTATGCTCCTATAGATTAGGGAAATTAAAATCAAAAACACACAGCCACCCCAAAGTTTCTGACGGCTCTGTTTACAAGAACTTCATCTACGGTACAAGTTTAATATCCCAGAGAGCGAAAAATGGATAAAGAAGTTGTGTTACGTATGTACAATGGAATATCACTCTGCAATGAAATCAATGTAATCATTCCCGTCGTGACATAATGAGTGGATTCAGGTACGATGATTCTAAGTGAAGTAAGTCTCACAGAAAATGAAACATCATAAGATATCACTAATACACCGAATGTAATCTTGGCTACACATGAACTGAATTACAAAACAGAACAGGGTCTCAAATTTAGAAAACCAACTTAAGTTTGCTTAAGGGGAAAGTTCAGTTGGGGTGCTGCATAAAAGCAGAGATGGAAATTAGCACAGATACCATTCCATACGTCAAATATGTAATACTCAAGACCTACCCCTTGCTCAACGAAATGGACTAACAACCCTATATTCAATGCCTAGGAATACACCTGACTAGTAAGAATACTCCAACACATGGATTTATATGTCTCCATAAGAGAATCAAGCGTGTGTACAGCTGCATGAAAGAAGCAGAAAAAATCCGATAAATCCCCTTATCAAAATGAATTACAAAAACAAAACACAATGACAGTGAAATAGAGAGCAATTCTTAAATAATTCATTCAGGGCTTGTGATGCAACCTGGATTTACCTCATCTACACCCAGAGCTGAGTGAGACATAACGTTGGACACTTCGGGCTGATAGCATTGGTGAGGTTCGATGAGCAAATGCAGACCCTTTGAAGTCATACTGCATGGGACCCATTCCATGGGTCCCAACTCTCCAGTTTTAAGGGATTCTGCCTTCAGCTAAAACATGCATGGGAAACCCACAGTATGGTGCACCGTGTGACCGGGAAACGTTTTCAAATGCATCTCAGTTTTCGTCCCCTTTTTCTCGGGTTCACAATTCCAGGCCCATTACTATCACTCTCCCCACTTGGAGAGTCAGTGCCTTTAACCTCCTGTTTGGCACAGTTTGCAATTTCTGCGCACGATGAACAGGAATACGGAGAACCAATGAGAGAGTAGCTGTAGGTGTCTGCACGGCAAATTTAACGATCATTTCCCACCAGGAAGAGGATTTAACGAAACGCTCAGCATGCCGTCCCGGAACCAGATTAGGGCCTGAAGCAATCCTATGGTTATGCAGCCAGCTCAAAAGAAAACGAGTTGAAGAAACGAGCTCAGGGGCACTGTAATTCACAAACATGCAGAGTTATAAATGACAGCTATTGTCCAAAAATATATTGAAGTAAGGACGCGAAGAGGACTTGAAAGTGGGGCAGAATTGCAGGAAACCGATATCAGGAGTTAGACTGAAAATGCATTTAAAGCATCGGAAAAGAGGCAGAACGTTGACAATGATGCACTTGGCTAAAAAGGGCGTATTCGATTTTTCCTGAATATAGTCAGGAAAAAACGCATACACGCTTTTTGGCCAACCAAGCAAGCTTGCAAAGGAAATCTGCACTACAATGAAGTCTCACTTCCCCCTGGTCATAAGGGCCATCTGAAAAAACTGTAAAATCCAGAAAGACAGGACAGGCCATGGAGAAAACGGAGCATTGTTATGCTGATGGGTGGGATGTAAATTGCCAACAGCCACTCTGGAGAAGTGTATGGCGTTTCCTGAAACACCTAAAAAAGAAAGGAACTGAGCCCAGTGCACTTCCACATATGGTCTTTTAGCTTAGAGAAATTAAAATCAGAAAGACGCAGCCACCAAAAACTTTGGGACAGCTCTGTTTAGAACCTTGTCTACCCTACAAGTTAAATATCCCAGAGAGCAAAAAAGGGATAAAGAAGTTGTAGTACTTACGTAAAATGGAATATCACTCAGCAAGGAAATCTATGTCATCAGGCCCAAAGCAGCATAAGGACTGGATTCAGGTACGATGTCTCTAAGTGAAATAAATCACACAGATAAAGAAACCTCATAAGATGTCACTAATACACGGAATGTACACTTGGCTACACATGAACTGAAATACAAAACAGAACAGGGTCTCAAATTTAGAAAACCAACTTATGCTTGCTTATGGGGAAAGGTGAGTTGGGGTGCTGCATAAAAACAGAGATTGAAATTAGCACAGATACCGTTCCATAAGCCAAATACGTAATAGACAAGACCTACTCCTTGCTCAACGAAATGCACTAAACACCCTATATTCAACGCCTAGGAATACAACTGGCTAGTAAGAATCTTCAAACCCATGGATTTATATGTCTCCATAAGAGAATCAAGCGTGTGTACAGCTGCATGAAGGCAGCAGAGAAAATCCGATAAATCCCATTATCAAAATGAATTACAAAAACAAAACACAATGACAGTGAAATAGAGAGCAATTCTTGAATAATTCATTCAGGGCTTGTGATGCAACCTGGATTTACCTCATCTACACCCAGAGCTGAGTGAGACATAAGGTTGGACACTTCGGGCTGATAGCATTGGTGAGGTTCAATGAGCAAATGCAGACCCTTTGAAGTCATACTGCATGGGACCCATTCCATGGGTCCCAACTCTCCAGGTTTAAGCGATTCTTCCTTCAGCTAAAACATGCAGGGGAAACCCACAGTATGGTGCACCGTGTGACAGGGAAACGTTTTCAAATGCATCTCAGATTTCGTTCCCTTTTACTCGGGTTCACAATTCCAGACCCTTTACTAACACTCCCCACTTGGAGAGTCAGTGCCTTTAACCTCCTGTTTGGCACATTTTGCAATTTCTGCGCAAGATGAAGAGGAATAGGGAGAACCAATGAGAGACTAGCTGTAGGTGTCTGCGTAGGCAAATTTAACGCTCATTTCCAACCAGGAAGAGGATTTAACCAAAGGCTCAGCATGCCATTCGGGAACCAGATTAGGGCCTGAAGCAATCCTGCGGGTTTGCGGCCAGCTCACAAGGAAGCGATTGGATGAAAGGAGATCATGGGCACTGTAATTCACAAACCTGCAGAGTTATATATGACAGCTATCATCCAAAAATATATTGAAGGAAGCCTGCGAAGAGGACTTGAAAGCGGGGCAGAATTGCAGGAAAACGATTTCAGGGGGTAGACTGGAATTACATTTAAAGCATAGGACAAGAGGCAGAACGTCGACAATGATGCACTTGGCCAAAAACGGCGTATGCGTTTTTTCCAGAATATATTCAGGAAAAAACGCATACGCCCTTTTTGGCCAACCAAGCAAGCATGTTAAAGAAATCTGCACTACAGTGAAGTCTCACTGCCCCCTGTCAAAACGGCCATCTGAAAAATGTGTAAAATCCAGACAGGCAACACAGGCCATGGAGAACAGGGAGCTCTGTTATGCTGATGGGCGGGATGTAAATTGCCAAGAGCCACACTGGAGAAGTGTATGGTGTTTCCTGAAACACCTAAAAAACAAAGCAACAGAGCCTACGGCACTTCCACTTATGGTCCTATAGCTTAGGGAAATTAAAATCAAAAACACACAGCCACCCCAAAGTTTCAGACGGCTCTGTTTACAAGAACCTCGTCGACGGTACAAGTAAAATATCACAGAAAGCAAAAAATGCATAAAGAATTTGTGGTACGTACGTACATTGTAATATCACTCTCCAATGAAATCTATGGCATCAGGCCCGTCGGGGCATAATGAGTGTATTCAGGTCGATGATTCTAAGTGAAATAAGTCACACAGAAAATGAAACATCATAAGAAATCACTAATACACCGAATGTAATCTTGGCTACACATGAACTGAATTGCAAAACAGAACAGGGTCTCAAATTAAGAAAACCAACTTATGTTTGCTTAAGGGGAAAGGTGAGTTTGGGTGCTGCATAAAACCAGAGATAGAAATTAGCACAGATACCCTTCCATAAGTCAAATATGTAATAGTCAAGATCTACCCCTTGCTCAACGAGATGGTCTAAAAACCCTATATTCAACGCCTAGCAATACACCTGACTAGTAAGAATCTTCAAACCCATGGATTTATATGTCTCTATAAAGGAATGAAGCGTGTGTACAGCTGCATGTATGCAGCAGAGTAAATCCGATAAATACCCTTATCAAAATGAATTACAAAAACAAAACACAATGAGAGTGAAATAGAGAGCAATTCTTAAATAATTCATTCAGGGCTTGTGATGCAACCTGGATTTACCTCATCTACACCCAGAGCTGAGTGAGACATAAGGTTGGACACTTCAGCCTGATAGCATTGGTGAGGTTCGATGAGCAAATGCAGACCCTTTGAAGTCATACTGCATGGGACCCATTCCATGGGTCCCAACTCTCCAGGTTTAAGCAATTCTTCCTTCAGCTAAAACATGCATGGGAAACCCACAGTATGGTGCACCGTGTGACCGGGAAACGTTTTCAAATGCATCTCAGTTTTCGTCCCCTTTTACTTGGGTTCACCATTCCAGACCCATTTAACACTCTCCTCACTTGGAGAGCCAGTGCCTTTAACATGCTGTTTGGCACAGTTTGCAATTTCTGCGCAAGATGAACAGGAATAGGGAGAACCAATGAGAGACTAGCTGTAGGTGTCTGCACGGGCAAATATAACGCTCATTTCCAACCAGGAAGAGGAATTAACCAAACGCTCAGCATGCCGTGCCAGAACCTGATTAGGGCCTGAAGCAATACTGCGGGTTTGCGGCCAGCTCACAAGAAAGTTATTTGAAAAAAGGAGCTCAGGGGCACTGTAATTCACAAACCTGCAGAGTTATAAATGCCAGCTCTCGTCCAAAAATATATTGAAGGAAGGCTGCGAAGAGGACTTGAAAGCGGGGCAGAATTGCAGGAAAACGATTTCATGGGGTAGACTGGAATTGCATTTAAAGCATAGGAAAAGAGGCAGAAGGTCGACAATGATGCACTTGGCCATAAAGGGCGTATGCGTTTTTTCCTGAATATATTCAGGAAAAAACGCATACGCCCTTTTTGGCCAACCAAGCAAGCATGATAAAGAAATCTGCACTACAATGAAGTCTCACTGCCCCCTGGTCAAAAGGGCCATCTGAACAAAATGTAAAATACAGAAATGCAGCACAGGCCATGGAGAACATGGAGCCTTGTTATGCTGATGGGCGGGATGTAAATTGCCAACAGCCACTCTGGAGAAGGGTATGGTGTTTCCTGAAACACCTAAAAACAAAGCAACGGAGCCTACGGCACTTCCACTTATGGTCCTATAGCTTAGGGAAATTAAAATCAAAAACACACAGCCACCCCAAAGTGTCGGACGGCTCTGTTTACAAGAACCTCGTCTGCGGTACAAGTTTAATATACCAGAATGTGAAAAATGGATAAAGAAGTTCTGGTAAGTACGTACAAAGGAATACCACTCAGCAATGAAATCAATGTCATCAGGCCCGTCGCGGCATAATGAGTGGATTCAGGTATGATGATTCTAAGTGAAATAAGTCACACAGAAAATGAAACATCACAAGTTATCACTAATACACGGAATGTAAACTTGGCTACACGTGAACTGAATTACAAAACAGAACAGGGTCTCAATTTAGAAAACCAACTTATGCTTGGATTAGGGGAAAGTTGAGTTGGGGAGCTGCATAAAACCAGAGATAGAAATTAGCACAGATACCTTTCCATAAACCAAATATGTAATAGTCAAGACCTACCCCTTGCTCAAGGAATTGGACTAAACACCCCATATTCAAGGCCTAGGAATACACCTGACTAGTAAGAATCTTCAAACCCATGGATATATATGTCCTCGTAAGAGAATGACGCGTGTGTACAGCGGCATGAATGCAGCAGAGAAAATCCGATAAATCCCATTATCAAAATGAATCACAGAAACAAAACACAAGGACAGTGAAATAGAGAGCAATTCTTAAATAATTCATTCAGGGCATGTGATGCAAACTGGATTTCCCACATCTACACCCAGAGCTGGGTGAGACATAAGTCTGGACACTTCAGGCTCATAGCATTGGTGAAGTTCGGTGAGCAAACGCAGACCCTTTGAAGTCATACTGCATGGTTCCCTTTCCATGGGTCCCAACTCTCCAGCTTTCAGGGATTCTTCCTTCAGCTAAAACATGCATGGGAAAACCAGAGTATGGTCCACCGCGTGATTGGGAAACGTTTTCAAATGCAGCTCAGTTTTCGTCCCCTGGTACTCGGGTTCACCATTCCAGACGCTTTTCTAACACTCTCCCCACATGGAGAGTCAGTTTATTTAAACTCCTGTTTGGCAAAATTTGCAATTTCTGCTCAAGATGAACAGGAATAGGGAGAACCAATGAGAGACTAGCTGTAGGTGTCTGCACGGGCAAATGGAACGCTCATTTCCCACCAGGAATGGGAGTTAACCAAAGGCTCAGCGTGCCTTGCCGGAAACAGATTAGGGCCTGAAGCAATCCTGCGGTTTTGTGGTCAGCTCAGAAGAAAGCGAGTTGAAGAAAGGTGCTCAGGGACACTGTAATTCACAAACCTGCAGAGTTATGAATGACAGCTATCGTCCAAAAATGTATTGAAGTAAGTCTTCGAAGAGGACTTGAAAGCTGGGCAGAAATTCAGGAAAACGATTTCAGGGGGTAGACGGGAATTGTACTTAAAGCATAGGAAAAGAGGCAGAATGTAGACAATGATGCACTTGGCCAAAAAGGGCGCATGCGTTTTTTCCTGAATATATTCAGGAAAAAACGCATACGTACTTTTTGGCCAACCAAGCAAGCGTGTAAAGGAAATATGCACTACAATGAAGTCTCACTGTCCCCGCGTCAAAAGGGCCATCTGAAAAAAGTGTAAAATCGAAAAAGTCCGGACAGGTCTTGGAAAACAGGGAGCCTTGTTATGCTGATGGGCGGTATGTAAATTGCCAACAGCCACTCTGGAGAAGTGTATGGTGTTTCCTGAAACACCTAAAAAACAAAGCAACGGAGCCTACGGCACTTCAACTTATGGTCCTATAGCTTAGAGAAATGAAAATCAAAAGCACACAGCCACCCCAATGTTTCGGACAGCTATGTTTAGAAGAACCTCATCTACGGAGAAGTAAAATATCCCAGAAGGTGAAAAATGGATAAAGAAGAAGTTGTATAACGTACATACAATGGAATATCACTCAGCAATGAAATCTATGTCATCAGGCCCATCGTGGCATAATGAGTGGATTCAGGTACGATGATTCTAAATGAAATAAGTCACACAGAAAATGAAACATAAGATATCACTAATCCACGGAATGTAAACTTGGCTACACATGAACTGAATTACAAAACAGAACAGGGTCTCAAATTTAGAAAACCAACTTATGCTTATTTATGGGGAAAGGTGAGTTGGGGTGCTGAATAAAACCACAGACAGAAATTAGCACAGATACCTTTCCATAAGCCAAATATGTAATAGTCAAGACATACCCCTTGCTCAACGAAACGGACTAAACACCCCATATTCAACGCCTAGGAATACACCTGACTAGTAAGAATCTTCAAACCCATGGATTTATATGTCTCCGTAAGAGAATGAAGAGTGTGTACAGCGGCATGAATGCAGCAGAGAAAATCCGATAAATACCATTATCAAAATGAAATACAAAAACAAAACACAAGGACAGTGAAATAGAGAGCAATTCTTAAATAATTCATTCAGGGCTTGTGATTCAACCTGGATTTCCCACATCTACACCCAGAGCTGAGTGAGACATAAGGTTGGGCACTTCGGGCTGATAGCATTGGTGAGGTTCGATGAGCAAATGCAGACCCTTTGAAGTCATACTGCATGGTACCCATTCCATGGGTCGCAACTCTCCAGGTTTAAGGGATTCTTCCTTCAGCTAAAACATCCATGGGAAACCCACAGTATGGTGCACCGTGTGACCGGCAAACGTTTTCAAATGCATCTCAGTTTTCGTCCCCTTTTACTCGGGTTCACCATTCCAGACCCTTTACTCACACTCTCCCCACTTGGAGAGTCAGTGCTTTAACCTCCTGCTTGGCACAGTTGGCAATTTCTGCGCAAGATGAACAGGAATAGGGAGAACAAATGAGAGACTAGCTGTAGGTGTCTGCACGGGCCAATTTAACTCTCATTTCCCACCAGGAAGAGGAATTAACCAAAGGCTCAGCATGCCGTGCCGGAACCAGATTAGGGCCTGAAGCAATCCTGTGGGTTTGCGACCAGCTCACAAGATAGCGAGTTGAAGAAAGGAGCTCAGCGGCAGTGTAACTCACAAACCTGCAGAGTTATAAATGACAGCTATCATCCATAAATATATTGAAGGAAGTCTGCCAAGAGAACTTGTAAGCATGGCAGAATTGCAGGAAAACGATTTCAGGGGGTAGACGGGAATTGCATTTAAAGCATAGGAAAAGAGGCAGAACGTCGACAATGATACTCTTGGCCAAAAAGGGCGTATGCCTTTTTTCCTGAATATATTCAGGAAAAAACGCATACGCCCTTTTTGGCCAACCAAGCAAGCATGTTAAGGAAATCTGAACTACAATGAAGTCTCACTGCCCCCCCGTCAAAAGGGGTATCTGAAAAAAGTGTAAAATCCAGAAAGTCAGCACAGGCCATGGAGAACAGGGTGCCTTGTTATGCTGATGGGCGGGATGTGAATTGCTAACAGCCACTCTGGAGAAGTGTATGGTGTTTCATGGAACACCTAAAAAACAAAGCAATGGAGCCTACGGCACTTCCACTTATGGTCCTATAGCTTAGGGAAATTAAAATCAAAAACACACAGCCACCCCAAAGTGTCGGACGGCTCTGTTTACAAGAACCTCGTCTACGGTACAAGTTAAATATCCCAGAATGTGAAAAATGGATAAAGAAGTCGTGGGAAGTACGTACAATGGAATATCACTCACCAATGAAATCTATGTCATCAGGCCCGTCGCGGCATAATGAGTGGGTTCAGCTACGATGATTCTAAGTGAAATAAGTCACACAGAAAATGAAACATCATAAGATATCACTAATACACGGAATGTAAACTTTCCTACACATGAACTGAATTACAAAACAGAACAGGGTCTCAAATTTAGAAAACCAACTTATGCTTGCTTAAGGGGAATGGTGAGTTGGGGTGCTGCATCAAACCAGAGATAGAAATTAGCACAGATACCTTTCCATAAGCCAAATATGTAATAGTCAAGACATACCCCTTGCTCAACGAAATGGGTTAAACACCCCATATTCAACGCCTAGGAATACACCTGACTAGTAAGAATCTTCAAACCCATGGATTTATATGTCTCCGTAAGAGAATGAAGCGTGTGTACAGCGGCATGAATGCAGCAGAGAAAATCCGATAAATCCCATTATCAAAATGAATTACAAATCAAAACACAATGACACTGAAATAGAGAGCAATTCTTAAATAATTCATTCAGGGCTTG
This sequence comes from Delphinapterus leucas, assembly GCF_059928025.1. Lineage (NCBI taxonomy): Eukaryota > Metazoa > Chordata > Mammalia > Artiodactyla > Monodontidae > Delphinapterus > Delphinapterus leucas. Next base: position 5,690,062 of record NW_028322233.1, read on the forward strand.
TAATGCAACCTGGATTTACCACATCTACACCCAGAGCTGAGTGAGACATAAGGTTGGACACTTCGGGCTGATAGCATTGGTGAGGTTCGATGAGCAAATGCAGACCCTTTGAAGTCATACTGCATGGTACCTATTCCATGGGTCCCAACTTTCCAGGTTTATGGGATTCTTCCTTCACCTAAAACATGCATCTGCATCCCAGAGTATGGTCCACCGTGTGACTGGGAAGCGATTTTAAATGCCTCTCTGTTTTCGTCCCCTAGTACTCGGGTTCGCCATTCCAGACACTTTACTAACTCTCTACCCACTTGGAGAGTCAGTGCCTTTAACCTCCTGTTTGGCACAGTTTGCAATATCTGTGCAAGATGAACAGGAATAGGGAGAACCAATGAGAGACTAGCTGTAGGTTTCTGCACGGGCAAATTTAACACTCATTTCTCACCAGAAAAAGGAATTTACCAAAGGCTCAGCATGCTGTGCGGAAACCATTTTACGGCCTGAAGCAATCCTGTGGTTTTGCGGCCAGGTCACAAGAAAGCGAGTTGAAGAAAGTAGCTCAGGGACACTCTAATTAACAAACCTGCAGAGTTATAAATGGCAGGTATCAAACAAAAATATATTGAAGTAAGGCTGCAAAGAGGACTTGAAAGCTGGGCAGAATTCCAGGAATATTATTTCAGGAGGTAGACGGGAAGTGCTCTGAAAGCATAGGAGAAGAGGCAGATCCTCGACAATGATGCACTTGGTCAAAAAGTGTATATGCGTTTTTTCAGGGCCCTCATTAAAGAGGGTAGGAGGCTCCCAGCATGCTTTCATGGCCAACAGAGGGCCCACATCGCCAAGGCGATGTGAGCCAGCCAGGCAGGAGTGACCTCACATCAGAGAGCCCACCTCACAGAAGGGTAAGGAAACAGCCAGGATCAGACTCTCACCAGAGTGCCCACATCAGCAAGGGGCTGTGAACCAGGCAGGAGTGTCATTACACCCGTGGGGCCACATCATCAAAAGTTGAGGTACCTAGGAAATGTGGCCTCAAACCAGAGGACCCACATCACCATGGGTCTCAGAGCGAGGCAGGCAGGATTAACCTCACAACACATGGCCCATTGTATAAAAAAGGTGAGGAATCCAGCAGTTGGAACATCCCAGCAGGCGTCCCAGAGCACCAGGGCTATGGGATCCAGGCAGTGATGAACTCACAACAGAGGGCCCTCATCATGAAACTGTGAGCAAACCAGCCGTTGTGACCTCAGAGCACAAGGCCCACATCCCCATGGGGAAGGGAACCAAGCAGGGGTGTCATCGCACCAGTGGGCACACATCAGAAAATGTGGGGAGCCCAGCAGTTAGGGCCTGACGCCAGAGGGCTCTCATCACCGAGGAGAGGAGGCTCCCAGCAGGCTCCAACTGCTACCAGAGGGCCGCCATTGCCAATGCGGGATGTGCCAGCCAGGCAGGAGTGACCTCAGAGCAGAGGGCCCACCTCACAAAAGTGTGAGGAACACAAAGAGGATCAGACTCTCACCACAGGGCCCACATCACCAAGGGAATGGGAACCAGGCTGGAGTGTCCTCACACCAGTGAGGCCTCATCACTGAAATGTGAGTGACCCAGCATATGTGGCTTCAAACCAGAGGACACATATCACCAAGGGGCTGGGAGTGAGGCAGGCAGGAGGAGCCTCAAAACATAGGGACCATAGAATAAAAATGGTGAGGAATCCCGCAGTTGGAACCTCCTAGCAGGCGGCCAGGAGCAGCGAGGCTATGGGATCCAGACCTGACTGAACTCAAAACAGAGAGCCCTCATCATGAAACTGTGAGCAACCCAGCCGTTGGGACCTCAGAGCAGAAGGCCCACATTCCCATGTGGTTGGGAACATGGCATAAGTGTACTCGCACCACAGGGCACACATCAGAGAATTTTGGAAGCCCAGAAGTTAGGGCCTGACGTCAGAGGGCCCTCATTACCAAGGGGAGGAGACTCCAAGCAGACACCAACTCCCAACTGAGGGCCCATGTTGCCAAGGTGACATGTGACAGCCAGGCAGGAGTGACCTCACAGCAGAGGGCCTACCTCACAGAAGTGTGAGGAACCCAGCCAGGATAAGACTCTCACCAGAGGGCCCACATCACCAATGGGATCTGAACCAGGCAGGACTGTCTTCACACCTGTGTGGCCACATGATAGAAAGGTGAGGAACCCAGCCCATGTGGCCTAAACCAGAGGACCCACATCTCCAAGGGGCTCGGAGTGAGGCAGGCAGGAGGAGCCTCACAACACAGGGCCCATAGAATAAAAAAGCTGAGGAATCTTGCAGTGGGAACCTCTCAGCAGGCGGCCCAGAGCACCGAGTCTATGCGATCCAGGCTGCAGTGAACTCACAGCAGAGGGCCCACATCATGAAACTGTGAGCAACCCAGACATTGGGACCTCAGAGCAGAAGGCCCACATCCCCATGGGGATGGGAACTTCGCAGGAGTGTCCTCGCACCACTTAGCAGGTATCAGAAAATGTGGGTACCCAGCAGTTAGTGCCTGACGCAAGAGGGCCCTCATCACCGAGGGAAGGAGGCTCCCAGCAGGCTCCAACTGCCACAAGAGTGCCGATGTTGCCCAGGTGGGGTGTGCCAGCCAGGCAGGAGTGACCTCACAGCAGAGGGCACACCTCACAGAAGGGTGAGGAACCCAAACAGGATCAGACTCTCACCAGAGGGCCCACATCATCAAGGGGATAAGAACCAGGCAGGAGTGTCCTCACACCAGTGGGGCCACATCATCAAAAGGTGAGGGACGCAGCACACCTGGCCTCAAACCAGAGGACACACATCACCAAGGGGCTGGGAGTGAGGCAGGCAGGAGGAGTCTCAAAACAGAGGGCCCATAGAAGAAAAAAGGTGAGGAATCCCGCAGTTGTAATGTCCCAGCAGGTGGCCAGGAGCAGCGTGGCTATGGGATCCAGGCCGGAGTGAACTCACACCAGAGGGCCCTCATCATGAAACTGAGCAACACACCGTTGGGACCGCAGAGCAGAAGGCCAACATTCCCATGGGGTTGGGAACTTGACAGGAGTGTATTCGCACCACAGGTCGCACATCAGAAAATTTTGGGAGCCCAGGAGTTAGGGCCTGACGCCAGAGGGCCCTCATTACCGAGGGGAGGAGACTCCCAGCAGGCACCAACTCCCACCAGATGGCCGACGTCGCCAAGGCTGGGTGTGCCAGCCAGGCAGGAGTGACCTCAGAGAAGAGGGCCCACCTCACAGAAGTGTGAGTAACCCAACCAGGATCAGACTCTCACCGGAGGACCCACATCACCAAGGGGATGGGAACCAAACAGGAGTGTCCTCACACCAGTGGGGCCACATCAGCCAAAGGTGAGGAACCCAGCACATGTGGCCTCAAACCAGAGGACAGACATCACCAAGGGGCTGGGAGTGAGGCAGGTGTCTGGAGGGGCACATTGAACTCTAATTTCCCACCAGGAAGAGGAATTAACCAAAGGCTCAGAGTGCCGTGCGGGACCCAGATTATGGCCTGAAGCAAACCTGCGGGTCTGTGGCCAGCTTTCAAGGAAACGAGTTAAGAACGGAAATCACGGGCACTGTAATTCACAAACCTGCAGAGTTATAAATGACAGCTATTGGCAAAAATATATTGAAGTAAGTCTGCAAAGAGGACTTGAAAACGAGGCAGAATTGCAGGAATCATATTTCAGGAGGTAGATTGGAATTGCATTTAAAGCATGTGAAAAGCGGCAGATCTTTGACAGTGATGCACTTGGACAAAAGTGCGTATACATTTTTCCTGAATATATTCAGGAAAAAACGCATATGCCCTTTTTGGCCAACCAAGCACTCGAGCAATGGAAATCCGCACTACAATGAAGTCTCGTTTCCCATTCGTCAAAAGGGCCATCTGAAAAAAGTTTAAAAACCAGAAACACAGGACAGGCCATGGAGAAAAGGGAGCCTTGTTATGCTGATGGGCGGGATGTAAATTGCCAACAGACACTCTGGAGATGTTTATAGTGTATCCTGAAACATCTGACAAACAAAGCTACAGACCCTAGGGCACTTCCACTTTTGGCCCTATAGCTTAGGAAAATTAAAATCAAGAAGACACAGCCAACACAAAATTTAGGGCTGCTGTGTTTCCAAGAACCTCGAGTCCAGTACAAATTAAATATCCCAGAAAGAAAAAAATGGATAAAGGAGTTGTGCTACTTACGTACAACGGAATATCACTCAGCAATGAAATCAATGTCATCAGGCCTGTAGCAGCAAATTGAGTGGATTTAAGTATGATGATTCTAAGCGAAATAGGTCACACAGAGTAAGATAATTATCATAAGATATCACTAATATAGAGAGTGTAAACTTGGCTACACATAAACTGAATTACAAAACCGAACAGAGTCTCACATTTAGATAAAAACTTATGCTTGCTTAAGGGGAAAGTTGAGTTGGGGTGCTGTATAAAACCAGTGATTGAAATTAGCACACATACCGTTCCATAAGCCAAATATGTAATAGACAAGACCTACGCTTTGCTCAACGAAATAGACTCATCCATGGTGTATCACCTCACACCTGTTAGAATGGGCATCATCAGAAAATCTTCAAACAACAGATGCTGGAAAGGGTGTGGAGATAAGGAACCCTCTTCCACTATTGTTGGGAATGTAAATTGATACAGTCACTGTGGAGATTATGGAGTTTCTTATAAAACTAAGAATAGAATTACCATATGATACAGCAATCTCACTACTGGGCCTATACCCAGACAAAACCATAAATCAAAAAGAGACATTCACCGCAATGTTCATTGCATCACTATTTACAATATCCAGGTAATGGAAGCAACCTAAATGCCCACAGACAGACGAATGCATAAAGATGAGGTACATATATAAAATGGAATATTACTAAGCCATAAAAAGGAATGAAATTGGGTCATTTGTAGAGACGTTGATGGATCTAGAGACTGTCATACAGAGTGAAGTAAGTCAGAAATAGAAAAACAAATCTTGTATATTAATGCATATATGTGGAACCTAGAAAAATTGTACAGATGAACCGTTTTGCAAGGCAGAAATAGAGCAACAGATGTAGACAACAAACGTATGGACACCAAGGGGGGAAAGCTGTTGGGGGGTGGTGGTGGGAGGAGTTGAGAGATTGGGATTGGCATATATACATTTATATGTATAAAATCGATAACCAAAAATAACCTGCTGTATAAAAAAATAAAATAAATTCAAAATTACAAAAAGTAAAACAGAAAAAATATTCTTCCCTTCACATACATGTATTTATATGAATAAATTATTTCCATGCTTATATCTGTAAATACAAAAAAGAGGAATAAAATCTACCTTGAACCAAAAACGAAAAAAAGAAAAAAAAAACAGAACACACCAGTTACACAGAGGAAAACCGTATCAGGGCACTTGCTCCAGTTGTAAACAATTCTGAAGTTGGTCAGTGGTGGGGAATCATCTCCCATTCAGCCAGCAGGCCCCACGCAACAAGCGTCCTCATTGCAAAGCTGGGGGCCCATGCCGAGGCATCTGTGAGTAAACGTGAGCCGAGCCCCAGGCTAGCTGCTGCTGAAATGTTCCAACCCTTCCCGGGTAAAACACCTGAATATGTACAAGGACTTGAAAGCCTAGAGGAAGGGCCATGGAGCCACATGAGCGACAGCATGCCAGCCGACTTGGTGCCTGCAGGCCAGCCAGGATGGTCCTGGCCCTGGGTGCTCTTCTGGAAGCTTTCCATTTCCCTGCCTGAGATACCCCTCCTGTCCCGGCCCCCACTGCTTTCTCCCTCACTCACCTCTGTCCAGGTAGAAATTCCAGCAGCAGGTATCGGTGACACATCCTCTTCTTTAGCAGGTGGCATCTTGGCAACTGCTGCAGAAAGTCCAGCAGAGCCCCACTCACACTGGGCCACCCACAAAGCCGTGGCCTCTCACTCCCTCCCACCAGTCCAGCCCCGAGACTGCTGACAGGGCAGAGAAAATGGCGTCAGGCACAGCTGCAGGGGCTCTTGCTGCCTGGAGTGGTGTTTATATTGATCTCAACCCAGGCACACCAGGGGAGGGCTGGCCGGCACGGTCAGGCTTCCCAGGCCAGCCAATAATCACCCCTCAGCGGCTCACAGTTGCAGAAACTGGAACTTGCTGAATCGGCCAGGTCCAAGAAACAGGTGTGGGCTCCTGAGAGTCAGGATAGACAAGGGGCTGCAGCTCTGGCTTGTTTTCTAATTATATTATCTGGCCCATGAGTGGGAGACAACTTCAAGAAAACCCTCTCCTAATGAGAGGAACCCAGGAGTCAGGGAGAGGAGGGGTGGGTGTTGGGTGGAGACAGAGGCCTGGTGCCCCGGGTGCAGTGGAAGTCTCTGGAAGACCAGGTGGGGGGAGGCCACACAGAGTGATGCCCAGGGTCACAGACCTGTCGGAGCTGCTGTTTGTTAGTTCAAGTCCTGCTCTGAGGTGCTCTGTGTCAGATCTGAGTGACAGGTGAGCTGGGAGTGCTCTGAAATGAGGGCGATGTGCACGGTTCCTGTGTGCCCAGCCCTGCCACGGTATCTGCAAGGGTAGCTCTGTATCCTGGGAGGGGCCTGACCACGAGAGCCCCATGGGCTGCAGGGGAACCTGCCCAGGGAACCCCATATCCTGGGAGGGGCCTGAACACGAGAGCCCCGTGGGCTGGGGTGGGGGTGGGTACCTGTCCAGGTGAGCTCCATATCCTGGGATTGGCCTGACCTCGAGAGCCCCATGGGCTGCTGGAGTCCTGGTAAAGGATGTCAGGACAGTCAGTGAAGCCACCGAGGATATACCTCCAGTAGTTCCTAAATCCTACACCCTGCTGGTCATTCTACCAACCACCAGGACTTGGTATTCTGTATTAGTCTTCAATGATGCCTTCTTTTGTATTCTACTAGTCCCAGAGTCACAAGAAATTTTGGCTTGTGAGTGGCAGGACTCAACATAAAACTAAAACAATACTTCCGGGCCGTGTTGCCCCAAGGGTTCAAAAATTCCCACACCATCTTTGGGGAAAGCTCAGCTAAAGACCTAAAAGTTCTACCTCTGGAAAAGGAAACACTCCTTCAATATGCAGACGACATTCTGATCGCCAGCCCTAATAAGGAGACCTCTGAACTACCAAGCCAATAAAGGATACAAGTTGTCCAAGAAAAAGCTCAAATATCACAGACTACGGTGACCTGCCTGGGCTTCATTCTCAGAGAAGGTCGGAGAAGCCCAACCCAGGAAAGGGAAGAAACAATTTACAGCCTTACCCATTTCTAAAACTAGAAGACAGCTTAGAGATTCCTGGCGAGGCCAGGGTTTGCTGCTTCTTGATCCCTAACTACAGTCTACTAGCTGGGCCTCTATATGAAACACTGAAAGGAAAAGATGATGATCCTTTTGAATAGAATCCAGAAGTGGCCTTTCAAGAATGGAAAGAGCAGTCAATTCAGACCCTTGCCCTGGAACTCCCTAATTTAGTTAAACCCTTTGACCTTTACTTTCCTGGTGAACGGTGAATCACCATTGGAGTATTAGTGCAAAACCTGGGACCACTTGAAATGGAACAATGCAAGAATGCCATCCAGGTAGGATATACTACGGTCACCAAGGGGCTTGGCCCACCGCCACATCTGGCCAAGATACTGGCAGTATCTGAAAACCTGGAAATCAGCAGCCCAAAAGGCCACCTCCCTCCTAAGGGAAAAGGACCCCACGTGGTGATCCTAACCCCCAACAATGCCATGAAGTTGCAGGGTTTGCTCCGTGGGCACACTGACCTTGAGTGAGGAGGTCCTCCAACTCCAACCTCCAGAGAGATAACTGGGGCAAAGGGGCACCATGACGACTCGTGTGACCATCACTTGACCTGGAGTTTCTCTCATAAAACAACAAGAGTGTGTCCCAAAAGAGTAGACTACTGCTTGCAGGACTTACTGCGCCCAGAGGGGAGGTAATAATCTTGGCGGGGGAACCGTATATCACGCTGTCACCATAGAAAATCCTACAGACACTGTGATCATGGTGGCCAATAAGACTGGCTGAACTCCTGTTTACTTCAAAGGCTGTTGACCCAGTGGCCATCATGGTCCTTCATCACCACTGACCCTGGACTGTCTTGGAGTTGAGCAGGCAGGGTCCTGACACCTGGTGCTGTTTTTACGTTAATTCAGGGGCCTAATTGAAGAAAGCGCAGACTACTGGTCAGAGCATCTACGCTGGCAGAAACGGTCAGCCTAAGGTGGCCGAACAAATGAGGGGCGGGGTGAAACTGGACCTCACAGCGTCACTGCACATCTCCTTCCTGGACCCTTAAAGGTCATTAGAATCTATAAAACTTCCAATATTGGTGCTCAGGCGGACGAGCAGGGAGGCAGGAGGCCTGGGGACAATCAACGTCACCTGGAGGCTGCTGGGGAGAAGTTCTGACCCTCGCCCACGGGTATGAGGGCTCCTAACTCAGCACTCAGCAGTTACAGATGAAGGGTCTGCACCCTCAGCACTCCAAGAATGAGGAAGGGGACAAAAGGCAGAAGAGGTGTTTGTCCGAGGCAAAGCCCCTTAAAAATCCCTGGGAGAGAAAAATAGAATCTGGGCAATAAAATAAAGTCTAACCTTTTTTATCCTTTGTGCTTTGTCTAATTACACGTGCTCCTAGGGTCCCGCATACAGAGGTTCCACACCCGGCACTTCAGACCTGATTTCCTAGTGCAGAATGGCTGGGTCGACAACTCAGCTCCTGGGGCACAGTGCACACTCCGTGATATAGAGCCTGAGCTGCAGCCAGCCGGGCCCTCAAGAGCTCCGCCCCCTCCCTCTGACTGACTCTGACAGGATCTCTACACAGCAGCCCAGCCCACAGCCCACCGGGTAGCACATGCTCTCACCTCTCCATTCTCTGATCAAAATATAAAGTTTCCTTTGCTTCTGAACCAAACTCAGTCTCGATCTGTTGGCTCCAATGACCCTGGGCAGGGGGACACTTGTTGGGGTCCACTCTGGAGGATCAGTAACAGAAATTCAGAACATTGTAACTTCAATGAACAGATGTGTCAGCCAAACTGTAATTAACATAGAACAGTGTATAAGGCTCGGGTAAAATAAGATGTTTCTAACACTTCCATTTGGTATTTCCATCACTTTATTATAAGCAAGTTCAGTGAAAAGGTTTGTCTTATTTGTCAGGTCAATATTAGAGAAACGAAGTGATTTCTTTCCAAGGATGTACATCTAATAATCTTGGTTAAAGCTTCAATCTTGTTTTAAATGCTTTTCCATTGACAATGATACCTCTCTTTCAGCTCCCCCATTTCTGAGAAGTATAAAGTCTTATAATTTATTATTACCAAAGGGGAAAGGTGAGAGGAGGGATAAATTAACAGTTTGGGATTAACACATACACACTGCTATGTATAAAATCGATCATCAACAAGGAACTGCTGTATAGCACAGGGAACTACACTCAATATTTTGCAATAACCTATAAGGGGAAATAATCTGAAAAAGAATAGATATTTTTATTGACATCATCTATTAATGACAGTTAAAATGGAACCTAAGGGAAGCCGGTGGTGAGTGCTTCTGACCCTGAAGACTTCAATCATCTAAAGTTTGGACTCTGCCTACTTCCTAAGGCCCTTAATGAACATATGTGTAGCCGTAGCTTAAAACATTCCCCACTTTGGGTTGCGGAGAGACACTGATTTTGAAAAAGCCCTGGTGTTCTCCTCACATGAATGGGACCCTTCCTACAGCTAAAGCATGCCTGTCACACCCAGAGGATGGTATACTGTCTGATCGGGAAGAGTTTGGAAAAGGCATCTCATCTCCTCTTCTCCTGGTGCTCGGGTTCACCCCTCCAGCGTCTTTACGAACAGTCTCCCCACTTGGAGATGTCAGCACTGTCAACATCCTGTTGCATACAGTTTGGAATTTGTCCAGAGGATGAAGCAGAAGGAGGAGGAACAATGAGAGACAAGTCCTAGGTGTTCGGACAGGCACATGTCACTCTAATTTCCAATCAGGAAGACGAATTGACCAAAGGCTAGGGTTGCCCATGGAAACAGAATAGGGCTTGAGGAAATCCCGCTGCTTTGTGGCCAGTTCCCATAAACACAAGTTGAAAAATGGAGCTCAGTGGCACTAAAATTCACGAAACTGCAGAGTTGAAAATATCTATCACTGAAAAATGTCTTGAGGAAAGTCAGAGAAAAGGACTTGTAAGCAACAGAGAATGGCAGGAAAGGGATTGGAAGAGGTAGAAAGGACTCGCCATTAAGCACAAGAAAAGGGGCTGAACATTGCCAACATTGCAGTTGGCCAAAAATGGTGTATGCGTCATTTTCTGTATATATTCAAGAAAAGGGCATACACTTTTTTAGCCAACCAAACAGGTGGGCACTGGAAATCAATACTACAAAACATATCACTTCGCATCAGTCAGAAGAGCCGTCCTCATAAAGTGTAAACACCAGAAATGCAGGACAGGGCAAGGAGAAAAGGGAGCCCTGTGAGGCTTATACTGGAAATGTATATTGCCAACGGTCACTCTGGAGAAGTGTACTGTGTTTACTAAAGCATCTAAAAAATGAGCTACAGAGCACAGGGCACTTGCACTCATGGACGTATATCATGGGAAAAACAAAAATCGAGAGGACACAGGCACCCCAATGTATACCGCCTCACTGTTTAAAAGATCCTCGACTAGGATATAACTTAAATGTCTCTGGAGGGAAAAAATGGATACAGATGTGGTGCTTATGTAGAGTGGAATATGACTCAGCCTGGAAATCAATGCAATATGGCCACTTGAAACAACTCCAGAGGAGTTACGTATGATCATTCAAAGTCACAGAATTCAAAAAGAAAAAGACATACTATATCACTAATACATGGAATGTAAACTTGGCTACACATGAACTGAATTACGAAACAGAACAGGGTCTCAAATATAGAAAACCAACTTATTCTTGCTTAAGGATAAAGGTGAGTTGGGGTGCTGCATAAAACCAGAGATTGAAATTAGCACAGATACTGGTCCATAAGCCAAATATGTAATAGTCAAGACCTACTGCTTGCTCAACAAAACGGACTCAACACCCCATATTCAACGCCTAGGAATATACCTGACTAGTAAGAATCTTCAAACCCATGGGTTTATATGTCTCCGTAAGAGAATCAAGCGTGTCTACAGAGGCATGAACACTGCAGTGAAAATACGATAAATCCCACTATCAAAATAAATTACAGAAACAAAAAACACAATGACAGTGAAATAGAGAGCAATTCTTAAATAATTCATTCAGGGCCTGTGATGCAAACTGGATTTACCACATCTACACCCAGAGCTGAGTGAGACATAAGGCTGGACACCAGGCTGATAGCATTGGTGAGGTTTCGTGAGCAAATGCAGACCCCTTGAAGTACCCATTCCAAGGGTCCCAACTCTCCAGGTTTAAGGGATTCTTCCTTCAGCTAAAACATGCCTGGGAAACCCACAGTATGGTGCACCGTGTGACTGAGAAACGTTTTCCAATGCATCTCAGGTTTCGTCCCCTTTTACACGGGTTCACCATTCCAGATGCTTTACTAACACTCTCCCCACTTGGAGAGTCAGTGCCTTTAAACTCCTGTTTGGCACAGTTTGCAATTTCTGCGCAAGATGAACAGGAATAGGGAGAACCAATGAGAGACTAGCTGTAGGTGTCTGCACGGGCAAATTTAACGCTCATTTCCAACCAGGAAGAGGAATTAACCAAAGGCTCAGCATGCCCTGCCCGAACAAGATTAGGGCCTGAAGCAATCTTGCGGGTTTGCGACCAGCTCACAAGATAGCGAGTTGAAGAAAGGAGCTCAGGGACACTGTAATTCACAAACCTGCAGAGTTACAAATGACAGCTATCGTCCAAAAATATATTGAAGTAAGTCTTGGAACAGGACTTGAAAGCGGGGCAGAATTGCAGGAAAACGATTTCAGGGGGTAGACTGGAATTGCATTTAAAGCATAGGAAAAGAGGCAGAACCTTGACAACGATGCACTTGGCCAAAATGGGCGTATGCGTTTCTCCTGAATATATTCAGGAAAAAATGCATATGCACTTTTTGGCCAACCTAGCATGCACGTTAAAGAAATCTGCACTACAATGAAGTCTCACTGCCCCCCAGTCAAAAGGTCCATCTGAAAAAAGTGTAAAATCCAAAAAGTCAGCACAGGTCATGGAGAACATGGAGCCTTGATATGCTGATGGGCGGGATGTAAATTGCCAACAGCCACTCTGGAGAAGTGTATGGTGTTTCCTGAAACACCTAAAAAACAAAGTAAGGGTGCATACGGCACTACCACTTATGGTCCTATACATTAGGGAAATTAAAATCAAAAACACACAGCCACCCCAAAGTTTTGGACGGCACTGTTTACAAGAACCTCGTCTACGGTACAAGTTAAATATCCCAGAATGCAAAAATGGATAAAGAAGTTGTGGTACGTACGTACAATGTAATATCACTCAGCAATGAAATCTATGTCATCAGGCCCATAGCGGCATAATGAGTGGATTCAGGTAGGAGGATTCTAAGTGAAATAAGTCACACAGAAAAAGAAACATCATAAGGTATCACTAATACACGGAATGTAAACTTGGCTACACATGAACTGAATTACAAAACAGAACAGGGTCTCAAATTTAGAAAACCAACTTATGCTTGCTTATGGGGAAAGGTGAGTTGGGGTGCTGCATTAAACCAGAGATTGAAATTAACACAGATACCGTTCCATAGGCCAAATATATAATAGAGAAGACCTACTCCTTGCTCAACGAAATGGACTCAACACCCCATATTCAACGCCTGGGAATATACCTGACAAGTAAGAATCTTAAAACCCATGGATTTATATGTCTCCATAAGGAAATCAAGCGTGTGTACAGCGGCCTAAACGCAGCAGTGAAAATCCGATAAATCCCATTACCAAAATAAATTTCAAAAACAAAACACAATGACCGTGAAATAGAGAGCAATTCTTACATAATTCATTCAGGGCTTGTGATGCAACCTTGATTTCCATATCTACACCCAGAGCTGGGTGAGAAATAAGGCTGGACACTTCGGGCTGATAGCATTGGTGAGATTCGGTGAGCAAACGCAGGCCCTTTGGAGTCATACTGCATGGTACCCATTCCATGTGTCCCAACTCTCCAGGTTTAAGGGATTCTTCCTTCAGCTAAAACATGCATGGGAAACCCAGAGTATGGTCCACCGTGTGATTGGGAAACGTTTTCAAAAGCATCTTAGATTTCGTACCCTGGTACTTAGGGTCACCGTTCCTGACGCCTTACTAACACTCTCCCAACTTGGAGAGTCAGTGCCTTTAACCTCCTGTTTGGCACAGTTTGCAATTTCTGCGCAAGATCATCAGGAATAAGGAGAACCAATGAGAGACTAGCTGTAGGTGTGTGCACGGGCAAATGGAACGCTCATTTCCCACCAGGAAGAGGAATTAACCAAAGGCTCAGCGTGCCTGCTGGAAAAAGATTAGGGCCTGAAGCAATCCTGCGGTTTTGCGGCCAGCTCACAAGAAAGCGAGTTGAAGAAAGGAGCTCAGGGGCACTGTAATTCACAAACCTGCAGAGTTATGAATGAGAGCTATCGTCCAAAAATATATTGAAGTTAGTCTTCGAAGAGGACTTGAAAAAGGGGCAGAATTTCAGGAAAACGATTTCAGGGGGTAGACTGGAATTGCACTTAAAGCATAGGAAAAGAGGCAGAATGTCGACAATGATGCACTTGGCCAAAAAGGTCGTATGCGTTCTTTTCCTGAATATATTCAGGAAAAAACGCATACGCACTTTTTGGCCAACCAAGCAAGCGTGTAAAGGAAATCTGCACTACAATGAAGTCTCACGGCCCCCCGGTGAAAAGGGCCATCTGAAAAAGGTGTAAAATCCAGAAAGGCAGGACAGGGCATGGAGAACAGGGAGCCTTGTTATGCTGATGGGCGGGATGTAAATTGCCAACAGCCACTCTGGAGAAGTGTATGCTGTTTCCTGAAACACGTAGGAAACAAAGAAACACAGCCTATGGCACTTCCACTTATGGTCGTATAGCTTAGGGAAATTAAAATCAAACACACACAGCCACCCCAAATTTTGGGACGGCTCTGTTTACAAGAACCTCGTCTACGATGCAAGTTAAATATCCGAGAAAGCAAAAAATGAATAAAGAAGTTGTTGTACGTACGTACAATGGAATATCACTCAGCAATGAAATCTACGTCATCAGGCCCGTAGCGGAATAATGAGTGGATTCAGGTATGATGATTCTACGAGAAATAAGTCACAGAGAAAAACAAACATCATAAGATATCACTAATACACGGAATGTAAACTTGGCTACACATGAACTGAATTACAAAACAGAACAGGGTCTCAAATTTAGAAAACCAACTTATGTTTGCTTATGGGGAAAGGTGTGTTGGGGTTCTGCATAAAACCAGAGATTGCAATTAGCACAGATACCGTTCCATAAGCCAAATATATAATAGAAAAGACTTACGCCTTGCTCAACGAAATGGACTCAACACCCCATATTCAACGCCTTGGAATATACCTGACAAGTAAGAATCTTAAAACCCATGGATTTATATGTCTCCATAAGGAAATCAAGCGTGTGTACAGCGGCCTAAACGCAGCAGTGAAAATCCGATAAATCCCATTATCAAAATAAATTTCAAAAAAAAACACAATGACAGTGAAATAGAGAGCAATTCTTAAATAATTCATTCAGGGCTTGTGATGCAATCTGATTTACCACATCTACAACCAGACCTGGGTGAGACATAAGGCTGGACACTTCGGGCTCATAGCATTGGTGAGGTTCGGTGAGCAAATGCAGACCCTTTGAAGTCATACTGTATGGTACCCATTCCATGGGTCCCAACTCTCCAGGTTTAAGGGATTCTTCCTTCAACTAAACCATGCATGGCAAACCCAGAGTAAGGTACACCGTTTGATTGGGAAACGTTTTGAAATGCATCTCAGTTTTCGTCCCCTGGTACTCGGGTTCACCATTCCAGACGCTTTACTAACACTCTCCCCACTTGGAGAGTCAGTGCCTTTAACCTCCTCTTTGGCACAGTTTGCAATTTCTGCGCAAGATGAACAGGAATAGGGAGAACCAATGAGAGACTGGCTGTAAGTGTCTGCACGGGCAAATGGAACGCTCATTTCCCACCAGGAAGAGGAATTAACCAAAGGCTCAGCGTGCCCTGCCTGAAACAGATTAGGGCCTGAAGCAATCCTGCAGTTTTGCGGCCACCTCACAAGAAAACGAGTTGAAGAAAGGAGCTCAGGGGCACTGTAATTCACAAACCTGCAGAGTTATGAATGACAGCTATCGTACAAAAATGTACTGAAGTAAGTCTTCGAAGAGGACTTGAAAGCGGGGCAGAATTGCAGGAAAACGATTTCAGGGTGTAGACAGGAAATCCACCTAAAGCTTAGGAAAATAGCAGAATGTCGAAAATGATGCACTTGGCCAAAAAGGGCGTATGCGTTTTTTCCGGAATATATTCAGGAAAAAACGCATACGTGCTTTCTGGCCAACCAAGTATGCATGTTAAAGAAATTTGCACTACAATGAAGTCTCACTGCCCCCCGGTCAAAAGGGCCATCTGAAAAAAGTGTAAAATCCAGAAAGGCAGTACAGGCCATGGAGAACAGGGAGCCTTGTTATGCTGATGGGTGGGATGTAAATTGCCAAGAGACACTCTGGAGAAGTATATAGTGTTTCCTGAAACACCTAAAAAACAAAGCAAGAGAGCCTACGGCACTTCCACTTATGGTCCTATAGCTTAGGGAAATTAAAATCAAAAACACACAGCCACCCCAAAGTTTCAGACGGCTCTCTTCACAAGAACCTCGTCTACGGTACAAGTTAAATATCCCAGAAAGCAAAAAAAGGATAAAGAAATTGTGGTACGTACGTACAATGGAATATCACTCACCAATGAAATCTATATCATCAGGCCCGTCGTGGCATAATGAGTGGATTCAGGTACAATGATTCTAAGTGAAATAAGTCACAGAGAAAATGAAACATCATATCACTAATACACGGAATTTAATCTTGGCTACACATGAACTGAATTACAAAACAGAACAGGGTCTCAAATTTAGAAAACCAACTTATTTTTGCGTAAGGGAAAGGTGAGTTGGGGTGCTGCATAAAACCAGAGTTAGAAATTAGCACAGATACCATTCCATATATCAAATACGTAATAGTCAAGACGTACCACTTGCTCAACGAAATGGGCTAAACACCCTATATTCAACGCCTAGGAATACACCTGACTAGTAAGAATCTTCAAACCCATGGATTTATATGTCTCCATAAGAGAATCAAGCGTGTGTACAGCTGCATGAAGGCAGCAGAGAAAATCCGATAAATCCTATTATCAAAATGAATTACAAAAACAAAACACAATGACAGTGAAATAGAGAGCAATTCTTAAATAATTCATTCAGGGCTTGTGATGCAACCTGGATTTACCTCATCAAAACCCAGAGCTGAGTGAGACATAAGGTTGGACACTTCGGGCTGATAGCATTGGTGAGGTTCGATGAGCAAATGCAGACCATTTGAAGTCATACTGCATGGTACCCATTCCATGGGTCCCAACTCTCCAGGTTTAAGCGATTCTTCCTTCAGCTAAAGCATGCATGGGAAACCCACAGTATGGTGCACCGTGTGACCGGGAAACGTTTTCAAATGCATCTCAGTTTTTGTCCCCTTTTACTCGGGTTCACAATTCCAGACCCTTTACTAACACTCTCCCCACTTGGAGAGTCATTGCCTTTAACATCCTGTTTGGCACAGTTTGCAATTTTTGCGCAAGATGAACAGGAATAAGGAGAACCAATGAGAGACTAGCTGTAGGTGTCTGCACGGGCAAATTTAACGCTCATTTCCAACCAGGAAGAGGAATTAACCAAAGGCTCAGCATGCCGTGCCGGAACCAGATTAGGGCCTGAAGCAATCCTGCGGGTTTGCGGCCAGCTCACAAGAAAGCGATTTGAAGAAAGGAGCTCAGGGGCACTGTAATTCACAAACCTGCAGAGTTATAAATGACAGCTATCGTCCAAAAATATATTGAAGGAAGGCTGCGAAGAGGACTTGAAAGCGGGGCAGAATTGCAGGAAAACGATTTCAGGGGGTAGACTGGAATTGCATTTAAAGCATAGGAAAAGAGGCAGAACGTCGACAATGATGCACTTGGCAAAAAGGGCGTAACCAAGCAAGCATGTTAAAGAAATCTGCACTACAATGAAGTCTCACTGCCCCCCGGTCAAAAGGGCCATCTGAAAAAAGTGTAAAATCCAGAAATGCAGCACAGGCCATGGAGAACAGGGAGCCTTGTTATGCTGATGGGTGGGATGTAAATTGCCAACAGCCACTCTGGAGAAGTGTATGGTGTTTCCTGAAACACCTAAAAAACAAAGCAACGGAGCCTACGGCACTTCCACTTATGGTCCTATAGCTTAGGGAAATTAAAATCAAAAACACACAGCCACCCCAAAGTTTCAGACGGCTCTGTTTACAAGAACCTCGTCTACGGTACAAGTTAAATATCCCAGAAAGCGAAAAATGGATAAAGAAGTTGTGGTACGTACGTACAATGGAATATCACTCACCAATGAAATCTATGTCATCAGGCCCGTCGTGGCATAATGAGTGGATTCAGGTATGATGATTCTAAGTGAAATAAATCACACAGAAAATGAAACATCATAAGATGTCACCAATACACCGAATGTAATCTTGGCTACACATGAACTGAATTACAAAACAGAACAGGGTCTCAAATTTAGAAAACCAACTTATGTTTGCGTAAGGGGAAAGGTGAGTTGGGGTGCTGCATAAAACCAGAGTTAGAAATTATCACAAATACCATTCCATACGTCAAATACGTAATAGTCAAGACGTACCACTTGCTCAACGAAATGGGCTAAACAACGTATATTCAACGCCTAGGAATACACCTGACTAGTAAGAATCTTCAAACCCATGGATTTATATGTCTGCATAAGAGAATCAAGCGTCTGTACAGCTGCATGAAGGCAGCAGAGAAAATCCGATTAATCCTATTATCAAAATGAATTACAAAAACAAAACACAATGACAGTGAAATAGAGAGCAATTCTTAAATAATTCATTCAGGGCTTGTGATGCAACCTGGATTTACCTCATCAAAACCCAGAGCTGAGTGAGACATAAGGTTGGACACTTCGGGCTGATAGCATTGGTGAGGTTCGATGAGCAAATGCAGACCATTTGAAGTCATACTGCATGGTACCCATTCCATGGGTCCCAACTCTCCAGGTTTAAGCGATTCTTCCTTCAGCTAAAGCATGCATGGGAAACCCACAGTATGGTGCACCGTGTGACCGGGAAACGTTTTCAAATGCATCTCAGTTTTTGTCCCCTTTTACTCGGGTTCACAATTCCAGACCCTTTACTAACACTCTCCCCACTTGGAGAGTCATTGCCTTTAACATCCTGTTTGGCACAGTTTGCAATTTTTGCGCAAGATGAACAGGAATAAGGAGAACCAATGAGAGACTAGCTGTAGGTGTCTGCACGGGCAAATTTAACGCTCATTTCCAACCAGGAAGAGGAATTAACCAAAGGCTCAGAATGCCGTGCCGGAACCAGATTAGGGCCTGAAGCAATCCTGCGGCTTTGCGGCCAGCTCACAAGAAAGCGATTTGAAGAAAGGAGCTCAGGGGCACTGTAATTCACAAACCTGCAGAGTTATAAATGACAGCTATCGTCCAAAAATATATTGAAGGAAGGCTGCGAAGAGGACTTGAAAGCGGGGCAGAATTGCAGGAAAACGATTTCAGGGGGTAGACTGGAATTGCATTTAAAGCATAGGAAAAGAGGCAGAACGTCGACAATGATGCACTTGGCCAAAAAGGGCGTATGCGTTTTTTCCGGAATATATTCAGGAAAAAACGCATACGCCCTTTTTGGCCAACCAAGCAAGCATGTTAAAGAAATCTGCACTACAATGAAGTCTCACTGCCCCCCGGTCAAAAGGGCCATCTGAAAAAAGTGTAAAATCCAGAAATGCAGCACAGGCCATGGAGAACAGGGAGCCTTGTTATGCTGATGGGTGGGATGTAAATTGCCAACAGCCACTCTGGAGAAGTGTATGGTGTTTCCTGAAACACCTAAAAAACAAAGCAACGGAGCCTACGGCACTTCCACTTATGGTCCTATAGCTTAGGGAAATTAAAATCAAAAACACACAGCCACCCCAAAGTTTCAGACGGCTCTGTTTACAAGAACCTCGTCTACGGTACAAGTTAAATATCCCAGAAAGCGAAAAATGGATAAAGAAGTTGTGGTACGTACGTACAATGGAATATCACTCACCAATGAAATCTATGTCATCAGGCCCGTCGTGGCATAATGAGTGGATTCAGGTATGATGATTCTAAGTGAAATAAATCACACAGAAAATGAAACATCATAAGATGTCACCAATACACCGAATGTAATCTTGGCTACACATGAACTGAATTACAAAACAGAACAGGGTCTCAAATTTAGAAAACCAACTTATGTTTGCGTAAGGGGAAAGGTGAGTTGGGGTGCTGCATAAAACCAGAGTTAGAAATTATCACAAATACCATTCCATACGTCAAATACGTAATAGTCAAGACGTACCACTTGCTCAACGAAATGGGCTAAACAACCTATATTCAACGCCTAGGAATACACCTGACTAGTAAGAATCTTCAAACCCATGGATTTATATGTCTCCATAAGAGAATCAAGCGTCTGTACAGCTGCATGAAGGCAGCAGAGAAAATCCGATTAATCCTATTATCAAAATGAATTACAAAAACAAAACACAATGACAGTGAAATAGAGAGCAATTCTTAAATAATTCATTCAGGGCTTGTGATGCAACCTGGATTTACCTCATCAAAACCCAGAGCTGAGTGAGACATAAGGTTGGACACTTCGGGCTGATAGCATTGGTGAGGTTCGATGAGCAAATGCAGACCATTTGAAGTCATACTGCATGGTACCCATTCCATGGGTCCCAACTCTCCAGGTTTAAGCGATTCTTCCTTCAGCTAAAGCATGCATGGGAAACCCACAGTATGGTGCACCGTGTGACCGGGAAACGTTTTAAATGCATCTCAGTTTTTGTCCCCTTTTACTCGGGTTCACAATTCCAGACCCTTTACTAACACTCTCCCCACTTGGAGAGTCAGTGCCTTTAACCTGCTGTTTGGCACAGTTTGCAAATTCTGCGCAAGATGAACAGGAATAGGGAGAACCAATGAGAGACTAGCTGTAGGTGTCTGCACGGGCAAATTTAACGCTCACTTCCCACCGGGAAGAGGAATTAACCAAAGGCTCAGCCTGCCATGCAGGAACCAGATTATGGCCTGAAGAAATCCTGCGGGTTTGCGGCCAGCTCACAAGAAAGCGATTTGAAGAAAGGAGCTCAGGGGCACTGTAATTCACAAACCTGCAGAGTTATAAATGACAGCTATCGTCCAAAACTATATTGAAGCAAGGCTGCGAAGAGGACTTTAAAGCGGGGCAGAATTGCAGGAAAACGATTTCAGGGGGTAGACTGGAATTGCACTTAAAGCATAGGAAAAGAGGCAGAACGTCAACAATGATGCACTAGGACAAAAAGGGCGTATGCGTTTTTTCCGGAATATATTCAGGAAAAAACGCATACGCCCTTTTGGCAAACCAAGCAAGCATGTTAAAGAAATCTGCACTACAATGAAGTCTCACTGCCCCCCGGTCAAAAGGGCCATCTGAAAAATGTTAAAATCCAGAAATGCAGCACAGACCATGGAGAACAGGGAGCCTTGTTATGCTGATGGGTGGGATGTAAATTGCTAAGAGCCACTCTGAAGAAGTGTATGGTGTTTCCTGAAACACCTAAAAAACAAAGCAACGGAGCCTAAGGCACTTCCACTTATGGTCCTATAGCTTAGGGAAATTAAAATCAAAAACACACAGCCACCCCAAAGTTTCAGACGGCTCTGTTTGCAAGAAACTCGTCTACGGTACAAGTTAAATATCCCAGAAAGCGAAAAATGGATAAAGAATTTGTGGTACGTACGTACAATGGAATATCACTCACCAATGAAATCTATGTCATTTGGCCCGTCGTGGCATAATGAGTGGATTCAGGTACGATGATTCTAAGTGAAATAAGTCACACAGAAAATGAAACATCATAAGATATCACTAATACACGGAATGTAATCTTGGCTACACATGAACTGAATTACAAAACAGAACAGGGTCTCAAATGTAGAAAACCAACTTATGTTTGCTTAAGGGGAAAGGTGAATCAGGGTGCTGCATAAAACCAGAGTTAGAAATTAGCACAGATACCATTCCATACGTCAAATACGTAATAGTCAAGACCTACCCCTTGCTCAACGAAATGGGCTAAACACCCTATATTCAACGCCTAGGAATACCCCTGACTAGTAAGAATCTTCAAACCCATGGATTTATATATCTCCATAAGAGAATCAAGCGTGTGTACAGCTGCATGAAGGCAGCAGAGAAAATCCGATAAATCCTATTATCAAAATGAATTACAAAAACAAAACACAATGGCAGTGAAATAGAGAGCAATTCTTAAATAATTCATTCAGGGCTTGTGATGCAACCTGGATTTACCTCAGCTAAACCCAGAGCTGAGTGAGACATAAGGTTGGACACTTCGGGCTGATAACATTGGTGAGGTTCGATGAGCAAATGCAGACCAATTGAGTCATACTGCATGGTACCCATTCCATGGGTCCCAACTCTCCAGGTTTAAGCGATTCTTCCTTCAGCTAAAACATGCATGGGAAACCCACAGTATGGTGCATCGTGTGACCGGGAAACGTTTTCAAATGCATCTCAGTTTTCGTCCCCATTTCCTCGGGTTCACAATTCCAGACCCTTTACTAACACTCTCCCCACTTGGAGAGCCAGTGCCTTTAACCTGCTGTTTGGCACAGTTTGCAATTTCTGCGCAAGATGAACAGGAATAGGGAGAACCAATGAGAGACTAGCTGTAGGTGTCTGCACGGGCAAATTTAATGCTCATTTCCCACCAGGAAGAGTAATTAACCAAAGGCTCAGCATGCCGTGCCGGAACAAGATTAGGGCCAGAAGCAATCCTGTGGGTTTGCGGCCAGCTCACAAGAAAGCGATTTGAAGAAAGGAGCTCAGGGGCACTGTAATTCACAAACCTGCAGAGTTATAAATGACAGCTATCGTCCAAAAATATATTGAAGGAAGGCTGCGAAGAGGACTTGAAAGCGGGGCAGAATTGCAGGACAACGATTTCAGGGTGCAGACTGGAATTGCATTTAAAGCATAGGATAAGAGGCAGAACGTCGACAATGATGCACTTGGCCAAAAAGGGCGTATGCGTTTTTTCCGGAATATATTCAGGAAAAAACGCATACGCACTTTCTGGCCAACCAAGCAAGCATGTTAAAGAAATCTGCACTACAATGAAGTCTCACTGCCCCCCGGTGAAAAGGGCCATCTGAAAAAAGTGTAAAATCCAGAAAGGCAGCACAGGCCATGGAGAACAGGGAGCCTTGTTATGCTGATGGGTGGGATGTAAATTGCCAAGAGCCACTCTGGAGAAGTGTATGGTGTTTCCTGAAACACCTAAAAAACAAAGCAACGGAGCCTACGGCACTTCCACTTATGGTCCTATAACTTAGGGAAATTAAAATCAAAAACACACAGCCACCCCAATGTTTCAGACGGCTCTCTTCACAAAAACCTCGTTTACGGTACAAGTTAAATATCCCAGAAAGCGAAAAATGGATAAAGAAATTGTGTTACGTACGTACAATGGAATATCACTCACCAATGAAATCTATATCATCAGGCCCGTCGTGGCATAATGAGTGGATTCAGGTACAATGATTCTAAGTGAAATAAGTCACACAGAAAATGAAACATCATATCACTAATACACGGAATGTAATCTTGGCTACACATGAACTGAATTACAAAACAGTACAGGGTCTCAAATTTTGAAAACCAACTTATGTTTGCTTAAGGGGAAAGGTGAGTTGGGGTGCTGCATAAAACCAGAGATAGAAATTAGCACAGATACCATTCCATACGTCACATACGTAATAGTCAAGACCTACCCCTTGCTGAACGAAATGGGCTAAACACCCTCTATTCAACGCCTAGGAATACACCAGACTAGTAAGAATCTTCAAACCCATGGATTTATATGTCTCCATAAGAGAATCAAGCGTGTGTACAGCTGCATGAAGGCAGCAGAGAAAATCCGATAAATCCTATTATCAAAATGAATTACAAAAACAAAACACAATGACAGTGAAATAGAGAGCAATTCTTAAATAATTCATTCAGGGCTTGTGATGCAACCTGCATTTACCTCATCTACACCCAGAGCTGTGTGAGACATAAGGTTGGACACTTCGGGCTGATAACATTGGTGAGGTTCGATGAGCAAATGCAGACCATTTGAAGTCATACTGCATGGTACCAATTCCAAGGGTCCCAAATCTCCAGGTTTAAGCGATTCTTCCTTCAGCTAAAACATGCATGGGAAACCCACAGTATGGTACACCGTGTGACCGGGAAACGTTTTCAAATGCATCTCAGTTTTCGTCCCCTTTTACTCGGGTTCACAATTCCAGACCCTTTACTAACACTCTCCCCACTTGGAGAGTCAGTGCCTTTAACCTGCTGTTTGGCACAGTTTGCAAATTCTGCGCAAGATGAACAGGAATAGGGAGAACCAATGAGAGACTAGCTGTAGGTGTCTGCACGGGCAAATTTAATGCTCACTTCCCACCGGGAAGAGGAATTAACCAAAGGCTCAGCATGCCGTGCCGGAAACAGATTAGGGCCTGAAGCAATCCTGCGGGTTTGCGGCCAGCTCACAAGAAAGCGATTTGAAGAAAGGAGCTCAGGGGCACTGTAATTCACAAACCTGCAGAGTTATAAATGACAGCTATCGTCCAAAAATATATTGAAGGAAGGCTGCGAAGAGGACTTGAAAGCGGGGCAGAATTGCAGGACAACGATTTCAGGGGGTAGACTGGAATTGCATTTAAAGCATAGGAAAAGGGGCAGAACGTCAACAATGATGCACTTGGCCTAAAAGGGCGTATGAGTTTTTTCCTGGGTCCCAACTGTCCAGGTTTATGCGATTCTTCCTTCAGCTAAAACATGCATGGGAATCCCACAGTTTGGTGCACCGTGTGACCGGGAAACTTTTTCAAATGCATCTCAGTTTTTGTCCCCTTTTACTCGGGTACACAATTCCAGACCCTTTACTAACACTCTCCCCACTGGGAGAGTCAGTGCCTTTAACATCCTGTTTGGCACAGTTTGCAATTTTTGCGCAAGATGAACAGGAATAAGGAGAACCAATGAGAGACTAGCTGTAGGTGTCTGCACGGGCAAATTTAACGCTCATTTCCAACCAGGAAGAGGAATTAACCAAAGGCTCAGCATGCCGTGCCTGAACCAGATTAGGACCTGAAGCAATCCTGCGGGTTTGCGGCCAGCTCACAAGAAGGCGATTTGAAGAAAGGAGCTCAGGGGCACTGTAATTCACAAACCTGCAGAGTTATAAATGACAGCTATCGTCCAAAAATATATTGAAGGAAGGCTGCGAAGAGGACTTGAAAGCGGAGCAGTATTGCAGGACAACGATTTCAGGGTGCAGACTGGAATTGCATTTAAAGCATAGGAAAAGAGGCAGAACGTCGACAATGATGCACTTGGCCACAAAGGGCGTATGCGTTTTTTCCTGAATATATTCAGGAAAAAACGCATACGCACTTTCTGGCCAACAAAGCAAGCATGTTAAAGAAATCTGCACTAAAATGAAGTCTCACTGCCGCCCGGTCAAAAGGGCCATCTGAAAAAAGTGTAAAATCCAGAAAGGCAGCACAGGCCATGGAGAACAGGGAGCCTTGTTATGCTGATGGGTGGGATGTAAATTGCCAAGAGCCACTCTGGAGAAGTGTATGGTGTTTCCTGAAACACCTAAAAAACAAAGCAACGGAAACTACGGCACTTCCACTTATGGTCCTATAACTTAGGGAAATTAAAATCAAAAACACACAGCCACCCCAATGTTTCAGACGGCTCTCTTCCCAAGAACCTCGTTTACGGTACAAGTTAAATATCCCAGAAAGCGAAAAATGGATAAAGAAATTGTGGTACGTACGTACAATGGAATATCACTCACCAATGAAATCTATATCATCAGGCCCATCGTGGCATAATGAGTGGATTCAGGTACAATGATTCTAAGTGAAATAAGTCACACAGAAAATGAAACATCATATCACTAATACACGGAATGTAATCTTGGCTACACATGAACTGAATTTCAAAACAGAACAGGGTCTCAAATTTTGAAAACCAACTTATGTTTGCTTAAGGGGAAAGGTGAGTTGGGGTGCTGCATAAAACCAGAGATAGAAATTAGCACAGATACCATTCCATACGTCACATACGTAATAGTCAAGACCTACCCCTTGCTGAACGAAATGGGCTAAACACCCTCTATTCAATGCCTAGGAATACACCAGACTAGTAAGAATCTTCAAACCCATGGATTTATATGTCTCCATAAGAGAATCAAGCGTGTGTACAGCTGCATGAAGGCAGCAGAGAAAATCCGATAAATCCTATTATCAAAATGAATTACAAAAACAAAACACAATGACAGTGAAATAGAGAGCAATTCTTAAATAATTCACTCAGGGCTTGTGATGCAACCTGCATTTACCTCATCTACACCCAGAGCTGTGTGAGACATAAGGTTGGACACTTCGGGCTGATAACATTGGTGAGGTTCGATGAGCAAATGCAGACCATTTGAAGTCATACTGCATGGTACCAATTCCAAGGGTCGCAAATCTCCAGGTTTAAGCGATTCTTCCTTCAGCTAAAACATGCATGGGAAACCCACAGTATGGTACACTGTGTGACCGGGAAACGTTTTCAAATGCATCTCAGTTTCCGTCCCCTTTTACTCGGGTTCACAATTCCAGACCCTTTACTAACACTCTCCCCACTTGGAGAGTCAGTGCCTTTAACCTGCTGTTTGGCACAGTTTGCAAATTCTGCGCAAGATGAACAGGAATAGGGAGAACCAATGAGAGACTAGCTGTAGGTGTCTGCACGGGCAAATTTAACGCTCACTTCCCACCGGGAAGAGGAATTAACCAAAGGCTCAGCCTGCCATGCAGGAACCAGATTATGGCCTGAAGAAATCCTGCGGGTTTGCGGCCAGCTCACAAGAAAGCGATTTGAAGAAAGGAGCTCAGGGGCACTGTAATTCACAAACCTGCAGAGTTATAAATGACAGCTATCGTCCAAAACTATATTGAAGCAAGGCTGCGAAGAGGACTTTAAAGCGGGGCAGAATTGCAGGAAAACGATTTCAGGGGGTAGACTGGAATTGCACTTAAAGCATAGGAAAAGAGGCAGAACGTCAACAATGATGCACTAGGACAAAAAGGGCGTATGCGTTTTTTCCGGAATATATTCAGGAAAAAACGCATACGCCCTTTTGGCAAACCAAGCAAGCATGTTAAAGAAATCTGCACTACAATGAAGTCTCACTGCCCCCCGGTCAAAAGGGCCATCTGAAAAATGTTAAAATCCAGAAATGCAGCACAGACCATGGAGAACAGGGAGCCTTGTTATGCTGATGGGTGGGATGTAAATTGCTAAGAGCCACTCTGAAGAAGTGTATGGTGTTTCCTGAAACACCTAAAAAACAAAGCAACGGAGCCTAAGGCACTTCCACTTATGGTCCTATAGCTTAGGGAAATTAAAATCAAAAACACACAGCCACCCCAAAGTTTCAGACGGCTCTGTTTGCAAGAAACTCGTCTACGGTACAAGTTAAATATCCCAGAAAGCGAAAAATGGATAAAGAAGTTGTGGTACGTACGTACAATGGAATATCACTCACCAATGAAATCTATGTCATTTGGCCCGTCGTGGCATAATGAGTGGATTCAGGTACGATGATTCTAAGTGAAATAAGTCACACAGAAAATGAAACATCATAAGATATCACTAATACACGGAATGTAATCTTGGCTACACATGAACTGAATTACAAAACAGAACAGGGTCTCAAATGTAGAAAACCAACTTATGTTTGCTTAAGGGGAAAGGTGAATCAGGGTGCTGCATAAAACCAGAGTTAGAAATTAGCACAGATACCATTCCATACGTCAAATACGTAATAGTCAAGACCTACCCCTTGCTCAACGAAATGGGCTAAACACCCTATATTCAACGCCTAGGAATACCCCTGACTAGTAAGAATCTTCAAACCCATGGATTTATATATCTCCATAAGAGAATCAAGCGTGTGTACAGCTGCATGAAGGCAGCAGAGAAAATCCGATAAATCCTATTATCAAAATGAATTACAAAAACAAAACACAATGGCAGTGAAATAGAGAGCAATTCTTAAATAATTCATTCAGGGCTTGTGATGCAACCTGGATTTACCTCAGCTAAACCCAGAGCTGAGTGAGACATAAGGTTGGACACTTCGGGCTGATAACATTGGTGAGGTTCGATGAGCAAATGCAGACCAATTGAGTCATACTGCATGGTACCCATTCCATGGGTCCCAACTCTCCAGGTTTAAGCGATTCTTCCTTCAGCTAAAACATGCATGGGAAACCCACAGTATGGTGCATCGTGTGACCGGGAAACGTTTTCAAATGCATCTCAGTTTTCGTCCCCATTTCCTCGGGTTCACAATTCCAGACCCTTTACTAACACTCTCCCCACTTGGAGAGCCAGTGCCTTTAACCTGCTGTTTGGCACAGTTTGCAATTTCTGCGCAAGATGAACAGGAATAGGGAGAACCAATGAGAGACTAGCTGTAGGTGTCTGCACGGGCAAATTTAATGCTCATTTCCCACCAGGAAGAGTAATTAACCAAAGGCTCAGCATGCCGTGCCGGAACAAGATTAGGGCCAGAAGCAATCCTGTGGGTTTGCGGCCAGCTCACAAGAAAGCGATTTGAAGAAAGGAGCTCAGGGGCACTGTAATTCACAAACCTGCAGAGTTATAAATGACAGCTATCGTCCAAAAATATATTGAAGGAAGGCTGCGAAGAGGACTTGAAAGCGGGGCAGAATTGCAGGACAACGATTTCAGGGTGCAGACTGGAATTGCATTTAAAGCATAGGATAAGAGGCAGAACGTCGACAATGATGCACTTGGCCAAAAAGGGCGTATGCGTTTTTTCCGGAATATATTCAGGAAAAAACGCATACGCACTTTCTGGCCAACCAAGCAAGCATGTTAAAGAAATCTGCACTACAATGAAGTCTCACTGCCCCCCGGTGAAAAGGGCCATCTGAAAAAAGTGTAAAATCCAGAAAGGCAGCACAGGCCATGGAGAACAGGGAGCCTTGTTATGCTGATGGGTGGGATGTAAATTGCCAAGAGCCACTCTGGAGAAGTGTATGGTGTTTCCTGAAACACCTAAAAAACAAAGCAACGGAGCCTACGGCACTTCCACTTATGGTCCTATAACTTAGGGAAATTAAAATCAAAAACACACAGCCACCCCAATGTTTCAGACGGCTCTCTTCACAAAAACCTCGTTTACGGTACAAGTTAAATATCCCAGAAAGCGAAAAATGGATAAAGAAATTGTGTTACGTACGTACAATGGAATATCACTCACCAATGAAATCTATATCATCAGGCCCGTCGTGGCATAATGAGTGGATTCAGGTACAATGATTCTAAGTGAAATAAGTCACACAGAAAATGAAACATCATATCACTAATACACGGAATGTAATCTTGGCTACACATGAACTGAATTACAAAACAGTACAGGGTCTCAAATTTTGAAAACCAACTTATGTTTGCTTAAGGGGAAAGGTGAGTTGGGGTGCTGCATAAAACCAGAGATAGAAATTAGCACAGATACCATTCCATACGTCACATACGTAATAGTCAAGACCTACCCCTTGCTGAACGAAATGGGCTAAACACCCTCTATTCAACGCCTAGGAATACACCAGACTAGTAAGAATCTTCAAACCCATGGATTTATATGTCTCCATAAGAGAATCAAGCGTGTGTACAGCTGCATGAAGGCAGCAGAGAAAATCCGATAAATCCTATTATCAAAATGAATTACAAAAACAAAACACAATGACAGTGAAATAGAGAGCAATTCTTAAATAATTCATTCAGGGCTTGTGATGCAACCTGCATTTACCTCATCTACACCCAGAGCTGTGTGAGACATAAGGTTGGACACTTCGGGCTGATAACATTGGTGAGGTTCGATGAGCAAATGCAGACCATTTGAAGTCATACTGCATGGTACCAATTCCAAGGGTCCCAAATCTCCAGGTTTAAGCGATTCTTCCTTCAGCTAAAACATGCATGGGAAACCCACAGTATGGTACACCGTGTGACCGGGAAACGTTTTCAAATGCATCTCAGTTTTCGTCCCCTTTTACTCGGGTTCACAATTCCAGACCCTTTACTAACACTCTCCCCACTTGGAGAGTCAGTGCCTTTAACCTGCTGTTTGGCACAGTTTGCAAATTCTGCGCAAGATGAACAGGAATAGGGAGAACCAATGAGAGACTAGCTGTAGGTGTCTGCACGGGCAAATTTAATGCTCACTTCCCACCGGGAAGAGGAATTAACCAAAGGCTCAGCATGCCGTGCCGGAAACAGATTAGGGCCTGAAGCAATCCTGCGGGTTTGCGGCCAGCTCACAAGAAAGCGATTTGAAGAAAGGAGCTCAGGGGCACTGTAATTCACAAACCTGCAGAGTTATAAATGACAGCTATCGTCCAAAAATATATTGAAGGAAGGCTGCGAAGAGGACTTGAAAGCGGGGCAGAATTGCAGGACAACGATTTCAGGGGGTAGACTGGAATTGCATTTAAAGCATAGGAAAAGGGGCAGAACGTCAACAATGATGCACTTGGCCTAAAAGGGCGTATGAGTTTTTTCCTGGGTCCCAACTGTCCAGGTTTATGCGATTCTTCCTTCAGCTAAAACATGCATGGGAATCCCACAGTTTGGTGCACCGTGTGACCGGGAAACTTTTTCAAATGCATCTCAGTTTTTGTCCCCTTTTACTCGGGTACACAATTCCAGACCCTTTACTAACACTCTCCCCACTGGGAGAGTCAGTGCCTTTAACATCCTGTTTGGCACAGTTTGCAATTTTTGCGCAAGATGAACAGGAATAAGGAGAACCAATGAGAGACTAGCTGTAGGTGTCTGCACGGGCAAATTTAACGCTCATTTCCAACCAGGAAGAGGAATTAACCAAAGGCTCAGCATGCCGTGCCTGAACCAGATTAGGACCTGAAGCAATCCTGCGGGTTTGCGGCCAGCTCACAAGAAGGCGATTTGAAGAAAGGAGCTCAGGGGCACTGTAATTCACAAACCTGCAGAGTTATAAATGACAGCTATCGTCCAAAAATATATTGAAGGAAGGCTGCGAAGAGGACTTGAAAGCGGGGCAGTATTGCAGGACAACGATTTCAGGGTGCAGACTGGAATTGCATTTAAAGCATAGGAAAAGAGGCAGAACGTCGACAATGATGCACTTGGCCACAAAGGGCGTATGCGTTTTTTCCTGAATATATTCAGGAAAAAACGCATACGCACTTTCTGGCCAACAAAGCAAGCATGTTAAAGAAATCTGCACTAAAATGAAGTCTCACTGCCGCCCGGTCAAAAGGGCCATCTGAAAAAAGTGTAAAATCCAGAAAGGCAGCACAGGCCATGGAGAACAGGGAGCCTTGTTATGCTGATGGGTGGGATGTAAATTGCCAAGAGCCACTCTGGAGAAGTGTATGGTGTTTCCTGAAACACCTAAAAAACAAAGCAACGGAGCCTACGGCACTTCCACTTATGGTCCTATAACTTAGGGAAATTAAAATCAAAAACACACAGCCACCCCAATGTTTCAGACGGCTCTCTTCCCAAGAACCTCGTTTACGGTACAAGTTAAATATCCCAGAAAGCGAAAAATGGATAAAGAAATTGTGGTACGTACGTACAATGGAATATCACTCACCAATGAAATCTATATCATCAGGCCCATCGTGGCATAATGAGTGGATTCAGGTACAATGATTCTAAGTGAAATAAGTCACACAGAAAATGAAACATCATATCACTAATACACGGAATGTAATCTTGGCTACACATGAACTGAATTTCAAAACAGAACAGGGTCTCAAATTTTGAAAACCAACTTATGTTTGCTTAAGGGGAAAGGTGAGTTGGGGTGCTGCATAAAACCAGAGATAGAAATTAGCACAGATACCATTCCATACGTCACATACGTAATAGTCAAGACCTACCCCTTGCTGAACGAAATGGGCTAAACACCCTCTATTCAATGCCTAGGAATACACCAGACTAGTAAGAATCTTCAAACCCATGGATTTATATGTCTCCATAAGAGAATCAAGC
The DNA here is from genome assembly GCF_059928025.1 of Delphinapterus leucas. Taxonomy (NCBI): domain Eukaryota; kingdom Metazoa; phylum Chordata; class Mammalia; order Artiodactyla; family Monodontidae; genus Delphinapterus; species Delphinapterus leucas. The sequence goes on from NW_028322233.1 coordinate 5,721,662, forward strand.
GTGTGTACAGCTGCATGAAGGCAGCAGAGAAAATCCGATAAATCCTATTATCAAAATGAATTACAAAAACAAAACACAATGACAGTGAAATAGAGAGCAATTCTTAAATAATTCACTCAGGGCTTGTGATGCAACCTGCATTTACCTCATCTACACCCAGAGCTGTGTGAGACATAAGGTTGGACACTTCGGGCTGATAACATTGGTGAGGTTCGATGAGCAAATGCAGACCATTTGAAGTCATACTGCATGGTACCAATTCCAAGGGTCGCAAATCTCCAGGTTTAAGCGATTCTTCCTTCAGCTAAAACATGCATGGGAAACCCACAGTATGGTACACTGTGTGACCGGGAAACGTTTTCAAATGCATCTCAGTTTCCGTCCCCTTTTACTCGGGTTCACAATTCCAGACCCTTTACTAACACTCTCCCCACATGGAGAGTCAGTGCCTTTAACCTGCTGTTTGGCACAGTTTGCAAATTCTGCGCAAGATGAACAGGAATAGGGAGAACCAATGAGAGACTAGCTGTAGGTGTCTGCACGGGCAAATTTAACGCTCACTTCCCACCGGGAAGAGGAATTAACCAAAGGCTCAGCCTGCCATGCAGGAACCAGATTATGGCCTGAAGAAATCCTGCGGGTTTGCGGCCAGCTCACAAGAAAGCGATTTGAAGAAAGGAGCTCAGGGGCACTGTAATTCACAAACCTGCAGAGTTATAAATGACAGCTATCGTCCAAAACTATATTGAAGCAAGGCTGCGAAGAGGACTTTAAAGCGGGGCAGAATTGCAGGAAAACGATTTCAGGGGGTAGACTGGAATTGCACTTAAAGCATAGGAAAAGAGGCAGAACGTCAACAATGATGCACTAGGACAAAAAGGGCGTATGCGTTTTTTCCGGAATATATTCAGGAAAAAACGCATACGCCCTTTTGGCAAACCAAGCAAGCATGTTAAAGAAATCTGCACTACAATGAAGTCTCACTGCCCCCCGGTCAAAAGGGCCATCTGAAAAATGTTAAAATCCAGAAATGCAGCACAGACCATGGAGAACAGGGAGCCTTGTTATGCTGATGGGTGGGATGTAAATTGCTAAGAGCCACTCTGAAGAAGTGTATGGTGTTTCCTGAAACACCTAAAAAACAAAGCAACGGAGCCTAAGGCACTTCCACTTATGGTCCTATAGCTTAGGGAAATTAAAATCAAAAACACACAGCCACCCCAAAGTTTCAGACGGCTCTGTTTGCAAGAAACTCGTCTACGGTACAAGTTAAATATCCCAGAAAGCGAAAAATGGATAAAGAAGTTGTGGTACGTACGTACAATGGAATATCACTCACCAATGAAATCTATGTCATTTGGCCCGTCGTGGCATAATGAGTGGATTCAGGTACGATGATTCTAAGTGAAATAAGTCACACAGAAAATGAAACATCATAAGATATCACTAATACACGGAATGTAATCTTGGCTACACATGAACTGAATTACAAAACAGAACAGGGTCTCAAATTTAGAAAACCAACTTATGTTTGCTTAAGGGGAAAGGTGAATCAGGGTGCTGCATAAAACCAGAGTTAGAAATTAGCACAGATACCATTCCATACGTCAAATACGTAATAGTCAAGACCTACCCCTTGCTCAACGAAATGGGCTAAACACCCTATATTCAACGCCTAGGAATACCCCTGACTAGTAAGAATCTTCAAACCCATGGATTTATATATCTCCATAAGAGAATCAAGCGTGTGTACAGCTGCATGAAGGCAGCAGAGAAAATCCGATAAATCCTATTATCAAAATGAATTACAAAAACAAAACACAATGGCAGTGAAATAGAGAGCAATTCTTAAATAATTCATTCAGGGCTTGTGATGCAACCTGGATTTACCTCAGCTAAACCCAGAGCTGAGTGAGACATAAGGTTGGACACTTCGGGCTGATAGCATTGGTGAGGTTCGATGAGCAAATGCAGACCAATTGAGTCATACTGCATGGTACCCATTCCATGGGTCCCAACTCTCCAGGTTTAAGCGATTCTTCCTTCAGCTAAAACATGCATGGGAAACCCACAGTATGGTGCACCGTGTGACCGGGAAACGTTTTCAAATGCATCTCAGTTTTCGTCCCCATTTCCTCGGGTTCACAATTCCAGACCCTTTACTAACACTCTCCCCACTTGGAGAGCCAGTGCCTTTAACCTGCTGTTTGGCACAGTTTGCAATTTCTGCGCAAGATGAACAGGAATAGGGAGAACCAATGAGAGACTAGCTGTAGGTGTCTGCACGGGCAAATTTAATGCTCATTTCCCACCAGGAAGAGTAATTAACCAAAGGCTCAGCATGCCGTGCCGGAACAAGATTAGGGCCAGAAGCAATCCTGTGGGTTTGCGGCCAGCTCACAAGAAAGCGATTTGAAGAAAGGAGCTCAGGGGCACTGTAATTCACAAACCTGCAGAGTTATAAATGACAGCTATCGTCCAAAAATATATTGAAGGAAGGCTGCGAAGAGGACTTGAAAGCGGGGCAGAATTGCAGGACAACGATTTCAGGGTGCAGACTGGAATTGCATTTAAAGCATAGGATAAGAGGCAGAACGTCGACAATGATGCACTTGGCCAAAAAGGGCGTATGCGTTTTTTCCGGAATATATTCAGGAAAAAACGCATACGCACTTTCTGGCCAACCAAGCAAGCATGTTAAAGAAATCTGCACTACAATGAAGTCTCACTGCCCCCCGGTCAAAAGGGCCATCTGAAAAAAGTGTAAAATCCAGAAAGGCAGCACAGGCCATGGAGAACAGGGAGCCTTGTTATGCTGATGGGTGGGATGTAAATTGCCAAGAGCCACTCTGGAGAAGTGTATGGTGTTTCCTGAAACACCTAAAAAACAAAGCAAGAGAGCCTACGGCACTTCCACTTATGGTCCTATAGCTTTGAGAAATTAAAATCAAAAACACACAGCCACCCCAAAGTTTCAGACGGCTCTCTTCACAAGAACCTCGTCTACGGTACAAGTTAAATATCCCAGAAAGGGAAAAATGGATAAAGAAATTGTGGTACATACGTACAATGGAATATCACTCACCAATGAAATCTATATCATCAGGCCCGTCATGGCATAATGAGTGGATTCAGGTACAATGATTCTAAGTGAAATAAGTCACACAGAAAATGAAACATCATATCACTAATACACGGAATGTAAACTTGGCTACACATGAACTGAATTACAAAACAGAACAAGGTCTCAAATTTAGAAAACCAACTTATGTTTGCGTAAGGGGAAAGGTGAGTTGGGGTGCTGCATAAAACCAGAGTTAGAAATTTGCACAGATACCATTCCATATGTCAAATACGTAACAGTCAAGACGTACCACTTGCTCAACGAAATGGGCTAAACACCCTATATTCAACGCCTAGGAATACACCTTACTAGTAAGAATCTGCAAACCCATGGATTTATATGTCTCCATAAGAGAATCAAGCGTGTGTACAGCTGCATGAAGGCAGCAGAGAAAATCCGATAAATCCTATTATCAAAATGAATTACAAATACAAAACACAATGACAGTGAAATAGAGAGCAATTCTTAAATAATTCATTCAGGGCTTGTGATGCAACCTGGATTTACCTCATCTAAACCCAGAGCTGAGTGAGACATAAGGTTGGACACTTCGGGCTGATAGCATTGGTGAGGTTCGATGAGCAAATGCAGACCATTTGAAGTCATACTGCATGGTACCCATTCCATGGGTCCCAACTCTCCAGGTTTAAGCGATTCTTCCTTCAGCTAAAGCATGCATGGGAAACCCACAGTATGGTGCACCGTGTCACCTGGAAACGTTTTCAAATGCATCTCAGTTTTCGTCCCCTTTTACTCGGGTTCACAATTCCAGACCCTTTACTAACACTCTCCCCGCTTGGAGAGTCAGTGCCTTTAACCTCCTGTTTGGCACAGTTTGCAATTTCTGCGCAAGATGAACAGGAATAGGGAGAACGAATGAGAGACTAGCTGTAGGTGTCTGCACGGGCAAATTTAATGCTCATTTCCAACCAGGAAGAGGAATTAACCAAACGCTCAGCATGCCTTGCCTGAACCAGATTAGGGCCTGAAGCAATCCTGCGGGTTTGCGGCCAGCTCACAAGAAAGCGATTTGAAGAAAGGAGCTCAGGGGCACTGTAATTCTCAAACCTGCAAAGTTATAAATGACAGCTATTGTCCAAAAATATATTGAAGGAGGGCTGCGAAGAGGACTTGAAATCGGGGCAGAATTGCAGGAAAGCAGTTTCAGGGAGTAGAGTGGAATTGCATTTAAAGCATAGGAAAAGAGGCAGGACGTCGACAATGAAGCACGTGGCCAAAAAGGGCGTATGCGTTTTTTCCTGAATATATTCAGGAAAAAACGCATACGCCCTTTTTGGCCAACCAAGCAAGCATGTTAAAGAAATCTGCACTACAATGAAGTCTCACTGCCCCCCGGTCAAAAGGGCCATCTGAAAAAAGTGTAAAATCCAGAAATGCAGCACAGGCCATGGAGAACAGGGAGCCTTGTTATGCTGATGGGTGGGATGTAAATTGCCAACAGCCACTCTGGAGAAGTGTATGGTGTTTCCTGAAACACCTAAAAAACAAAGCAACGGAGCCTACGGCTCTTCCACTTATGGTCCTATAGCTTATGGAAATTAAAATCAAAAACACACAGCCACCCCAAAGTTTCAGACGGATCTGTTTACAAGAACCTCGTCTACGGTACAAGTTAAATATCCCAGAAAGCGAAAAATGGATAAAGAAGTTGTGGTACGTACGTACAATGGAATATCACTCACCAATGAAATCTATGTCATCTGGCCCGTCGTGGCATAATGAGTGGATTCAGGTACGATGATTCTAAGTGAAATACGTCACACAGAAAATGAAACATCATAAGATGTCACTAATACACGGAATGTAATCTTGGCTACACATGAACTGAATTACAAAACAGAACAGGGTCTCAAATTTAGAAAACCAACTTATGTTTGCTTAAGGGGAAAGGTGAGTTGGGGTGCTGCATAAAACCAGAGATAGAAATTAGCACAGATACCATTCCATATGTCAAATACGTAATAGTCAAGACTTACCCCTTGCTCAACGAAAGGGACTAAACACCCTATATTCAACGCCTAGGAATACACCTGACTAGAAAGAATCTTCAAACCCATGGATTTATATGTCTCCATAAGAGAATCAAGCGTGTGTACAGCTGCATGAAGGCAGCAGAGAAAATCCGATAAATCCTATTATCAAAATGAATTACAAAAACAAAACACAATGACAGTGAAGTAGAGAGCAATTCTTAAATAATTCATTCAGGGCTTGTGATGCAACCTGGATTTACCTCATCTACACCCAGAGCTGAGTGAGACATAAGGTTGGACACATCGGGCTGATAGCATTGGTGAGGTTCGATGAGCAAATGCAGACCACTTGAAGTCATAATATATGGTACACATTCCATGGGTCCCAACTCTCCAGGTTTAAGCGATTCTTCCTTCAGCTAAAGCATGCATGCGAAACCCACAGTATGGTGCACTGTGTGACCGGGAAACGTTTTCAAATGCATCTCAGTTTTTGTCCTCTTTGACTCGGGTTCACAATTCCAGACCCTTTACTAACACTCTCCCCACTTGTAGAGTCAGTGCCTTTAACCTCCTGTTTGGCACAGTTTGCAATTTCTGCGCAAGATGAACAGGAATAGGGAGAACCAATGAGAGACTAGCTGTAGGTGTCTGCACGGGCAAATTTAACACTCATTTCCCACCAGGAAGAGGAATTAACCAAAGGCTCAGCATGCCGTGCCGGAACCAGATTAGGGCCTGAAGCAATCCTGCGGGTTTGGGGCCAGCTCACAAGAAAGCGATTTGAAGAAAGGAGCTCAGGGTCACTGTTATTCAGAAACCTGCATAGTTATAAATGACAGCTATCGTCCAAAAGTATATTGAAGGTAGGCTGCGAAGAGGACTTGAAAGCGGGGCAGAATTGCAGGAAAACGATTTCAGGGGGTAGACTGGAATTGCCTTTAAAGCATAGGAAAAGAGGCAGAACGTCGACAATGATGCACTTGGCCAAAAAGGGCGTATGCGTTTTTTCCTGAATATATTCAGGAAAAAACGCATACGACCTTTTTGGCCAACGAAGCAAGCATATTAAAGAAATCTGCACTACAATGAAGTCTCACTGCCCCCCGTCAAAAGGGTCATCTGAAAAAAGTGTAAAATCCAGAAATGCAGCACAGGCCATGGAGAACAGGGAGCCTTGTTATGCTGATGGGTGGGATGTAAATTGCCAAGAGCCACTCTGGAGAAGTGTATGGTGTTTCCTGAAACACCTAAAAAACAAAGCAACGGAGCCTACGGCACTTCCACTTATGGTCCTATAGATTAGGGAAATTAAAATCAAAAACACACAGCCACCCCAAAGTTTCTGACGGCTCTGTTTACAAGAACTTCATCTACGGTACAAGTTAAATATCCCAGAAAGCGAAAAATGGATAAAGAAGTTGTGGTACGTACGTACAATGGAATATCACTCACAAATGAAATCTATTGCATCTGGCCCATCGTGTCATAATGAGTGGATTCAGGTACGATGATTCTAAGTGAAATAAGTCACACAGAAAATGAAACATCATAAGATATCACTAATACACGGAATGTAATCTTGGCTACTCATGAACTGAATTACAAAACAGAACAGGGTCTCAAATTTAGAAAACCAACTTATGTTTGCTTAAGGGGAATGGCGAGTTGGGGTGCTGCATAAAACCAGAGATAGAAATTAGCACAGATACCATTCCATACGTCAAACATGTAATAGTCAAGACCTACCCCTTGCTCAACGAAATGGGCTAAACACCCTATATTCAATGCCTAGGAATACACCTGACTAGTAAGAATCTTCAAACCCATGGATTTATATGTCTCCATAAGAGAATCAAGCGTGTGTACAGCTGCATGAAGGCAGCAGAGACAATCCGATAAATCCCATTATCAAAATGAATTACAAAAACAAAACACAATGACAGTGAAATAGAGAGCAATTCTTAAATAATTCATTCAGGGCTTGTGATGCAACCTGGATTTACCACATCTACACTCAGAGCTGAGTGAGACATAAGGTTGGACACTTCGGGCTGATAGCATTGGTGAGGTTCGATGAGCAAATGCAGACCATTTGAAGTCATACTGCATGGTACCCATTCCATGGGTCCCAACTCTCCAGGTTTAAGCGATTCTTCCTTCAGCTAAAGCATGCATGGGAAACCCACATTATGGTGCACCGTGTGGCCGGGAAACTTTTTCAAATGCATCTCAGTGTTCGTCCCCTTTTACTCGGGTTCACAATTCCAGACCCTTTACTAAAACTCTCCCCACTTGGAGAGTCAGTGCCTTTAACCTCCTGTTTGGCACAGTTTGCAATTTCTGCGCAAGATGAACAGGAATAGGGAGAACCAATGAGAGACTAGCTGTAGGTGTCTGCACGGGCAAATTTAACGCTCATTTCCAACCAGGAAGAGGAATTAACCAAAGGCTCAGCATGCCGTCCCGGAACCAGATTAGGGCCTGAAACAATCCTGCGGGTTTGCGGCCAGCTCACAAGAAAGCGATTTGAAGAAAGGAGCTCAGGGGAACTGTAATTCACAAACCTGCAAAGTTATAAATGACAGCTATAATCCAAAAATATATTGAAGGAAGGCTGCGAAGAGGACTGAAAGCGGGGCAGAATTGCAGGAAAACGATTTCAGGGGGTAGACTGGAATTGCATTTAAAGCATAGGAAAAGAGGCAGAACGTCGACAATGATGCACTCGGCTAAAAAGGGCGTATGAGTTTTTTCCTAAATATATTCAGGAAAAAACGCATACACCCTTTTTGGCCAACCAAGCAAGCATGTTAAAGAAATCTGCACTACAATGAAGTCTCATGGCCCCCCGGTCAAAAGGGCAATCTGAAAAAAGTGTAAAATCCAGAAATGCAGCACAGGCCATGGAGAACAGGGAGCCTTGTTATGCTGATGGGTGGGATGTAAATTGCCAACAGCCACTCTGGAGAAGTGTATGGTGTTTCCTGAAACACCTAAAAAACAAAGCAACGGAGCCTACGGCACTTCCACTTATGCTCCTATAGATTAGGGAAATTAAAATCAAAAACACACAGCCACCCCAAAGTTTCTGACGGCTCTGTTTACAAGAACTTCATCTACGGTACAAGTTTAATATCCCAGAGAGCGAAAAATGGATAAAGAAGTTGTGTTACGTATGTACAATGGAATATCACTCTGCAATGAAATCAATGTAATCATTCCCGTCGTGACATAATGAGTGGATTCAGGTACGATGATTCTAAGTGAAGTAAGTCTCACAGAAAATGAAACATCATAAGATATCACTAATACACCGAATGTAATCTTGGCTACACATGAACTGAATTACAAAACAGAACAGGGTCTCAAATTTAGAAAACCAACTTAAGTTTGCTTAAGGGGAAAGTTCAGTTGGGGTGCTGCATAAAAGCAGAGATGGAAATTAGCACAGATACCATTCCATACGTCAAATATGTAATACTCAAGACCTACCCCTTGCTCAACGAAATGGACTAACAACCCTATATTCAATGCCTAGGAATACACCTGACTAGTAAGAATACTCCAACACATGGATTTATATGTCTCCATAAGAGAATCAAGCGTGTGTACAGCTGCATGAAGGAAGCAGAAAAAATCCGATAAATCCCCTTATCAAAATGAATTACAAAAACAAAACACAATGACAGTGAAATAGAGAGCAATTCTTAAATAATTCATTCAGGGCTTGTGATGCAACCTGGATTTACCTCATCTACACCCAGAGCTGAGTGAGACATAACGTTGGACACTTCGGGCTGATAGCATTGGTGAGGTTCGATGAGCAAATGCAGACCCTTTGAAGTCATACTGCATGGGACCCATTCCATGGGTCCCAACTCTCCAGTTTTAAGGGATTCTGCCTTCAGCTAAAACATGCATGGGAAACCCACAGTATGGTGCACCGTGTGACCGGGAAACGTTTTCAAATGCATCTCAGTTTTCGTCCCCTTTTTCTCGGGTTCACAATTCCAGGCCCATTACTATCACTCTCCCCACTTGGAGAGTCAGTGCCTTTAACCTCCTGTTTGGCACAGTTTGCAATTTCTGCGCACGATGAACAGGAATACGGAGAACCAATGAGAGAGTAGCTGTAGGTGTCTGCACGGGCAAATTTAACGATCATTTCCCACCAGGAAGAGGATTTAACGAAACGCTCAGCATGCCGTCCCGGAACCAGATTAGGGCCTGAAGCAATCCTATGGTTATGCAGCCAGCTCAAAAGAAAACGAGTTGAAGAAACGAGCTCAGGGGCACTGTAATTCACAAACATGCAGAGTTATAAATGACAGCTATTGTCCAAAAATATATTGAAGTAAGGACGCGAAGAGGACTTGAAAGTGGGGCAGAATTGCAGGAAACCGATATCAGGAGTTAGACTGAAAATGCATTTAAAGCATCGGAAAGAGGCAGAACGTTGACAATGATGCACTTGGCTAAAAAGGGCGTATTCGATTTTTCCTGAATATAGTCAGGAAAAAACGCATACACGCTTTTTGGCCAACCAAGCAAGCTTGCAAAGGAAATCTGCACTACAATGAAGTCTCACTTCCCCCTGGTCATAAGGGCCATCTGAAAAAACTGTAAAATCCAGAAAGACAGGACAGGCCATGGAGAAAACGGAGCATTGTTATGCTGATGGGTGGGATGTAAATTGCCAACAGCCACTCTGGAGAAGTGTATGGCGTTTCCTGAAACACCTAAAAAAGAAAGGAACTGAGCCCAGTGCACTTCCACATATGGTCTTTTAGCTTAGAGAAATTAAAATCAGAAAGACGCAGCCACCAAAAACTTTGGGACAGCTCTGTTTAGAACCTTGTCTACCCTACAAGTTAAATATCCCAGAGAGCAAAAAAGGGATAAAGAAGTTGTAGTACTTACGTAAAATGGAATATCACTCAGCAAGGAAATCTATGTCATCAGGCCCAAAGCAGCATAAGGACTGGATTCAGGTACGATGTCTCTAAGTGAAATAAATCACACAGATAAAGAAACCTCATAAGATGTCACTAATACACGGAATGTACACTTGGCTACACATGAACTGAAATACAAAACAGAACAGGGTCTCAAATTTAGAAAACCAACTTATGCTTGCTTATGGGGAAAGGTGAGTTGGGGTGCTGCATAAAAACAGAGATTGAAATTAGCACAGATACCGTTCCATAAGCCAAATACGTAAGAGACAAGACCTACTCCTTGCTCAACGAAATGCACTAAACACCGTATATTCAACGCCTAGGAATACAACTGGCTAGTAAGAATCTTCAAACCCATGGATTTATATGTCTCCATAAGAGAATCAAGCGTGTGTACAGCTGCATGAAGGCAGCAGAGAAAATCCGATAAATCCCATTATCAAAATGAATTACAAAAACAAAACACAATGACAGTGAAATAGAGAGCAATTCTTGAATAATTCATTCAGGGCTTGTGATGCAACCTGGATTTACCTCATCTACACCCAGAGCTGAGTGAGACATAAGGTTGGACACTTCGGGCTGATAGCATTGGTGAGGTTCAGTGAGCAAATGCAGACCCTTTGAAGTCATACTGCATGGGACCCATTCCATGGGTCCCAACTCTCCAGGTTTAAGCGATTCTTCCTTCAGCTAAAACATGCAGGGGAAACCCACAGTATGGTGCACCGTGTGACAGGGAAACGTTTTCAAATGCATCTCAGATTTCGTTCCCTTTTACTCGGGTTCACAATTCCAGACCCTTTACTAACACTCCCCACTTGGAGAGTCAGTGCCTTTAACCTCCTGTTTGGCACATTTTGCAATTTCTGCGCAAGATGAACAGGAATAGGGAGAACCAATGAGAGACTAGCTGTAGGTGTCTGCGTAGGCAAATTTAACGCTCATTTCCAACCAGGAAGAGGATTTAACCAAAGGCTCAGCATGCCATTCGGGAACCAGATTAGGGCCTGAAGCAATCCTGCGGGTTTGCGGCCAGCTCACAAGGAAGCGATTGGATGAAAGGAGATCATGGGCACTGTAATTCACAAACCTGCAGAGTTATATATGACAGCTATCATCCAAAAATATATTGAAGGAAGCCTGCGAAGAGGACTTGAAAGCGGGGCAGAATTGCAGGAAAACGATTTCAGGGGGTAGACTGGAATTACATTTAAAGCATAGGACAAGAGGCAGAACGTCGACAATGATGCACTTGGCCAAAAACGGCGTATGCGTTTTTTCCAGAATATATTCAGGAAAAAACGCATACGCCCTTTTTGGCCAACCAAGCAAGCATGTTAAAGAAATCTGCACTACAGTGAAGTCTCACTGCCCCCTGTCAAAACGGCCATCTGAAAAATGTGTAAAATCCAGACAGGCAACACAGGCCATGGAGAACAGGGAGCTCTGTTATGCTGATGGGCGGGATGTAAATTGCCAAGAGCCACACTGGAGAAGTGTATGGTGTTTCCTGAAACACCTAAAAAACAAAGCAACAGAGCCTACGGCACTTCCACTTATGGTCCTATAGCTTAGGGAAATTAAAATCAAAAACACACAGCCACCCCAAAGTTTCAGACGGCTCTGTTTACAAGAACCTCGTCGACGGTACAAGTAAAATATCACAGAAAGCAAAAAATGCATAAAGAATTTGTGGTACGTACGTACATTGTAATATCACTCTCCAATGAAATCTATGGCATCAGGCCCGTCGGGGCATAATGAGTGTATTCAGGTCGATGATTCTAAGTGAAATAAGTCACACAGAAAATGAAACATCATAAGAAATCACTAATACACCGAATGTAATCTTGGCTACACATGAACTGAATTGCAAAACAGAACAGGGTCTCAAATTAAGAAAACCAACTTATGTTTGCTTAAGGGGAAAGGTGAGTTTGGGTGCTGCATAAAACCAGAGATAGAAATTAGCACAGATACCCTTCCATAAGTCAAATATGTAATAGTCAAGATCTACCCCTTGCTCAACGAGATGGTCTAAAAACCCTATATTCAACGCCTAGCAATACACCTGACTAGTAAGAATCTTCAAACCCATGGATTTATATGTCTCTATAAAGGAATCAAGCGTGTGTACAGCTGCATGTATGCAGCAGAGTAAATCCGATAAATACACTTATCAAAATGAATTACAAAAACAAAACACAATGAGAGTGAAATAGAGAGCAATTCTTAAATAATTCATTCAGGGCTTGTGATGCAACCTGGATTTACCTCATCTACACCCAGAGCTGAGTGAGACATAAGGTTGGACACTTCAGCCTGATAGCATTGGTGAGGTTCGATGAGCAAATGCAGACCCTTTGAAGTCATACTGCATGGGACCCATTCCATGGGTCCCAACTCTCCAGGTTTAAGCAATTCTTCCTTCAGCTAAAACATGCATGGGAAACCCACAGTATGGTGCACCGTGTGACCGGGAAACGTTTTCAAATGCATCTCAGTTTTCGTCCCCTTTTACTTGGGTTCACCATTCCAGACCCATTTAACACTCTCCTCACTTGGAGAGCCAGTGCCTTTAACATGCTGTTTGGCACAGTTTGCAATTTCTGCGCAAGATGAACAGGAATAGGGAGAACCAATGAGAGACTAGCTGTAGGTGTCTGCACGGGCAAATATAACGCTCATTTCCAACCAGGAAGAGGAATTAACCAAACGCTCAGCATGCCGTGCCAGAACCTGATTAGGGCCTGAAGCAATACTGCGGGTTTGCGGCCAGCTCACAAGAAAGTTATTTGAAAAAAGGAGCTCAGGGGCACTGTAATTCACAAACCTGCAGAGTTATAAATGCCAGCTCTCGTCCAAAAATATATTGAAGGAAGGCTGCGAAGAGGACTTGAAAGCGGGGCAGAATTGCAGGAAAACGATTTCAGGGGGTAGACTGGAATTGCATTTAAAGCATAGGAAAAGAGGCAGAACGTCGACAATGATGCACTTGGCCATAAAGGGCGTATGCGTTTTTTCCTGAATATATTCAGGAAAAAACGCATACGCCCTTTTTGGCCAACCAAGCAAGCATGATAACGAAATCTGCACTACAATGAAGTCTCACTGCCCCCTGGTCAAAAGGGCCATCTGAACAAAGTGTAAAATACAGAAATGCAGCACAGGCCATGGAGAACATGGAGCCTTGTTATGCTGATGGGTGGGATGTAAATTGCCAACAGCCACTCTGGAGAAGGGTATGGTGTTTCCTGAAACACCTAAAAACAAAGCAACGGAGCCTACGGCACTTCCACTTATGGTCCTATAGCTTAGGGAAATTAAAATCAAAAACACACAGCCACCCCAAAGTGTCGGACGGCTCTGTTTACAAGAACCTCGTCTGCGGTACAAGTTTAATATACCAGAATGTGAAAAATGGATAAAGAAGTTCTGGTAAGTACGTACAAAGGAATACCACTCAGCAATGAAATCAATGTCATCAGGCCCGTCGCGGCATAATGAGTGGATTCAGGTATGATGATTCTAAGTGAAATAAGTCACACAGAAAATGAAACATCACAAGTTATCACTAATACACGGAATGTAAACTTGGCTACACGTGAACTGAATTACAAAACAGAACAGGGTCTCAATTTAGAAAACCAACTTATGCTTGGATTAGGGGAAAGTTGAGTTGGGGAGCTGCATAAAACCAGAGATAGAAATTAGCACAGATACCTTTCCATAAACCAAATATGTAATAGTCAAGACCTACCCCTTGCTCAAGGAATTGGACTAAACACCCCATATTCAAGGCCTAGGAATACACCTGACTAGTAAGAATCTTCAAACCCATGGATATATATGTCCTCGTAAGAGAATGAAGCGTGTGTACAGCGGCATGAATGCAGCAGAGAAAATCCGATAAATCCCATTATCAAAATGAATCACAGAAACAAAACACAAGGACAGTGAAATAGAGAGCAATTCTTAAATAATTCATTCAGGGCATGTGATGCAAACTGGATTTCCCACATCTACACCCAGAGCTGGGTGAGACATAAGTCTGGACACTTCAGGCTCATAGCATTGGTGAAGTTCGGTGAGCAAACGCAGACCCTTTGAAGTCATACTGCATTGTTCCCTTTCCATGGGTCCCAACTCTCCAGCTTTCAGGGATTCTTCCTTCAGCTAAAACATGCATGGGAAAACCAGAGTATGGTCCACCGCGTGATTGGGAAACGTTTTCAAATGCAGCTCAGTTTTCGTCCCCTGGTACTCGGGTTCACCATTCCAGACGCTTTTCTAACACTCTCCCCACATGGAGAGTCAGTTTATTTAAACTCCTGTTTGGCAAAATTTGCAATTTCTGCTCAAGATGAACAGGAATAGGGAGAACCAATGAGAGACTAGCTGTAGGTGTCTGCACGGGCAATTGGAACGCTCATTTCCCACCAGGAATGGGAGTTAACCAAAGGCTCAGCGTGCCTTGCCGGAAACAGATTAGGGCCTGAAGCAATCCTGCGGTTTTGTGGCCAGCTCAGAAGAAAGCGAGTTGAAGAAAGGTGCTCAGGGACACTGTAATTCACAAACCTGCAGAGTTATGAATGACAGCTATCGTCCAAAAATGTATTGAAGTAAGTCTTCGAAGAGGACTTGAAAGCTGGGCAGAAATTCAGGAAAACGATTTCAGGGGGTAGACGGGAATTGTACTTAAAGCATAGGAAAAGAGGCAGAATGTAGACAATGATGCACTTGGCCAAAAAGGGCGCATGCGTTTTTTCCTGAATATATTCAGGAAAAAACGCATACGTACTTTTTGGCCAACCAAGCAAGCGTGTAAAGGAAATATGCACTACAATGAAGTCTCACTGTCCCCGCGTCAAAAGGGCCATCTGAAAAAAGTGTAAAATCGAAAAAGTCCGGACAGGTCTTGGAAAACAGGGAGCCTTGTTATGCTGATGGGCGGTATGTAAATTGCCAACAGCCACTCTGGAGAAGTGTATGGTGTTTCCTGAAACACCTAAAAAACAAAGCAACGGAGCCTACGGCACTTCAACTTATGGTCCTATAGCTTAGAGAAATGAAAATCAAAAGCACACAGCCACCCCAATGTTTCGGACAGCTATGTTTAGAAGAACCTCATCTACGGAGAAGTAAAATATCCCAGAAGGTGAAAAATGGATAAAGAAGAAGTTGTATAACGTACATACAATGGAATATCACTCAGCAATGAAATCTATGTCATCAGGCCCATCGTGGCATAATGAGTGGATTCAGGTACGATGATTCTAAATGAAATAAGTCACACAGAAAATGAAACATAAGATATCACTAATCCACGGAATGTAAACTTGGCTACACATGAACTGAATTACAAAACAGAACAGGGTCTCAAATTTAGAAAACCAACTTATGCTTATTTATGGGGAAAGGTGAGTTGGGGTGCTGAATAAAACCACAGACAGAAATTAGCACAGATACCTTTCCATAAGCCAAATATGTAATAGTCAAGACATACCCCTTGCTCAACGAAACGGACTAAACACCCCATATTCAACGCCTAGGAATACACCTGACTAGTAAGAATCTTCAAACCCATGGATTTATATGTCTCCGTAAGAGAATGAAGAGTGTGTACAGCGGCATGAATGCAGCAGAGAAAATCCGATAAATACCATTATCAAAATGAAATACAAAAACAAAACACAAGGACAGTGAAATAGAGAGCAATTCTTAAATAATTCATTCAGGGCTTGTGATTCAACCTGGATTTCCCACATCTACACCCAGAGCTGAGTGAGACATAAGGTTGGGCACTTCGGGCTGATAGCATTGGTGAGGTTCGATGAGCAAATGCAGACCCTTTGAAGTCATACTGCATGGTACCCATTCCATGGGTCGCAACTCTCCAGGTTTAAGGGACTCTTCCTTCAGCTAAAACATCCATGGGAAACCCACAGTATGGTGCACCGTGTGACCGGCAAACGTTTTCAAATGCATCTCAGTTTTCGTCCCCTTTTACTCGGGTTCACCATTCCAGACCCTTTACTCACACTCTCCCCACTTGGAGAGTCAGTGCTTTAACCTCCTGCTTGGCACAGTTGGCAATTTCTGCGCAAGATGAACAGGAATAGGGAGAACAAATGAGAGACTAGCTGTAGGTGTCTGCACGGGCCAATTTAACTCTCATTTCCCACCAGGAAGAGGAATTAACCAAAGGCTCAGCATGCCGTGCCGGAACCAGATTAGGGCCTGAAGCAATCCTGTGGGTTTGCGACCAGCTCACAAGATAGCGAGTTGAAGAAAGGAGCTCAGGGGCAGTGTAACTCACAAACCTGCAGAGTTATAAATGACAGCTATCATCCATAAATATATTGAAGGAAGTCTGCCAAGAGAACTTGTAAGCATGGCAGAATTGCAGGAAAACGATTTCAGGGGGTAGACGGGAATTGCATTTAAAGCATAGGAAAAGAGGCAGAACGTCGACAATGATACTCTTGGCCAAAAAGGGCGTATGCCTTTTTTCCTGAATATATTCAGGAAAAAACGCATACGCCCTTTTTGGCCAACCAAGCAAGCATGTTAAGGAAATCTGCACTACAATGAAGTCTCACTGCCCCCCCGTCAAAAGGGGTATCTGAAAAAAGTGTAAAATCCAGAAAGTCAGCACAGGCCATGGAGAACAGGGTGCCTTGTTATGCTGATGGGCGGGATGTGAATTGCTAACAGCCACTCTGGAGAAGTGTATGGTGTTTCATGGAACACCTAAAAAACAAAGCAATGGAGCCTACGGCACTTCCACTTATGGTCCTATAGCTTAGGGAAATTAAAATCAAAAACACACAGCCACCCCAAAGTGTCGGACGGCTCTGTTTACAAGAACCTCGTCTACGGTACAAGTTAAATATCCCAGAATGTGAAAAATGGATAAAGAAGTCGTGGGAAGTACGTACAATGGAATATCACTCACCAATGAAATCTATGTCATCAGGCCCGTCGCGGCATAATGAGTGGGTTCAGCTACGATGATTCTAAGTGAAATAAGTCACACAGAAAATGAAACATCATAAGATATCACTAATACACGGAATGTAAACTTTCCTACACATGAACTGAATTACAAAACAGAACAGGGTCTCAAATTTAGAAAACCAACTTATGCTTGCTTAAGGGGAATGGTGAGTTGGGGTGCTGCATCAAACCAGAGATAGAAATTAGCACAGATACCTTTCCATAAGCCAAATATGTAATAGTCAAGACATACCCCTTGCTCAACGAAATGGGTTAAACACCCCATATTCAACGCCTAGGAATACACCTGACTAGTAAGAATCTTCAAACCCATGGATTTATATGTCTCCGTAAGAGAATGAAGCGTGTGTACAGCGGCATGAATGCAGCAGAGAAAATCCGATAAATCCCATTATCAAAATGAATTACAAATCAAAACACAATGACACTGAAATAGAGAGCAATTCTTAAATAATTCATTCAGGGCTTGTAATGCAACCTGGATTTACCACATCTACACCCAGAGCTGAGTGAGACATAAGGTTGGACACTTCGGGCTGATAGCATTGGTGAGGTTCGATG
The DNA here is from genome assembly GCF_059928025.1 of Delphinapterus leucas. Lineage (NCBI taxonomy): Eukaryota > Metazoa > Chordata > Mammalia > Artiodactyla > Monodontidae > Delphinapterus > Delphinapterus leucas. Next base: position 5,739,325 of record NW_028322233.1, read on the forward strand.
AGCAAATGCAGACCCTTTGAAGTCATACTGCATGGTACCTATTCCATGGGTCCCAACTTTCCAGGTTTATGGGATTCTTCCTTCACCTAAAACATGCATCTGCATCCCAGAGTATGGTCCACCGTGTGACTGGGAAGCGATTTTAAATGCCTCTCTGTTTTCGTCCCCTAGTACTCGGGTTCGCCATTCCAGACACTTTACTAACTCTCTACCCACTTGGAGAGTCAGTGCCTTTAACCTCCTGTTTGGCACAGTTTGCAATATCTGTGCAAGATGAACAGGAATAGGGAGAACCAATGAGAGACTAGCTGTAGGTTTCTGCACGGGCAAATTTAACACTCATTTCTCACCAGAAAAAGGAATTTACCAAAGGCTCAGCATGCTGTGCGGAAACCATTTTACGGCCTGAAGCAATCCTGTGGTTTTGCGGCCAGGTCACAAGAAAGCGAGTTGAAGAAAGTAGCTCAGGGACACTCTAATTAACAAACCTGCAGAGTTATAAATGGCAGGTATCAAACAAAAATATATTGAAGTAAGGCTGCAAAGAGGACTTGAAAGCTGGGCAGAATTCCAGGAATATTATTTCAGGAGGTAGACGGGAAGTGCTCTGAAAGCATAGGAGAAGAGGCAGATCCTCGACAATGATGCACTTGGTCAAAAAGTGTATATGCGTTTTTTCAGGGCCCTCATTAAAGAGGGTAGGAGGCTCCCAGCATGCTTTCATGGCCAACAGAGGGCCCACATCGCCAAGGCGATGTGAGCCAGCCAGGCAGGAGTGACCTCACATCAGAGAGCCCACCTCACAGAAGGGTAAGGAAACAGCCAGGATCAGACTCTCACCAGAGTGCCCACATCAGCAAGGGGCTGTGAACCAGGCAGGAGTGTCATTACACCCGTGGGGCCACATCATCAAAAGTTGAGGTACCTAGGAAATGTGGCCTCAAACCAGAGGACCCACATCACCATGGGTCTCAGAGCGAGGCAGGCAGGATTAACCTCACAACACATGGCCCATTGTATAAAAAAGGTGAGGAATCCAGCAGTTGGAACATCCCAGCAGGCGTCCCAGAGCACCAGGGCTATGGGATCCAGGCAGTGATGAACTCACAACAGAGGGCCCTCATCATGAAACTGTGAGCAAACCAGCCGTTGTGACCTCAGAGCACAAGGCCCACATCCCCATGGGGAAGGGAACCAAGCAGGGGTGTCATCGCACCAGTGGGCACACATCAGAAAATGTGGGGAGCCCAGCAGTTAGGGCCTGACGCCAGAGGGCTCTCATCACCGAGGAGAGGAGGCTCCCAGCAGGCTCCAACTGCTACCAGAGGGCCGCCATTGCCAATGCGGGATGTGCCAGCCAGGCAGGAGTGACCTCAGAGCAGAGGGCCCACCTCACAAAAGTGTGAGGAACACAAAGAGGATCAGACTCTCACCACAGGGCCCACATCACCAAGGGAATGGGAACCAGGCTGGAGTGTCCTCACACCAGTGAGGCCTCATCACTGAAATGTGAGTGACCCAGCATATGTGGCTTCAAACCAGAGGACACATATCACCAAGGGGCTGGGAGTGAGGCAGGCAGGAGGAGCCTCAAAACATAGGGACCATAGAATAAAAATGGTGAGGAATCCCGCAGTTGGAACCTCCTAGCAGGCGGCCAGGAGCAGCGAGGCTATGGGATCCAGACCTGACTGAACTCAAAACAGAGAGCCCTCATCATGAAACTGTGAGCAACCCAGCCGTTGGGACCTCAGAGCAGAAGGCCCACATTCCCATGTGGTTGGGAACATGGCATAAGTGTACTCGCACCACAGGGCACACATCAGAGAATTTTGGAAGCCCAGAAGTTAGGGCCTGACGTCAGAGGGCCCTCATTACCAAGGGGAGGAGACTCCAAGCAGACACCAACTCCCAACTGAGGGCCCATGTTGCCAAGGTGACATGTGACAGCCAGGCAGGAGTGACCTCACAGCAGAGGGCCTACCTCACAGAAGTGTGAGGAACCCAGCCAGGATAAGACTCTCACCAGAGGGCCCACATCACCAATGGGATCTGAACCAGGCAGGACTGTCTTCACACCTGTGTGGCCACATGATAGAAAGGTGAGGAACCCAGCCCATGTGGCCTAAACCAGAGGACCCACATCTCCAAGGGGCTCGGAGTGAGGCAGGCAGGAGGAGCCTCACAACACAGGGCCCATAGAATAAAAAAGCTGAGGAATCTTGCAGTGGGAACCTCTCAGCAGGCGGCCCAGAGCACCGAGTCTATGCGATCCAGGCTGCAGTGAACTCACAGCAGAGGGCCCACATCATGAAACTGTGAGCAACCCAGACATTGGGACCTCAGAGCAGAAGGCCCACATCCCCATGGGGATGGGAACTTCGCAGGAGTGTCCTCGCACCACTTAGCAGGTATCAGAAAATGTGGGTACCCAGCAGTTAGTGCCTGACGCAAGAGGGCCCTCATCACCGAGGGAAGGAGGCTCCCAGCAGGCTCCAACTGCCACAAGAGTGCCGATGTTGCCCAGGTGGGGTGTGCCAGCCAGGCAGGAGTGACCTCACAGCAGAGGGCACACCTCACAGAAGGGTGAGGAACCCAAACAGGATCAGACTCTCACCAGAGGGCCCACATCATCAAGGGGATAAGAACCAGGCAGGAGTGTCCTCACACCAGTGGGGCCACATCATCAAAAGGTGAGGGACGCAGCACACCTGGCCTCAAACCAGAGGACACACATCACCAAGGGGCTGGGAGTGAGGCAGGCAGGAGGAGTCTCAAAACAGAGGGCCCATAGAAGAAAAAAGGTGAGGAATCCCGCAGTTGTAATGTCCCAGCAGGTGGCCAGGAGCAGCGTGGCTATGGGATCCAGGCCGGAGTGAACTCACACCAGAGGGCCCTCATCATGAAACTGAGCAACACACCGTTGGGACCGCAGAGCAGAAGGCCAACATTCCCATGGGGTTGGGAACTTGACAGGAGTGTATTCGCACCACAGGTCGCACATCAGAAAATTTTGGGAGCCCAGGAGTTAGGGCCTGACGCCAGAGGGCCCTCATTACCGAGGGGAGGAGACTCCCAGCAGGCACCAACTCCCACCAGATGGCCGACGTCGCCAAGGCTGGGTGTGCCAGCCAGGCAGGAGTGACCTCAGAGAAGAGGGCCCACCTCACAGAAGTGTGAGTAACCCAACCAGGATCAGACTCTCACCGGAGGACCCACATCACCAAGGGGATGGGAACCAAACAGGAGTGTCCTCACACCAGTGGGGCCACATCAGCCAAAGGTGAGGAACCCAGCACATGTGGCCTCAAACCAGAGGACAGACATCACCAAGGGGCTGGGAGTGAGGCAGGTGTCTGGAGGGGCACATTGAACTCTAATTTCCCACCAGGAAGAGGAATTAACCAAAGGCTCAGAGTGCCGTGCGGGACCCAGATTATGGCCTGAAGCAAACCTGCGGGTCTGTGGCCAGCTTTCAAGGAAACGAGTTAAGAACGGAAATCACGGGCACTGTAATTCACAAACCTGCAGAGTTATAAATGACAGCTATTGGCAAAAATATATTGAAGTAAGTCTGCAAAGAGGACTTGAAAACGAGGCAGAATTGCAGGAATCATATTTCAGGAGGTAGATTGGAATTGCATTTAAAGCATGTGAAAAGCGGCAGATCTTTGACAGTGATGCACTTGGACAAAAGTGCGTATACATTTTTCCTGAATATATTCAGGAAAAAACGCATATGCCCTTTTTGGCCAACCAAGCACTCGAGCAATGGAAATCCGCACTACAATGAAGTCTCGTTTCCCATTCGTCAAAAGGGCCATCTGAAAAAAGTTTAAAAACCAGAAACACAGGACAGGCCATGGAGAAAAGGGAGCCTTGTTATGCTGATGGGCGGGATGTAAATTGCCAACAGACACTCTGGAGATGTTTATAGTGTATCCTGAAACATCTGACAAACAAAGCTACAGACCCTAGGGCACTTCCACTTTTGGCCCTATAGCTTAGGAAAATTAAAATCAAGAAGACACAGCCAACACAAAATTTAGGGCTGCTGTGTTTCCAAGAACCTCGAGTCCAGTACAAATTAAATATCCCAGAAAGAAAAAAATGGATAAAGGAGTTGTGCTACTTACGTACAACGGAATATCACTCAGCAATGAAATCAATGTCATCAGGCCTGTAGCAGCAAATTGAGTGGATTTAAGTATGATGATTCTAAGCGAAATAGGTCACACAGAGTAAGATAATTATCATAAGATATCACTAATATAGAGAGTGTAAACTTGGCTACACATAAACTGAATTACAAAACCGAACAGAGTCTCACATTTAGATAAAAACTTATGCTTGCTTAAGGGGAAAGTTGAGTTGGGGTGCTGTATAAAACCAGTGATTGAAATTAGCACACATACCGTTCCATAAGCCAAATATGTAATAGACAAGACCTACGCTTTGCTCAACGAAATAGACTCATCCATGGTGTATCACCTCACACCTGTTAGAATGGGCATCATCAGAAAATCTTCAAACAACAGATGCTGGAAAGGGTGTGGAGATAAGGAACCCTCTTCCACTATTGTTGGGAATGTAAATTGATACAGTCACTGTGGAGATTATGGAGTTTCTTATAAAACTAAGAATAGAATTACCATATGATACAGCAATCTCACTACTGGGCCTATACCCAGACAAAACCATAAATCAAAAAGAGACATTCACCGCAATGTTCATTGCATCACTATTTACAATATCCAGGTAATGGAAGCAACCTAAATGCCCACAGACAGACGAATGCATAAAGATGAGGTACATATATAAAATGGAATATTACTAAGCCATAAAAAGGAATGAAATTGGGTCATTTGTAGAGACGTTGATGGATCTAGAGACTGTCATACAGAGTGAAGTAAGTCAGAAATAGAAAAACAAATCTTGTATATTAATGCATATATGTGGAACCTAGAAAAATTGTACAGATGAACCGTTTTGCAAGGCAGAAATAGAGCAACAGATGTAGACAACAAACGTATGGACACCAAGGGGGGAAAGCTGTTGGGGGGTGGTGGTGGGAGGAGTTGAGAGATTGGGATTGGCATATATACATTTATATGTATAAAATCGATAACCAAAAATAACCTGCTGTATAAAAAAATAAAATAAATTCAAAATTACAAAAAGTAAAACAGAAAAAATATTCTTCCCTTCACATACATGTATTTATATGAATAAATTATTTCCATGCTTATATCTGTAAATACAAAAAAGAGGAATAAAATCTACCTTGAACCAAAAACGAAAAAAAGAAAAAAAAAACAGAACACACCAGTTACACAGAGGAAAACCGTATCAGGGCACTTGCTCCAGTTGTAAACAATTCTGAAGTTGGTCAGTGGTGGGGAATCATCTCCCATTCAGCCAGCAGGCCCCACGCAACAAGCGTCCTCATTGCAAAGCTGGGGGCCCATGCCGAGGCATCTGTGAGTAAACGTGAGCCGAGCCCCAGGCTAGCTGCTGCTGAAATGTTCCAACCCTTCCCGGGTAAAACACCTGAATATGTACAAGGACTTGAAAGCCTAGAGGAAGGGCCATGGAGCCACATGAGCGACAGCATGCCAGCCGACTTGGTGCCTGCAGGCCAGCCAGGATGGTCCTGGCCCTGGGTGCTCTTCTGGAAGCTTTCCATTTCCCTGCCTGAGATACCCCTCCTGTCCCGGCCCCCACTGCTTTCTCCCTCACTCACCTCTGTCCAGGTAGAAATTCCAGCAGCAGGTATCGGTGACACATCCTCTTCTTTAGCAGGTGGCATCTTGGCAACTGCTGCAGAAAGTCCAGCAGAGCCCCACTCACACTGGGCCACCAACAAAGCCGTGGCCTCTCACTCCCTCCCACCAGTCCAGCCCCGAGACTGCTGACAGGGCAGAGAAAATGGCGTCAGGCACAGCTGCAGGGGCTCTTGCTGCCTGGAGTGGTGTTTATATTGATCTCAACCCAGGCACACCAGGGGAGGGCTGGCCGGCACGGTCAGGCTTCCCAGGCCAGCCAATAATCACCCCTCAGCGGCTCACAGTTGCAGAAACTGGAACTTGCTGAATCGGCCAGGTCCAAGAAACAGGTGTGGGCTCCTGAGAGTCAGGATAGACAAGGGGCTGCAGCTCTGGCTTGTTTTCTAATTATATTATCTGGCCCATGAGTGGGAGACAACTTCAAGAAAACCCTCTCCTAATGAGAGGAACCCAGGAGTCAGGGAGAGGAGGGGTGGGTGTTGGGTGGAGAGAGAGGCCTGGTGCCCCGGGTGCAGTGGAAGTCTCTGGAAGACCAGGTGGGGGGAGGCCACACAGAGTGATGCCCAGGGTCACAGACCTGTCGGAGCTGCTGTTTGTTAGTTCAAGTCCTGCTCTGAGGTGCTCTGTGTCAGATCTGAGTGACAGGTGAGCTGGGAGTGCTCTGAAATGAGGGCGATGTGCACGGTTCCTGTGTGCCCAGCCCTGCCACGGTATCTGCAAGGGTAGCTCTGTATCCTGGGAGGGGCCTGACCACGAGAGCCCCATGGGCTGCAGGGGAACCTGCCCAGGGAACCCCATATCCTGGGAGGGGCCTGAACACGAGAGCCCCGTGGGCTGGGGTGGGGGTGGGTACCTGTCCAGGTGAGCTCCATATCCTGGGATTGGCCTGACCTCGAGAGCCCCATGGGCTGCTGGAGTCCTGGTAAAGGATGTCAGGACAGTCAGTGAAGCCACCGAGGATATACCTCCAGTAGTTCCTAAATCCTACACCCTGCTGGTCATTCTACCAACCACCAGGACTTGGTATTCTGTATTAGTCTTCAATGATGCCTTCTTTTGTATTCTACTAGTCCCAGAGTCACAAGAAATTTTGGCTTGTGAGTGGCAGGACTCAACATAAAACTAAAACAATACTTCCGGGCCGTGTTGCCCCAAGGGTTCAAAAATTCCCACACCATCTTTGGGGAAAGCTCAGCTAAAGACCTAAAAGTTCTACCTCTGGAAAAGGAAACACTCCTTCAATATGCAGACGACATTCTGATCGCCAGCCCTAATAAGGAGACCTCTGAACTACCAAGCCAATAAAGGATACAAGTTGTCCAAGAAAAAGCTCAAATATCACAGACTACGGTGACCTGCCTGGGCTTCATTCTCAGAGAAGGTCGGAGAAGCCCAACCCAGGAAAGGGAAGAAACAATTTACAGCCTTACCCATTTCTAAAACTAGAAGACAGCTTAGAGATTCCTGGCGAGGCCAGGGTTTGCTGCTTCTTGATCCCTAACTACAGTCTACTAGCTGGGCCTCTATATGAAACACTGAAAGGAAAAGATGATGATCCTTTTGAATAGAATCCAGAAGTGGCCTTTCAAGAATGGAAAGAGCAGTCAATTCAGACCCTTGCCCTGGAACTCCCTAATTTAGTTAAACCCTTTGACCTTTACTTTCCTGGTGAACGGTGAATCACCATTGGAGTATTAGTGCAAAACCTGGGACCACTTGAAATGGAACAATGCAAGAATGCCATCCAGGTAGGATATACTACGGTCACCAAGGGGCTTGGCCCACCGCCACATCTGGCCAAGATACTGGCAGTATCTGAAAACCTGGAAATCAGCAGCCCAAAAGGCCACCTCCCTCCTAAGGGAAAAGGACCCCACGTGGTGATCCTAACCCCCAACGATGCCCTGAAGTTGCAGGGTTTGCTCCGTGGGCACACTGACCTTGAGTGAGGAGGTCCTCCAACTCCAACCTCCAGAGAGATAACTGGGGCAAAGGGGCACCATGACGACTCGTGTGACCATCACTTGACCTGGAGTTTCTCTCATAAAACAACAAGAGTGTGTCCCAAAAGAGTAGACTACTGCTTGCAGGACTTACTGCGCCCAGAGGGGAGGTAATAATCTTGGCGGGGGAACCGTATATCACGCTGTCACCATAGAAAATCCTACAGACACTGTGATCATGGTGGCCAATAAGACTGGCTGAACTCCTGTTTACTTCAAAGGCTGTTGACCCAGTGGCCATCATGGTCCTTCATCACCACTGACCCTGGACTGTCTTGGAGTTGAGCAGGCAGGGTCCTGACACCTGGTGCTGTTTTTACGTTAATTCAGGGGCCTAATTGAAGAAAGCGCAGACTACTGGTCAGAGCATCTACGCTGGCAGAAACGGTCAGCCTAAGGTGGCCGAACAAATGAGGGGCGGGGTGAAACTGGACCTCACAGCGTCACTGCACATCTCCTTCCTGGACCCTTAAAGGTCATTAGAATCTATAAAACTTCCAATATTGGTGCTCAGGCGGACGAGCAGGGAGGCAGGAGGCCTGGGGACAATCAACGTCACCTGGAGGCTGCTGGGGAGAAGTTCTGACCCTCGCCCACGGGTATGAGGGCTCCTAACTCAGCACTCAGCAGTTACAGATGAAGGGTCTGCACCCTCAGCACTCCAAGAATGAGGAAGGGGACAAAAGGCAGAAGAGGTGTTTGTCCGAGGCAAAGCCCCTTAAAAATCCCTGGGAGAGAAAAATAGAATCTGGGCAATAAAATAAAGTCTAACCTTTTTTATCCTTTGTGCTTTGTCTAATTACACGTGCTCCTAGGGTCCCGCATACAGAGGTTCCACACCCGGCACTTCAGACCTGATTTCCTAGTGCAGAATGGCTGGGTCGACAACTCAGCTCCTGGGGCACAGTGCACACTCCGTGATATAGAGCCTGAGCTGCAGCCAGCCGGGCCCTCAAGAGCTCCGCCCCCTCCCTCTGACTGACTCTGACAGGATCTCTACACAGCAGCCCAGCCCACAGCCCACCGGGTAGCACATGCTCTCACCTCTCCATTCTCTGATCAAAATATAAAGTTTCCTTTGCTTCTGAACCAAACTCAGTCTCGATCTGTTGGCTCCAATGACCCTGGGCAGGGGGACACTTGTTGGGGTCCACTCTGGAGGATCAGTAACAGAAATTCAGAACATTGTAACTTCAATGAACAGATGTGTCAGCCAAACTGTAATTAACATAGAACAGTGTATAAGGCTCGGGTAAAATAAGATGTTTCTAACACTTCCATTTGGTATTTCCATCACTTTATTATAAGCAAGTTCAGTGAAAAGGTTTGTCTTATTTGTCAGGTCAATATTAGAGAAACGAAGTGATTTCTTTCCAAGGATGTACATCTAATAATCTTGGTTAAAGCTTCAATCTTGTTTTAAATGCTTTTCCATTGACAATGATACCTCTCTTTCAGCTCCCCCATTTCTGAGAAGTATAAAGTCTTATAATTTATTATTACCAAAGGGGAAAGGTGAGAGGAGGGATAAATTAACAGTTTGGGATTAACACATACACACTGCTATGTATAAAATCGATCATCAACAAGGAACTGCTGTATAGCACAGGGAACTACACTCAATATTTTGCAATAACCTATAAGGGGAAATAATCTGAAAAAGAATAGATATTTTTATTGACATCATCTATTAATGACAGTTAAAATGGAACCTAAGGGAAGCCGGTGGTGAGTGCTTCTGACCCTGAAGACTTCAATCATCTAAAGTTTGGACTCTGCCTACTTCCTAAGGCCCTTAATGAACATATGTGTAGCCGTAGCTTAAAACATTCCCCACTTTGGGTTGCGGAGAGACACTGATTTTGAAAAAGCCCTGGTGTTCTCCTCACATGAATGGGACCCTTCCTACAGCTAAAGCATGCCTGTCACACCCAGAGGATGGTATACTGTCTGATCGGGAAGAGTTTGGAAAAGGCATCTCATCTCCTCTTCTCCTGGTGCTCGGGTTCACCCCTCCAGCGTCTTTACGAACAGTCTCCCCACTTGGAGATGTCAGCACTGTCAACATCCTGTTGCATACAGTTTGGAATTTGTCCAGAGGATGAAGCAGAAGGAGGAGGAACAATGAGAGACAAGTCCTAGGTGTTCGGACAGGCACATGTCACTCTAATTTCCAATCAGGAAGACGAATTGACCAAAGGCTAGGGTTGCCCATGGAAACAGAATAGGGCTTGAGGAAATCCCGCTGCTTTGTGGCCAGTTCCCATAAACACAAGTTGAAAAATGGAGCTCAGTGGCACTAAAATTCACGAAACTGCAGAGTTGAAAATATCTATCACTGAAAAATGTCTTGAGGAAAGTCAGAGAAAAGGACTTGTAAGCAACAGAGAATGGCAGGAAAGGGATTGGAAGAGGTAGAAAGGACTCGCCATTAAGCACAAGAAAAGGGGCTGAACATTGCCAACATTGCAGTTGGCCAAAAATGGTGTATGCGTCATTTTCTGTATATATTCAAGAAAAGGGCATACACTTTTTTAGCCAACCAAACAGGTGGGCACTGGAAATCAATACTACAAAACATATCACTTCGCATCAGTCAGAAGAGCCGTCCTCATAAAGTGTAAACACCAGAAATGCAGGACAGGGCAAGGAGAAAAGGGAGCCCTGTGAGGCTTATACTGGAAATGTATATTGCCAACGGTCACTCTGGAGAAGTGTACTGTGTTTACTAAAGCATCTAAAAAATGAGCTACAGAGCACAGGGCACTTGCACTCATGGACGTATATCATGGGAAAAACAAAAATCGAGAGGACACAGGCACCCCAATGTATACCGCCTCACTGTTTAAAAGATCCTCGACTAGGATATAACTTAAATGTCTCTGGAGGGAAAAAATGGATACAGATGTGGTGCTTATGTAGAGTGGAATATGACTCAGCCTGGAAATCAATGCAATATGGCCACTTGAAACAACTCCAGAGGAGTTACGTATGATCATTCAAAGTCACAGAATTCAAAAAGAAAAAGACATACTATATCACTAATACATGGAATGTAAACTTGGCTACACATGAACTGAATTACGAAACAGAACAGGGTCTCAAATATAGAAAACCAACTTATTCTTGCTTAAGGATAAAGGTGAGTTGGGGTGCTGCATAAAACCAGAGATTGAAATTAGCACAGATACTGGTCCATAAGCCAAATATGTAATAGTCAAGACCTACTGCTTGCTCAACAAAACGGACTCAACACCCCATATTCAACGCCTAGGAATATACCTGACTAGTAAGAATCTTCAAACCCATGGGTTTATATGTCTCCGTAAGAGAATCAAGCGTGTCTACAGAGGCATGAACACTGCAGTGAAAATACGATAAATCCCACTATCAAAATAAATTACAGAAACAAAAAACACAATGACAGTGAAATAGAGAGCAATTCTTAAATAATTCATTCAGGGCCTGTGATGCAAACTGGATTTACCACATCTACACCCAGAGCTGAGTGAGACATAAGGCTGGACACCAGGCTGATAGCATTGGTGAGGTTTCGTGAGCAAATGCAGACCCCTTGAAGTACCCATTCCAAGGGTCCCAACTCTCCAGGTTTAAGGGATTCTTCCTTCAGCTAAAACATGCCTGGGAAACCCACAGTATGGTGCACCGTGTGACCGAGAAACGTTTTCCAATGCATCTCAGGTTTCGTCCCCTTTTACACGGGTTCACCATTCCAGATGCTTTACTAACACTCTCCCCACTTGGAGAGTCAGTGCCTTTAAACTCCTGTTTGGCACAGTTTGCAATTTCTGCGCAAGATGAACAGGAATAGGGAGAACCAATGAGAGACTAGCTGTAGGTGTCTGCACGGGCAAATTTAACGCTCATTTCCAACCAGGAAGAGGAATTAACCAAAGGCTCAGCATGCCCTGCCCGAACAAGATTAGGGCCTGAAGCAATCTTGCGGGTTTGCGACCAGCTCACAAGATAGCGAGTTGAAGAAAGGAGCTCAGGGACACTGTAATTCACAAACCTGCAGAGTTACAAATGACAGCTATCGTCCAAAAATATATTGAAGTAAGTCTTGGAACAGGACTTGAAAGCGGGGCAGAATTGCAGGAAAACGATTTCAGGGGGTAGACTGGAATTGCATTTAAAGCATAGGAAAAGAGGCAGAACCTTGACAACGATGCACTTGGCCAAAATGGGCGTATGCGTTTCTCCTGAATATATTCAGGAAAAAATGCATATGCACTTTTTGGCCAACCTAGCATGCACGTTAAAGAAATCTGCACTACAATGAAGTCTCACTGCCCCCCAGTCAAAAGGTCCATCTGAAAAAAGTGTAAAATCCAAAAAGTCAGCACAGGTCATGGAGAACATGGAGCCTTGATATGCTGATGGGCGGGATGTAAATTGCCAACAGCCACTCTGGAGAAGTGTATGGTGTTTCCTGAAACACCTAAAAAACAAAGTAAGGGTGCATACGGCACTACCACTTATGGTCCTATACATTAGGGAAATTAAAATCAAAAACACACAGCCACCCCAAAGTTTTGGACGGCACTGTTTACAAGAACCTCGTCTACGGTACAAGTTAAATATCCCAGAATGCAAAAATGGATAAAGAAGTTGTGGTACGTACGTACAATGTAATATCACTCAGCAATGAAATCTATGTCATCAGGCCCATAGCGGCATAATGAGTGGATTCAGGTAGGAGGATTCTAAGTGAAATAAGTCACACAGAAAAAGAAACATCATAAGGTATCACTAATACACGGAATGTAAACTTGGCTACACATGAACTGAATTACAAAACAGAACAGGGTTTCAAATTTAGAAAACCAACTTATGCTTGCTTATGGGGAAAGGTGAGTTGGGGTGCTGCATTAAACCAGAGATTGAAATTAACACAGATACCGTTCCATAGGCCAAATATATAATAGAGAAGACCTACTCCTTGCTCAACGAAATGGACTCAACACCCCATATTCAACGCCTGGGAATATACCTGACAAGTAAGAATCTTAAAACCCATGGATTTATATGTCTCCATAAGGAAATCAAGCGTGTGTACAGCGGCCTAAACGCAGCAGTGAAAATCCGATAAATCCCATTACCAAAATAAATTTCAAAAACAAAACACAATGACCGTGAAATAGAGAGCAATTCTTACATAATTCATTCAGGGCTTGTGATGCAACCTTGATTTCCATATCTACACCCAGAGCTGGGTGAGAAATAAGGCTGGACACTTCGGGCTGATAGCATTGGTGAGATTCGGTGAGCAAACGCAGGCCCTTTGGAGTCATACTGCATGGTACCCATTCCATGTGTCCCAACTCTCCAGGTTTAAGGGATTCTTCCTTCAGCTAAAACATGCATGGGAAACCCAGAGTATGGTCCACCGTGTGATTGGGAAACGTTTTCAAAAGCATCTTAGATTTCGTACCCTGGTACTTAGGGTCACCGTTCCTGACGCCTTACTAACACTCTCCCAACTTGGAGAGTCAGTGCCTTTAACCTCCTGTTTGGCACAGTTTGCAATTTCTGCGCAAGATCATCAGGAATAAGGAGAACCAATGAGAGACTAGCTGTAGGTGTGTGCACGGGCAAATGGAACGCTCATTTCCCACCAGGAAGAGGAATTAACCAAAGGCTCAGCGTGCCTGCTGGAAAAAGATTAGGGCCTGAAGCAATCCTGCGGTTTTGCGGCCAGCTCACAAGAAAGCGAGTTGAAGAAAGGAGCTCAGGGGCACTGTAATTCACAAACCTGCAGAGTTATGAATGAGAGCTATCGTCCAAAAATATATTGAAGTTAGTCTTCGAAGAGGACTTGAAAAAGGGGCAGAATTTCAGGAAAACGATTTCAGGGGGTAGACTGGAATTGCACTTAAAGCATAGGAAAAGAGGCAGAATGTCGACAATGATGCACTTGGCCAAAAAGGTCGTATGCGTTCTTTTCCTGAATATATTCAGGAAAAAACGCATACGCACTTTTTGGCCAACCAAGCAAGCGTGTAAAGGAAATCTGCACTACAATGAAGTCTCACGGCCCCCCGGTGAAAAGGGCCATCTGAAAAAGGTGTAAAATCCAGAAAGGCAGGACAGGGCATGGAGAACAGGGAGCCTTGTTATGCTGATGGGCGGGATGTAAATTGCCAACAGCCACTCTGGAGAAGTGTATGCTGTTTCCTGAAACACGTAGGAAACAAAGAAACACAGCCTATGGCACTTCCACTTATGGTCGTATAGCTTAGGGAAATTAAAATCAAACACACACAGCCACCCCAAATTTTGGGACGGCTCTGTTTACAAGAACCTCGTCTACGATGCAAGTTAAATATCCGAGAAAGCAAAAAATGAATAAAGAAGTTGTTGTACGTACGTACAATGGAATATCACTCAGCAATGAAATCTACGTCATCAGGCCCGTAGCGGAATAATGAGTGGATTCAGGTATGATGATTCTACGAGAAATAAGTCACAGAGAAAAACAAACATCATAAGATATCACTAATACACGGAATGTAAACTTGGCTACACATGAACTGAATTACAAAACAGAACAGGGTCTCAAATTTAGAAAACCAACTTATGTTTGCTTATGGGGAAAGGTGTGTTGGGGTTCTGCATAAAACCAGAGATTGCAATTAGCACAGATACCGTTCCATAAGCCAAATATATAATAGAAAAGACTTACGCCTTGCTCAACGAAATGGACTCAACACCCCATATTCAACGCCTTGGAATATACCTGACAAGTAAGAATCTTAAAACCCATGGATTTATATGTCTCCATAAGGAAATCAAGCGTGTGTACAGCGGCCTAAACGCAGCAGTGAAAATCCGATAAATCCCATTATCAAAATAAATTTCAAAAAAAAACACAATGACAGTGAAATAGAGAGCAATTCTTAAATAATTCATTCAGGGCTTGTGATGCAATCTGATTTACCACATCTACAACCAGACCTGGGTGAGACATAAGGCTGGACACTTCGGGCTCATAGCATTGGTGAGGTTCGGTGAGCAAATGCAGACCCTTTGAAGTCATACTGTATGGTACCCATTCCATGGGTCCCAACTCTCCAGGTTTAAGGGATTCTTCCTTCAACTAAACCATGCATGGCAAACCCAGAGTAAGGTACACCGTTTGATTGGGAAACGTTTTGAAATGCATCTCAGTTTTCGTCCCCTGGTACTCGGGTTCACCATTCCAGACGCTTTACTAACACTCTCCCCACTTGGAGAGTCAGTGCCTTTAACCTCCTCTTTGGCACAGTTTGCAATTTCTGCGCAAGATGAACAGGAATAGGGAGAACCAATGAGAGACTGGCTGTAAGTGTCTGCACGGGCAAATGGAACGCTCATTTCCCACCAGGAAGAGGAATTAACCAAAGGCTCAGCGTGCCCTGCCTGAAACAGATTAGGGCCTGAAGCAATCCTGCAGTTTTGCGGCCACCTCACAAGAAAACGAGTTGAAGAAAGGAGCTCAGGGGCACTGTAATTCACAAACCTGCAGAGTTATGAATGACAGCTATCGTACAAAAATGTACTGAAGTAAGTCTTCGAAGAGGACTTGAAAGCGGGGCAGAATTGCAGGAAAACGATTTCAGGGTGTAGACAGGAAATCCACCTAAAGCTTAGGAAAATAGCAGAATGTCGAAAATGATGCACTTGGCCAAAAAGGGCGTATGCGTTTTTTCCGGAATATATTCAGGAAAAAACGCATACGTGCTTTCTGGCCAACCAAGTATGCATGTTAAAGAAATTTGCACTACAATGAAGTCTCACTGCCCCCCGGTCAAAAGGGCCATCTGAAAAAAGTGTAAAATCCAGAAAGGCAGTACAGGCCATGGAGAACAGGGAGCCTTGTTATGCTGATGGGTGGGATGTAAATTGCCAAGAGACACTCTGGAGAAGTATATAGTGTTTCCTGAAACACCTAAAAAACAAAGCAAGAGAGCCTACGGCACTTCCACTTATGGTCCTATAGCTTAGGGAAATTAAAATCAAAAACACACAGCCACCCCAAAGTTTCAGACGGCTCTCTTCACAAGAACCTCGTCTACGGTACAAGTTAAATATCCCAGAAAGCAAAAAATGGATAAAGAAATTGTGGTACGTACGTACAATGGAATATCACTCACCAATGAAATCTATATCATCAGGCCCGTCGTGGCATAATGAGTGGATTCAGGTACAATGATTCTAAGTGAAATAAGTCACAGAGAAAATGAAACATCATATCACTAATACACGGAATTTAATCTTGGCTACACATGAACTGAATTACAAAACAGAACAGGGTCTCAAATTTAGAAAACCAACTTATTTTTGCGTAAGGGAAAGGTGAGTTGGGGTGCTGCATAAAACCAGAGTTAGAAATTAGCACAGATACCATTCCATATATCAAATACGTAATAGTCAAGACGTACCACTTGCTCAACGAAATGGGCTAAACACCCTATATTCAACGCCTAGGAATACACCTGACTAGTAAGAATCTTCAAACCCATGGATTTATATGTCTCCATAAGAGAATCAAGCGTGTGTACAGCTGCATGAAGGCAGCAGAGAAAATCCGATAAATCCTATTATCAAAATGAATTACAAAAACAAAACACAATGACAGTGAAATAGAGAGCAATTCTTAAATAATTCATTCAGGGCTTGTGATGCAACCTGGATTTACCTCATCAAAACCCAGAGCTGAGTGAGACATAAGGTTGGACACTTCGGGCTGATAGCATTGGTGAGGTTCGATGAGCAAATGCAGACCATTTGAAGTCATACTGCATGGTACCCATTCCATGGGTCCCAACTCTCCAGGTTTAAGCGATTCTTCCTTCAGCTAAAGCATGCATGGGAAACCCACAGTATGGTGCACCGTGTGACCGGGAAACGTTTTCAAATGCATCTCAGTTTTTGTCCCCTTTTACTCGGGTTCACAATTCCAGACCCTTTACTAACACTCTCCCCACTTGGAGAGTCATTGCCTTTAACATCCTGTTTGGCACAGTTTGCAATTTTTGCGCAAGATGAACAGGAATAAGGAGAACCAATGAGAGACTAGCTGTAGGTGTCTGCACGGGCAAATTTAACGCTCATTTCCAACCAGGAAGAGGAATTAACCAAAGGCTCAGCATGCCGTGCCGGAACCAGATTAGGGCCTGAAGCAATCCTGCGGGTTTGCGGCCAGCTCACAAGAAAGCGATTTGAAGAAAGGAGCTCAGGGGCACTGTAATTCACAAACCTGCAGAGTTATAAATGACAGCTATCGTCCAAAAATATATTGAAGGAAGGCTGCGAAGAGGACTTGAAAGCGGGGCAGAATTGCAGGAAAACGATTTCAGGGGGTAGACTGGAATTGCATTTAAAGCATAGGAAAAGAGGCAGAACGTCGACAATGATGCACTTGGCAAAAAGGGCGTAACCAAGCAAGCATGTTAAAGAAATCTGCACTACAATGAAGTCTCACTGCCCCCCGGTCAAAAGGGCCATCTGAAAAAAGTGTAAAATCCAGAAATGCAGCACAGGCCATGGAGAACAGGGAGCCTTGTTATGCTGATGGGTGGGATGTAAATTGCCAACAGCCACTCTGGAGAAGTGTATGGTGTTTCCTGAAACACCTAAAAAACAAAGCAACGGAGCCTACGGCACTTCCACTTATGGTCCTATAGCTTAGGGAAATTAAAATCAAAAACACACAGCCACCCCAAAGTTTCAGACGGCTCTGTTTACAAGAACCTCGTCTACGGTACAAGTTAAATATCCCAGAAAGCGAAAAATGGATAAAGAAGTTGTGGTACGTACGTACAATGGAATATCACTCACCAATGAAATCTATGTCATCAGGCCCGTCGTGGCATAATGAGTGGATTCAGGTATGATGATTCTAAGTGAAATAAATCACACAGAAAATGAAACATCATAAGATGTCACCAATACACCGAATGTAATCTTGGCTACACATGAACTGAATTACAAAACAGAACAGGGTCTCAAATTTAGAAAACCAACTTATGTTTGCGTAAGGGGAAAGGTGAGTTGGGGTGCTGCATAAAACCAGAGTTAGAAATTATCACAAATACCATTCCATACGTCAAATACGTAATAGTCAAGACGTACCACTTGCTCAACGAAATGGGCTAAACAACGTATATTCAACGCCTAGGAATACACCTGACTAGTAAGAATCTTCAAACCCATGGATTTATATGTCTGCATAAGAGAATCAAGCGTCTGTACAGCTGCATGAAGGCAGCAGAGAAAATCCGATTAATCCTATTATCAAAATGAATTACAAAAACAAAACACAATGACAGTGAAATAGAGAGCAATTCTTAAATAATTCATTCAGGGCTTGTGATGCAACCTGGATTTACCTCATCAAAACCCAGAGCTGAGTGAGACATAAGGTTGGACACTTCGGGCTGATAGCATTGGTGAGGTTCGATGAGCAAATGCAGACCATTTGAAGTCATACTGCATGGTACCCATTCCATGGGTCCCAACTCTCCAGGTTTAAGCGATTCTTCCTTCAGCTAAAGCATGCATGGGAAACCCACAGTATGGTGCACCGTGTGACCGGGAAACGTTTTCAAATGCATCTCAGTTTTTGTCCCCTTTTACTCGGGTTCACAATTCCAGACCCTTTACTAACACTCTCCCCACTTGGAGAGTCATTGCCTTTAACATCCTGTTTGGCACAGTTTGCAATTTTTGCGCAAGATGAACAGGAATAAGGAGAACCAATGAGAGACTAGCTGTAGGTGTCTGCACGGGCAAATTTAACGCTCATTTCCAACCAGGAAGAGGAATTAACCAAAGGCTCAGAATGCCGTGCCGGAACCAGATTAGGGCCTGAAGCAATCCTGCGGCTTTGCGGCCAGCTCACAAGAAAGCGATTTGAAGAAAGGAGCTCAGGGGCACTGTAATTCACAAACCTGCAGAGTTATAAATGACAGCTATCGTCCAAAAATATATTGAAGGAAGGCTGCGAAGAGGACTTGAAAGCGGGGCAGAATTGCAGGAAAACGATTTCAGGGGGTAGACTGGAATTGCATTTAAAGCATAGGAAAAGAGGCAGAACGTCGACAATGATGCACTTGGCCAAAAAGGGCGTATGCGTTTTTTCCGGAATATATTCAGGAAAAAACGCATACGCCCTTTTTGGCCAACCAAGCAAGCATGTTAAAGAAATCTGCACTACAATGAAGTCTCACTGCCCCCCGGTCAAAAGGGCCATCTGAAAAAAGTGTAAAATCCAGAAATGCAGCACAGGCCATGGAGAACAGGGAGCCTTGTTATGCTGATGGGTGGGATGTAAATTGCCAACAGCCACTCTGGAGAAGTGTATGGTGTTTCCTGAAACACCTAAAAAACAAAGCAACGGAGCCTACGGCACTTCCACTTATGGTCCTATAGCTTAGGGAAATTAAAATCAAAAACACACAGCCACCCCAAAGTTTCAGACGGCTCTGTTTACAAGAACCTCGTCTACGGTACAAGTTAAATATCCCAGAAAGCGAAAAATGGATAAAGAAGTTGTGGTACGTACGTACAATGGAATATCACTCACCAATGAAATCTATGTCATCAGGCCCGTCGTGGCATAATGAGTGGATTCAGGTATGATGATTCTAAGTGAAATAAATCACACAGAAAATGAAACATCATAAGATGTCACCAATACACCGAATGTAATCTTGGCTACACATGAACTGAATTACAAAACAGAACAGGGTCTCAAATTTAGAAAACCAACTTATGTTTGCGTAAGGGGAAAGGTGAGTTGGGGTGCTGCATAAAACCAGAGTTAGAAATTATCACAAATACCATTCCATACGTCAAATACGTAATAGTCAAGACGTACCACTTGCTCAACGAAATGGGCTAAACAACCTATATTCAACGCCTAGGAATACACCTGACTAGTAAGAATCTTCAAACCCATGGATTTATATGTCTCCATAAGAGAATCAAGCGTCTGTACAGCTGCATGAAGGCAGCAGAGAAAATCCGATTAATCCTATTATCAAAATGAATTACAAAAACAAAACACAATGACAGTGAAATAGAGAGCAATTCTTAAATAATTCATTCAGGGCTTGTGATGCAACCTGGATTTACCTCATCAAAACCCAGAGCTGAGTGAGACATAAGGTTGGACACTTCGGGCTGATAGCATTGGTGAGGTTCGATGAGCAAATGCAGACCATTTGAAGTCATACTGCATGGTACCCATTCCATGGGTCCCAACTCTCCAGGTTTAAGCGATTCTTCCTTCAGCTAAAGCATGCATGGGAAACCCACAGTATGGTGCACCGTGTGACCGGGAAACGTTTTAAATGCATCTCAGTTTTTGTCCCCTTTTACTCGGGTTCACAATTCCAGACCCTTTACTAACACTCTCCCCACTTGGAGAGTCAGTGCCTTTAACCTGCTGTTTGGCACAGTTTGCAAATTCTGCGCAAGATGAACAGGAATAGGGAGAACCAATGAGAGACTAGCTGTAGGTGTCTGCACGGGCAAATTTAACGCTCACTTCCCACCGGGAAGAGGAATTAACCAAAGGCTCAGCCTGCCATGCAGGAACCAGATTATGGCCTGAAGAAATCCTGCGGGTTTGCGGCCAGCTCACAAGAAAGCGATTTGAAGAAAGGAGCTCAGGGGCACTGTAATTCACAAACCTGCAGAGTTATAAATGACAGCTATCGTCCAAAACTATATTGAAGCAAGGCTGCGAAGAGGACTTTAAAGCGGGGCAGAATTGCAGGAAAACGATTTCAGGGGGTAGACTGGAATTGCACTTAAAGCATAGGAAAAGAGGCAGAACGTCAACAATGATGCACTAGGACAAAAAGGGCGTATGCGTTTTTTCCGGAATATATTCAGGAAAAAACGCATACGCCCTTTTGGCAAACCAAGCAAGCATGTTAAAGAAATCTGCACTACAATGAAGTCTCACTGCCCCCCGGTCAAAAGGGCCATCTGAAAAATGTTAAAATCCAGAAATGCAGCACAGACCATGGAGAACAGGGAGCCTTGTTATGCTGATGGGTGGGATGTAAATTGCTAAGAGCCACTCTGAAGAAGTGTATGGTGTTTCCTGAAACACCTAAAAAACAAAGCAACGGAGCCTAAGGCACTTCCACTTATGGTCCTATAGCTTAGGGAAATTAAAATCAAAAACACACAGCCACCCCAAAGTTTCAGACGGCTCTGTTTGCAAGAAACTCGTCTACGGTACAAGTTAAATATCCCAGAAAGCGAAAAATGGATAAAGAAGTTGTGGTACGTACGTACAATGGAATATCACTCACCAATGAAATCTATGTCATTTGGCCCGTCGTGGCATAATGAGTGGATTCAGGTACGATGATTCTAAGTGAAATAAGTCACACAGAAAATGAAACATCATAAGATATCACTAATACACGGAATGTAATCTTGGCTACACATGAACTGAATTACAAAACAGAACAGGGTCTCAAATGTAGAAAACCAACTTATGTTTGCTTAAGGGGAAAGGTGAATCAGGGTGCTGCATAAAACCAGAGTTAGAAATTAGCACAGATACCATTCCATACGTCAAATACGTAATAGTCAAGACCTACCCCTTGCTCAACGAAATGGGCTAAACACCCTATATTCA
Organism: Delphinapterus leucas; assembly: GCF_059928025.1. Lineage (NCBI taxonomy): Eukaryota > Metazoa > Chordata > Mammalia > Artiodactyla > Monodontidae > Delphinapterus > Delphinapterus leucas. The sequence goes on from NW_028322233.1 coordinate 5,760,780, forward strand.
ACGCCTAGGAATACCCCTGACTAGTAAGAATCTTCAAACCCATGGATTTATATATCTCCATAAGAGAATCAAGCGTGTGTACAGCTGCATGAAGGCAGCAGAGAAAATCCGATAAATCCTATTATCAAAATGAATTACAAAAACAAAACACAATGGCAGTGAAATAGAGAGCAATTCTTAAATAATTCATTCAGGGCTTGTGATGCAACCTGGATTTACCTCAGCTAAACCCAGAGCTGAGTGAGACATAAGGTTGGACACTTCGGGCTGATAACATTGGTGAGGTTCGATGAGCAAATGCAGACCAATTGAGTCATACTGCATGGTACCCATTCCATGGGTCCCAACTCTCCAGGTTTAAGCGATTCTTCCTTCAGCTAAAACATGCATGGGAAACCCACAGTATGGTGCATCGTGTGACCGGGAAACGTTTTCAAATGCATCTCAGTTTTCGTCCCCATTTCCTCGGGTTCACAATTCCAGACCCTTTACTAACACTCTCCCCACTTGGAGAGCCAGTGCCTTTAACCTGCTGTTTGGCACAGTTTGCAATTTCTGCGCAAGATGAACAGGAATAGGGAGAACCAATGAGAGACTAGCTGTAGGTGTCTGCACGGGCAAATTTAATGCTCATTTCCCACCAGGAAGAGTAATTAACCAAAGGCTCAGCATGCCGTGCCGGAACAAGATTAGGGCCAGAAGCAATCCTGTGGGTTTGCGGCCAGCTCACAAGAAAGCGATTTGAAGAAAGGAGCTCAGGGGCACTGTAATTCACAAACCTGCAGAGTTATAAATGACAGCTATCGTCCAAAAATATATTGAAGGAAGGCTGCGAAGAGGACTTGAAAGCGGGGCAGAATTGCAGGACAACGATTTCAGGGTGCAGACTGGAATTGCATTTAAAGCATAGGATAAGAGGCAGAACGTCGACAATGATGCACTTGGCCAAAAAGGGCGTATGCGTTTTTTCCGGAATATATTCAGGAAAAAACGCATACGCACTTTCTGGCCAACCAAGCAAGCATGTTAAAGAAATCTGCACTACAATGAAGTCTCACTGCCCCCCGGTGAAAAGGGCCATCTGAAAAAAGTGTAAAATCCAGAAAGGCAGCACAGGCCATGGAGAACAGGGAGCCTTGTTATGCTGATGGGTGGGATGTAAATTGCCAAGAGCCACTCTGGAGAAGTGTATGGTGTTTCCTGAAACACCTAAAAAACAAAGCAACGGAGCCTACGGCACTTCCACTTATGGTCCTATAACTTAGGGAAATTAAAATCAAAAACACACAGCCACCCCAATGTTTCAGACGGCTCTCTTCACAAAAACCTCGTTTACGGTACAAGTTAAATATCCCAGAAAGCGAAAAATGGATAAAGAAATTGTGTTACGTACGTACAATGGAATATCACTCACCAATGAAATCTATATCATCAGGCCCGTCGTGGCATAATGAGTGGATTCAGGTACAATGATTCTAAGTGAAATAAGTCACACAGAAAATGAAACATCATATCACTAATACACGGAATGTAATCTTGGCTACACATGAACTGAATTACAAAACAGTACAGGGTCTCAAATTTTGAAAACCAACTTATGTTTGCTTAAGGGGAAAGGTGAGTTGGGGTGCTGCATAAAACCAGAGATAGAAATTAGCACAGATACCATTCCATACGTCACATACGTAATAGTCAAGACCTACCCCTTGCTGAACGAAATGGGCTAAACACCCTCTATTCAACGCCTAGGAATACACCAGACTAGTAAGAATCTTCAAACCCATGGATTTATATGTCTCCATAAGAGAATCAAGCGTGTGTACAGCTGCATGAAGGCAGCAGAGAAAATCCGATAAATCCTATTATCAAAATGAATTACAAAAACAAAACACAATGACAGTGAAATAGAGAGCAATTCTTAAATAATTCATTCAGGGCTTGTGATGCAACCTGCATTTACCTCATCTACACCCAGAGCTGTGTGAGACATAAGGTTGGACACTTCGGGCTGATAACATTGGTGAGGTTCGATGAGCAAATGCAGACCATTTGAAGTCATACTGCATGGTACCAATTCCAAGGGTCCCAAATCTCCAGGTTTAAGCGATTCTTCCTTCAGCTAAAACATGCATGGGAAACCCACAGTATGGTACACCGTGTGACCGGGAAACGTTTTCAAATGCATCTCAGTTTTCGTCCCCTTTTACTCGGGTTCACAATTCCAGACCCTTTACTAACACTCTCCCCACTTGGAGAGTCAGTGCCTTTAACCTGCTGTTTGGCACAGTTTGCAAATTCTGCGCAAGATGAACAGGAATAGGGAGAACCAATGAGAGACTAGCTGTAGGTGTCTGCACGGGCAAATTTAATGCTCACTTCCCACCGGGAAGAGGAATTAACCAAAGGCTCAGCATGCCGTGCCGGAAACAGATTAGGGCCTGAAGCAATCCTGCGGGTTTGCGGCCAGCTCACAAGAAAGCGATTTGAAGAAAGGAGCTCAGGGGCACTGTAATTCACAAACCTGCAGAGTTATAAATGACAGCTATCGTCCAAAAATATATTGAAGGAAGGCTGCGAAGAGGACTTGAAAGCGGGGCAGAATTGCAGGACAACGATTTCAGGGAGTAGACTGGAATTGCATTTAAAGCATAGGAAAAGGGGCAGAACGTCAACAATGATGCACTTGGCCTAAAAGGGCGTATGAGTTTTTTCCTGGGTCCCAACTGTCCAGGTTTATGCGATTCTTCCTTCAGCTAAAACATGCATGGGAATCCCACAGTTTGGTGCACCGTGTGACCGGGAAACTTTTTCAAATGCATCTCAGTTTTTGTCCCCTTTTACTCGGGTACACAATTCCAGACCCTTTACTAACACTCTCCCCACTGGGAGAGTCAGTGCCTTTAACATCCTGTTTGGCACAGTTTGCAATTTTTGCGCAAGATGAACAGGAATAAGGAGAACCAATGAGAGACTAGCTGTAGGTGTCTGCACGGGCAAATTTAACGCTCATTTCCAACCAGGAAGAGGAATTAACCAAAGGCTCAGCATGCCGTGCCTGAACCAGATTAGGACCTGAAGCAATCCTGCGGGTTTGCGGCCAGCTCACAAGAAGGCGATTTGAAGAAAGGAGCTCAGGGGCACTGTAATTCACAAACCTGCAGAGTTATAAATGACAGCTATCGTCCAAAAATATATTGAAGGAAGGCTGCGAAGAGGACTTGAAAGCGGGGCAGTATTGCAGGACAACGATTTCAGGGTGCAGACTGGAATTGCATTTAAAGCATAGGAAAAGAGGCAGAACGTCGACAATGATGCACTTGGCCACAAAGGGCGTATGCGTTTTTTCCTGAATATATTCAGGAAAAAACGCATACGCACTTTCTGGCCAACAAAGCAAGCATGTTAAAGAAATCTGCACTAAAATGAAGTCTCACTGCCGCCCGGTCAAAAGGGCCATCTGAAAAAAGTGTAAAATCCAGAAAGGCAGCACAGGCCATGGAGAACAGGGAGCCTTGTTATGCTGATGGGTGGGATGTAAATTGCCAAGAGCCACTCTGGAGAAGTGTATGGTGTTTCCTGAAACACCTAAAAAACAAAGCAACGGAGCCTACGGCACTTCCACTTATGGTCCTATAACTTAGGGAAATTAAAATCAAAAACACACAGCCACCCCAATGTTTCAGACGGCTCTCTTCCCAAGAACCTCGTTTACGGTACAAGTTAAATATCCCAGAAAGCGAAAAATGGATAAAGAAATTGTGGTACGTACGTACAATGGAATATCACTCACCAATGAAATCTATATCATCAGGCCCATCGTGGCATAATGAGTGGATTCAGGTACAATGATTCTAAGTGAAATAAGTCACACAGAAAATGAAACATCATATCACTAATACACGGAATGTAATCTTGGCTACACATGAACTGAATTTCAAAACAGAACAGGGTCTCAAATTTTGAAAACCAACTTATGTTTGCTTAAGGGGAAAGGTGAGTTGGGGTGCTGCATAAAACCAGAGATAGAAATTAGCACAGATACCATTCCATACGTCACATACGTAATAGTCAAGACCTACCCCTTGCTGAACGAAATGGGCTAAACACCCTCTATTCAATGCCTAGGAATACACCAGACTAGTAAGAATCTTCAAACCCATGGATTTATATGTCTCCATAAGAGAATCAAGCGTGTGTACAGCTGCATGAAGGCAGCAGAGAAAATCCGATAAATCCTATTATCAAAATGAATTACAAAAACAAAACACAATGACAGTGAAATAGAGAGCAATTCTTAAATAATTCACTCAGGGCTTGTGATGCAACCTGCATTTACCTCATCTACACCCAGAGCTGTGTGAGACATAAGGTTGGACACTTCGGGCTGATAACATTGGTGAGGTTCGATGAGCAAATGCAGACCATTTGAAGTCATACTGCATGGTACCAATTCCAAGGGTCGCAAATCTCCAGGTTTAAGCGATTCTTCCTTCAGCTAAAACATGCATGGGAAACCCACAGTATGGTACACTGTGTGACCGGGAAACGTTTTCAAATGCATCTCAGTTTCCGTCCCCTTTTACTCGGGTTCACAATTCCAGACCCTTTACTAACACTCTCCCCACTTGGAGAGTCAGTGCCTTTAACCTGCTGTTTGGCACAGTTTGCAAATTCTGCGCAAGATGAACAGGAATAGGGAGAACCAATGAGAGACTAGCTGTAGGTGTCTGCACGGGCAAATTTAACGCTCACTTCCCACCGGGAAGAGGAATTAACCAAAGGCTCAGCCTGCCATGCAGGAACCAGATTATGGCCTGAAGAAATCCTGCGGGTTTGCGGCCAGCTCACAAGAAAGCGATTTGAAGAAAGGAGCTCAGGGGCACTGTAATTCACAAACCTGCAGAGTTATAAATGACAGCTATCGTCCAAAACTATATTGAAGCAAGGCTGCGAAGAGGACTTTAAAGCGGGGCAGAATTGCAGGAAAACGATTTCAGGGGGTAGACTGGAATTGCACTTAAAGCATAGGAAAAGAGGCAGAACGTCAACAATGATGCACTAGGACAAAAAGGGCGTATGCGTTTTTTCCGGAATATATTCAGGAAAAAACGCATACGCCCTTTTGGCAAACCAAGCAAGCATGTTAAAGAAATCTGCACTACAATGAAGTCTCACTGCCCCCCGGTCAAAAGGGCCATCTGAAAAATGTTAAAATCCAGAAATGCAGCACAGACCATGGAGAACAGGGAGCCTTGTTATGCTGATGGGTGGGATGTAAATTGCTAAGAGCCACTCTGAAGAAGTGTATGGTGTTTCCTGAAACACCTAAAAAACAAAGCAACGGAGCCTAAGGCACTTCCACTTATGGTCCTATAGCTTAGGGAAATTAAAATCAAAAACACACAGCCACCCCAAAGTTTCAGACGGCTCTGTTTGCAAGAAACTCGTCTACGGTACAAGTTAAATATCCCAGAAAGCGAAAAATGGATAAAGAAGTTGTGGTACGTACGTACAATGGAATATCACTCACCAATGAAATCTATGTCATTTGGCCCGTCGTGGCATAATGAGTGGATTCAGGTACGAGGATTCTAAGTGAAATAAGTCACACAGAAAATGAAACATCATAAGATATCACTAATACACGGAATGTAATCTTGGCTACACATGAACTGAATTACAAAACAGAACAGGGTCTCAAATTTAGAAAACCAACTTATGTTTGCTTAAGGGGAAAGGTGAATCAGGGTGCTGCATAAAACCAGAGTTAGAAATTAGCACAGATACCATTCCATACGTCAAATACGTAATAGTCAAGACCTACCCCTTGCTCAACGAAATGGGCTAAACACCCTATATTCAACGCCTAGGAATACCCCTGACTAGTAAGAATCTTCAAACCCATGGATTTATATATCTCCATAAGAGAATCAAGCGTGTGTACAGCTGCATGAAGGCAGCAGAGAAAATCCGATAAATCCTATTATCAAAATGAATTACAAAAACAAAACACAATGGCAGTGAAATAGAGAGCAATTCTTCAATAATTCATTCAGGGCTTGTGATGCAACCTGGATTTACCTCAGCTAAACCCAGAGCTGAGTGAGACATAAGGTTGGACACTTCGGGCTGATAGCATTGGTGAGGTTCGATGAGCAAATGCAGACCAATTGAGTCATACTGCATGGTACCCATTCCATGGGTCCCAACTCTCCAGGTTTAAGCGATTCTTCCTTCAGCTAAAACATGCATGGGAAACCCACAGTATGGTGCACCGTGTGACCGGGAAACGTTTTCAAATGCATCTCAGTTTTCGTCCCCATTTCCTCGGGTTCACAATTCCAGACCCTTTACTAACACTCTCCCCACTTGGAGAGCCAGTGCCTTTAACCTGCTGTTTGGCACAGTTTGCAATTTCTGCGCAAGATGAACAGGAATAGGGAGAACCAATGAGAGACTAGCTGTAGGTGTCTGCACGGGCAAATTTAATGCTCATTTCCCACCAGGAAGAGTAATTAACCAAAGGCTCAGCATGCCGTGCCGGAACAAGATTAGGGCCAGAAGCAATCCTGTGGGTTTGCGGCCAGCTCACAAGAAAGCGATTTGAAGAAAGGAGCTCAGGGGCACTGTAATTCACAAACCTGCAGAGTTATAAATGACAGCTATCGTCCAAAAATATATTGAAGGAAGGCTGCGAAGAGGACTTGAAAGCGGGGCAGAATTGCAGGACAACGATTTCAGGGTGCAGACTGGAATTGCATTTAAAGCATAGGATAAGAGGCAGAACGTCGACAATGATGCACTTGGCCAAAAAGGGCGTATGCGTTTTTTCCGGAATATATTCAGGAAAAAACGCATACGCACTTTCTGGCCAACCAAGCAAGCATGTTAAAGAAATCTGCACTACAATGAAGTCTCACTGCCCCCCGGTCAAAAGGGCCATCTGAAAAAAGTGTAAAATCCAGAAAGGCAGCACAGGCCATGGAGAACAGGGAGCCTTGTTATGCTGATGGGTGGGATGTAAATTGCCAAGAGCCACTCTGGAGAAGTGTATGGTGTTTCCTGAAACACCTAAAAAACAAAGCAAGAGAGCCTACGGCACTTCCACTTATGGTCCTATAGCTTTGAGAAATTAAAATCAAAAACACACAGCCACCCCAAAGTTTCAGACGGCTCTCTTCACAAGAACCTCGTCTACGGTACAAGTTAAATATCCCAGAAAGGGAAAAATGGATAAAGAAATTGTGGTACATACGTACAATGGAATATCACTCACCAATGAAATCTATATCATCAGGCCCGTCATGGCATAATGAGTGGATTCAGGTACAATGATTCTAAGTGAAATAAGTCACACAGAAAATGAAACATCATATCACTAATACACGGAATGTAAACTTGGCTACACATGAACTGAATTACAAAACAGAACAAGGTCTCAAATTTAGAAAACCAACTTATGTTTGCGTAAGGGGAAAGGTGAGTTGGGGTGCTGCATAAAACCAGAGTTAGAAATTTGCACAGATACCATTCCATATGTCAAATACGTAACAGTCAAGACGTACCACTTGCTCAACGAAATGGGCTAAACACCCTATATTCAACGCCTAGGAATACACCTTACTAGTAAGAATCTGCAAACCCATGGATTTATATGTCTCCATAAGAGAATCAAGCGTGTGTACAGCTGCATGAAGGCAGCAGAGAAAATCCGATAAATCCTATTATCAAAATGAATTACAAATACAAAACACAATGACAGTGAAATAGAGAGCAATTCTTAAATAATTCATTCAGGGCTTGTGATGCAACCTGGATTTACCTCATCTAAACCCAGAGCTGAGTGAGACATAAGGTTGGACACTTCGGGCTGATAGCATTGGTGAGGTTCGATGAGCAAATGCAGACCATTTGAAGTCATACTGCATGGTACCCATTCCATGGGTCCCAACTCTCCAGGTTTAAGCGATTCTTCCTTCAGCTAAAGCATGCATGGGAAACCCACAGTATGGTGCACCGTGTCACCTGGAAACGTTTTCAAATGCATCTCAGTTTTCGTCCCCTTTTACTCGGGTTCACAATTCCAGACCCTTTACTAACACTCTCCCCGCTTGGAGAGTCAGTGCCTTTAACCTCCTGTTTGGCACAGTTTGCAATTTCTGCGCAAGATGAACAGGAATAGGGAGAACGAATGAGAGACTAGCTGTAGGTGTCTGCACGGGCAAATTTAATGCTCATTTCCAACCAGGAAGAGGAATTAACCAAACGCTCAGCATGCCTTGCCTGAACCAGATTAGGGCCTGAAGCAATCCTGCGGGTTTGCGGCCAGCTCACAAGAAAGCGATTTGAAGAAAGGAGCTCAGGGGCACTGTAATTCTCAAACCTGCAAAGTTATAAATGACAGCTATTGTCCAAAAATATATTGAAGGAGGGCTGCGAAGAGGACTTGAAATCGGGGCAGAATTGCAGGAAAGCAGTTTCAGGGAGTAGAGTGGAATTGCATTTAAAGCATAGGAAAAGAGGCAGGACGTCGACAATGAAGCACGTGGCCAAAAAGGGCGTATGCGTTTTTTCCTGAATATATTCAGGAAAAAACGCATACGCCCTTTTTGGCCAACCAAGCAAGCATGTTAAAGAAATCTGCACTACAATGAAGTCTCACTGCCCCCCGGTCAAAAGGGCCATCTGAAAAAAGTGTAAAATCCAGAAATGCAGCACAGGCCATGGAGAACAGGGAGCCTTGTTATGCTGATGGGTGGGATGTAAATTGCCAACAGCCACTCTGGAGAAGTGTATGGTGTTTCCTGAAACACCTAAAAAACAAAGCAACGGAGCCTACGGCTCTTCCACTTATGGTCCTATAGCTTATGGAAATTAAAATCAAAAACACACAGCCACCCCAAAGTTTCAGACGGATCTGTTTACAAGAACCTCGTCTACGGTACAAGTTAAATATCCCAGAAAGCGAAAAATGGATAAAGAAGTTGTGGTACGTACGTACAATGGAATATCACTCACCAATGAAATCTATGTCATCTGGCCCGTCGTGGCATAATGAGTGGATTCAGGTACGATGATTCTAAGTGAAATACGTCACACAGAAAATGAAACATCATAAGATGTCACTAATACACGGAATGTAATCTTGGCTACACATGAACTGAATTACAAAACAGAACAGGGTCTCAAATTTAGAAAACCAACTTATGTTTGCTTAAGGGGAAAGGTGAGTTGGGGTGCTGCATAAAACCAGAGATAGAAATTAGCACAGATACCATTCCATATGTCAAATACGTAATAGTCAAGACTTACCCCTTGCTCAACGAAAGGGACTAAACACCCTATATTCAACGCCTAGGAATACACCTGACTAGAAAGAATCTTCAAACCCATGGATTTATATGTCTCCATAAGAGAATCAAGCGTGTGTACAGCTGCATGAAGGCAGCAGAGAAAATCCGATAAATCCTATTATCAAAATGAATTACAAAAACAAAACACAATGACAGTGAAGTAGAGAGCAATTCTTAAATAATTCATTCAGGGCTTGTGATGCAACCTGGATTTACCTCATCTACACCCAGAGCTGAGTGAGACATAAGGTTGGACACATCGGGCTGATAGCATTGGTGAGGTTCGATGAGCAAATGCAGACCACTTGAAGTCATAATATATGGTACACATTCCATGGGTCCCAACTCTCCAGGTTTAAGCGATTCTTCCTTCAGCTAAAGCATGCATGCGAAACCCACAGTATGGTGCACTGTGTGACCGGGAAACGTTTTCAAATGCATCTCAGTTTTTGTCCTCTTTGACTCGGGTTCACAATTCCAGACCCTTTACTAACACTCTCCCCACTTGTAGAGTCAGTGCCTTTAACCTCCTGTTTGGCACAGTTTGCAATTTCTGCGCAAGATGAACAGGAATAGGGAGAACCAATGAGAGACTAGCTGTAGGTGTCTGCACGGGCAAATTTAACACTCATTTCCCACCAGGAAGAGGAATTAACCAAAGGCTCAGCATGCCGTGCCGGAACCAGATTAGGGCCTGAAGCAATCCTGCGGGTTTGGGGCCAGCTCACAAGAAAGCGATTTGAAGAAAGGAGCTCAGGGTCACTGTTATTCAGAAACCTGCATAGTTATAAATGACAGCTATCGTCCAAAAGTATATTGAAGGTAGGCTGCGAAGAGGACTTGAAAGCGGGGCAGAATTGCAGGAAAACGATTTCAGGGGGTAGACTGGAATTGCCTTTAAAGCATAGGAAAAGAGGCAGAACGTCGACAATGATGCACTTGGCCAAAAAGGGCGTATGCGTTTTTTCCTGAATATATTCAGGAAAAAACGCATACGACCTTTTTGGCCAACGAAGCAAGCATATTAAAGAAATCTGCACTACAATGAAGTCTCACTGCCCCCCGTCAAAAGGGTCATCTGAAAAAAGTGTAAAATCCAGAAATGCAGCACAGGCCATGGAGAACAGGGAGCCTTGTTATGCTGATGGGTGGGATGTAAATTGCCAAGAGCCACTCTGGAGAAGTGTATGGTGTTTCCTGAAACACCTAAAAAACAAAGCAACGGAGCCTACGGCACTTCCACTTATGGTCCTATAGATTAGGGAAATTAAAATCAAAAACACACAGCCACCCCAAAGTTTCTGACGGCTCTGTTTACAAGAACTTCATCTACGGTACAAGTTAAATATCCCAGAAAGCGAAAAATGGATAAAGAAGTTGTGGTACGTACGTACAATGGAATATCACTCACAAATGAAATCTATTGCATCTGGCCCATCGTGTCATAATGAGTGGATTCAGGTACGATGATTCTAAGTGAAATAAGTCACACAGAAAATGAAACATCATAAGATATCACTAATACACGGAATGTAATCTTGGCTACTCATGAACTGAATTACAAAACAGAACAGGGTCTCAAATTTAGAAAACCAACTTATGTTTGCTTAAGGGGAATGGCGAGTTGGGGTGCTGCATAAAACCAGAGATAGAAATTAGCACAGATACCATTCCATACGTCAAACATGTAATAGTCAAGACCTACCCCTTGCTCAACGAAATGGGCTAAACACCCTATATTCAATGCCTAGGAATACACCTGACTAGTAAGAATCTTCAAACCCATGGATTTATATGTCTCCATAAGAGAATCAAGCGTGTGTACAGCTGCATGAAGGCAGCAGAGACAATCCGATAAATCCCATTATCAAAATGAATTACAAAAACAAAACACAATGACAGTGAAATAGAGAGCAATTCTTAAATAATTCATTCAGGGCTTGTGATGCAACCTGGATTTACCACATCTACACTCAGAGCTGAGTGAGACATAAGGTTGGACACTTCGGGCTGATAGCATTGGTGAGGTTCGATGAGCAAATGCAGACCATTTGAAGTCATACTGCATGGTACCCATTCCATGGGTCCCAACTCTCCAGGTTTAAGCGATTCTTCCTTCAGCTAAAGCATGCATGGGAAACCCACATTATGGTGCACCGTGTGGCCGGGAAACTTTTTCAAATGCATCTCAGTGTTCGTCCCCTTTTACTCGGGTTCACAATTCCAGACCCTTTACTAAAACTCTCCCCACTTGGAGAGTCAGTGCCTTTAACCTCCTGTTTGGCACAGTTTGCAATTTCTGCGCAAGATGAACAGGAATAGGGAGAACCAATGAGAGACTAGCTGTAGGTGTCTGCACGGGCAAATTTAACGCTCATTTCCAACCAGGAAGAGGAATTAACCAAAGGCTCAGCATGCCGTCCCGGAACCAGATTAGGGCCTGAAACAATCCTGCGGGTTTGCGGCCAGCTCACAAGAAAGCGATTTGAAGAAAGGAGCTCAGGGGAACTGTAATTCACAAACCTGCAAAGTTATAAATGACAGCTATAATCCAAAAATATATTGAAGGAAGGCTGCGAAGAGGACTGAAAGCGGGGCAGAATTGCAGGAAAACGATTTCAGGGGGTAGACTGGAATTGCATTTAAAGCATAGGAAAAGAGGCAGAACGTCGACAATGATGCACTCGGCTAAAAAGGGCGTATGAGTTTTTTCCTAAATATATTCAGGAAAAAACGCATACACCCTTTTTGGCCAACCAAGCAAGCATGTTAAAGAAATCTGCACTACAATGAAGTCTCATGGCCCCCCGGTCAAAAGGGCAATCTGAAAAAAGTGTAAAATCCAGAAATGCAGCACAGGCCATGGAGAACAGGGAGCCTTGTTATGCTGATGGGTGGGATGTAAATTGCCAACAGCCACTCTGGAGAAGTGTATGGTGTTTCCTGAAACACCTAAAAAACAAAGCAACGGAGCCTACGGCACTTCCACTTATGCTCCTATAGATTAGGGAAATTAAAATCAAAAACACACAGCCACCCCAAAGTTTCTGACGGCTCTGTTTACAAGAACTTCATCTACGGTACAAGTTTAATATCCCAGAGAGCGAAAAATGGATAAAGAAGTTGTGTTACGTATGTACAATGGAATATCACTCTGCAATGAAATCAATGTAATCATTCCCGTCGTGACATAATGAGTGGATTCAGGTACGATGATTCTAAGTGAAGTAAGTCTCACAGAAAATGAAACATCATAAGATATCACTAATACACCGAATGTAATCTTGGCTACACATGAACTGAATTACAAAACAGAACAGGGTCTCAAATTTAGAAAACCAACTTAAGTTTGCTTAAGGGGAAAGTTCAGTTGGGGTGCTGCATAAAAGCAGAGATGGAAATTAGCACAGATACCATTCCATACGTCAAATATGTAATACTCAAGACCTACCCCTTGCTCAACGAAATGGACTAACAACCCTATATTCAATGCCTAGGAATACACCTGACTAGTAAGAATACTCCAACACATGGATTTATATGTCTCCATAAGAGAATCAAGCGTGTGTACAGCTGCATGAAGGAAGCAGAAAAAATCCGATAAATCCCCTTATCAAAATGAATTACAAAAACAAAACACAATGACAGTGAAATAGAGAGCAATTCTTAAATAATTCATTCAGGGCTTGTGATGCAACCTGGATTTACCTCATCTACACCCAGAGCTGAGTGAGACATAACGTTGGACACTTCGGGCTGATAGCATTGGTGAGGTTCGATGAGCAAATGCAGACCCTTTGAAGTCATACTGCATGGGACCCATTCCATGGGTCCCAACTCTCCAGTTTTAAGGGATTCTGCCTTCAGCTAAAACATGCATGGGAAACCCACAGTATGGTGCACCGTGTGACCGGGAAACGTTTTCAAATGCATCTCAGTTTTCGTCCCCTTTTTCTCGGGTTCACAATTCCAGGCCCATTACTATCACTCTCCCCACTTGGAGAGTCAGTGCCTTTAACCTCCTGTTTGGCACAGTTTGCAATTTCTGCGCACGATGAACAGGAATACGGAGAACCAATGAGAGAGTAGCTGTAGGTGTCTGCACGGGCAAATTTAACGATCATTTCCCACCAGGAAGAGGATTTAACGAAACGCTCAGCATGCCGTCCCGGAACCAGATTAGGGCCTGAAGCAATCCTATGGTTATGCAGCCAGCTCAAAAGAAAACGAGTTGAAGAAACGAGCTCAGGGGCACTGTAATTCACAAACATGCAGAGTTATAAATGACAGCTATTGTCCAAAAATATATTGAAGTAAGGACGCGAAGAGGACTTGAAAGTGGGGCAGAATTGCAGGAAACCGATATCAGGAGTTAGACTGAAAATGCATTTAAAGCATCGGAAAGAGGCAGAACGTTGACAATGATGCACTTGGCTAAAAAGGGCGTATTCGATTTTTCCTGAATATAGTCAGGAAAAAACGCATACACGCTTTTTGGCCAACCAAGCAAGCTTGCAAAGGAAATCTGCACTACAATGAAGTCTCACTTCCCCCTGGTCATAAGGGCCATCTGAAAAAACTGTAAAATCCAGAAAGACAGGACAGGCCATGGAGAAAACGGAGCATTGTTATGCTGATGGGTGGGATGTAAATTGCCAACAGCCACTCTGGAGAAGTGTATGGCGTTTCCTGAAACACCTAAAAAAGAAAGGAACTGAGCCCAGTGCACTTCCACATATGGTCTTTTAGCTTAGAGAAATTAAAATCAGAAAGACGCAGCCACCAAAAACTTTGGGACAGCTCTGTTTAGAACCTTGTCTACCCTACAAGTTAAATATCCCAGAGAGCAAAAAAGGGATAAAGAAGTTGTAGTACTTACGTAAAATGGAATATCACTCAGCAAGGAAATCTATGTCATCAGGCCCAAAGCAGCATAAGGACTGGATTCAGGTACGATGTCTCTAAGTGAAATAAATCACACAGATAAAGAAACCTCATAAGATGTCACTAATACACGGAATGTACACTTGGCTACACATGAACTGAAATACAAAACAGAACAGGGTCTCAAATTTAGAAAACCAACTTATGCTTGCTTATGGGGAAAGGTGAGTTGGGGTGCTGCATAAAAACAGAGATTGAAATTAGCACAGATACCGTTCCATAAGCCAAATACGTAAGAGACAAGACCTACTCCTTGCTCAACGAAATGCACTAAACACCGTATATTCAACGCCTAGGAATACAACTGGCTAGTAAGAATCTTCAAACCCATGGATTTATATGTCTCCATAAGAGAATCAAGCGTGTGTACAGCTGCATGAAGGCAGCAGAGAAAATCCGATAAATCCCATTATCAAAATGAATTACAAAAACAAAACACAATGACAGTGAAATAGAGAGCAATTCTTGAATAATTCATTCAGGGCTTGTGATGCAACCTGGATTTACCTCATCTACACCCAGAGCTGAGTGAGACATAAGGTTGGACACTTCGGGCTGATAGCATTGGTGAGGTTCAGTGAGCAAATGCAGACCCTTTGAAGTCATACTGCATGGGACCCATTCCATGGGTCCCAACTCTCCAGGTTTAAGCGATTCTTCCTTCAGCTAAAACATGCAGGGGAAACCCACAGTATGGTGCACCGTGTGACAGGGAAACGTTTTCAAATGCATCTCAGATTTCGTTCCCTTTTACTCGGGTTCACAATTCCAGACCCTTTACTAACACTCCCCACTTGGAGAGTCAGTGCCTTTAACCTCCTGTTTGGCACATTTTGCAATTTCTGCGCAAGATGAACAGGAATAGGGAGAACCAATGAGAGACTAGCTGTAGGTGTCTGCGTAGGCAAATTTAACGCTCATTTCCAACCAGGAAGAGGATTTAACCAAAGGCTCAGCATGCCATTCGGGAACCAGATTAGGGCCTGAAGCAATCCTGCGGGTTTGCGGCCAGCTCACAAGGAAGCGATTGGATGAAAGGAGATCATGGGCACTGTAATTCACAAACCTGCAGAGTTATATATGACAGCTATCATCCAAAAATATATTGAAGGAAGCCTGCGAAGAGGACTTGAAAGCGGGGCAGAATTGCAGGAAAACGATTTCAGGGGGTAGACTGGAATTACATTTAAAGCATAGGACAAGAGGCAGAACGTCGACAATGATGCACTTGGCCAAAAACGGCGTATGCGTTTTTTCCAGAATATATTCAGGAAAAAACGCATACGCCCTTTTTGGCCAACCAAGCAAGCATGTTAAAGAAATCTGCACTACAGTGAAGTCTCACTGCCCCCTGTCAAAACGGCCATCTGAAAAATGTGTAAAATCCAGACAGGCAACACAGGCCATGGAGAACAGGGAGCTCTGTTATGCTGATGGGCGGGATGTAAATTGCCAAGAGCCACACTGGAGAAGTGTATGGTGTTTCCTGAAACACCTAAAAAACAAAGCAACAGAGCCTACGGCACTTCCACTTATGGTCCTATAGCTTAGGGAAATTAAAATCAAAAACACACAGCCACCCCAAAGTTTCAGACGGCTCTGTTTACAAGAACCTCGTCGACGGTACAAGTAAAATATCACAGAAAGCAAAAAATGCATAAAGAATTTGTGGTACGTACGTACATTGTAATATCACTCTCCAATGAAATCTATGGCATCAGGCCCGTCGGGGCATAATGAGTGTATTCAGGTCGATGATTCTAAGTGAAATAAGTCACACAGAAAATGAAACATCATAAGAAATCACTAATACACCGAATGTAATCTTGGCTACACATGAACTGAATTGCAAAACAGAACAGGGTCTCAAATTAAGAAAACCAACTTATGTTTGCTTAAGGGGAAAGGTGAGTTTGGGTGCTGCATAAAACCAGAGATAGAAATTAGCACAGATACCCTTCCATAAGTCAAATATGTAATAGTCAAGATCTACCCCTTGCTCAACGAGATGGTCTAAAAACCCTATATTCAACGCCTAGCAATACACCTGACTAGTAAGAATCTTCAAACCCATGGATTTATATGTCTCTATAAAGGAATCAAGCGTGTGTACAGCTGCATGTATGCAGCAGAGTAAATCCGATAAATACACTTATCAAAATGAATTACAAAAACAAAACACAATGAGAGTGAAATAGAGAGCAATTCTTAAATAATTCATTCAGGGCTTGTGATGCAACCTGGATTTACCTCATCTACACCCAGAGCTGAGTGAGACATAAGGTTGGACACTTCAGCCTGATAGCATTGGTGAGGTTCGATGAGCAAATGCAGACCCTTTGAAGTCATACTGCATGGGACCCATTCCATGGGTCCCAACTCTCCAGGTTTAAGCAATTCTTCCTTCAGCTAAAACATGCATGGGAAACCCACAGTATGGTGCACCGTGTGACCGGGAAACGTTTTCAAATGCATCTCAGTTTTCGTCCCCTTTTACTTGGGTTCACCATTCCAGACCCATTTAACACTCTCCTCACTTGGAGAGCCAGTGCCTTTAACATGCTGTTTGGCACAGTTTGCAATTTCTGCGCAAGATGAACAGGAATAGGGAGAACCAATGAGAGACTAGCTGTAGGTGTCTGCACGGGCAAATATAACGCTCATTTCCAACCAGGAAGAGGAATTAACCAAACGCTCAGCATGCCGTGCCAGAACCTGATTAGGGCCTGAAGCAATACTGCGGGTTTGCGGCCAGCTCACAAGAAAGTTATTTGAAAAAAGGAGCTCAGGGGCACTGTAATTCACAAACCTGCAGAGTTATAAATGCCAGCTCTCGTCCAAAAATATATTGAAGGAAGGCTGCGAAGAGGACTTGAAAGCGGGGCAGAATTGCAGGAAAACGATTTCAGGGGGTAGACTGGAATTGCATTTAAAGCATAGGAAAAGAGGCAGAACGTCGACAATGATGCACTTGGCCATAAAGGGCGTATGCGTTTTTTCCTGAATATATTCAGGAAAAAACGCATACGCCCTTTTTGGCCAACCAAGCAAGCATGATAACGAAATCTGCACTACAATGAAGTCTCACTGCCCCCTGGTCAAAAGGGCCATCTGAACAAAGTGTAAAATACAGAAATGCAGCACAGGCCATGGAGAACATGGAGCCTTGTTATGCTGATGGGCGGGATGTAAATTGCCAACAGCCACTCTGGAGAAGGGTATGGTGTTTCCTGAAACACCTAAAAACAAAGCAACGGAGCCTACGGCACTTCCACTTATGGTCCTATAGCTTAGGGAAATTAAAATCAAAAACACACAGCCACCCCAAAGTGTCGGACGGCTCTGTTTACAAGAACCTCGTCTGCGGTACAAGTTTAATATACCAGAATGTGAAAAATGGATAAAGAAGTTCTGGTAAGTACGTACAAAGGAATACCACTCAGCAATGAAATCAATGTCATCAGGCCCGTCGCGGCATAATGAGTGGATTCAGGTATGATGATTCTAAGTGAAATAAGTCACACAGAAAATGAAACATCACAAGTTATCACTAATACACGGAATGTAAACTTGGCTACACGTGAACTGAATTACAAAACAGAACAGGGTCTCAATTTAGAAAACCAACTTATGCTTGGATTAGGGGAAAGTTGAGTTGGGGAGCTGCATAAAACCAGAGATAGAAATTAGCACAGATACCTTTCCATAAACCAAATATGTAATAGTCAAGACCTACCCCTTGCTCAAGGAATTGGACTAAACACCCCATATTCAAGGCCTAGGAATACACCTGACTAGTAAGAATCTTCA
This sequence comes from Delphinapterus leucas, assembly GCF_059928025.1. Classification (NCBI taxonomy): domain Eukaryota; kingdom Metazoa; phylum Chordata; class Mammalia; order Artiodactyla; family Monodontidae; genus Delphinapterus; species Delphinapterus leucas. Next base: position 5,778,887 of record NW_028322233.1, read on the forward strand.
AACCCATGGATATATATGTCCTCGTAAGAGAATGAAGCGTGTGTACAGCGGCATGAATGCAGCAGAGAAAATCCGATAAATCCCATTATCAAAATGAATCACAGAAACAAAACACAAGGACAGTGAAATAGAGAGCAATTCTTAAATAATTCATTCAGGGCATGTGATGCAAACTGGATTTCCCACATCTACACCCAGAGCTGGGTGAGACATAAGTCTGGACACTTCAGGCTCATAGCATTGGTGAAGTTCGGTGAGCAAACGCAGACCCTTTGAAGTCATACTGCATTGTTCCCTTTCCATGGGTCCCAACTCTCCAGCTTTCAGGGATTCTTCCTTCAGCTAAAACATGCATGGGAAAACCAGAGTATGGTCCACCGCGTGATTGGGAAACGTTTTCAAATGCAGCTCAGTTTTCGTCCCCTGGTACTCGGGTTCACCATTCCAGACGCTTTTCTAACACTCTCCCCACATGGAGAGTCAGTTTATTTAAACTCCTGTTTGGCAAAATTTGCAATTTCTGCTCAAGATGAACAGGAATAGGGAGAACCAATGAGAGACTAGCTGTAGGTGTCTGCACGGGCAATTGGAACGCTCATTTCCCACCAGGAATGGGAGTTAACCAAAGGCTCAGCGTGCCTTGCCGGAAACAGATTAGGGCCTGAAGCAATCCTGCGGTTTTGTGGCCAGCTCAGAAGAAAGCGAGTTGAAGAAAGGTGCTCAGGGACACTGTAATTCACAAACCTGCAGAGTTATGAATGACAGCTATCGTCCAAAAATGTATTGAAGTAAGTCTTCGAAGAGGACTTGAAAGCTGGGCAGAAATTCAGGAAAACGATTTCAGGGGGTAGACGGGAATTGTACTTAAAGCATAGGAAAAGAGGCAGAATGTAGACAATGATGCACTTGGCCAAAAAGGGCGCATGCGTTTTTTCCTGAATATATTCAGGAAAAAACGCATACGTACTTTTTGGCCAACCAAGCAAGCGTGTAAAGGAAATATGCACTACAATGAAGTCTCACTGTCCCCGCGTCAAAAGGGCCATCTGAAAAAAGTGTAAAATCGAAAAAGTCCGGACAGGTCTTGGAAAACAGGGAGCCTTGTTATGCTGATGGGCGGTATGTAAATTGCCAACAGCCACTCTGGAGAAGTGTATGGTGTTTCCTGAAACACCTAAAAAACAAAGCAACGGAGCCTACGGCACTTCAACTTATGGTCCTATAGCTTAGAGAAATGAAAATCAAAAGCACACAGCCACCCCAATGTTTCGGACAGCTATGTTTAGAAGAACCTCATCTACGGAGAAGTAAAATATCCCAGAAGGTGAAAAATGGATAAAGAAGAAGTTGTATAACGTACATACAATGGAATATCACTCAGCAATGAAATCTATGTCATCAGGCCCATCGTGGCATAATGAGTGGATTCAGGTACGATGATTCTAAATGAAATAAGTCACACAGAAAATGAAACATAAGATATCACTAATCCACGGAATGTAAACTTGGCTACACATGAACTGAATTACAAAACAGAACAGGGTCTCAAATTTAGAAAACCAACTTATGCTTATTTATGGGGAAAGGTGAGTTGGGGTGCTGAATAAAACCACAGACAGAAATTAGCACAGATACCTTTCCATAAGCCAAATATGTAATAGTCAAGACATACCCCTTGCTCAACGAAACGGACTAAACACCCCATATTCAACGCCTAGGAATACACCTGACTAGTAAGAATCTTCAAACCCATGGATTTATATGTCTCCGTAAGAGAATGAAGAGTGTGTACAGCGGCATGAATGCAGCAGAGAAAATCCGATAAATACCATTATCAAAATGAAATACAAAAACAAAACACAAGGACAGTGAAATAGAGAGCAATTCTTAAATAATTCATTCAGGGCTTGTGATTCAACCTGGATTTCCCACATCTACACCCAGAGCTGAGTGAGACATAAGGTTGGGCACTTCGGGCTGATAGCATTGGTGAGGTTCGATGAGCAAATGCAGACCCTTTGAAGTCATACTGCATGGTACCCATTCCATGGGTCGCAACTCTCCAGGTTTAAGGGACTCTTCCTTCAGCTAAAACATCCATGGGAAACCCACAGTATGGTGCACCGTGTGACCGGCAAACGTTTTCAAATGCATCTCAGTTTTCGTCCCCTTTTACTCGGGTTCACCATTCCAGACCCTTTACTCACACTCTCCCCACTTGGAGAGTCAGTGCTTTAACCTCCTGCTTGGCACAGTTGGCAATTTCTGCGCAAGATGAACAGGAATAGGGAGAACAAATGAGAGACTAGCTGTAGGTGTCTGCACGGGCCAATTTAACTCTCATTTCCCACCAGGAAGAGGAATTAACCAAAGGCTCAGCATGCCGTGCCGGAACCAGATTAGGGCCTGAAGCAATCCTGTGGGTTTGCGACCAGCTCACAAGATAGCGAGTTGAAGAAAGGAGCTCAGGGGCAGTGTAACTCACAAACCTGCAGAGTTATAAATGACAGCTATCATCCATAAATATATTGAAGGAAGTCTGCCAAGAGAACTTGTAAGCATGGCAGAATTGCAGGAAAACGATTTCAGGGGGTAGACGGGAATTGCATTTAAAGCATAGGAAAAGAGGCAGAACGTCGACAATGATACTCTTGGCCAAAAAGGGCGTATGCCTTTTTTCCTGAATATATTCAGGAAAAAACGCATACGCCCTTTTTGGCCAACCAAGCAAGCATGTTAAGGAAATCTGCACTACAATGAAGTCTCACTGCCCCCCCGTCAAAAGGGGTATCTGAAAAAAGTGTAAAATCCAGAAAGTCAGCACAGGCCATGGAGAACAGGGTGCCTTGTTATGCTGATGGGCGGGATGTGAATTGCTAACAGCCACTCTGGAGAAGTGTATGGTGTTTCATGGAACACCTAAAAAACAAAGCAATGGAGCCTACGGCACTTCCACTTATGGTCCTATAGCTTAGGGAAATTAAAATCAAAAACACACAGCCACCCCAAAGTGTCGGACGGCTCTGTTTACAAGAACCTCGTCTACGGTACAAGTTAAATATCCCAGAATGTGAAAAATGGATAAAGAAGTCGTGGGAAGTACGTACAATGGAATATCACTCACCAATGAAATCTATGTCATCAGGCCCGTCGCGGCATAATGAGTGGGTTCAGCTACGATGATTCTAAGTGAAATAAGTCACACAGAAAATGAAACATCATAAGATATCACTAATACACGGAATGTAAACTTTCCTACACATGAACTGAATTACAAAACAGAACAGGGTCTCAAATTTAGAAAACCAACTTATGCTTGCTTAAGGGGAATGGTGAGTTGGGGTGCTGCATCAAACCAGAGATAGAAATTAGCACAGATACCTTTCCATAAGCCAAATATGTAATAGTCAAGACATACCCCTTGCTCAACGAAATGGGTTAAACACCCCATATTCAACGCCTAGGAATACACCTGACTAGTAAGAATCTTCAAACCCATGGATTTATATGTCTCCGTAAGAGAATGAAGCGTGTGTACAGCGGCATGAATGCAGCAGAGAAAATCCGATAAATCCCATTATCAAAATGAATTACAAATCAAAACACAATGACACTGAAATAGAGAGCAATTCTTAAATAATTCATTCAGGGCTTGTAATGCAACCTGGATTTACCACATCTACACCCAGAGCTGAGTGAGACATAAGGTTGGACACTTCGGGCTGATAGCATTGGTGAGGTTCGATGAGCAAATGCAGACCCTTTGAAGTCATACTGCATGGTACCTATTCCATGGGTCCCAACTTTCCAGGTTTATGGGATTCTTCCTTCACCTAAAACATGCATCTGCATCCCAGAGTATGGTCCACCGTGTGACTGGGAAGCGATTTTAAATGCCTCTCTGTTTTCGTCCCCTAGTACTCGGGTTCGCCATTCCAGACACTTTACTAACTCTCTACCCACTTGGAGAGTCAGTGCCTTTAACCTCCTGTTTGGCACAGTTTGCAATATCTGTGCAAGATGAACAGGAATAGGGAGAACCAATGAGAGACTAGCTGTAGGTTTCTGCACGGGCAAATTTAACACTCATTTCTCACCAGAAAAAGGAATTTACCAAAGGCTCAGCATGCTGTGCGGAAACCATTTTACGGCCTGAAGCAATCCTGTGGTTTTGCGGCCAGGTCACAAGAAAGCGAGTTGAAGAAAGTAGCTCAGGGACACTCTAATTAACAAACCTGCAGAGTTATAAATGGCAGGTATCAAACAAAAATATATTGAAGTAAGGCTGCAAAGAGGACTTGAAAGCTGGGCAGAATTCCAGGAATATTATTTCAGGAGGTAGACGGGAAGTGCTCTGAAAGCATAGGAGAAGAGGCAGATCCTCGACAATGATGCACTTGGTCAAAAAGTGTATATGCGTTTTTTCAGGGCCCTCATTAAAGAGGGTAGGAGGCTCCCAGCATGCTTTCATGGCCAACAGAGGGCCCACATCGCCAAGGCGATGTGAGCCAGCCAGGCAGGAGTGACCTCACATCAGAGAGCCCACCTCACAGAAGGGTAAGGAAACAGCCAGGATCAGACTCTCACCAGAGTGCCCACATCAGCAAGGGGCTGTGAACCAGGCAGGAGTGTCATTACACCCGTGGGGCCACATCATCAAAAGTTGAGGTACCTAGGAAATGTGGCCTCAAACCAGAGGACCCACATCACCATGGGTCTCAGAGCGAGGCAGGCAGGATTAACCTCACAACACATGGCCCATTGTATAAAAAAGGTGAGGAATCCAGCAGTTGGAACATCCCAGCAGGCGTCCCAGAGCACCAGGGCTATGGGATCCAGGCAGTGATGAACTCACAACAGAGGGCCCTCATCATGAAACTGTGAGCAAACCAGCCGTTGTGACCTCAGAGCACAAGGCCCACATCCCCATGGGGAAGGGAACCAAGCAGGGGTGTCATCGCACCAGTGGGCACACATCAGAAAATGTGGGGAGCCCAGCAGTTAGGGCCTGACGCCAGAGGGCTCTCATCACCGAGGAGAGGAGGCTCCCAGCAGGCTCCAACTGCTACCAGAGGGCCGCCATTGCCAATGCGGGATGTGCCAGCCAGGCAGGAGTGACCTCAGAGCAGAGGGCCCACCTCACAAAAGTGTGAGGAACACAAAGAGGATCAGACTCTCACCACAGGGCCCACATCACCAAGGGAATGGGAACCAGGCTGGAGTGTCCTCACACCAGTGAGGCCTCATCACTGAAATGTGAGTGACCCAGCATATGTGGCTTCAAACCAGAGGACACATATCACCAAGGGGCTGGGAGTGAGGCAGGCAGGAGGAGCCTCAAAACATAGGGACCATAGAATAAAAATGGTGAGGAATCCCGCAGTTGGAACCTCCTAGCAGGCGGCCAGGAGCAGCGAGGCTATGGGATCCAGACCTGACTGAACTCAAAACAGAGAGCCCTCATCATGAAACTGTGAGCAACCCAGCCGTTGGGACCTCAGAGCAGAAGGCCCACATTCCCATGTGGTTGGGAACATGGCATAAGTGTACTCGCACCACAGGGCACACATCAGAGAATTTTGGAAGCCCAGAAGTTAGGGCCTGACGTCAGAGGGCCCTCATTACCAAGGGGAGGAGACTCCAAGCAGACACCAACTCCCAACTGAGGGCCCATGTTGCCAAGGTGACATGTGACAGCCAGGCAGGAGTGACCTCACAGCAGAGGGCCTACCTCACAGAAGTGTGAGGAACCCAGCCAGGATAAGACTCTCACCAGAGGGCCCACATCACCAATGGGATCTGAACCAGGCAGGACTGTCTTCACACCTGTGTGGCCACATGATAGAAAGGTGAGGAACCCAGCCCATGTGGCCTAAACCAGAGGACCCACATCTCCAAGGGGCTCGGAGTGAGGCAGGCAGGAGGAGCCTCACAACACAGGGCCCATAGAATAAAAAAGCTGAGGAATCTTGCAGTGGGAACCTCTCAGCAGGCGGCCCAGAGCACCGAGTCTATGCGATCCAGGCTGCAGTGAACTCACAGCAGAGGGCCCACATCATGAAACTGTGAGCAACCCAGACATTGGGACCTCAGAGCAGAAGGCCCACATCCCCATGGGGATGGGAACTTCGCAGGAGTGTCCTCGCACCACTTAGCAGGTATCAGAAAATGTGGGTACCCAGCAGTTAGTGCCTGACGCAAGAGGGCCCTCATCACCGAGGGAAGGAGGCTCCCAGCAGGCTCCAACTGCCACAAGAGTGCCGATGTTGCCCAGGTGGGGTGTGCCAGCCAGGCAGGAGTGACCTCACAGCAGAGGGCACACCTCACAGAAGGGTGAGGAACCCAAACAGGATCAGACTCTCACCAGAGGGCCCACATCATCAAGGGGATAAGAACCAGGCAGGAGTGTCCTCACACCAGTGGGGCCACATCATCAAAAGGTGAGGGACGCAGCACACCTGGCCTCAAACCAGAGGACACACATCACCAAGGGGCTGGGAGTGAGGCAGGCAGGAGGAGTCTCAAAACAGAGGGCCCATAGAAGAAAAAAGGTGAGGAATCCCGCAGTTGTAATGTCCCAGCAGGTGGCCAGGAGCAGCGTGGCTATGGGATCCAGGCCGGAGTGAACTCACACCAGAGGGCCCTCATCATGAAACTGAGCAACACACCGTTGGGACCGCAGAGCAGAAGGCCAACATTCCCATGGGGTTGGGAACTTGACAGGAGTGTATTCGCACCACAGGTCGCACATCAGAAAATTTTGGGAGCCCAGGAGTTAGGGCCTGACGCCAGAGGGCCCTCATTACCGAGGGGAGGAGACTCCCAGCAGGCACCAACTCCCACCAGATGGCCGACGTCGCCAAGGCTGGGTGTGCCAGCCAGGCAGGAGTGACCTCAGAGAAGAGGGCCCACCTCACAGAAGTGTGAGTAACCCAACCAGGATCAGACTCTCACCGGAGGACCCACATCACCAAGGGGATGGGAACCAAACAGGAGTGTCCTCACACCAGTGGGGCCACATCAGCCAAAGGTGAGGAACCCAGCACATGTGGCCTCAAACCAGAGGACAGACATCACCAAGGGGCTGGGAGTGAGGCAGGTGTCTGGAGGGGCACATTGAACTCTAATTTCCCACCAGGAAGAGGAATTAACCAAAGGCTCAGAGTGCCGTGCGGGACCCAGATTATGGCCTGAAGCAAACCTGCGGGTCTGTGGCCAGCTTTCAAGGAAACGAGTTAAGAACGGAAATCACGGGCACTGTAATTCACAAACCTGCAGAGTTATAAATGACAGCTATTGGCAAAAATATATTGAAGTAAGTCTGCAAAGAGGACTTGAAAACGAGGCAGAATTGCAGGAATCATATTTCAGGAGGTAGATTGGAATTGCATTTAAAGCATGTGAAAAGCGGCAGATCTTTGACAGTGATGCACTTGGACAAAAGTGCGTATACATTTTTCCTGAATATATTCAGGAAAAAACGCATATGCCCTTTTTGGCCAACCAAGCACTCGAGCAATGGAAATCCGCACTACAATGAAGTCTCGTTTCCCATTCGTCAAAAGGGCCATCTGAAAAAAGTTTAAAAACCAGAAACACAGGACAGGCCATGGAGAAAAGGGAGCCTTGTTATGCTGATGGGCGGGATGTAAATTGCCAACAGACACTCTGGAGATGTTTATAGTGTATCCTGAAACATCTGACAAACAAAGCTACAGACCCTAGGGCACTTCCACTTTTGGCCCTATAGCTTAGGAAAATTAAAATCAAGAAGACACAGCCAACACAAAATTTAGGGCTGCTGTGTTTCCAAGAACCTCGAGTCCAGTACAAATTAAATATCCCAGAAAGAAAAAAATGGATAAAGGAGTTGTGCTACTTACGTACAACGGAATATCACTCAGCAATGAAATCAATGTCATCAGGCCTGTAGCAGCAAATTGAGTGGATTTAAGTATGATGATTCTAAGCGAAATAGGTCACACAGAGTAAGATAATTATCATAAGATATCACTAATATAGAGAGTGTAAACTTGGCTACACATAAACTGAATTACAAAACCGAACAGAGTCTCACATTTAGATAAAAACTTATGCTTGCTTAAGGGGAAAGTTGAGTTGGGGTGCTGTATAAAACCAGTGATTGAAATTAGCACACATACCGTTCCATAAGCCAAATATGTAATAGACAAGACCTACGCTTTGCTCAACGAAATAGACTCATCCATGGTGTATCACCTCACACCTGTTAGAATGGGCATCATCAGAAAATCTTCAAACAACAGATGCTGGAAAGGGTGTGGAGATAAGGAACCCTCTTCCACTATTGTTGGGAATGTAAATTGATACAGTCACTGTGGAGATTATGGAGTTTCTTATAAAACTAAGAATAGAATTACCATATGATACAGCAATCTCACTACTGGGCCTATACCCAGACAAAACCATAAATCAAAAAGAGACATTCACCGCAATGTTCATTGCATCACTATTTACAATATCCAGGTAATGGAAGCAACCTAAATGCCCACAGACAGACGAATGCATAAAGATGAGGTACATATATAAAATGGAATATTACTAAGCCATAAAAAGGAATGAAATTGGGTCATTTGTAGAGACGTTGATGGATCTAGAGACTGTCATACAGAGTGAAGTAAGTCAGAAATAGAAAAACAAATCTTGTATATTAATGCATATATGTGGAACCTAGAAAAATTGTACAGATGAACCGTTTTGCAAGGCAGAAATAGAGCAACAGATGTAGACAACAAACGTATGGACACCAAGGGGGGAAAGCTGTTGGGGGGTGGTGGTGGGAGGAGTTGAGAGATTGGGATTGGCATATATACATTTATATGTATAAAATCGATAACCAAAAATAACCTGCTGTATAAAAAAATAAAATAAATTCAAAATTACAAAAAGTAAAACAGAAAAAATATTCTTCCCTTCACATACATGTATTTATATGAATAAATTATTTCCATGCTTATATCTGTAAATACAAAAAAGAGGAATAAAATCTACCTTGAACCAAAAACGAAAAAAAGAAAAAAAAAACAGAACACACCAGTTACACAGAGGAAAACCGTATCAGGGCACTTGCTCCAGTTGTAAACAATTCTGAAGTTGGTCAGTGGTGGGGAATCATCTCCCATTCAGCCAGCAGGCCCCACGCAACAAGCGTCCTCATTGCAAAGCTGGGGGCCCATGCCGAGGCATCTGTGAGTAAACGTGAGCCGAGCCCCAGGCTAGCTGCTGCTGAAATGTTCCAACCCTTCCCGGGTAAAACACCTGAATATGTACAAGGACTTGAAAGCCTAGAGGAAGGGCCATGGAGCCACATGAGCGACAGCATGCCAGCCGACTTGGTGCCTGCAGGCCAGCCAGGATGGTCCTGGCCCTGGGTGCTCTTCTGGAAGCTTTCCATTTCCCTGCCTGAGATACCCCTCCTGTCCCGGCCCCCACTGCTTTCTCCCTCACTCACCTCTGTCCAGGTAGAAATTCCAGCAGCAGGTATCGGTGACACATCCTCTTCTTTAGCAGGTGGCATCTTGGCAACTGCTGCAGAAAGTCCAGCAGAGCCCCACTCACACTGGGCCACCAACAAAGCCGTGGCCTCTCACTCCCTCCCACCAGTCCAGCCCCGAGACTGCTGACAGGGCAGAGAAAATGGCGTCAGGCACAGCTGCAGGGGCTCTTGCTGCCTGGAGTGGTGTTTATATTGATCTCAACCCAGGCACACCAGGGGAGGGCTGGCCGGCACGGTCAGGCTTCCCAGGCCAGCCAATAATCACCCCTCAGCGGCTCACAGTTGCAGAAACTGGAACTTGCTGAATCGGCCAGGTCCAAGAAACAGGTGTGGGCTCCTGAGAGTCAGGATAGACAAGGGGCTGCAGCTCTGGCTTGTTTTCTAATTATATTATCTGGCCCATGAGTGGGAGACAACTTCAAGAAAACCCTCTCCTAATGAGAGGAACCCAGGAGTCAGGGAGAGGAGGGGTGGGTGTTGGGTGGAGAGAGAGGCCTGGTGCCCCGGGTGCAGTGGAAGTCTCTGGAAGACCAGGTGGGGGGAGGCCACACAGAGTGATGCCCAGGGTCACAGACCTGTCGGAGCTGCTGTTTGTTAGTTCAAGTCCTGCTCTGAGGTGCTCTGTGTCAGATCTGAGTGACAGGTGAGCTGGGAGTGCTCTGAAATGAGGGCGATGTGCACGGTTCCTGTGTGCCCAGCCCTGCCACGGTATCTGCAAGGGTAGCTCTGTATCCTGGGAGGGGCCTGACCACGAGAGCCCCATGGGCTGCAGGGGAACCTGCCCAGGGAACCCCATATCCTGGGAGGGGCCTGAACACGAGAGCCCCGTGGGCTGGGGTGGGGGTGGGTACCTGTCCAGGTGAGCTCCATATCCTGGGATTGGCCTGACCTCGAGAGCCCCATGGGCTGCTGGAGTCCTGGTAAAGGATGTCAGGACAGTCAGTGAAGCCACCGAGGATATACCTCCAGTAGTTCCTAAATCCTACACCCTGCTGGTCATTCTACCAACCACCAGGACTTGGTATTCTGTATTAGTCTTCAATGATGCCTTCTTTTGTATTCTACTAGTCCCAGAGTCACAAGAAATTTTGGCTTGTGAGTGGCAGGACTCAACATAAAACTAAAACAATACTTCCGGGCCGTGTTGCCCCAAGGGTTCAAAAATTCCCACACCATCTTTGGGGAAAGCTCAGCTAAAGACCTAAAAGTTCTACCTCTGGAAAAGGAAACACTCCTTCAATATGCAGACGACATTCTGATCGCCAGCCCTAATAAGGAGACCTCTGAACTACCAAGCCAATAAAGGATACAAGTTGTCCAAGAAAAAGCTCAAATATCACAGACTACGGTGACCTGCCTGGGCTTCATTCTCAGAGAAGGTCGGAGAAGCCCAACCCAGGAAAGGGAAGAAACAATTTACAGCCTTACCCATTTCTAAAACTAGAAGACAGCTTAGAGATTCCTGGCGAGGCCAGGGTTTGCTGCTTCTTGATCCCTAACTACAGTCTACTAGCTGGGCCTCTATATGAAACACTGAAAGGAAAAGATGATGATCCTTTTGAATAGAATCCAGAAGTGGCCTTTCAAGAATGGAAAGAGCAGTCAATTCAGACCCTTGCCCTGGAACTCCCTAATTTAGTTAAACCCTTTGACCTTTACTTTCCTGGTGAACGGTGAATCACCATTGGAGTATTAGTGCAAAACCTGGGACCACTTGAAATGGAACAATGCAAGAATGCCATCCAGGTAGGATATACTACGGTCACCAAGGGGCTTGGCCCACCGCCACATCTGGCCAAGATACTGGCAGTATCTGAAAACCTGGAAATCAGCAGCCCAAAAGGCCACCTCCCTCCTAAGGGAAAAGGACCCCACGTGGTGATCCTAACCCCCAACGATGCCCTGAAGTTGCAGGGTTTGCTCCGTGGGCACACTGACCTTGAGTGAGGAGGTCCTCCAACTCCAACCTCCAGAGAGATAACTGGGGCAAAGGGGCACCATGACGACTCGTGTGACCATCACTTGACCTGGAGTTTCTCTCATAAAACAACAAGAGTGTGTCCCAAAAGAGTAGACTACTGCTTGCAGGACTTACTGCGCCCAGAGGGGAGGTAATAATCTTGGCGGGGGAACCGTATATCACGCTGTCACCATAGAAAATCCTACAGACACTGTGATCATGGTGGCCAATAAGACTGGCTGAACTCCTGTTTACTTCAAAGGCTGTTGACCCAGTGGCCATCATGGTCCTTCATCACCACTGACCCTGGACTGTCTTGGAGTTGAGCAGGCAGGGTCCTGACACCTGGTGCTGTTTTTACGTTAATTCAGGGGCCTAATTGAAGAAAGCGCAGACTACTGGTCAGAGCATCTACGCTGGCAGAAACGGTCAGCCTAAGGTGGCCGAACAAATGAGGGGCGGGGTGAAACTGGACCTCACAGCGTCACTGCACATCTCCTTCCTGGACCCTTAAAGGTCATTAGAATCTATAAAACTTCCAATATTGGTGCTCAGGCGGACGAGCAGGGAGGCAGGAGGCCTGGGGACAATCAACGTCACCTGGAGGCTGCTGGGGAGAAGTTCTGACCCTCGCCCACGGGTATGAGGGCTCCTAACTCAGCACTCAGCAGTTACAGATGAAGGGTCTGCACCCTCAGCACTCCAAGAATGAGGAAGGGGACAAAAGGCAGAAGAGGTGTTTGTCCGAGGCAAAGCCCCTTAAAAATCCCTGGGAGAGAAAAATAGAATCTGGGCAATAAAATAAAGTCTAACCTTTTTTATCCTTTGTGCTTTGTCTAATTACACGTGCTCCTAGGGTCCCGCATACAGAGGTTCCACACCCGGCACTTCAGACCTGATTTCCTAGTGCAGAATGGCTGGGTCGACAACTCAGCTCCTGGGGCACAGTGCACACTCCGTGATATAGAGCCTGAGCTGCAGCCAGCCGGGCCCTCAAGAGCTCCGCCCCCTCCCTCTGACTGACTCTGACAGGATCTCTACACAGCAGCCCAGCCCACAGCCCACCGGGTAGCACATGCTCTCACCTCTCCATTCTCTGATCAAAATATAAAGTTTCCTTTGCTTCTGAACCAAACTCAGTCTCGATCTGTTGGCTCCAATGACCCTGGGCAGGGGGACACTTGTTGGGGTCCACTCTGGAGGATCAGTAACAGAAATTCAGAACATTGTAACTTCAATGAACAGATGTGTCAGCCAAACTGTAATTAACATAGAACAGTGTATAAGGCTCGGGTAAAATAAGATGTTTCTAACACTTCCATTTGGTATTTCCATCACTTTATTATAAGCAAGTTCAGTGAAAAGGTTTGTCTTATTTGTCAGGTCAATATTAGAGAAACGAAGTGATTTCTTTCCAAGGATGTACATCTAATAATCTTGGTTAAAGCTTCAATCTTGTTTTAAATGCTTTTCCATTGACAATGATACCTCTCTTTCAGCTCCCCCATTTCTGAGAAGTATAAAGTCTTATAATTTATTATTACCAAAGGGGAAAGGTGAGAGGAGGGATAAATTAACAGTTTGGGATTAACACATACACACTGCTATGTATAAAATCGATCATCAACAAGGAACTGCTGTATAGCACAGGGAACTACACTCAATATTTTGCAATAACCTATAAGGGGAAATAATCTGAAAAAGAATAGATATTTTTATTGACATCATCTATTAATGACAGTTAAAATGGAACCTAAGGGAAGCCGGTGGTGAGTGCTTCTGACCCTGAAGACTTCAATCATCTAAAGTTTGGACTCTGCCTACTTCCTAAGGCCCTTAATGAACATATGTGTAGCCGTAGCTTAAAACATTCCCCACTTTGGGTTGCGGAGAGACACTGATTTTGAAAAAGCCCTGGTGTTCTCCTCACATGAATGGGACCCTTCCTACAGCTAAAGCATGCCTGTCACACCCAGAGGATGGTATACTGTCTGATCGGGAAGAGTTTGGAAAAGGCATCTCATCTCCTCTTCTCCTGGTGCTCGGGTTCACCCCTCCAGCGTCTTTACGAACAGTCTCCCCACTTGGAGATGTCAGCACTGTCAACATCCTGTTGCATACAGTTTGGAATTTGTCCAGAGGATGAAGCAGAAGGAGGAGGAACAATGAGAGACAAGTCCTAGGTGTTCGGACAGGCACATGTCACTCTAATTTCCAATCAGGAAGACGAATTGACCAAAGGCTAGGGTTGCCCATGGAAACAGAATAGGGCTTGAGGAAATCCCGCTGCTTTGTGGCCAGTTCCCATAAACACAAGTTGAAAAATGGAGCTCAGTGGCACTAAAATTCACGAAACTGCAGAGTTGAAAATATCTATCACTGAAAAATGTCTTGAGGAAAGTCAGAGAAAAGGACTTGTAAGCAACAGAGAATGGCAGGAAAGGGATTGGAAGAGGTAGAAAGGACTCGCCATTAAGCACAAGAAAAGGGGCTGAACATTGCCAACATTGCAGTTGGCCAAAAATGGTGTATGCGTCATTTTCTGTATATATTCAAGAAAAGGGCATACACTTTTTTAGCCAACCAAACAGGTGGGCACTGGAAATCAATACTACAAAACATATCACTTCGCATCAGTCAGAAGAGCCGTCCTCATAAAGTGTAAACACCAGAAATGCAGGACAGGGCAAGGAGAAAAGGGAGCCCTGTGAGGCTTATACTGGAAATGTATATTGCCAACGGTCACTCTGGAGAAGTGTACTGTGTTTACTAAAGCATCTAAAAAATGAGCTACAGAGCACAGGGCACTTGCACTCATGGACGTATATCATGGGAAAAACAAAAATCGAGAGGACACAGGCACCCCAATGTATACCGCCTCACTGTTTAAAAGATCCTCGACTAGGATATAACTTAAATGTCTCTGGAGGGAAAAAATGGATACAGATGTGGTGCTTATGTAGAGTGGAATATGACTCAGCCTGGAAATCAATGCAATATGGCCACTTGAAACAACTCCAGAGGAGTTACGTATGATCATTCAAAGTCACAGAATTCAAAAAGAAAAAGACATACTATATCACTAATACATGGAATGTAAACTTGGCTACACATGAACTGAATTACGAAACAGAACAGGGTCTCAAATATAGAAAACCAACTTATTCTTGCTTAAGGATAAAGGTGAGTTGGGGTGCTGCATAAAACCAGAGATTGAAATTAGCACAGATACTGGTCCATAAGCCAAATATGTAATAGTCAAGACCTACTGCTTGCTCAACAAAACGGACTCAACACCCCATATTCAACGCCTAGGAATATACCTGACTAGTAAGAATCTTCAAACCCATGGGTTTATATGTCTCCGTAAGAGAATCAAGCGTGTCTACAGAGGCATGAACACTGCAGTGAAAATACGATAAATCCCACTATCAAAATAAATTACAGAAAGAAAAAACACAATGACAGTGAAATAGAGAGCAATTCTTAAATAATTCATTCAGGGCCTGTGATGCAAACTGGATTTACCACATCTACACCCAGAGCTGAGTGAGACATAAGGCTGGACACCAGGCTGATAGCATTGGTGAGGTTTCGTGAGCAAATGCAGACCCCTTGAAGTACCCATTCCAAGGGTCCCAACTCTCCAGGTTTAAGGGATTCTTCCTTCAGCTAAAACATGCCTGGGAAACCCACAGTATGGTGCACCGTGTGACCGAGAAACGTTTTCCAATGCATCTCAGGTTTCGTCCCCTTTTACACGGGTTCACCATTCCAGATGCTTTACTAACACTCTCCCCACTTGGAGAGTCAGTGCCTTTAAACTCCTGTTTGGCACAGTTTGCAATTTCTGCGCAAGATGAACAGGAATAGGGAGAACCAATGAGAGACTAGCTGTAGGTGTCTGCACGGGCAAATTTAACGCTCATTTCCAACCAGGAAGAGGAATTAACCAAAGGCTCAGCATGCCCTGCCCGAACAAGATTAGGGCCTGAAGCAATCTTGCGGGTTTGCGACCAGCTCACAAGATAGCGAGTTGAAGAAAGGAGCTCAGGGACACTGTAATTCACAAACCTGCAGAGTTACAAATGACAGCTATCGTCCAAAAATATATTGAAGTAAGTCTTGGAACAGGACTTGAAAGCGGGGCAGAATTGCAGGAAAACGATTTCAGGGGGTAGACTGGAATTGCATTTAAAGCATAGGAAAAGAGGCAGAACCTTGACAACGATGCACTTGGCCAAAATGGGCGTATGCGTTTCTCCTGAATATATTCAGGAAAAAATGCATATGCACTTTTTGGCCAACCTAGCATGCACGTTAAAGAAATCTGCACTACAATGAAGTCTCACTGCCCCCCAGTCAAAAGGTCCATCTGAAAAAAGTGTAAAATCCAAAAAGTCAGCACAGGTCATGGAGAACATGGAGCCTTGATATGCTGATGGGCGGGATGTAAATTGCCAACAGCCACTCTGGAGAAGTGTATGGTGTTTCCTGAAACACCTAAAAAACAAAGTAAGGGTGCATACGGCACTACCACTTATGGTCCTATACATTAGGGAAATTAAAATCAAAAACACACAGCCACCCCAAAGTTTTGGACGGCACTGTTTACAAGAACCTCGTCTACGGTACAAGTTAAATATCCCAGAATGCAAAAATGGATAAAGAAGTTGTGGTACGTACGTACAATGTAATATCACTCAGCAATGAAATCTATGTCATCAGGCCCATAGCGGCATAATGAGTGGATTCAGGTAGGAGGATTCTAAGTGAAATAAGTCACACAGAAAAAGAAACATCATAAGGTATCACTAATACACGGAATGTAAACTTGGCTACACATGAACTGAATTACAAAACAGAACAGGGTCTCAAATTTAGAAAACCAACTTATGCTTGCTTATGGGGAAAGGTGAGTTGGGGTGCTGCATTAAACCAGAGATTGAAATTAACACAGATACCGTTCCATAGGCCAAATATATAATAGAGAAGACCTACTCCTTGCTCAACGAAATGGACTCAACACCCCATATTCAACGCCTGGGAATATACCTGACAAGTAAGAATCTTAAAACCCATGGATTTATATGTCTCCATAAGGAAATCAAGCGTGTGTACAGCAGCCTAAACGCAGCAGTGAAAATCCGATAAATCCCATTACCAAAATAAATTTCAAAAACAAAACACAATGACCGTGAAATAGAGAGCAATTCTTACATAATTCATTCAGGGCTTGTGATGCAACCTTGATTTCCATATCTACACCCAGAGCTGGGTGAGAAATAAGGCTGGACACTTCGGGCTGATAGCATTGGTGAGATTCGGTGAGCAAACGCAGGCCCTTTGGAGTCATACTGCATGGTACCCATTCCATGTGTCCCAACTCTCCAGGTTTAAGGGATTCTTCCTTCAGCTAAAACATGCATGGGAAACCCAGAGTATGGTCCACCGTGTGATTGGGAAACGTTTTCAAAAGCATCTTAGATTTCGTACCCTGGTACTTAGGGTCACCGTTCCTGACGCCTTACTAACACTCTCCCAACTTGGAGAGTCAGTGCCTTTAACCTCCTGTTTGGCACAGTTTGCAATTTCTGCGCAAGATCATCAGGAATAAGGAGAACCAATGAGAGACTAGCTGTAGGTGTGTGCACGGGCAAATGGAACGCTCATTTCCCACCAGGAAGAGGAATTAACCAAAGGCTCAGCGTGCCTGCTGGAAAAAGATTAGGGCCTGAAGCAATCCTGCGGTTTTGCGGCCAGCTCACAAGAAAGCGAGTTGAAGAAAGGAGCTCAGGGGCACTGTAATTCACAAACCTGCAGAGTTATGAATGAGAGCTATCGTCCAAAAATATATTGAAGTTAGTCTTCGAAGAGGACTTGAAAAAGGGGCAGAATTTCAGGAAAACGATTTCAGGGGGTAGACTGGAATTGCACTTAAAGCATAGGAAAAGAGGCAGAATGTCGACAATGATGCACTTGGCCAAAAAGGTCGTATGCGTTCTTTTCCTGAATATATTCAGGAAAAAACGCATACGCACTTTTTGGCCAACCAAGCAAGCGTGTAAAGGAAATCTGCACTACAATGAAGTCTCACGGCCCCCCGGTGAAAAGGGCCATCTGAAAAAGGTGTAAAATCCAGAAAGGCAGGACAGGGCATGGAGAACAGGGAGCCTTGTTATGCTGATGGGCGGGATGTAAATTGCCAACAGCCACTCTGGAGAAGTGTATGCTGTTTCCTGAAACACGTAGGAAACAAAGAAACACAGCCTATGGCACTTCCACTTATGGTCGTATAGCTTAGGGAAATTAAAATCAAACACACACAGCCACCCCAAATTTTGGGACGGCTCTGTTTACAAGAACCTCGTCTACGATGCAAGTTAAATATCCGAGAAAGCAAAAAATGAATAAAGAAGTTGTTGTACGTACGTACAATGGAATATCACTCAGCAATGAAATCTACGTCATCAGGCCCGTAGCGGAATAATGAGTGGATTCAGGTACGATGATTCTACGAGAAATAAGTCACAGAGAAAAACAAACATCATAAGATATCACTAATACACGGAATGTAAACTTGGCTACACATGAACTGAATTACAAAACAGAACAGGGTCTCAAATTTAGAAAACCAACTTATGTTTGCTTATGGGGAAAGGTGTGTTGGGGTTCTGCATAAAACCAGAGATTGCAATTAGCACAGATACCGTTCCATAAGCCAAATATATAATAGAAAAGACTTACGCCTTGCTCAACGAAATGGACTCAACACCCCATATTCAACGCCTTGGAATATACCTGACAAGTAAGAATCTTAAAACCCATGGATTTATATGTCTCCATAAGGAAATCAAGCGTGTGTACAGCGGCCTAAACGCAGCAGTGAAAATCCGATAAATCCCATTATCAAAATAAATTTCAAAAAAAAACACAATGACAGTGAAATAGAGAGCAATTCTTAAATAATTCATTCAGGGCTTGTGATGCAATCTGATTTACCACATCTACAACCAGACCTGGGTGAGACATAAGGCTGGACACTTCGGGCTCATAGCATTGGTGAGGTTCGGTGAGCAAATGCAGACCCTTTGAAGTCATACTGTATGGTACCCATTCCATGGGTCCCAACTCTCCAGGTTTAAGGGATTCTTCCTTCAACTAAACCATGCATGGCAAACCCAGAGTAAGGTACACCGTTTGATTGGGAAACGTTTTGAAATGCATCTCAGTTTTCGTCCCCTGGTACTCGGGTTCACCATTCCAGACGCTTTACTAACACTCTCCCCACTTGGAGAGTCAGTGCCTTTAACCTCCTCTTTGGCACAGTTTGCAATTTCTGCGCAAGATGAACAGGAATAGGGAGAACCAATGAGAGACTAGCTGTAAGTGTCTGCACGGGCAAATGGAACGCTCATTTCCCACCAGGAAGAGGAATTAACCAAAGGCTCAGCGTGCCCTGCCTGAAACAGATTAGGGCCTGAAGCAATCCTGCAGTTTTGCGGCCACCTCACAAGAAAACGAGTTGAAGAAAGGAGCTCAGGGGCACTGTAATTCACAAACCTGCAGAGTTATGAATGACAGCTATCGTACAAAAATGTACTGAAGTAAGTCTTCGAAGAGGACTTGAAAGCGGGGCAGAATTGCAGGAAAACGATTTCAGGGTGTAGACAGGAAATCCACCTAAAGCTTAGGAAAATAGCAGAATGTCGAAAATGATGCACTTGGCCAAAAAGGGCGTATGCGTTTTTTCCGGAATATATTCAGGAAAAAACGCATACGTGCTTTCTGGCCAACCAAGTATGCATGTTAAAGAAATTTGCACTACAATGAAGTCTCACTGCCCCCCGGTCAAAAGGGCCATCTGAAAAAAGTGTAAAATCCAGAAAGGCAGTACAGGCCATGGAGAACAGGGAGCCTTGTTATGCTGATGGGTGGGATGTAAATTGCCAAGAGACACTCTGGAGAAGTATATAGTGTTTCCTGAAACACCTAAAAAACAAAGCAAGAGAGCCTACGGCACTTCCACTTATGGTCCTATAGCTTAGGGAAATTAAAATCAAAAACACACAGCCACCCCAAAGTTTCAGACGGCTCTCTTCACAAGAACCTCGTCTACGGTACAAGTTAAATATCCCAGAAAGCAAAAAATGGATAAAGAAATTGTGGTACGTACGTACAATGGAATATCACTCACCAATGAAATCTATATCATCAGGCCCGTCGTGGCATAATGAGTGGATTCAGGTACAATGATTCTAAGTGAAATAAGTCACAGAGAAAATGAAACATCATATCACTAATACACGGAATTTAATCTTGGCTACACATGAACTGAATTACAAAACAGAACAGGGTCTCAAATTTAGAAAACCAACTTATTTTTGCGTAAGGGAAAGGTGAGTTGGGGTGCTGCATAAAACCAGAGTTAGAAATTAGCACAGATACCATTCCATATATCAAATACGTAATAGTCAAGACGTACCACTTGCTCAACGAAATGGGCTAAACACCCTATATTCAACGCCTAGGAATACACCTGACTAGTAAGAATCTTCAAACCCATGGATTTATATGTCTCCATAAGAGAATCAAGCGTGTGTACAGCTGCATGAAGGCAGCAGAGAAAATCCGATAAATCCTATTATCAAAATGAATTACAAAAACAAAACACAATGACAGTGAAATAGAGAGCAATTCTTAAATAATTCATTCAGGGCTTGTGATGCAACCTGGATTTACCTCATCAAAACCCAGAGCTGAGTGAGACATAAGGTTGGACACTTCGGGCTGATAGCATTGGTGAGGTTCGATGAGCAAATGCAGACCATTTGAAGTCATACTGCATGGTACCCATTCCATGGGTCCCAACTCTCCAGGTTTAAGCGATTCTTCCTTCAGCTAAAGCATGCATGGGAAACCCACAGTATGGTGCACCGTGTGACCGGGAAACGTTTTCAAATGCATCTCAGTTTTTGTCCCCTTTTACTCGGGTTCACAATTCCAGACCCTTTACTAACACTCTCCCCACTTGAAGAGTCATTGCCTTTAACATCCTGTTTGGCACAGTTTGCAATTTTTGCGCAAGATGAACAGGAATAAGGAGAACCAATGAGAGACTAGCTGTAGGTGTCTGCACGGGCAAATTTAACGCTCATTTCCAACCAGGAAGAGGAATTAACCAAAGGCTCAGCATGCCGTGCCGGAACCAGATTAGGGCCTGAAGCAATCCTGCGGGTTTGCGGCCAGCTCACAAGAAAGCGATTTGAAGAAAGGAGCTCAGGGGCACTGTAATTCACAAACCTGCAGAGTTATAAATGACAGCTATCGTCCAAAAATATATTGAAGGAAGGCTGCGAAGAGGACTTGAAAGCGGGGCAGAATTGCAGGAAAACGATTTCAGGGGGTAGACTGGAATTGCATTTAAAGCATAGGAAAAGAGGCAGAACGTCGACAATGATGCACTTGGCCAAAAAGGGCGTATGCGTTTTTTCCGGAATATATTCAGGAAAAAACGCATACGCCCTTTTTGGCCAACCAAGCAAGCATGTTAAAGAAATCTGCACTACAATGAAGTCTCACTGCCCCCCGGTCAAAAGGGCCATCTGAAAAAAGTGTAAAATCCAGAAATGCAGCACAGGCCATGGAGAACAGGGAGCCTTGTTATGCTGATGGGTGGGATGTAAATTGCCAACAGCCACTCTGGAGAAGTGTATGGTGTTTCCTGAAACACCTAAAAAACAAAGCAACGGAGCCTACGGCACTTCCACTTATGGTCCTATAGCTTAGGGAAATTAAAATCAAAAACACACAGCCACCCCAAAGTTTCAGACGGCTCTGTTTACAAGAACCTCGTCTACGGTACAAGTTAAATATCCCAGAAAGCGAAAAATGGATAAAGAAGTTGTGGTACGTACGTACAATGGAATATCACTCACCAATGAAATCTATGTCATCAGGCCCGTCGTGGCATAATGAGTGGATTCAGGTATGATGATTCTAAGTGAAATAAATCACACAGAAAATGAAACATCATAAGATGTCACCAATACACCGAATGTAATCTTGGCTACACATGAACTGAATTACAAAACAGAACAGGGTCTCAAATTTAGAAAACCAACTTATGTTTGCGTAAGGGGAAAGGTGAGTTGGGGTGCTGCATAAAACCAGAGTTAGAAATTATCACAAATACCATTCCATACGTCAAATACGTAATAGTCAAGACGTACCACTTGCTCAACGAAATGGGCTAAACAACCTATATTCAACGCCTAGGAATACACCTGACTAGTAAGAATCTTCAAACCCATGGATTTATATGTCTCCATAAGAGAATCAAGCGTCTGTACAGCTGCATGAAGGCAGCAGAGAAAATCCGATTAATCCTATTATCAAAATGAATTACAAAAACAAAACACAATGACAGTGAAATAGAGAGCAATTCTTAAATAATTCATTCAGGGCTTGTGATGCAACCTGGATTTACCTCATCAAAACCCAGAGCTGAGTGAGACATAAGGTTGGACACTTCGGGCTGATAGCATTGGTGAGGTTCGATGAGCAAATGCAGACCATTTGAAGTCATACTGCATGGTACCCATTCCATGGGTCCCAACTCTCCAGGTTTAAGCGATTCTTCCTTCAGCTAAAGCATGCATGGGAAACCCACAGTATGGTGCACCGTGTGACCGGGAAACGTTTTCAAATGCATCTCAGTTTTTGTCCCCTTTTACTCGGGTTCACAATTCCAGACCCTTTACTAACACTCTCCCCACTTGGAGAGTCATTGCCTTTAACATCCTGTTTGGCACAGTTTGCAATTTTTGCGCAAGATGAACAGGAATAAGGAGAACCAATGAGAGACTAGCTGTAGGTGTCTGCACGGGCAAATTTAACGCTCATTTCCAACCAGGAAGAGGAATTAACCAAAGGCTCAGCATGCCGTGCCGGAACCAGATTAGGGCCTGAAGCAATCCTGCGGGTTTGCGGCCATCTCACAAGAAAGCGATTTGAAGAAAGGAGCTCAGGGGCACTGTAATTCACAAACCTGCAGAGTTATAAATGACAGCTATCGTCCAAAAATATATTGAAGGAAGGCTGCGAAGAGGACTTGAAAGCGGGGCAGAAATGCAGGAAAACGATTTCAGGGGGTAGACTGGAATTGCATTTAAAGCATAGGAAAAGAGGCAGAACGTCGACAATGATGCACTTGGCCAAAAAGGGCGTATGCGTTTTTTCCTGAATATATTCAGGAAAAAACGCATACGCCATTTTTGGCCAACCAAGCAAGCATGTTAAAGAAATCTGCACTACAATGAAGTCTCACTGCCCCCCGGTCAAAAGGGCCATCTGAAAAAAGTGTAAAATCCAGAAATGCAGCACAGGCCATGGAGAACAGGGAGCCTTGTTATGCTGATGGGTGGGATGTAAATTGCCAACAGCCACTCTGGAGAAGTGTATGGTGTTTCCTGAAACACCTAAAAAACAAAGCAACGGAGCCTACGGCACTTCCACTTATGGTCCTATAGCTTAGGGAAATTAAAATCAAAAACACACAGCCACCCCAAAGTTTCAGACGGCTCTGTTTACAAGAACCTCGTCTACGGTACAAGTTAAATATCCCAGAAAGCGAAAAATGGATAAAGAAGTTGTGGTACGTACGTACAATGGAATATCACTCACCAATGAAATCTATGTCATCAGGCCCGTCGTGGCATAATGAGTGGATTCAGGTATGATGATTCTAAGTGAAATAAATCACACAGAAAATGAAACATCATAAGATGTCACCAATACACCGAATGTAATCTTGGCTACACATGAACTGAATTACAAAACAGAACAGGGTCTCAAATTTAGAAAACCAACTTATGTTTGCGTAAGGGGAAAGGTGAGTTGGGGTGCTGCATAAAACCAGAGTTAGAAATTATCACAAATACCATTCCATACGTCAAATACGTAATAGTCAAGACGTACCACTTGCTCAACGAAATGGGCTAAACACCCTATATTCAATGCCTAGGAATACACCTGACTAGTAAGAATCTTCAAACCCATGGATTTATATGTCTCCATAAGAGAATCAAGCGTCTGTACAGCTGCATGAAGGCAGCAGAGAAAATCCGCTAAATCCTATTATCAAAATGAATTACAAAAACAAAACACAATGACAGTGAAATAGAGAGCAATTCTTAAATAATTCATTCAGGGCTTGTGATGCAACCTGCATTTACCTCATCTACACCCAGAGCTGTGTGAGACATGAGGTTGGACACTTCGGGCTGATAACATTGGTGAGGTTCGATGAGCAAATGCAGACCATTTGAAGTCATACTGCATGGTACCAATTCCAAGGGTCCCAAATCTCCAGGTTTAAGCGATTCTTCCTTCAGCTAAAACATGCATGGGAAACCCACAGTATGGTACACCGTGTGACCGGGAAACGTTTTCAAATGCATCTCAGTTTTTGTCCCCTTTTACTCGGGTTCACAATTCCAGACCCTTTACTAACACTCTCCCCACTTGGAGAGTCAGTGCCTTTAACCTGCTGTTTGGCACAGTTTGCAAATTCTGCGCAAGATGAACAGGAATAGGGAGAACCAATGAGAGACTAGCTGTAGGTGTCTGCACGGGCAAATTTAATGCTCACTTCCCACCGGGAAGAGGAATTAACCAAAGGCTCAGCATGCCGTGCCGGAAACAGATTAGGGCCTGAAGCAATCCTGCGGGTTTGCGGCCAGCTCACAAGAAAGCGATTTGAAGAAAGGAGCTCAGGGGCACTGTAATTCACAAACCTGCAGAGTTATAAATGACAGCTATCGTCCAAAAATATATTGAAGGAAGGCTGCGAAGAGGACTTGAAAGCGGGGCAGAATTGCAGGACAACGATTTCAGGGGGTAGACTGGAATTGCATTTAAAGCATAGGAAAAGGGGCAGAACGTTAACAATGATGCACTTGGCCTAAAAGGGCGTATGCGTTTTTTCCTGGGTCCCAACTGTCCAGGTTTATGCGATTCTTCCTTCAGCTAAAACGTGCATGGGAATCCCACAGTTTGGTGCACCGTGTGACCGGGAAACTTTTTCAAATGCATCTCAGTTTTTGTCCCCTTTTACTCGGGTACACAATTCCAGACCCTTTACTAACACTCTCCCCACTGGGAGAGTCAGTGCCTTTAACATCCTGTTTGGCACAGTTTGCAATTTTTGCGCAAGATGAACAGGAATAAGGAGAACCAATGAGAGACTAGCTGTAGGTGTCTGCACGGGCAAATTTAACGCTCATTTCCAACCAGGAAGAGGAATTAACCAAAGGCTCAGCATGCCGTGCCTGAACCAGATTAGGACCTGAAGCAATCCTGCGGGTTTGCGGCCAGCTCACAAGAAGGCGATTTGAAGAAAGGAGCTCAGGGGCACTGTAATTCACAAACCTGCAGAGTTATAAATGACAGCTATCGTCCAAAAATATATTGAAGGAAGGCTGCGAAGAGGACTTGAAAGCGGGGCAGTATTGCAGGACAACGATTTCAGGGTGCAGACTGGAATTGCATTTAAAGCATAGGAAAAGAGGCAGAACGTCGACAATGATGCACTTGGCCACAAAGGGCGTATGCGTTTTTTCCTGAATATATTCAGGAAAAAACGCATACGCACTTTCTGGCCAACAAAGCAAGCATGTTAAAGAAATCTGCACTAAAATGAAGTCTCACTGCCGCCCGGTCAAAAGGGCCATCTGAAAAAAGTGTAAAATCCAGAAAGGCAGCACAGGCCATGGAGAACAGGGAGCCTTGTTATGCTGATGGGTGGGATGTAAATTGCCAAGAGCCACTCTGGAGAAGTGTATGGTGTTTCCTGAAACACCTAAAAAACAAAGCAACGGAGCCTACGGCACTTCCACTTATGGTCCTATAACTTAGGGAAATTAAAATCAAAAACACACAGCCACCCCAATGTTTCAGACGGCTCTCTTCCCAAGAACCTCGTTTACGGTACAAGTTAAATATCCCAGAAAGCGAAAAATGGATAAAGAAATTGTGGTACGTACGTACAATGGAATATCACTCACCAATGAAATCTATATCATCAGGCCCATCGTGGCATAATGAGTGGATTCAGGTACAATGATTCTAAGTGAAATAAGTCACACAGAAAATGAAACATCATATCACTAATACACGGAATGTAATCTTGGCTACACATGAACTGAATTACAAAACAGAACAGGGTCTCAAATTTTGAAAACCAACTTATGTTTGCTTAAGGGGAAAGGTGAGTTGGGGTGCTGCATAAAACCAGAGATAGAAATTAGCACAGATACCATTCCATACGTCACATACGTAATAGTCAAGACCTACCCCTTGCTGAACGAAATGGGCTAAACACCCTCTATTCAATGCCTAGGAATACACCAGACTAGTAAGAATCTTCAAACCCATGGATTTATATGTCTCCATAAGAGAATCAAGCGTGTGTACAGCTGCATGAAGGCAGCAGAGAAAATCCGATAAATCCTATTATCAAAATGAATTACAAAAACAAAACACAATGACAGTGAAATAGAGAGCAATTCTTAAATAATTCACTCAGGGCTTGTGATGCAACCTGCATTTACCTCATCTACACCCAGAGCTGTGTGAGACATAAGGTTGGACACTTCGGGCTGATAACATTGGTGAGGTTCGATGAGCAAATGCAGACCATTTGAAGTCATACTGCATGGTACCAATTCCAAGGGTCGCAAATCTCCAGGTTTAAGCGATTCTTCCTTCAGCTAAAACATGCATGGGAAACCCACAGTATGGTACACTGTGTGACCGGGAAACGTTTTCAAATGCATCTCAGTTTCCGTCCCCTTTTACTCGGGTTCACAATTCCAGACCCTTTACTAACACTCTCCCCACATGGAGAGTCAGTGCCTTTAACCTGCTGTTTGGCACAGTTTGCAAATTCTGCGCAAGATGAACAGGAATAGGGAGAACCAATGAGAGACTAGCTGTAGGTGTCTGCACGGGCAAATTTAACGCTCACTTCCCACCGGGAAGAGGAATTAACCAAAGGCTCAGCCTGCCATGCAGGAACCAGATTATGGCCTGAAGAAATCCTGCGGGTTTGCGGCCAGCTCACAAGAAAGCGATTTGAAGAAAGGAGCTCAGGGGCACTGTAATTCACAAACCTGCAGAGTTATAAATGACAGCTATCGTCCAAAACTATATTGAAGCAAGGCTGCGAAGAGGACTTTAAAGCGGGGCAGAATTGCAGGAAAACGATTTCAGGGGGTAGACTGGAATTGCACTTAAAGCATAGGAAAAGAGGCAGAACGTCAACAATGATGCACTAGGACAAAAAGGGCATATGCGTTTTTTCCGGAATATATTCAGGAAAAAACGCATACGCCCTTTTGGCAAACCAAGCAAGCATGTTAAAGAAATCTGCACTACAATGAAGTCTCACTGCCCCCCGGTCAAAAGGGCCATCTGAAAAATGTTAAAATCCAGAAATGCAGCACAGACCATGGAGAACAGGGAGCCTTGTTATGCTGATGGGTGGGATGTAAATTGCTAAGAGCCACTCTGAAGAAGTGTATGGTGTTTCCTGAAACACCTAAAAAACAAAGCAACGGAGCCTAAGGCACTTCCACTTATGGTCCTATAGCTTAGGGAAATTAAAATCAAAAACACACAGCCACCCCAAAGTTTCAGACGGCTCTGTTTGCAAGAAACTCGTCTACGGTACAAGTTAAATATCCCAGAAAGCGAAAAATGGATAAAGAAGTTGTGGTACGTACGTACAATGGAATATCACTCACCAATGAAATCTATGTCATTTGAACCGTCGTGGCATAATGAGTGGATTCAGGTACGATGATTCTAAGTGAAATAAGTCACACAGAAAATGAAACATCATAAGATATCACTAATACACGGAATGTAATCTTGGCTACACATGAACTGAATTACAAAACAGAACAGGGTCTCAAATGTAGAAAACCAACTTATGTTTGCTTAAGGGGAAAGGTGAATCAGGGTGCTGCATAAAACCAGAGTTAGAAATTAGCACAGATACCATTCCATACGTCAAATACGTAATAGTCAAGACCTACCCCTTGCTCAACGAAATGGGCTAAACACCCTATATTCAACGCCTAGGAATACCCCTGACTAGTAAGAATCTTCAAACCCATGGATTTATATGTCTCCATAAGAGAATCAAGCGTGTGTACAGCTGCATGAAGGCAGCAGAGAAAATCCGATAAATCCTATTATCAAAATGAATTACAAAAACAAAACACAATGGCAGTGAAATAGAGAGCAATTCTTAAATAATTCATTCAGGGCTTGTGATGCAACCTGGATTTACCTCAGCTAAACCCAGAGCTGAGTGAGACATAAGGTTGGACACTTCGGGCTGATAGCATTGGTGAGGTTCGATGAGCAAATGCAGACCAATTGAGTCATACTGCATGGTACCCATTCCATGGGTCCCAACTCTCCAGGTTTAAGCGATTCTTCCTTCAGCTAAAAGATGCATGGGAAACCCACAGTATGGTGCACCGTGTGACTGGGAAACGTTTTCAAATGCATCTCAGTTTTCGTCCCCATTTCCTCGGGTTCACAATTCCAGACCCTTTACTAACACTCTCCCCACTTGGAGAGCCAGTGCCTTTAACCTGCTGTTTGGCACAGTTTGCAATTTCTGCGCAAGATGAACAGGAATAGGGAGAACCAATGAGAGACTAGCTGTAGGTGTCTGCACGGGCAAATTTAATGCTCATTTCCCACCAGGAAGAGTAATTAACCAAAGGCTCAGCATGCCGTGCCGGAACAAGATTAGGGCCAGAAGCAATCCTGTGGGTTTGCGGCCAGCTCACAAGAAAGCGATTTGAAGAAAGGAGCTCAGGGGCACTGTAATTCACAAACCTGCAGAGTTATAAATGACAGCTATCGTCCAAAAATATATTGAAGGAAGGCTGCGAAGAGGACTTGAAAGCGGGGCAGAATTGCAGGACAACGATTTCAGGGTGCAGACTGGAATTGCATTTAAAGCATAGGATAAGAGGCAGAACGTCGACAATGATGCACTTGGCCAAAAAGGGCGTATGCGTTTTTTCCGGAATATATTCAGGAAAAAACGCATACGCACTTTCTGGCCAACCAAGCAAGCATGTTAAAGAAATCTGCACTACAATGAAGTCTCACTGCCCCCCAGTCAAAAGGGCCATCTGAAAAAAGTGTAAAATCCAGAAAGGCAGCACAGGCCATGGAGAACAGGGAGCCTTGTTATGCTGATGGGTGGGATGTAAATTGCCAAGAGCCACTCTGGAGAAGTGTATGGTGTTTCCTGAAACACCTAAAAAACAAAGCAACGGAGCCTACGGCACTTCCACTTATGGTCCTATAACTTAGGGAAATTAAAATCAAAAACACACAGCCACCCCAATGTTTCAGACGGCTCTCTTCACAAAAACCTCGTTTACGGTACAAGTTAAATATCCCAGAAAGCGAAAAATGGATAAAGAAATTGTGTTACGTACGTACAATGGAATATCACTCACCAATGAAATCTATATCATCAGGCCCGTCGTGGCATAATGAGTGGATTCAGGTACAATGATTCTAAGTGAAATAAGTCACACAGAAAATGAAACATCATATCACTAATACACGGAATGTAATCTTGGCTACACATGAACTGAATTACAAAACAGTACAGGGTCTCAAATTTTGAAAACCAACTTATGTTTGCTTAAGGGGAAAGGTGAGTTGGGGTGCTGCATAAAACCAGAGATAGAAATTAGCACAGATACCATTCCATACGTCACATACGTAATAGTCAAGACCTACCCCTTGCTGAACGAAATGGGCTAAACACCCTCTATTCAACGCCTAGGAATACACCAGACTAGTAAGAATCTTCAAACCCATGGATTTATATGTCTCCATAAGAGAATCAAGCGTGTGTACAGCTGCATGAAGGCAGCAGAGAAAATCCGATAAATCCTATTATCAAAATGAATTACAAAAACAAAACACAATGACAGTGAAATAGAGAGCAATTCTTAAATAATTCATTCAGGGCTTGTGATGCAACCTGCATTTACCTCATCTACACCCAGAGCTGTGTGAGACATAAGGTTGGACACTTCGGGCTGATAACATTGGTGAGGTTCGATGAGCAAATGCAGACCATTTGAAGTCATACTGCATGGTACCAATTCCAAGGGTCCCAAATCTCCAGGTTTAAGCGATTCTTCCTTCAGCTAAAACATGCATGGGAAACCCACAGTATGGTACACCGTGTGACCGGGAAACGTTTTCAAATGCATCTCAGTTTTCGTCCCCTTTTACTCGGGTTCACAATTCCAGACCCTTTACTAACACTCTCCCCACTTGGAGAGTCAGTGCCTTTAACCTGCTGTTTGGCACAGTTTGCAAATTCTGCGCAAGATGAACAGGAATAGGGAGAACCAATGAGAGACTAGCTGTAGGTGTCTGCACAGGCAAATTTAATGCTCACTTCCCACCGGGAAGAGGAATTAACCAAAGGCTCAGCATGCCGTGCCGGAAACAGATTAGGGCCTGAAGCAATCCTGCGGGTTTGCGGCCAGCTCACAAGAAAGCGATTTGAAGAAAGGAGCTCAGGGGCACTGTAATTCACAAACCTGCAGAGTTATAAATGACAGCTATCGTCCAAAAATATATTGAAGGAAGGCTGTGAAGAGGACTTGAAAGCGGGGCAGAATTGCAGGACAACGATTTCAGGGGGTAGACTGGAATTGCATTTAAAGCATAGGAAAAGGGGCAGAACGTCAACAATGATGCACTTGGCCTAAAAGGGCGTATGAGTTTTTTCCTGGGTCCCAACTGTCCAGGTTTATGCGATTCTTCCTTCAGCTAAAACATGCATGGGAATCCCACAGTTTGGTGCACCGTGTGACCGGGAAACTTTTTCAAATGCATCTCAGTTTTTGTCCCCTTTTACTCGGGTACACAATTCCAGACCCTTTACTAACACTCTCCCCACTGGGAGAGTCAGTGCCTTTAACATCCTGTTTGGCACAGTTTGCAATTTTTGCGCAAGATGAACAGGAATAAGGAGAACCAATGAGAGACTAGCTGTAGGTGTCTGCACGGGCAAATTTAACGCTCATTTCCAACCAGGAAGAGGAATTAACCAAAGGCTCAGCATGCCGTGCCTGAACCAGATTAGGACCTGAAGCAATCCTGCGGGTTTGCGGCCAGCTCACAAGAAGGCGATTTGAAGAAAGGAGCTCAGGGGCACTGTAATTCACAAACCTGCAGAGTTATAAATGACAGCTATCGTCCAAAAATATATTGAAGGAAGGCTGCGAAGAGGACTTGAAAGCGGGGCAGTATTGCAGGACAACGATTTCAGGGTGCAGACTGGAATTGCATTTAAAGCATAGGAAAAGAGTCAGAACGTCGACAATGATGCACTTGGCCACAAAGGGCGTATGCGTTTTTTCCTGAATATATTCAGGAAAAAACGCATACGCACTTTCTGGCCAACAAAGCAAGCATGTTAAAGAAATCTGCACTAAAATGAAGTCTCACTGCCGCCCGGTCAAAAGGGCCATCTGAAAAAAGTGTAAAATCCAGAAAGGCAGCACAGGCCATGGAGAACAGGGAGCCTTGTTATGCTGATGGGTGGGATGTAAATTGCCAAGAGCCACTCTGGAGAAGTGTATGGTGTTTCCTGAAACACCTAAAAAACAAAGCAACGGAGCCTACGGCACTTCCACTTATGGTCCTATAACTTAGGGAAATTAAAATCAAAAACACACAGCCACCCCAATGTTTCAGACGGCTCTCTTCCCAAGAACCTCGTTTACGGTACAAGTTAAATATCCCAGAAAGCGAAAAATGGATAAAGAAATTGTGGTACGTACGTACAATGGAATATCACTCACCAATGAAATCTATATCATCAGGCCCATCGTGGCATAATGAGTGGATTCAGGTACAATGATTCTAAGTGAAATAAGTCACACAGAAAATGAAACATCATATCACTAATACACGGAATGTAATCTTGGCTACACATGAACTGAATTTCAAAACAGAACAGATTCTCAAATTTTGAAAACCAACTTATGTTTGCTTAAGGGGAAAGGTGAGTTGGGGTGCTGCATAAAACCAGAGATAGAAATTAGCACAGATACCATTCCATACGTCACATACGTAATAGTCAAGACCTACCCCTTGCTGAACGAAATGGGCTAAACACCCTCTATTCAATGCCTAGGAATACACTAGACTAGTAAGAATCTTCAAACCCATGGATTTATATGTCTCCATAAGAGAATCAAGCGTGTGTACAGCTGCATGAAGGCAGCAGAGAAAATCCGATAAATCCTATTATCAAAATGAATTACAAAAACAAAACACAATGACAGTGAAATAGAGAGCAATTCTTAAATAATTCACTCAGGGCTTGTGATGCAACCTGCATTTACCTCATCTACACCCAGAGCTGTGTGAGACATAAGGTTGGACACTTCGGGCTGATAACATTGGTGAGGTTCGATGAGCAAATGCAGACCATTTGAAGTCATACTGCATGGTACCAATTCCAAGGGTCGCAAATCTCCAGGTTTAAGCGATTCTTCCTTCAGCTAAAACATGCATGGGAAACCCACAGTATGGTACACTGTGTGACCGGGAAACGTTTTCAAATGCATCTCAGTTTCCGTCCCCTTTTACTCGGGTTCACTATTCCAGACCCTTTACTAACACTCTCCCCACTTGGAGAGTCAGTGCCTTTAACCTGCTGTTTGGCACAGTTTGCAAATTCTGCGCAAGATGAACAGGAATAGGGAGAACCAATGAGAGACTAGCTGTAGGTGTCTGCACGGGCAAATTTAACGCTCACTTCCCACCGGGAAGAGGAATTAACCAAAGGCTCAGCCTGCCATGCAGGAACCAGATTATGGCCTGAAGAAATCCTGCGGGTTTGCGGCCAGCTCACAAGAAAGCGATTTGAAGAAAGGAGCTCAGGGGCACTGTAATTCACAAACCTGCAGAGTTATAAATGACAGCTATCGTCCAAAACTATATTGAAGCAAGGCTGCGAAGAGGACTTTAAAGCGGGGCAGAATTGCAGGAAAACGATTTCAGGGGGTAGACTGGAATTGCACTTAAAGCATAGGAAAAGAGGCAGAACGTCAACAATGATGCACTAGGACAAAAAGGGCGTATGCGTTTTTTCCGGAATATATTCAGGAAAAAACGCATACGCCCTTTTGGCAAACCAAGCAAGCATGTTAAAGAAATCTGCACTACAATGAAGTCTCACTGCCCCCCGGTCAAAAGGGCCATCTGAAAAATGTTAAAATCCAGAAATGCAGCACAGACCATGGAGAACAGGGAGCCTTGTTATGCTGATGGGTGGGATGTAAATTGCTAAGAGCCACTCTGAAGAAGTGTATGGTGTTTCCTGAAACACCTAAAAAACAAAGCAACGGAGCCTAAGGCACTTCCACTTATGGTCCTATAGCTTAGGGAAATTAAAATCAAAAACACACAGCCACCCCAAAGTTTCAGACGGCTCTGTTTGCAAGAAACTCGTCTACGGTACAAGTTAAATATCCCAGAAAGCGAAAAATGGATAAAGAAGTTGTGGTACGTACGTACAATGGAATATCACTCACCAATGAAATCTATGTCATTTGGCCCGTCGTGGCATAATGAGTGGATTCAGGTACGATGATTCTAAGTGAAATAAGTCACACAGAAAATGAAACATCATAAGATATCACTAATACACGGAATGTAATCTTGGCTACACATGAACTGAATTACAAAACAGAACAGGGTCTCAAATTTAGAAAACCAACTTATGTTTGCTTAAGGGGAAAGGTGAATCAGGGTGCTGCATAAAACCAGAGTTAGAAATTAGCACAGATACCATTCCATACGTCAAATACGTAATAGTCAAGACCTACCCCTTGCTCAACGAAATGGGCTAAACACCCTATATTCAACGCCTAGGAATACCCCTGACTAGTAAGAATCTTCAAACCCATGGATTTATATATCTCCATAAGAGAATCAAGCGTGTGTACAGCTGCATGAAGGCAGCAGAGAAAATCCGATAAATCCTATTATCAAAATGAATTACAAAAACAAAACACAATG
Source organism: Delphinapterus leucas (assembly GCF_059928025.1). Classification (NCBI taxonomy): domain Eukaryota; kingdom Metazoa; phylum Chordata; class Mammalia; order Artiodactyla; family Monodontidae; genus Delphinapterus; species Delphinapterus leucas. The sequence goes on from NW_028322233.1 coordinate 5,812,537, forward strand.
GCAGTGAAATAGAGAGCAATTCTTCAATAATTCATTCAGGGCTTGTGATGCAACCTGGATTTACCTCAGCTAAACCCAGAGCTGAGTGAGACATAAGGTTGGACACTTCGGGCTGATAGCATTGGTGAGGTTCGATGAGCAAATGCAGACCAATTGAGTCATACTGCATGGTACCCATTCCATGGGTCCCAACTCTCCAGGTTTAAGCGATTCTTCCTTCAGCTAAAACATGCATGGGAAACCCACAGTATGGTGCACCGTGTGACCGGGAAACGTTTTCAAATGCATCTCAGTTTTCGTCCCCATTTCCTCGGGTTCACAATTCCAGACCCTTTACTAACACTCTCCCCACTTGGAGAGCCAGTGCCTTTAACCTGCTGTTTGGCACAGTTTGCAATTTCTGCGCAAGATGAACAGGAATAGGGAGAACCAATGAGAGACTAGCTGTAGGTGTCTGCACGGGCAAATTTAATGCTCATTTCCCACCAGGAAGAGTAATTAACCAAAGGCTCAGCATGCCGTGCCGGAACAAGATTAGGGCCAGAAGCAATCCTGTGGGTTTGCGGCCAACTCACAAGAAAGCGATTTGAAGAAAGGAGCTCAGGGGCACTGTAATTCACAAACCTGCAGAGTTATAAATGACAGCTATCGTCCAAAAATATATTGAAGGAAGGCTGCGAAGAGGACTTGAAAGCGGGGCAGAATTGCAGGACAACGATTTCAGGGTGCAGACTGGAATTGCATTTAAAGCATAGGATAAGAGGCAGAACGTCGACAATGATGCACTTGGCCAAAAAGGGCGTATGCGTTTTTTCCGGAATATATTCAGGAAAAAACGCATACGCCCTTTCTGGCCAACCAAGCAAGCATGTTAAAGAAATCTGCACTACAATGAAGTCTCACTGCCCCCCGGTCAAAAGGGCCATCTGAAAAAAGTGTAAAATCCAGAAAGGCAGCACAGGCCATGGAGAACAGGGAGCCTTGTTATGCTGATGGGTGGGATGTAAATTGCCAAGAGCCACTCTGGAGAAGTGTATGGTGTTTCCTGAAACACCTAAAAAACAAAGCAACGGAGCCTACGGCACTTCCACTTATGGTCCTATAACTTAGGGAAATTAAAATCAAAAACACACAGCCACCCCAATGTTTCAGACGGCTCTCTTCACAAAAACCTCGTTTACGGTACAAGTTAAATATCCCAGAAAGTGAAAAATGGATAAAGAAATTGTGTTACGTACGTACAATGGAATATCACTCACCAATGAAATCTATATCATCAGGCCCGTCGTGGCATAATGAGTGGATTCAGGTACAATGATTCTAAGTGAAATAAGTCACACAGAAAATGAAACATCATATCACTAATACACGGAATGTAATCTTGGCTACACATGAACTGAATTACAAAACAGTACAGGGTCTCAAATTTTGAAAACCAACTTATGTTTGCTTAATGGGAAAGGTGAGTTGGGGTGCTGCATAAAACCAGAGATAGAAAGTAGCACAGATACCATTCCATACGTCACATACGTAATAGTCAAGACCTACCCCTTGCTGAACGAAATGGGCTAAACACCCTCTATTCAACGCCTAGGAATACACCAGACTAGTAAGAATCTTCAAACCCATGGATTTATATGTCTCCATAAGAGAATCAAGCGTGTGTACAGCTGCATGAAGGCAGCAGAGAAAATCCGATAAATCCTATTATCAAAATGAATTACAAAAACAAAACACAATGACAGTGAAATAGAGAGCAATTCTTAAATAATTCATTCAGGGCTTGTGATGCAACCTGCATTTACCTCATCTACACCCAGAGCTGTGTGAGACATAAGGTTGGACACTTCGGGCTGATAACATTGGTGAGGTTCGATGAGCAAATGCAGACCATTTGAAGTCATACTGCATGGTACCAATTCCAAGGGTCCCAAATCTCCAGGTTTAAGCGATTCCTCCTTCAGCTAAAACATGCATGGGAAACCCACAGTATGGTACACCGTGTGACCGGGAAACGTTTTCAAATGCATCTCAGTTTTCATCCCCTTTTACTCGGGTTCACAATTCCAGACCCTTTACTAACACTCTCCCCACTTGGAGAGTCAGTGCCTTTAACCTGCTGTTTGGCACAGTTTGCAAATTCTGCGCAAGATGAACAGGAATAGGGAGAACCAATGAGAGACTAGCTGTAGGTGTCTGCACGGGCAAATTTAATGCTCACTTCCCACCGGGAAGAGGAATTAACCACAGGCTCAGCCTGCCATGCCGGAACCAGATTATGGCCTGAAGCAATCCTGCGGGTTTGCGGCCAGCTCACAAGAAAGCGATTTAAAGAAAGGAGCTCAGGGGCACTGTAATTCACAAACCTGCAGAGTTATAAATGACAGGTATCGTCCAAAACTATATTGAAGCAAGGCTGCGAAGAGGACTTGAAAGCGGGGCAGAATTGCAGGAAAACGATTTCAGGGGGTAGACAGGAATTGCACTTAAAGCATAGGAAAAGAGGAAGAACGTCAACAATGATGCACTTGGACAAAAAGGGCGTATGCGTTTTTTCCAGAATATATTCAGGGAAAAACGCATACGCCCTTTTGGCAAACCAAGCAAGCATGTTAAAGAAATCTGCACTACAATGAAGTCTCACTGCCCCCCAGTCAAAAGGGCCATCTGAAAAAAGTGTAAAATCCAGAAAGGCAGTACAGGCCATGGAGAACAGGGACCCTTGTTATGCTGATGGGTGGGATGTAAATTGCCAAGAGCCACTCTGGAGAAGTGTATGGTGTTTCCTGAAACACCTAAAATACAAAGCAAGAGAGCCTACGGCACTTCCACTTATGGTCCTATAGCTTTGAGAAATTAAAATCAAAAACACACAGCCACCCCAAAGTTTCAGACGGCTCTCTTCACAAGAACCTCGTCTACGGTACAAGTTAAATATCCCAGAAAGGGAAAAATGGATAAAGAAATTGTGGTACATACGTACAATGGAATATCACTCACCAATGAAATCTATATCATCAGGCCCGTCATGGCATAATGAGTGGATTCAGGTACAATGATTCTAAGTGAAATAAGTCACACAGAAAATGAAACATCATATCACTAATACACGGAATGTAAACTTGGCTACACATGAACTGAATTACAAAACAGAACAAGGTCTCAAATTTAGAAAACCAACTTATGTTTGCGTAAGGGGAAAGGTGAGTTGGGGTGCTGCATAAAACCAGAGTTAGAAATTTGCACAGATACCATTCCATATGTCAAATACGTAACAGTCAAGACGTACCACTTGCTCAACGAAATGGGCTAAACACCCTATATTCAACGCCTAGGAATACACCTTACTAGTAAGAATCTGCAAACCCATGGATTTATATGTCTCCATAAGAGAATCAAGCGTGTGTACAGCTGCATGAAGGCAGCAGAGAAAATCCGATAAATCCTATTATCAAAATGAATTACAAAAACAAAACACAATGACAGTGAAATAGAGAGCAATTCTTAAATAATTCATTCAGGGCTTGTGATGCAACCTGGATTTACCTCATCTAAACCCATAGCTGAGTGAGACATAAGGTTGGACACTTCGGGCTGATAGCATTGGTGAGGTTCGATGAGCAAATGCAGACCATTTGAAGTCATACTGCATGGTACCCATTCCATGGGTCCCAACTCTCCAGGTTTAAGCGATTCTTCCTTCAGCTAAAGCATGCATGGGAAACCCACAGTATGGTGCACCGTGTGACCGGGAAACGTTTTAAATGCATCTCAGTTTTTGTCCCCTTTTACTCGGGTTCACAATTCCAGACCCTTTACTAACACTCTCCCCACTTGGAGAGTCAGTGCCTTTAACCTCCTGTTTGGCACAGTTTGCAATTTTTGCGCAAGATGAACAGGAATAAGGAGAACCAATGAGAGACTAGCTGTAGGTGTCTGCACGGGCAAATTTAACGCTCATTTCCAACCAGGAAGAGGAATTAACCAAAGGCTCAGCATGCCGTGCCGGAACCAGATTAGGGCCTGAAGCAATCCTGCGGGTTTGCGGCCAGCTCACAAGAAAGCGATTTGAAGAAAGGAGCTCAGGGGCACTGTAATTCACAAACCTGCAGAGTTATAAATGACAGCTATCGTCCAAAAATATATTGAAGGAAGGCTGCGAAGAGGACTTGAATGCGGGGCAGAATTGCAGGAAAACGATTTCAGGGGGTAGACTGGAATTGCATTTAAAGCATAGGAAAAGAGGCAGAACGTCGACAATGATGCACTTGGCCAAAAAGGGCGTATGCGTTTTTTCCTGAATATATTCAGGAAAAAACGGATACGCACTTTTTGGCCAACCAAGCAAGCATGTTAAAGAAATCTGCACTACAATGAAGTCTCACTGCCCCCCGGTCAAATGGGCCATCTGAAAAAAGTGTAAAATCCAGAAATGCAGCACAGGCCATGGAGAACAGGGAGCCTTGTTATGCTGATGGGTGGGATGTAAATTGCCAACAGCCACTCTGGAGAAGTGTATGGTGTTTCCTGAAACACCTAAAAAACAAAGCAACGGAGCCTACGGCACTTCCACTTATGGTCCTATAGCTTAGGGAAATTAAAATCAAAAACACACAGCCACCCCAAAGTTTCAGACGGCTCTGTTTACAAGAACCTCGTCTACGGTACAAGTTAAATATCCCAGAATGGGAAAAATGGATAAAGAAGTTGTGGTACGTACGTACAATGGAATATCACTCACCAATGAAGTCTATGTCATCTGGCCCGTCCTGGCATAATGAGTGGATTCAGGTATGATGATTCTAAGTGAAATAAGTCACACAGAAAATGAAACATCATAAGATATCACTAATACACCAAATATAATCTTGGCTACACATGAACTGAATTACAAAACAGAACAGGGCCTCAAATTTAGAAAACCAACTTATGTTTGCTTAAGGGGAAAGGTGAGTTGGGGTGCTGCATAAAACCAGAGATAGAACTTAGCACAGATACCATTCCATACGTCAAATATGTAATAGTCAAGACCTACCCCTTGCTCAACGAATTGGGCTAAACACCCTATATTCAACGCTTAGGAATACACCTGACTAGTAAGAATCTTCAAACCCATGGATTTATATGTCTCCATAAGAGAATCAAGCATGTGTACAGCTGCATGAAGGCAGCAGAGAAAATCCGATAAATCCTATTATCAAAATGAATTACAAAAACAAAACACAATGACAGTGAAATAGAGAGCAATTCTTAAATAATTCATTCAGGGCTTGTGATGCAACCTGGATTTACCTCATCTAAACCCAGAGCTGAGTGAGACATAAGGTTGGACACTTCGGGCTGATAGCATTGGTGAGGTTCGATGAGCAAATGCACACCATTTGAAGTCATACTGCATGGTACCCATTCCATGGGTCCCAACTCTCCAGGTTTAAGTGATTCTTCCTTCAGCTAAAGCATGCATGGGAAACCCACAGTATGGTGCACCGTGTGACCGGGAAACGTTTTCAAATGCATCTCAGTTTTTCTCCCATTTTACTGGGGTTCACAATTCCAGACGCTTTACTAACACTCTCCCCACTTGGAGAGTCAGTGCCTTTAACTTCGTTTTTGGGACAGTTTGCAATTTCTGCGCAAGATGAACAGGAATAGGGAGAACCAATGAGAGACTAGCTGTAGGTGTCTGCACGGGCAAATTTAACACTCATTTCCCACCAGGAAGAGGAATTAACCAAAGGCTCAGCATGCCGTGCCGGAACCAGATTAGGGCCTGAAGCAATCCTGCGGGTTTGCGGACAGCTTCCAAGAAAGCGATTTGAAGAGAGGAGCTCAGGGGCACTGTAATTCACGAACCTGCAGAGTTATAAATGACAGCTCTCGTCCAAAAATATATTGAAGGAAAGCTGCGAAGAGGACTTGAAAGCGGGGCAGAATTGCAGGAAAACGATTTCATTGGGTAGAATGGAATTGCATTTAAAGCATAGGAAAAGAGGCAGAACGTCGACAATGATGCACTTGGCCAAAAAGGGTGTATGCGTTTTTTCCTGAATATATTCAGGAAAAAACGCTTACACACTTTTTGGCCAACCAAGCAAGCATGTTAAATGAACCTGCACTACAATGAAGTCTCACTGCCCCCCGGTCAAAAGGGCCATCTGAAAAAAGTGGAAAATCCAGAAATGCAGCACAGGCCATGGAGAACAGGGAGCCTTGTTATGCTGATGGGTGGGATGTAAATTGCCAAGAGCCACTCTGGAGAAGTGTATGGTGTTTCCTGAAACACCTAAAAAACAAAGCAACAGAGCCTCCGGCACTTCCACTTATTGTCCTATAGCTTATGGAAATTAAAATCAAAAACACACAGCCACCCCAAAGTTTCAGACGGCTCTGTTTACAAGAAACTCGTCTACGGTACAAGTTAAATATCCCAGAAAGCGAAAAATGGATAAAGAAGTTGTGGTACGTTCGTACAATGGAATATCACTCACCAATGAAATCTATGTCATCTGGCCCGTCGTGGCATAATGAGTGGATTCAGGTACGATGATTCTAAGTGAAATAAGTCACACAGAAAATGAAACATCATAAGATGTCACTAATACACGGAATGTAATCTTGGCTACACATGAACTGAATTACAAAACAGAACAGGGTCTCAAATTTAGAAAACCAACTTATGTTTGCTTAAGGGGAAAGGTGATTTGCGGTGCTGCATAAAACCAGAGATAGAAATTAGCACAGATACCATTCCACACGTCAAATATGTAATAGTCAAGACCTACCCCTTGCTCAACGAAATGGGCTAAACACCCTATATTCAACGCCTAGGAATACAACTGACTAGTTTGAATCTTCAAACCCATGGATTTATATGTCTCCATAAGAGAATCAAGCGTGTGTACAGCTGCATGAAGGCAGCAGAGAAAAGCCGATAAATCCCATTATCAAAATGCATTAAAAAAACAAAACACAATGACAGTGAAATAGAGAGCAATTCTTAAATAATTCATTCAGGGCTTGTGATGCAACCTGGATTTACCTCATCTACACCCAGAGCTGAGTGAGACATAAGGTTGGACACTTCGGGCTGATAGCATTGGTGAGGTTCGATGAGCAAATGCAGACCATTTGAAGTCATGCTTCATGGAACCCACTGCAAGGGTCCCAACTCTCCAGGTTTAAGCGATTCTTCCTTCAGCTAAAACATGCATGGGAAACCCACAGTATGGTGCACCGTGTGACCAGGAAACGTTTTCAAATGCATCTCAGTTTTCGTCACCTTTTACTCGGGTTCACCATTCCAGACCCTTTTAACACTCTCCTCACTTGGAGAGCCAGTGCCTTTAACCTGCTGTTTGGCACAGTTTGCAATTTCTGCGCAAGATGAACAGGAATAGGGAGAACGAATGAGAGACCAGCTGTAGGTGTCTGCACGGGCAAATTTAACGCTCATTTCCAACCAGGAAGAGGAATTAACAAAAGGCTCAGCATGCCGTGCCGGAACAAGATTAGGGCCTGAAGCAATCCTGCGGGTTTGCGGCCAGCTCACAAGAAAGCGATTTGAAGAAAGGAGCTCAGGGGCACTGTAATTCACAAACCTGCAGAGTTATAAATGACAGCTATCGTCCAAAAATATATTGAAGGAAGGCTGCGAAGAGGACTTGAAAGCGGGGCAGAATTGCAGGAAAACGATTTCAGAGGTTAGGCTGGAATTGCATTTAAAGCATAGGAAAAGAGGCAGAACGTCGACAATGATGCACTTGGCCAAAAAGAGCGTATGCGTTTTTTCCTGAATATATTCAGGAAAAAACGCATACGCCCTTTTTGGCCAACCAAGCAAGCATGTTAAAGAAATCTGCACTACAATGAAGTCTCACTGCCCCCCGGTCAAAAGGGCCATCTGAAAAAAGTGTAAAATCCAGAAATGCAGCACAGGCCATGGAGAACAGGGAGCCTTGTTATGCTGATGGGTGGGATGTAAATTGCCAAGAGCCACTCTGGAGAAGTGTATGGTGTTTCCTAGAACACCTAAAAAACAAAGCAACGGAGCCTACGGCACTTCCACTTATGGTCCTATAGCTTAGGGAAATTAAAATCAAAAACACACAGCCACCCCAAACTTTCAGACGGCTCTGTTTACAAGAACCTCGTCTACGGTACAAGTTAAATATCCCAGAAAGCGAAAAATGGATAAAGAAGTTGTGGTACGTACGTACAATGGAATATCACTCACCAATGAAATCTATGTCATCTGGCCCGTCGTGGCATAATGAGTGGATTCAGGTACGATGATTCTAAGTGAAATAAGTCCCACAGAAAATGAAACATCATAAGATATCACTAATACACCGAATGTAAACTTGGCTACACATGAACTGAATTACAAAACAGAACAGGGTCTCAAATTTAGAAAACCAACTTATGTTTGCTTAAGGGGAAAGGTGAGTTGTGGTGCTGCATAAAACCAGAGATAGAAATTAGCACAGATACCATTCCATGCGTCAAATATGTAACAGTCAGGACCTACCCCTTGCTCAACGAAATGGGCTACACACCTTATATTCAACACCAAGGAATACACCTGACTAGAAAGAATTTTCAAACCCATGGATTTATATGTCTCCATAAGAGAATCAAGCGTGTGTACAGCTGCATGAAGGCAGCAGAGAAAATCCGATAAATCCCATTATCAAAATGAATTACAAAAACTAAACACAATGACAGTGAAATAGAGAGCAATTCTTAAATAATTCATTCAGGGCTTGTGATGCAACCTGGATTTACCTCATCTACACCCAGAGCTGTGTGAGACATAAGGTTGGACACTTCGGACTGATAGCATTGGTGAGGTTCGATGAGCAAATGCAGACCATTTGAAGTCATACTGCATGGTACCCATTCCATGGGTCCCAACTCTCCAGGTTTAAGCGATTCTTCCTTCAGCTAAAGCATGCATGGGAAACCCACAGTATGGTGCACTGTGTTACTGGGAAACGTTTTCAAATGCATCTCAGTTTTCGGCCCCTTTTACTCGGGTTCACAATTCCAGACCCTTTACTAACACTCTCCCCACTTGGAGAGTCTGTGGCTTTAACCTGCTGTTTGGCACAGTTTGCAATTTCTGCGCAAGATGAACAGGAATAGGGAGAACCAATGAGAGACTAGCTGTAGGTGTCTGCACGGGCAAATTTAATGCTCATTTCCAACCAGGAAGAGGAATTAACCAAAGGCTCAGCATGCCATGCCGGAACGAGATTCGGGCCTGAAGCATTCCTGCGGGTCTGCGGCCAGCTCACAAGAAAGCGATTTGAAGAATGGAGCTCAGGGGCACTGTAATTCACAAACCTGCAGAGTTATAAATGACAGCTATCGTCCAAAAATATATTGAAGGAAGGCTGCGAAAAGGGCTTGAAAGCGGGGCAGAATTGCAGGAAAACGATTTCAGGGGGTAGACTGGAATTGCATTTAAAGCATAGGAAAAGAGGCAGAACGTCGACAATGATGCACTTGGCCAAAAAGGGCGTATGCGTTTTATCCTGAATATATTCAGGAAAAAACGCATACGCCCTTTTTGGCCAACCAAGCAAGCATGTTAAAGAAATCTGCACTACAATGAAGTCTCACTGCCCCCCGGTCAAAAGGGCCATCTGAAAAAAGTGTAAAACCCAGAAAGGCAGCACAGGCCACGGAGAACAGGGAGCCTTGTTATGCTGATGGGCGGGATGTAAATTACTAACAGCCACTCTGGAGAAGTGTATGGTATTTCCTGGAACACCTAAAAAACAAAGCAATGGAGCCTACGGCAATTCCACTTATGGTCCTATAGCTTAGGGAAATTAAAATCAAAAACTCACAGCCACCCCAAAGTTTCGGACGGCTCTGTTTACAAGAACCTCGTCTACGGTACAAGTTAAATATCCCAGAATGTAAAAAATTGATAAAAAGTTGTGGTACGTACGTACAATGGAATATCACTGAGCAATGAAATCTATGTCATCCGGCCCGTCGCGGCATAATGAGTGGATTCAGGTACCATGATTCTAACTGAAATAAGTCACACAGAAAATTAAACATCATAAGATATCACTAATACACGGAATGTAAACTTGGCTACACATGAACTGAATTACAAAACAGAACAGGGCCTCAAATTTAGAAAACCAACTTATGCTTGCTTAAGGGGAAAGGTGAGTTGGGGTGCTGCATAAAACCAGAGATAGAAATTAGCACAGATACCATTCCATTCATCAAATATGTAATAGTCAAGACCTACCCCTTGCTCAACGAAATGGACAAAACACGCCATATTCAACGCCTAGGAATACACCTGACTAGTAAGAATCTTCAAACCCATGGATTTATATGTCTCCATAAGAGAATGAAGCGTGTGTACAGCGGCATGAATGCAGCAGAGAAAATCCGATAAATCCCACTATCAAAATATATTACAAAAACAAAACACAAGGACAGTGAAATAGAGAGCAATTCTTAAATAATTCATTCAGGGATTGTGATGCAACCTGGATTTACCACATCTACACCCAGAGCTGAGTGAGACATAAGGTTGGACACTTCGGGCTGATAGCATTGGTGAGGTTCAGTGAGCAAATGCAGACACTTTGAAGTCATACTGCATGGTACCCATTCCATGGGCCCCAACTCTCCAGGTTTAAGGGATTCTTCCTTCAGCTAAAACATGCATGGGAAACCCACAGTATGGTGCACCGTGTGACCGGCAAACGTTTTCAAATGCATCTCAGTTTTCCTCCCCTTTTACTCGGGTTCACCATTCCAGACCCTTTACTAACACTCTCCCTACTTGGAGAGTCAGTGCTTTAACCTCCTCTTTGGCACAGTTTGCAATTTCTGCTCAAGATGAACAGGAATAGGGAGAACCAATGAGAGACTAGCTGTAGGTGTCTGCACGGGCAAATTTAATACTCATTTCCCGCCAGGAAGAGGAAATAACCTAAGGCTCAACATGCCGTGCTGGAAGCAGATTAGGGCCTGAAGCAATCCAGCGGGTTTGCGGCCAGCTAACAAGATAGCGAGTTGAATAAAGGAGCTCAGGGACACTGTAACTCACAAACCTGCAGAGTTATAAATGACAGCTATCGTCCAAAAATATACTGAAGGAAGGCTGCGAAGAGAACTTGTAAGCGGGGCAGAATTGCAGGAAAATGATTTCAGGGGGTAGACGGGAATTGCATTTAAAGCATAGGAAAAGAGGCAGAACGTCGACAATGATGCTCTTGGCCAAAAAGGGCGTATGCGTTTTTTCCTGAATATATTCAGGAAAAAACGCATACGCCCTTTTTGGCCAACCAAGCAAGCATGTTAAAGAAATCTGCACTACAATGAAGTCTCACTGCCCCCCGGTCAAAAGGGCCATCTGAAAAAAGTGTAAAATCCAGAAAGGCAGCACAGGCCATGGAGAACAGGGAGCCTTGTTATGCTATTGGGCGGGATGTAAATTACTAACAGCCACTCTGGAGAAGTGTATGGTATTTCCTGGAACACCTAAAAAACAAAGCAACGGAGCCTACGGCAATTCCACTTATGGTCCTATAGCTTAGGGAAATTAAAATCAAAAACTCACAGCCACCCCAAAGTTTCGGACGGCTCTGTTTACAAGAACCTCGTCTACGGTACAAGTTAAATATCCCAGAATGTGAAAAATTGATAAAGAAGTTGTGGTACGTACATACAATGGAATATCACTCAGCAATGAAATCTATGTCATCCGGCCCGTCGCGGCATAATGAGTGGATTCAGGTACCATGATTCTAACTGAAATAAGTCACACAGAAAAAGAAACATCATAAGATATCACTAATACACGGAATGTAAACTTGGCTACACATGAACTGAATTACAAACAGAACAGGGTCTCAAATTTAGAAAACCAACTTATGCTTGCTTAAGGGGAAAGGTGAGTTGGGGTGCTGCATAAAACCAGAGATAGAAATTAGCACAGATACCATTCCATTCGTCAAATATGTAATAGTCAAGACCTACCAATTGCTCAACGAAATGGACAAAACACGCCATATTCAACGCCTAGGAATACACCTGACTAGAAAGAATCTTCAAACCCATGGATTTATATGTCTCCATAAGAGAATGAAGCGTGTGTACAGCGGCATGAATGCAGCAGAGAAAATCCGATAAATCCCATTATCAAAATGAATTACAAAAACAAAACACAAGGACAGTGAAATAGGGAGCAATTCTTAAATAATTCATTCAGGGATTGTGATGCAACCTGCATTTTCCACATCTACATCCAGAGCTGAGGGAGACATAAGGTTGGGGACTTCGGGCTGATAGCATTGGTGAGGTTCGATGAACAAATGCAGACCCTTTGAAGGCATACTGCATGGTACGCATTCCATGGGTCCCAACTCTCCCGGTTTAAGGGATTCTTCCTTCAGCTAATACATGCATGGGAAACCCACAGTATGGTGCAGCGTGTGACCGGGAAACATTTTCAAATGCATTGCAGTTTTCGTCCCCTTTTACTCGGGTTCACAATTCCAGACCCTTTACTAACACTCTCCCTACTTGGAGAGTCAGTGCCTTTAACCTCCTGTTGGGCACAGTTTGCAATTTCTGCTCAAGATGAACAGGAATAAGGAGAACCAATGAGAGAGTAGCTGTAGGTGTCTGCACGGGCAAATTTAACGCTCATTTCCAACCAGGAAGAGGAATTAACCAAAGGCTCAGCATGCCGTGCCGGAACCAGATTAGGGCCTGAAGCAATCCTGCGGGTTTGCGGCCAGCTCACAAGAAAGCGATTTGAAGAAAGGAGCTCAGGGGCACTGTAACTCACAAACCTGCAGAATTATAAATGACAGCTATCGTCCAAAAATATATTGAAGGAAGGCTGCGAAGAGGACTTGAAAACGGGGCAGAATTGCAGGAAAACGATTTCAGGGGGTAGACTGGAATTGCATTTAAAGCATAGGAAAAGAGGCAGAACGTCGACAATGATGCACTTGGCCAAAAAGGGCATATGCGTTTTTTCCTGAATATATTCAGGAAAAAACGCATACGCCCTTTTTGGCCAACCAAGCAAGCATGTTAAAGAAATCTGCACTACAATGAAGTCTCACTGTCTGCCGGTCAAAAGGGCCATCTGAAAAAAGTGTAAAATCCAGAAATGCAGCACAGGCCATGGAGAACAGGGAGCCTTGTTATGCTGATGGGTGGGATGTAAACTGCCAACAGCCACTCTGGAGAAGTGTATGATGTTTCCTGAAACACCTAAAAAACAAAGCAACGGAGCCTACGGCACTTCCACTTATGGTCCTATAGCTTAGGGAAATTAAAATCAAAAACACACAGCCACCCCAAAGTTTCAGACGGCTCTGTTTACAAGAACCTCGTCTACGGTACAAGTTAAATATCCCAGAAAGCGAAAAATGGATAAAGAAGTTGTGGTACGTACGTACAATGGAATATCACTCACCAATGAAATCTATGTCATCTGGCCCGTGGTGGCATAATGAGTGGATTCAGGTACGATGATTCTAAGTGAAATAAATCACACAGAAAATGAAACATCATAAGATGTCACTAATACACGGAATGTAATCTTGGCTACACATGAACTAAATTACAAAACAGAACAGGGTCTCAAATTTAGAAAACCAACTTATGTTTGCTTAAGGGGAAAGGTGAGTTGGGGTGCTGCATAAATCCAGAGATAGAAATTAGCACAGATACCATTCCATACGTCACATACGTAATAGTCAAGACCTACACCTTGCTCAACGAAATGGGCTAAACACCCTATATTCAACGCCTAGGAATACACCTGACTAGTAAGAATCTTCAAACCCATGGATTTATATGTCTCCATAAGAGAATCAAGCGTGTGTACAGCTGCATGAAGGCAGCAGAGAAAATCCGATAAATCCTATTATCAAAATGAATTACAAAAACAAAACACAATGGCAGTGAAATAGAGAGCAATTCTTAAATAATTCATTCAGGGCTTGTGATGCAACCTGGATTAACCTCATCTAAACCCAGAGCTGAGTGGGACATAGGTTGGACACTTCGGGCTGATAGCATTGGTGAGGTTCGATGAGCAAATGCAGACCATTTGAAGTCATACTGCATGGTGCCCATTCCATGGGTCCCAACTCTCCAGGTTTAAGCGATTCTTCCTTCAGCTAAAACATGCATGGGAAACCCACAGTATGGTGCACCATGTGACCGGGAAACGTTTTCAAATGCATCTCAGTTTTTGCCCCTTTTACTGGGGTTCACAATTCCAGACCCTTTACTAACACTCTCCCCACTTGGAGAGTCAGTGCCTTTAACCTCCTGTTTGGGACAGTTTGCAATTTCTGCGCAACATGAACAGGAATAGGGAGAACCAATGAGAAACAAGCTGTAGTTGTCTGCACGGGCAAATTTAATGCTCATTTCCACCAGGAAGAGGAATTAACCAAAGGCTCACCATGCCGTGCCGGAACCAGATTAGGGCCTGAAGCAATCCTGCGGGTTTGCGGCCAGCTCACAAGAAAGCGATTTGAAGAAAGGAGCTCAGGGGCACTGTAACTCACAAACCTGCAGAGTTATAAATGACAGCTATCGTCCAAAAATATATTGAAGGAAGGCTGCGAAGAGGACTTGAACGCAGGGCAGAATTGCAGGAAAACGATTTCAGGGGGTAGACTGGAATTGCATTTAAAGCATAGGAAAAGAGGCAGAACGTCGACAATGATGCACTTGGCCAAAAAGTGCGTATGCGTTTTTTCCTGAATATATTCAGGAAAAAACGCATACGCCCTTTTTGGCCAACCAAGCAAGCATGTTAAAGAAATCTGCACTACAATGAAGTCTCACTGCCCCCCGGTCAAAAGGGCCATTTGAAAAAAGTGTAAAATCCAGAAATGCAGCACAGGCCATGGAGAACAGGGAGCCAGGTTATGCTGATGGGTGGGATGTAAATTGCCAACAGCCACTCTGGAGAAGTGTATGGTGTTTCCTGAAACACCTAAAACACAAGCCAAAGGAGCCTACAGCACTTCCACTTATGGTCCTATAGATTAGGGAAATTAAAATCAAAAACACACAGCCACCCCAAAGTTTCAGACGGCTCTGTTTACAAGAACCTCGTCTACGGTACAAGTTAAATATCCCAGAATGCGAAAAATGGATAAAGAAGTTGTGGTACGTAAGTACAATGGAATATCACTCACCAATGAAGTCTATGTCATCTGGCCCGTCCTGGCATAATGAGTGGATTCAGGTATGATGATTCTAAGTGAAATAAGTCACACAGAAAATGAAACATCATAAGATATCACTAATACACCAAATGTAATCTTGGCTACACATGAAGTGAATTACAAAACAGAACAGGGTCTCAAATTTAGAAAACCAACTTATGTTTGCTTAAGGGGAAAGGTGAGTTGGGGTGCTGTATAAAACCAGAGATAGAAATTAGCACAGATACCATTCCATACGTCAAATATGTAATAGTCAAGACCTACCCCTTGCTCAACGAAATGGGCTAAACACCCTATATTCAACGCCTAGGAATACACCTGACTAGTAAGAATCTTCAAACCCATGGATTTATATGTCTCCATAAGAGAATCAAGCGTGTGTACAGCTGCATGAAGGCAGCAGAGAAAATCCGATAAATCCTATTATCAAAATGAATTACAAAAACAAAACACAATGACAGTGAAATAGAGAGCAATTCTTAAATAATTCATTCAGGGCTTGTGATGCAACCTGGATTTACCTCATCTAAACCCAGAGCTGAGTGAGACATAAGGTTGGACACTTCGGGGTGATAGCATTGGTGAGGTTCGATGAGCAAATGCACACCATTTGAAGTCATACTGCATGGTACCCATTCCATGGCTCCCAACTCTCCAGGTTTAAGTGATTCTTCCTTCAGCTAAAGCATGCGTGGGAATCCCACAGTATGGTGCACCGTGTGACCGGGAAACGTTTTCAAATGCATCTCAGTTTTTGTCCCATTTTACTGGGGTTCACAATTCCAGACCCTTTACTAACACTCTCCCCACTTGGAGAGTCAGTGCCTTTAACCTCCTGTTTGGGACAGTTTGCAATTTCTGCACAAGATGAACAGGAATAGGGAGAATCAATGAGAGACTAGCTGTAGGTGTCTGAATTGGCAAATTTAACGCTCATTTCCAACCAGGAATAGGAATTAACCAAACGCTCAGCATGCCATGCCAGAACCAGATAAGGGCCTGGATCAATCCTGAGGGTTTGCGGCCAGCTCAAAAGAAAGCGATTTGAAGAAAGGAGCTCAGGGGCACTGTAATTCACAACCCTGCAGAGTTATAAATGACAGCTATCGTCCAAAAATATATTGAAGGAAGGCTGCGAAGAGGACTTGAAAGCGGGGCAGAATTGCAGGAGAACGATTACAGGGGGTAGACTGGAATTGCATTTAAAGCATAGGAAAAGAGGCAGAACGTCAACAATGATGCACTTGGCCAAAAAGGGCGTATGCGTTTTTTCCTGAATATATTCAGGAAAAAACGCATATGCCCTTTTTGGCCAACCAAGCAAGCATGTTAAATAAATCTGCACTAAAATGAAGTCTCACTGCCCCCCGGTCAAAAGGGCCATCTGAAAAAAGTGTAAAATCCAGAAATGCAGCACAGGCCATGGAGAACAGGGAGCCTTGTTATGCTGATGTGTGGGATATAAACTGCCAAGAGCCACTCTGGAGAAGTGTATGGTGTTTCCTGAAACACCTAAAAAACAAAGCAACGGAGCCTCTGGCACTTCCACTTATGGTCCTATAGCTTAGGGAATTTAAAATCAAAAACACACAGCCACCCCAATGTTTCAGACGGCTCTGTTTACAAGAACCTCGTCTACGGTACAAGTTAAATATCCCAGAAAGCGAAAAATGGATAAAGAAGTTGTGGTACGTACGTACAATGGAATATCACTCACAAATGAAATCTATTTCACCTGGCCCATCGTGGCATAATGAGTGGATTCAGGTACGATGATTCTAAGTGAAATAAGTCACACAGAAAATGAAACATCATAAGATATCACTAATACACCGAATGTAATCTTGGCTACACATGAACTGAATTACAAAACAGGACAGGGTCTCAAATTTAGAAAACCAACTTATGTTTGCTTAAGGGGAAAGGCGAGTTGGGGTGCTGCATAAAACCAGAGATAGAAATTAGCACAGATACCATTCCATACGTCAAACATGTAATAGTCAAGACCTACCCCTTGCTCAACGAAATGGGCTAAACACCCTATATTCAATGCCTAGGAATACACCTGACTAGATAGAATCTTCAAACCCATGGATTTATATGTCTCCATAAGAGAATCAAGCGTGTGTACAGCTGCATGAATGCAGCAGAGAAAAGCCGATAAATCCCACTATCAAAATGAATTACAAAAACAAAACACAATGAGAGTGAAATAGAGAGCAATTCTTAAATAATTCATTCAGGGCTTGTGATGCAACCTGGATTTACCTCATCTACACCCAGAGCTGAGTGAGACATAAGGTTGGACACTTCGGGCTGATAGCACTGGTGAGGTTCAATGAGCAAATGCAGACCATTTGAAGTCATACTGCATGGTACACATTCTATGGGTCCCAACTCTCCAGGTTTAAGCGATTCTTCCTTCAGCTAAAACATGCATGGGAAACCTACAGTATGGTGCACCGTGTCACCGGGAAACGTTTTCAAATGCATCTCAGATTTCGTACCCTTTTACTCGGGTTCACAATTCCAGACCCTTTACTAACACTCTCCCCACTTGTAGAGTCAGTGCTTTTAACCTCCTGTTTGGCACAGTTTGCAATTTCTGCGCAAGATGAACAGGAATAGGGAGAACCAATGAGAGACTAGCTGTAGGTGTCTGCACGGGCAAATTTAACACTCATTTCCACCAGAAAGAGGAATTAACCAAAGGCTCAGCATGCCGTGCTGGAAAAAGATTAGGGCCTGAAGCAATCCTGCGGGTTTGCGGCCAGCTCACAAGAAAGCGATTTGAAGAAAGGAGCTCAGGGGCACTGTAATTCACAAACCTGCAGAGTTATAAATGACAGCTATCGTCCAAAAATATATTGAAGGTAGGCTGCGAAGAGGACTTGAAAGCGGGGCAGAATTGCAGGAAAACGATTTCAGGGGGTACACTGGAATTGCATTTAAAGCATAGGAAAAGAGGCAGAACGTCGATAATGATGCACTTGGCCAAAAAGGGCGTATGCGTTTTTTCCTGAATATATTCAGGAAAAAACGCATACGCCCTTTTTGGCCAACCAAGCAAGCATGTTAAAGAAATCTGCACTACAATGAAGTCTCACTGCCCCCCGGTCAAAAGGGCCATCTGAAAAAAGTGTAAAATCCAGAAATGCAGCACAGTCCATGGAGAACAGGGAGCCTTGTTATGCTGATGGGTGGGATGTAAATTGCCAAGAGCCACTCTGTAGAAGTGTATGGTGTTTCCTGAAACACCTAAAAAACAAAGCAACGGAGCCTACGGCACTTCCACTTATGTTCCTATAGATTAGGGAAATTAAAATCAAAAACACACAGCCACCCCAAAGTTTCTGACGGCTCTGTTTACAAGAACTTCATCTACGGTACAAGTTAAATATTCCAGAAAGCGAAAAATGGATAAAGAATTTGTGGTACGTACGTACAATGGAATATCATTCACCAATGAAAACTATTTCATCTGGCCCATCGTGGCATAATGAGTGGATTCAGGTACGATGATTCTAAGTGAAATAAGTCACACAGAAAATGAAACATCATAAGATATCACTAATACACGGAATGTAATCTTGGCTACACTTGAACTGAATTACAAAACAGAACAGGGTCTCAAATTTAGAAAACCAACTTATGTTTGCTTAAGGGGAAAGGCAAGTTGGGGTGCTGCATAAAACCAGAGATAGAAATTAGCACAGATACCATTCCATACGTCAAACATGTAATAGTCAAGACCTACCCCTTGCTCAACGAAATGGGCTAAACACCCTATATTCAATGCCTAGGAATACACCTGACTAGAAAGAATTTTCAAACCCATGTATTTATATGTCTCCATAAGAGAATCAAGCGTGTGTACAGCTGCGTGAAGGCAGCAGAGAAAATCCGATAAATCCCATTATCAAAATGAATTACAAAAACAAAACACAATGACAGTGAAATAGAGAGCAATTCTGAAATAATTCATTCAGGGATTGTGATGCAACCTGGATTTACCTCAGCTACACCCAGAGCTGAGTGAGACATAAGGTTGGACACTTCGGGCTGATAGCATTGGTGAGGTTCGATGAGCAAATGCAGACCATTTGAAGTCATACTTCATGGAACCCATTCCATGGGTCCCAACTCTCCAGGTTTAAGCGATTCTTCCTTCAGCTAAAACATGCATGGGAATCCCACAGTATGGTGCACCGTGTGACCGGGAAACGTTTTCAAATGCATCTCAGTTTTCGTCCCCTTTTACTCGGGTTCACCATTCCAGACCCTTTTAACACTCTCCTCACTTGGAGAGCCAGTGCCTTTAACCTGTTGTTTGGCACAGTTTGCAATTTCTGCGCAAGATGAACAGGAATAGGGAGAACCAATGAGAGGCCAGCTGTAGGTGTCTGCACGGGCAAATTTAACGCTCATTTCCAACCAGGAAGAGGAATTAACCAAACGCTCAGCATGCCGTGCCGGAACCAGATTAGGGCCTGAAGCAATCCTGCGGGTTTGCGGCCAGCTCACAAGAAAATGATTTGAAGAAAGGAGCTCAGGGGCCAAGTAATTCACAAACCTGCAGAGTTATAAATGACAGCTATCGTCCAAAAATATATTGAAGGAAGGCTGCGAAGAGGACTTGAAAGCGGGGCAGAATTGCAGGAAAATGATTTCAGGGGGTAGACTGGAATTGCATTTAAAGCATAGGAAAAAAGGCAGAACGTCGACAATGATGCACTTGGCCAAAAAGTGCGTATGCGTTTTTTCCTGAATATATTCAGGAAAAAACGCATACGCCCTTTTTGGCCAACCAAGCAAGCATGTTAAAGAAATCTGCACTACAATGAAGTCTCACTGCCCCCCGGTCAAAAGGGCCATCTGAACAAAGTGTAAAATCCAGAAATGCAGCACAGGCCATGGAGAACAGGGAGCCTTGTTATGCTGATGGGTGGGATGTAAATTGCCAACAGCCACTCTGGAGAAGTGTATGGTGTTTCCTGAAACACCTAAAAAACAAAGCAACGGAGCCTACGGCACTTCCACTTATGGTCCTATAGCTTAGGGAAATTAAAATCAAAAACACACAGCCACCCCAAAGTTTCAGATGGCTCTGTTTACAAGAACCTCGTCTACGGTACAAGTTAAATATCCCAGAAAGCGAAAAAATGGATAAAGATGTTGTGGTACGTACGTACAATGAAATATCACTCACCAATGAAATCTATGTCATCTGGCCCGTCGTGGCATAATAAGTGGTTCAGGTACGATGATTCTAAGGGAAATAAGTCCCACAGAAAATGAAACATCATAAGATATCACTAATACTTCGAATGTAATCTTGGCTACACATGAACTGAATTACAAAACAGAACAGGGTCTCAAATTTAGAAAACCAACTTATGTTTCCTTAAGGGGAAAGGTGAGTTGGGGTGCTGCATAAAACCAGAGATAGAAATTAGCACAGATACCATTCCATACGTCAAATATGTAATAGTAAAGACCTACCCCTTGCTCAACGATATGGGCTAAACACCCTATATTCAACGGCTAGGAATACACCTGACTAGTAAGAATCTTCAAACCCATGGATTTATATGTCTCCATAAGAGAATCAAGCGTGTGTACAGCTGCATGAAGGCAGCAGGGAAAAGCCGATAAATCCCATTATCAAAATGATTTACAAAAACAAAACACAATGACTGTGAAATAGAGAGCAATTCTTAAATAATTCATTCAGGGCTTGTGATGCAACCTGGATTTACCTCATCTACACCCAGAGCTGAGTGAGCCATAAGGTTGGACACTTCGGGCTGATAGCATTGGTGAGGTTCGATGAGCAAATGCAGACCATTTGAAGTCATACTGCATGGTACCCATTCCATGGGTCCCAACTCTCCAGGTTTAAGCGATTCTTCCTTCAGCTAAAGCATGCATGGGAAACCCAGAGTATGGTGCACTGTGTGACCGGGAAACGTTTTCAAATGCATCTCAGTTTTTGTCCTCTTTGACTCGGGTTCACAATTCCAGACCCTTTACTAACACTCTCCCCACTTGTAGAGTCAGTGCCTTTAACCTCCTGTTTGGCACAGTTTGCAATTTCTGCGCAAGATGAACAGGAATAGGGAGAACCAATGAGAGACTAGCTGTAGGTGTCTGCACGGGCACATTTAACACTCATTTCCCACCAGGAAGAGGAATTAACCAAAGGCTCAGCATGCCGTGCCGGAACCAGATTAGGGCCTGAAGCAATCCTGCGGGTTTGGGGCCAGCTCACAAGAAAGCGATTTGAAGAAAGGAGCTCAGGGGCAGTGTTATTCAGAAAGCTGCAGAGTTATAAATGACAGCTATCGTCCAAAAATATATTGAAGGTAGGCTGCGAAGAGGACTTGAAAGCGGGGCAGAATTGCAGGAAAACGATTTCAGGGGGTAGACTGGAATTGCATTTAAAGCATAGGAAAAGAGGCAGAACGTCGACAATGATGCACTTGGCCAAAAAGGGCGTATGCGTTTTTTCCTGAATATATTCAGGAAAAAACGCATACGAACTTTTTGGCCAACCAAGCAAGCATGTTAAAGAAATCTGCACTACAATGAAGTCTCACTGCCCCCCGTCAAAAGGGTCATCTGAAAAAAGTGTAAAATCCAGAAATGCAGCACAGGCCATGGAGAACAGGGAGCCTTGTTATGCTGATGGGTGGGATGTAAATTGCCAAGAGCCACTCTGGAGAAGTGTATGGTGTTTCCTGAAACACCTAAAAAACAAAGCAACGGAGCCTACGGCACTTCCACTTATGGTCCTATAGATTAGGGAAATTAAAATCAAAAACACACAGCCACCCCAAAGTTTCTGACGGCTCTGTTTACAAGAACTTCATCTACGGTACAAGTTAAATATCCCAGAAAGCGAAAATTGGATAAAGAAGTTGTGGTACGTACGTACAATGGAATATCACTCACAAATGAAATCTATTTCATCTGCCCCATTGTGTCATAATGAGTGGATTCAGGTACGATGATTCTAAGTGAAATAAGTCACACAGAAAATGAAACATCATAAGATATCACTAATACACGGAATGTAATCTTGGCTACACATGAACTGAATTACAAAACAGAACAGGGTCTCAAATTTAGAAAACCAACTTATGTTTGCTTAAGGGGAATGGCGAGTTGGGGTGCTGCATAAAACCAGAGATAGAAATTAGCACAGATACCATTCCATACGTCAAACATGTAATAGTCAAGACCCAGCCCTTGCTCAACGAAATGGGCTAAACACCCTATATTCAATGCCTAGGAATACACCTGACTAGTAAGAATCTTCAAACCCATGGATTTATATGTCTCCATAAGAGAATCAAGCGTGTGTACAGCTGCATGAAGGCAGCAGAGACAATCCGATAAATCCCATTATCAAAATGAATTACAAATACAAAACACAATGACAGTGAAATAGAGAGCAATTCTTCAATAATTCATTCAGGGCTTGTGATGCAACCTGGATTTACCTCATCTACACTCAGAGCTGAGTGAGACATAAGGTTAGACACTTCGGGCTGATAGCATTGGTGAGGTTCGATGAGCAAATGCAGACCATTTGAAGTCATACTGCATGGTACCCATTCCATGGGTCCCAACTCTCCAGGTTTAAGCGATTCTTCCTTCAGCTAAAGCATGCATGGGAAACCCACAGTTTGGTGCACCGTGTGGCCGGGAAACTTTTTCAAATGCATCTCAGTGTTCGTCCCCTTTTACTCGGGTTCACAATTCCAGACCCTTTACTAAAACTCTCCCTACTTGGAGAGTCAGTGCCTTTAACCTCCTGTTTGGCACAGTTTGCAATTTCTGCGCAAGATGAACAGGAATAGGGAGAACCAATGAGAGACTAGCTGTAGGTGTCTGCACGGGCAAATTTAACGCTCATTTCCAACCAGGAAGAGGAATTAACCAAAGGCTCAGCATGCCGTCCCGGAACCAGATTAGGGCCTGAAACAATCCTGCGGGTTTGCGGCCAGCTCACAAGAAAGCGATTTGATGAAAGGAGCTCAGGGGAACTGTAATTCACAAACCTGCAAAGTTATAAATGACAGCTATAGTCCAAAAATATATTGAAGGAAGCCTGCGAAGAGGACTGAATGCGGGGCAGAATTGCAGGAAAACGATTTCAGGGGGTAGACAGGAATTGCATTTAAAGCATAGGAAAAGAGGCAGAACGTCGACAATGATGCACTCGGCTAAAAAGGGCGTATGAGTTTTTTCCTAAATATATTCAGGAAAAAACGCATACACCCTTTTTGGCCAACCAAGCAAGCATGTTAAAGAAATCTGCACTACAATGAAGTCTCACTGCCCCCCGTCAAAAGGGTCATCTGAAAAAAGTGTAAAATCCAGAAATGCAGCACAGGCCATGGAGAACAGGGAGCCTTGTTATGCTGATGGGTGGGATGTAAATTGCCAACAGCCACTCTGGAGAAGTGTATGGTGTTTCCTGAAACACCTAAAAAACAAAGCAACGGAGCCTACGGCTCTTCCACTTATGGTCCTATAGCTTATGGAAATTAAAATCAAAAACACACAGCCACCCCAAAGTTTCAGACGGATCTGTTTACAAGAACCTCGTCTACGGTACAAGTTAAATATCCCAGAAAGCGAAAAATGGATAAAGAAGTTGTGGTACGTACGTACAATGGAATATCACTCACCAATGAAATCTATGTCATCTGGCCCGTCGTGGCATAATGAGTGGATTCAGGTACGATGATTCTAAGTGAAATACGTCACACAGAAAATGAAACATCATAAGATGTCACTAATACACGGAATGTAATCTTGGCTACACATGAACTGAATTACAAAACAGAACAGGGTCTCAAATTTAGAAAACCAACTTATGTTTGCTTAAGGGGAAAGGTGAGTTGGGGTGCTGCATAAAACCAGAGATAGAAATTAGCACAGATACCATTCCATATGTCAAATACGTAATAGTCAAGACTTACCCCTTGCTCAACGAAAGGGACTAAACACCCTATATTCAACGCCTAGGAATACACCTGACTAGAAAGAATCTTCAAACCCATGGATTTATATGTCTCCATAAGAGAATCAAGCGTGTGTACAGCTGCATGAAGGCAGCAGAGAAAATCCGATAAATCCTATTATCAAAATGAATTACAAAAACAAAACACAATGACAGTGAAATAGAGAGCAATTCTTAAATAATTCATTCAGGGCTTGTGATGCAACCTGGATTTACCTCATCTACACCCAGAGCTGAGTGAGACATAAGGTTGGACACATCGGGCTGATAGCATTGGTGAGGTTCGATGAGCAAATGCAGACCACTTGAAGTCATAATATATGGTACACATTCCATGGGTCCCAACTCTCCAGGTTTAAGTGATTCTCCCTTCAGCTAAAGCATGCATGGGAAACCCACAGTATGGTGCACTGTGTGACCGGGAAACGTTTTCAAATGCATCTCAGTTTTTGTCCTCTTTGACTCGGGTTCACAATTCCAGACCCTTTACTAACACTCTCCCCACTTGTAGAGTCAGTGCCTTTAACCTCCTGTTTGGCACAGTTTGCAATTTCTGCGCAAGATGAACAGGAATAGGGAGAACCAATGAGAGACTAGCTGTAGGTGTCTGCACGGGCAAATTTAACACTCATTTCCCACCAGGAAGAGGAATTAACCAAAGGCTCAGCATGCCGTGCCGGAACCAGATTAGGGCCTGAAGCAATCCTGCGGGTTTGGGGCCAGCTCACAAGAAAGCGATTTGAAGAAAGGAGCTCAGGGTCACTGTTATTCAGAAACCTGCATAGTTATAAATGACAGCTATCGTCCAAAAGTATATTGAAGGTAGGCTGCGAAGAGGACTTGAAAGCGGGGCAGAATTGCAGGAAAACGATTTCAGGGGGTAGACTGGAATTGCATTTAAAGCATAGGAAAAGAGGCAGAACGTCGACAATGATGCACTTGGCCAAAAAGGGCGTATGCGTTTTTTCCTGAATATATTCAGGAAAAAACGCATACGACCTTTTTGGCCAACGAAGCAAGCATATTAAAGAAATCTGCACTACAATGAAGTCTCACTGCCCCCCGTCAAAAGGGTCATCTGAAAAAAGTGTAAAATCCAGAAATGCAGCACAGGCCATGGAGAACAGGGAGCCTTGTTATGCTGATGGGTGGGATGTAAATTGCCAAGAGCCACTCTGGAGAAGTGTATGGTGTTTCCTGAAACACCTAAAAAACAAAGCAACGGAGCCTACGGCACTTCCACTTATGGTCCTATAGATTAGGGAAATTAAAATCAAAAACACACAGCCACCCCAAAGTTTCTGACGGCTCTGTTTACAAGAACTTCATCTACGGTACAAGTTAAATATCCCAGAAAGCGAAAAATGGATAAAGAAGTTGTGGTACGTACGTACAATGGAATATCACTCACAAATGAAATCTATTGCATCTGGCCCATCGTGTCATAATGAGTGGATTCAGGTACGATGATTCTAAGTGAAATAAGTCACACAGAAAATGAAACATCATAAGATATCACTAATACACGGAATGTAATCTTGGCTACTCATGAACTGAATTACAAAACAGAACAGGGTCTCAAATTTAGAAAACCAACTTATGTTTGCTTAAGGGGAATGGCGAGTTGGGGTGCTGCATAAAACCAGAGATAGAAATTAGCACAGATACCATTCCATACGTCAAACATGTAATAGTCAAGACCTACCCCTTGCTCAACGAAATGGGCTAAACACCCTATATTCAATGCCTAGGAATACACCTGACTAGTAAGAATCTTCAAACCCATGGATTTATATGTCTCCATAAGAGAATCAAGCGTGTGTACAGCTGCATGAAGGCAGCAGAGACAATCTGATAAATCCCATTATCAAAATGAATTACAAAAACAAAACACAATGACAGTGAAATAGAGAGCAATTCTTAAATAATTCATTCAGGGCTTGTGATGCAACCTGGATTTACCACATCTACACTCAGAGCTGAGTGAGACATAAGGTTGGACACTTCGGGCTGATAGCATTGGTGAGGTTCGATGAGCAAATGCAGACCATTTGAAGTCATACTGCATGGTACCCATTCCATGGGTCCCAACTCTCCAGGTTTAAGCGATTCTTCCTTCAGCTAAAGCATGCATGGGAAACCCACATTATGGTGCACCGTGTGGCCGGGAAACTTTTTCAAATGCATCTCAGTGTTCGTCCCCTTTTACTCGGGTTCACAATTCCAGACCATTTACTAAAACTCTCCCCACTTGGAGAGTCAGTGCCTTTAACCTCCTGTTTGGCACAGTTTGCAATTTCTGCGCAAGATGAACAGGAATAGGGAGAACCAATGAGAGACTAGCTGTAGGTGTCTGCACGGGCAAATTTAACGCTCATTTCCAACCAGGAAGAGGAATTAACCAAAGGCTCAGCATGCCGTCCCGGAACCAGATTAGGGCCTGAAACAATCCTGCGGGTTTGCGGCCAGCTCACAAGAAAGCGATTTGAAGAAAGGAGCTCAGGGGAACTGTAATTCACAAACCTGCAAAGTTATAAATGACAGCTATAATCCAAAAATATATTGAAGGAAGGCTGCGAAGAGGACTGAAAGCGGGGCAGAATTGCAGGAAAACGATTTCAGGGGGTAGACTGGAATTGCATTTAAAGCATAGGAAAAGAGGCAGAACGTCGACAATGATGCACTCGGCTAAAAAGGGCGTATGAGTTTTTTCCTAAATATATTCAGGAAAAAACGCATACACCCTTTTTGGCCAACCAAGCAAGCATGTTAAAGAAATCTGCACTACAATGAAGTCTCACGGCCCCCCGGTCAAAAGGGCAATCTGAAAAAAGTGTAAAATCCAGAAATGCAGCACAGGCCATGGAGAACAGGGAGCCTTGTTATGCTGATGGGTGGGATGTAAATTGCCAACAGCCACTCTGGAGAAGTGTATGGTGTTTCCTGAAACACCTAAAAAACAAAGCAACGGAGCCTACGGCTCTTCCACTTATGGTCCTATAGCTTAGGGAAATTAAAATCAAAAACACACAGCCACCCCAAATTTTCAGACGGATCTGTTTACAAGAACCTCGTCTACGGTACAAGTTAAATATCCCAGAAAGCAAAAAATGGATAAAGAAGTTGTGGTACGTACGTACAATGGAATATCACTCACCAATGAAATCTATGTCATCTGGCCCATCGTGGCATAATGAGTGGATTCAGGTACGATGATTCTAAGTGAAATAAGTCCCACAGAAAATGAAACATCATATGATATCACTAATACACGGAATGTAATCTTGGCTACACATGAACTGAATTACAAAACAGAACAGGGTCTCAAATTTAGAATACCAACTTATGTTTGCTTAAGGGGAAAGGTGAGTTGCGGTGCTGCATAAAACCAGAGATAGATATTAGCACAGATCCCATTCCATAAGTTAACTATGTAATACTCCAGACCTTCCCCTTTCTCAACGAAATGGGATAAACACCCTATATTCAACGCCTAGGAATACACCTGACTAGTAAGAATCTTCAAACCCATGGATTTATATGTCTCCATAAGAGAATCAAGCGTGTGTACAGCTGCATGAATGCAGCAGAGAAAATCCGATAAATCCCATTATCAAAATGAAGTACAAAAACAAAACACAATGACACTGAAATAGAGAGCAATTCTTAAATAATTCATTCAGGGCTTGTGATGCAACCTGGATTTACCTCATCTACACCCAGAGCTGAGTGAGATATAAGGTTGGACACTTCGGGCTGATAGCATTGGTGAGGTTCAATGAGCAAATGCAGACCATTTGAAGTCATCCTGCATGGTACCCATTCCATGGGTCCCAACTCTCCAGGTTTAAGCGATGCTTCCTTCAGCTAAAACATGCATGGGAAACCCACAGTATGGTGCACCGTGTCACCTGGAAACGTTTTCAAATGCATCTCAGTTTTCGTCCCCTTTTACTCGGGTTCACAATTCCAGACCCTTTACTAACACTCTCCCCGCTTGGAGAGTCAGTGCCTTTAACCTCCTGTTTGGCACAGTTTGCAATTTCTGCGCAAGATGAACAGGAATAGGGAGAACGAATGAGAGACTAGCTGTAGGTGTCTGCACGGGCAAATTTAATGCTCATTTCCAACCAGGAAGAGGAATTAACCAAACGCTCAGCATGCCTTGCCTGAACCAGATTAGGGCCTGAAGCAATCCTGCGGGTTTGCGGCCAGCTCACAAGAAAGCGATTTGAAGAAAGGAGCTCAGGGGCACTGTAATTCTCAAACCTGCAAAGTTATAAATGACAGCTACTGTCCAAAAATATATTGAAGGAGGGCTGCGAAGAGGACTTGAAATCGGGGCAGAATTGCAGGAAAGCAGTTTCAGGGAGTAGAGTGGAATTGCATTTAAAGCATAGGAAAAGAGGCAGGACGTCGACAATGAAGCACGTGGCCAAAAAGGGCGTATGCGTTTTTTCCTGAATATATTCAGGAAAAAACGCATACGCCCTTTTTGGCCAACCAAGCAAGCATGTTAAAGAAATCTGCACTACAATGAAGTCTCACTGCCCCCCGGTCAAAAGGGCCATCTGAAAAAAGTGTAAAATCCAGAAATGCAGCACAGGCCATGGAGAACAGGGAGCCTTGTTATGCTGATGGGTGGGATGTAAATTGCCAACAGCCACTCTGGAGAAGTGTATGGTGTTTCCTGAAACACCTAAAAAACAAAGCAACGGAGCCTACGGCTCTTCCACTTATGGTCCTATAGCTTATGGAAATTAAAATCAAAAACACACAGCCACCCCAAAGTTTCAGACGGATCTGTTTACAAGAACCTCGTCTACGGTACAAGTTAAATATCCCAGAAAGCGAAAAATGGATAAAGAAGTTGTGGTACGTACGTACAATGGAATATCACTCACCAATGAAATCTATGTCATCTGGCCCGTCGTGGCATAATGAGTGGATTCAGGTACGATGATTCTAAGTGAAATACGTCACACAGAAAATGAAACATCATAAGATGTCACTAATACACGGAATGTAATCTTGGCTACACATGAACTGAATTACAAAACAGAACAGGGTCTCAAATTTAGAAAACCAACTTATGTTTGCTTAAGGGGAAAGGTGAGTTGGGGTGCTGCATAAAACCAGAGATAGAAATTAGCACAGATACCATTCCATATGTCAAATACGTAATAGTCAAGACTTACCCCTTGCTCAACGAAAGGGACTAAACACCCTATATTCAACGCCTAGGAATACACCTGACTAGAAAGAATCTTCAAACCCATGGATTTATATGTCTCCATAAGAGAATCAAGCGTGTGTACAGCTGCATGAAGGCAGCAGAGAAAATCCGATAAATCCTATTATCAAAATGAATTACAAAAACAAAACACAATGACAGTGAAGTAGAGAGCAATTCTTAAATAATTCATTCAGGGCTTGTGATGCAACCTGGATTTACCTCATCTACACCCAGAGCTGAGTGAGACATAAGGTTGGACACATCGGGCTGATAGCATTGGTGAGGTTCGATGAGCAAATGCAGACCACTTGAAGTCATAATATATGGTACACATTCCATGGGTCCCAACTCTCCAGGTTTAAGCGATTCTTCCTTCAGCTAAAGCATGCATGGGAAACCCACAGTATGGTGCACTGTGTGACCGGGAAACGTTTTCAAATGCATCTCAGTTTTTGTCCTCTTTGACTCGGGTTCACAATTCCAGACCCTTTACTAACACTCTCCCCACTTGTAGAGTCAGTGCCTTTAACCTCCTGTTTGGCACAGTTTGCAATTTCTGCGCAAGATGAACAGGAATAGGGAGAACCAATGAGAGACTAGCTGTAGGTGTCTGCACGGGCAAATTTAACACTCATTTCCCACCAGGAAGAGGAATTAACCAAAGGCTCAGCATGCCGTGCCGGAACCAGATTAGGGCCTGAAGCAATCCTGCGGGTTTGGGGCCAGCTCACAAGAAAGCGATTTGAAGAAAGGAGCTCAGGGTCACTGTTATTCAGAAACCTGCATAGTTATAAATGACAGCTATCGTCCAAAAGTATATTGAAGGTAGGCTGCGAAGAGGACTTGAAAGCGGGGAAGAATTGCAGGAAAACGATTTCAGGGGGTAGACTGGAATTGCATTTAAAGCATAGGAAAAGAGGCAGAACGTCGACAATGATGCACTTGGCCAAAAAGGGCGTATGCGTTTTTTCCTGAATATATTCAGGAAAAAACGCATACGACCTTTTTGGCCAACGAAGCAAGCATATTAAAGAAATCTGCACTACAATGAAGTCTCACTGCCCCCCGTCAAAAGGGTCATCTGAAAAAAGTGTAAAATCCAGAAATGCAGCACAGGCCATGGAGAACAGGGAGCCTTGTTATGCTGATGGGTGGGATGTAAATTGCCAAGAGCCACTCTGGAGAAGTGTATGGTGTTTCCTGAAACACCTAAAAAACAAAGCAACGGAGCCTACGGCACTTCCACTTATGGTCCTATAGATTAGGGAAATTAAAATCAAAAACACACAGCCACCCCAAAGTTTCTGACGGCTCTGTTTACAAGAACTTCATCTACGGTACAAGTTAAATATCCCAGAAAGCGAAAAATGGATAAAGAAGTTGTGGTACGTACGTACAATGGAATATCACTCACAAATGAAATCTATTGCATCTGGCCCATCGTGTCATAATGAGTGGATTCAGGTACGATGATTCTAAGTGAAATAAGTCACACAGAAAATGAAACATCATAAGATATCACTAATACACGGAATGTAATCTTGGCTACTCATGAACTGAATTACAAAACAGAACAGGGTCTCAAATTTAGAAAACCAACTTATGTTTGCTTAAGGGGAATGGCGAGTTGGGGTGCTGCATAAAACCAGAGATAGAAATTAGCACAGATACCATTCCATATGTCAAACATGTAATAGTCAAGACCTACCCCTTGCTCAACGAAATGGGCTAAACACCCTATATTCAATGCCTAGGAATACACCTGACTAGTAAGAATCTTCAAACCCATGGATTTATATGTCTCCATAAGAGAATCAAGCGTGTGTACAGCTGCATGAAGGCAGCAGAGACAATCCGATAAAACCCATTATCAAAATGAATTACAAAAACAAAACACAATGACAGTGAAATAGAGAGCAATTCTTAAATAATTCATTCAGGGCTTGTGATGCAACCTGGATTTACCACATCTACACCCAGAGCTGAGTGAGACATAAGGTTGGACACTTCGGGCTGATAGCATTGGTGAGGTTCGATGAGCAAATGCAGACCATTTGAAGTCATACTGCATGGTACCCATTCCATGGGTCCCAACTCTCCAGGTTTAAGCGATTCTTCCTTCAGCTAAAGCATGCATGGGAAACCCACATTATGGTGCACCGTGTGGCCGGGAAACTTTTTCAAATGCATCTCAGTGTTCGTCCCCTTTTACTCGGGTTCACAATTCCAGACCCTTTACTAAAACTCTCCCCACTTGGAGAGTCAGTGCCTTTAACCTCCTGTTTGGCACAGTTTGCAATTTCTGCGCAAGATGAACAGGAATAGGGAGAACCAATGAGAGACTAGCTGTAGGTGTCTGCACGGGCAAATTTAACGCTCATTTCCAACCAGGAAGAGGAATTAACCAAAGGCTCAGCATGCCGTCCCGGAACCAGATTAGGGCCTGAAACAATCCTGCGGGTTTGCGGCCAGCTCACAAGAAAGCGATTTGAAGAAAGGAGCTCAGGGGAACTGTAATTCACAAACCTGCAAAGTTATAAATGACAGCTATAATCCAAAAATATATTGAAGGAAGGCTGCGAAGAGGACTGAAAGCGGGGCAGAATTGCAGGAAAACGATTTCAGGGGGTAGACTGGAATTGCATTTAAAGCATAGGAAAAGAGGCAGAACGTCGACAATGATGCACTCGGCTAAAAAGGGCGTATGAGTTTTTTCCTAAATATATTCAGGAAAAAACGCATACACCCTTTTTGGCCAACCAAGCAAGCATGTTAAAGAAATCTGCACTACAATGAAGTCTCACGGCCCCCCGGTCAAAAGGGCAATCTGAAAAAAGTGTAAAATCCAGAAATGCAGCACAGGCCATGGAGAACAGGGAGCCTTGTTATGCTGATGGGTGGGATGTAAATTGCCAACAGCCACTCTGGAGAAGTGTATGGTGTTTCCTGAAACACCTAAAAAACAAAGCAACGGAGCCTACGGCACTTCCACTTATGCTCCTATAGATTAGGGAAATTAAAATCAAAAACACACAGCCACCCCAAAGTTTCTGACGGCTCTGTTTACAAGAACTTCATCTACGGTACAAGTTTAATATCCCAGAGAGCGAAAAATGGATAAAGAATTTGTGTTACGTATGTACAATGGAATATCACTCTGCAATGAAATCAATGTAATCATTCCCGTCGTGACATAATGAGTGGATTCAGGTACGATGATTCTAAGTGAAGTAAGTCTCACAGAAAATGAAACATCATAAGATATCACTAATACACCGAATGTAATCTTGGCTACACATGAACTGAATTACAAAACAGAACAGGGTCTCAAATTTAGAAAACCAACTTAAGTTTGCTTAAGGGGAAAGTTCAGTTGGGGTGCTGCATAAAAGCAGAGATGGAAATTAGCACAGATACCATTCCATACGTCAAATATGTAATACTCAAGACCTACCCCTTGCTCAACGAAATGGACTAACAACCCTATATTCAATGCCTAGGAATACACCTGACTAGTAAGAATACTCCAACACATGGATTTATATGTCTCCATAAGAGAATCAAGCGTGTGTACAGCTGCATGAAGGAAGCAGAAAAAATCCGATAAATCCCCTTATCAAAATGAATTACAAAAACAAAACACAATGACAGTGAAATAGAGAGCAATTCTTAAATAATTCATTCAGGGCTTGTGATGCAACCTGGATTTACCTCATCTACACCCAGAGCTGAGTGAGACATAACGTTGGACACTTCGGGCTGATAGCATTGGTGAGGTTCGATGAGCAAATGCAGACCCTTTGAAGTCATACTGCATGGGACCCATTCCATGGGTCCCAACTCTCCAGTTTTAAGGGATTCTTCCTTCAGCTAAAACATGCATGGGAAACCCACAGTATGGTGCACCGTGTGACCGGGAAACGTTTTCAAATGCATCTCAGTTTTCGTCCCCTTTTTCTCGGGTTCACAATTCCAGGCCCATTACTATCACTCTCCGCACTTGGAGAGTCAGTGCCTTTAACCTCCTGTTTGGCACAGTTTGCAATTTCTGCGCACGATGAACAGGAATACGGAGAACCAATGAGAGAGTAGCTGTAGGTGTCTGCACGGGCAAATTTAACGATCATTTCCCACCAGGAAGAGGATTTAACGAAACGCTCAGCATGCCGTCCCGGAACCAGATTAGGGCCTGAAGCAATCCTATGGTTATGCAGCCAGCTCAAAAGAAAACGAGTTGAAGAAACGAGCTCAGGGGCACTGTAATTCACAAACATGCAGAGTTATAAATGACAGCTATTGTCCAAAAATATATTGAAGTAAGGACGCGAAGAGGACTTGAAAGTGGGGCAGAATTGCAGGAAACCGATATCAGGAGTTAGACTGAAAATGCATTTAAAGCATCGGAAAAGAGGCAGAACGTTGACAATGATGCACTTGGCTAAAAAGGGCGTATTCGATTTTTCCTGAATATAGTCAGGAAAAAACGCATACACGCTTTTTGGCCAACCAAGCAAGCTTGCAAAGGAAATCTGCACTACAATGAAGTCTCACTTCCCCCTGGTCATAAGGGCCATCTGAAAAAACTGTAAAATCCAGAAAGACAGGACAGGCCATGGAGAAAACGGAGCATTGTTATGCTGATGGGTGGGATGTAAATTGCCAACAGCCACTCTGGAGAAGTGTATGGCGTTTCCTGAAACACCTAAAAAAGAAAGGAACTGAGCCCAGTGCACTTCCACATATGGTCTTTTAGCTTAGAGAAATTAAAATCAGAAAGACGCAGCCACCAAAAACTTTGGGACAGCTCTGTTTAGAACCTTGTCTACCCTACAAGTTAAATATCCCAGAGAGCAAAAAAGGGATAAAGAAGTTGTAGTACTTACGTAAAATGGAATATCACTCAGCAAGGAAATCTATGTCATCAGGCCCAAAGCAGCATAAGGACTGGATTCAGGTACGATGTCTCTAAGTGAAATAAATCACACAGATAAAGAAACCTCATAAGATGTCACTAATACACGGAATGTACACTTGGCTACACATGAACTGAAATACAAAACAGAACAGGGTCTCAAATTTAGAAAACCAACTTATGCTTGCTTATGGGGAAAGGTGAGTTGGGGTGCTGCATAAAAACAGAGATTGAAATTAGCACAGATACCGTTCCATAAGCCAAATACGTAATAGACAAGACCTACTCCTTGCTCAACGAAATGCACTAAACACCGTATATTCAACGCCTAGGAATACAACTGGCTAGTAAGAATCTTCAAACCCATGGATTTATATGTCTCCATAAGAGAATCAAGCGTGTGTACAGCTGCATGAAGGCAGCAGAGAAAATCCGATAAATCCCATTATCAAAATGAATTACAAAAACAAAACACAATGACAGTGAAATAGAGAGCAATTCTTGAATAATTCATTCAGGGCTTGTGATGCAACCTGGATTTACCTCATCTACACCCAGAGCTGAGTGAGACATAAGGTTGGACACTTCGGGCTGATAGCATTGGTGAGGTTCAATGAGCAAATGCAGACCCTTTGAAGTCATACTGCATGGGACCCATTCCATGGGTCCCAACTCTCCAGGTTTAAGCGATTCTTCCTTCAGCTAAAACATGCAGGGGAAACCCACAGTATGGTGCACCGTGTGACAGGGAAACGTTTTCAAATGCATCTCAGATTTCGTTCCCTTTTACTCGGGTTCACAATTCCAGACCCTTTACTAACACTCCCCACTTGGAGAGTCAGTGCCTTTAACCTCCTGTTTGGCACATTTTGCAATTTCTGCGCAAGATGAAGAGGAATAGGGAGAACCAATGAGAGACTAGCTGTAGGTGTCTGCGTAGGCAAATTTAACGCTCATTTCCAACCAGGAAGAGGATTTAACCAAAGGCTCAGCATGCCATTCGGGAACCAGATTAGGGCCTGAAGCAATCCTGCGGGTTTGCGGCCAGCTCACAAGGAAGCGATTGGATGAAAGGAGATCATGGGCACTGTAATTCACAAACCTGCAGAGTTATATATGACAGCTATCATCCAAAAATATATTGAAGGAAGCCTGCGAAGAGGACTTGAAAGCGGGGCAGAATTGCAGGAAAACGATTTCAGGGGGTAGACTGGAATTACATTTAAAGCATAGGACAAGAGGCAGAACGTCGACAATGATGCACTTGGCCAAAAACGGCGTATGCGTTTTTTCCAGAATATATTCAGGAAAAAACGCATACGCCCTTTTTGGCCAACCAAGCAAGCATGTTAAAGAAATCTGCACTACAGTGAAGTCTCACTGCCCCCTGTCAAAACGGCCATCTGAAAAATGTGTAAAATCCAGACAGGCAACACAGGCCATGGAGAACAGGGAGCTCTGTTATGCTGATGGGCGGGATGTAAATTGCCAAGAGCCACACTGGAGAAGTGTATGGTGTTTCCTGAAACACCTAAAAAACAAAGCAACAGAGCCTACGGCACTTCCACTTATGGTCCTATAGCTTAGGGAAATTAAAATCAAAAACACACAGCCACCCCAAAGTTTCAGACGGCTCTGTTTACAAGAACCTCGTCGACGGTACAAGTAAAATATCACAGAAAGCAAAAAATGCATAAAGAATTTGTGGTACGTACGTACATTGTAATATCACTCTCCAATGAAATCTATGGCATCAGGCCCGTCGGGGCATAATGAGTGTATTCAGGTCGATGATTCTAAGTGAAATAAGTCACACAGAAAATGAAACATCATAAGAAATCACTAATACACCGAATGTAATCTTGGCTACACATGAACTGAATTGCAAAACAGAACAGGGTCTCAAATTAAGAAAACCAACTTATGTTTGCTTAAGGGGAAAGGTGAGTTTGGGTGCTGCATAAAACCAGAGATAGAAATTAGCACAGATACCCTTCCATAAGTCAAATATGTAATAGTCAAGATCTACCCCTTGCTCAACGAGATGGTCTAAAAACCCTATATTCAACGCCTAGCAATACACCTGACTAGTAAGAATCTTCAAACCCATGGATTTATATGTCTCTATAAAGGAATCAAGCGTGTGTACAGCTGCATGTATGCAGCAGAGTAAATCCGATAAATACACTTATCAAAATGAATTACAAAAACAAAACACAATGAGAGTGAAATAGAGAGCAATTCTTAAATAATTCATTCAGGGCTTGTGATGCAACCTGGATTTACCTCATCTACACCCAGAGCTGAGTGAGACATAAGGTTGGACACTTCAGCCTGATAGCATTGGTGAGGTTCGATGAGCAAATGCAGACCCTTTGAAGTCATACTGCATGGGACCCATTCCATGGGTCCCAACTCTCCAGGTTTAAGCAATTCTTCCTTCAGCTAAAACATGCATGGGAAACCCACAGTATGGTGCACCGTGTGACCGGGAAACGTTTTCAAATGCATCTCAGTTTTCGTCCCCTTTTACTTGGGTTCACCATTCCAGACCCATTTAACACTCTCCTCACTTGGAGAGCCAGTGCCTTTAACATGCTGTTTGGCACAGTTTGCAATTTCTGCGCAAGATGAACAGGAATAGGGAGAACCAATGAGAGACTACCTGTAGGTGTCTGCACGGGCAAATATAACGCTCATTTCCAACCAGGAAGAGGAATTAACCAAACGCTCAGCATGCCATGCCAGAACCTGATTAGGGCCTGAAGCAATACTGCGGGTTTGCGGCCAGCTCACAAGAAAGTTATTTGAAAAAAGGAGCTCAGGGGCACTGTAATTCACAAACCTGCAGAGTTATAAATGCCAGCTCTCGTCCAAAAATATATTGAAGGAAGGCTGCGAAGAGGACTTGAAAGCGGGGCAGAATTGCAGGAAAACGATTTCAGGGGGTAGACTGGAATTGCATTTAAAGCATAGGAAAAGAGGCAGAACGTCGACAATGATGCACTTGGCCATAAAGGGCGTATGCGTTTTTTCCTGAATATATTCAGGAAAAAACGCGTACGCCCTTTTTGGCCAACCAAGCAAGCATGATAAAGAAATCTGCACTACAATGAAGTCTCACTGCCCCCTGGTCAAAAGGGCCATCTGAACAAAGTGTAAAATACAGAAATGCAGCACAGGCCATGGAGAACATGGAGCCTTGTTATGCTGATGGGCGGGATGTAAATTGCCAACAGCCACTCTGGAGAAGGGTATGGTGTTTCCTGAAACACCTAAAAACAAAGCAACGGAGCCTACGGCACTTCCACTTATGGTCCTATAGCTTAGGGAAATTAAAATCAAAAACACACAGCCACCCCAAAGTGTCGGACGGCTCTGTTTACAAGAACCTCGTCTGCGGTACAAGTTTAATATACCAGAATGTGAAAAATGGATAAAGAAGTTCTGGTAAGTACGTACAAAGGAATACCACTCAGCAATGAAATCAATGTCATCAGGCCCGTCGCGGCATAATGAGTGGATTCAGGTATGATGATTCTAAGTGAAATAAGTCACACAGAAAATGAAACATCACAAGTTATCACTAATACACGGAATGTAAACTTGGCTACACATGAACTGAATTACAAAACAGAACAGGGTCTCAAATTTAGAAAACCAACTTATGTTTGCGTAAGGGGAAAGGTGAGTTGGGGTGCTGCATAAAACCAGAGTTAGAAATTATCACAAATACCATTCCATACGTCAAATACGTAATAGTCAAGACGTACCACTTGCTCAACGAAATGGGCTAAACACCCTATATTCAATGCCTAGGAATACACCTGACTAGTAAGAATCTTCAAACCCATGGATTTATATGTCTCCATAAGAGAATCAAGCGTCTGTACAGCTGCATGAAGGCAGCAGAGAAAATCCGATAAATCCTATTATCAAAATGAATTACAAAAACAAAACACAATGACAGTGAAATAGAGAGCAATTCTTAAATAATTCATTCAGGGCTTGTGATGCAACCTGCATTTACCTCATCCACACCCAGAGCTGTGTGAGACATAAGGTTGGACACTTCGGGCTGATAACATTGGTGAGGTTCGATGAGCAAATGCAGACCATTTGAAGTCATACTGCATGGTACCAATTCCAAGGGTCCCAAATCTCCAGGTTTAAGCGATTCTTCCTTCAGCTAAAACATGCATGGGAAACCCACAGTATGGTACACCGTGTGACCGGGAAACGTTTTCAAATGCATCTCAGTTTTTGTCCCCTTTTACTCGGGTTCACAATTCCAGACCCTTTACTAACACTCTCCCCACTTGGAGAGTCAGTGCCTTTAACCTGCTGTTTGGCACAGTTTGCAAATTCTGCGCAAGATGAACAGGAATAGGGAGAACCAATGAGAGACTAGCTGTAGGTGTCTGCACGGGCAAATTTAATGCTCACTTCCCACCGGGAAGAGGAATTAACCAAAGGCTCAGCATGCCGTGCCGGAAACAGATTAGGGCCTGAAGCAATCCTGCGGGTTTGCGGCCAGCTCACAAGAAAGCGATTTGAAGAAAGGAGCTCAGGGGCACTGTAATTCACAAACCTGCAGAGTTATAAATGACAGCTATTGTCCAAAAATATATTGAAGGAAGGCTGCGAAGAGGACTTGAAAGCGGGGCAGAATTGCAGGACAACGATTTCAGGGGGTAGACTGGAATTGCATTTAAAGCATAGGAAAAGGGGCAGAACGTCAACAATGATGCACTTGGCCTAAAAGGGCGTATGCGTTTTTTCCTGGGTCCCAACTGTCCAGGTTTATGCGATTCTTCCTTCAGCTAAAACATGCATGGGAATCCCACAGTTTGGTGCACCGTGTGACCGGGAAACTTTTTCAAATGCATCTCAGTTTTTGTCCCCTTTTACTCGGGTACACAATTCCAGACCCTTTACTAACACTCTCCCCACTGGGAGAGTCAGTGCCTTTAACATCCTGTTTGGCACAGTTTGCAATTTTTGCGCAAGATGAACAGGAATAAGGAGAACCAATGAGAGACTAGCTGTAGGTGTCTGCACGGGCAAATTTAACGCTCATTTCCAACCAGGAAGAGGAATTAACCAAAGGCTCAGCATGCCGTGCCTGAACCAGATTAGGACCTGAAGCAATCCTGCGGGTTTGCGGCCAGCTCACAAGAAGGCGATTTGAAGAAAGGAGCTCAGGGGCACTGTAATTCACAAACCTGCAGAGTTATAAATGACAGCTATCGTCCAAAAATATATTGAAGGAAGGCTGCGAAGAGGACTTGAAAGCGGGGCAGTATTGCAGGACAACGATTTCAGGGTGCAGACTGGAATTGCATTTAAAGCATAGGAAAAGAGGCAGAACGTCGACAATGATGCACTTGGCCACAAAGGGCGTATGCGTTTTTTCCTGAATATATTCAGGAAAAAACGCATACGCACTTTCTGGCCAACAAAGCAAGCATGTTAAAGAAATCTGCACTAAAATGAAGTCTCACTGCCGCCCGGTCAAAAGGGCCATCTGAAAAAAGTGTAAAATCCAGAAAGGCAGCACAGGCCATGGAGAACAGGGAGCCTTGTTATGCTGATGGGTGGGATGTAAATTGCCAAGAGCCACTCTGGAGAAGTGTATGGTGTTTCCTGAAACACCTAAAAAACAAAGCAACGGAGCCTACGGCACTTCCACTTATGGTCCTATAACTTAGGGAAATTAAAATCAAAAACACACAGCCACCCCAATGTTTCAGACGGCTCTCTTCCCAAGAACCTCGTTTACGGTACAAGTTAAATATCCCAGAAAGCGAAAAATGGATAAAGAAATTGTGGTACGTACGTACAATGGAATATCACTCACCAATGAAATCTATATCATCAGGCCCATCGTGGCATAATGAGTGGATTCAGGTACAATGATTCTAAGTGAAATAAGTCACACAGAAAATGAAACATCATATCACTAATACACGGAATGTAATCTTGGCTACACATGAACTGAATTACAAAACAGAACAGGGTCTCAAATTTTGAAAACCAACTTATGTTTGCTTAAGGGGAAAGGTGAGTTGGGGTGCTGCATAAAACCAGAGATAGAAATTAGCACAGATACCATTCCATACGTCACATACGTAATAGTCAAGACCTACCCCTTGCTGAACGAAATGGGCTAAACACCCTCTATTCAATGCCTAGGAATACACCAGACTAGTAAGAATCTTCAAACCCATGGATTTATATGTCTCCATAAGAGAATCAAGCGTGTGTACAGCTGCATGAAGGCAGCAGAGAAAATCCGATAAATCCTATTATCAAAATGAATTACAAAAACAAAACACAATGACAGTGAAATAGAGAGCAATTCTTAAATAATTCACTCAGGGCTTGTGATGCAACCTGCATTTACCTCATCTACACCCAGAGCTGTGTGAGACATAAGGTTGGACACTTCGGGCTGATAACATTGGTGAGGTTCGATGAGCAAATGCAGACCATTTGAAGTCATACTGCAT
The DNA here is from genome assembly GCF_059928025.1 of Delphinapterus leucas. Classification (NCBI taxonomy): domain Eukaryota; kingdom Metazoa; phylum Chordata; class Mammalia; order Artiodactyla; family Monodontidae; genus Delphinapterus; species Delphinapterus leucas. The sequence continues at coordinate 5,853,476 of NW_028322233.1, forward strand.
GGTACCAATTCCAAGGGTCGCAAATCTCCAGGTTTAAGCGATTCTTCCTTCAGCTAAAACATGCATGGGAAACCCACAGTATGGTACACTGTGTGACCGGGAAACGTTTTCAAATGCATCTCAGTTTCCGTCCCCTTTTACTCGGGTTCACAATTCCAGACCCTTTACTAACACTCTCCCCACTTGGAGAGTCAGTGCCTTTAACCTGCTGTTTGGCACAGTTTGCAAATTCTGCGCAAGATGAACAGGAATAGGGAGAACCAATGAGAGACTAGCTGTAGGTGTCTGCACGGGCAAATTTAACGCTCACTTCCCACCGGGAAGAGGAATTAACCAAAGGCTCAGCCTGCCATGCAGGAACCAGATTATGGCCTGAAGAAATCCTGCGGGTTTGCGGCCAGCTCACAAGAAAGCGATTTGAAGAAAGGAGCTCAGGGGCACTGTAATTCACAAACCTGCAGAGTTATAAATGACAGCTATCGTCCAAAACTATATTGAAGCAAGGCTGCGAAGAGGACTTTAAAGCGGGGCAGAATTGCAGGAAAACGATTTCAGGGGGTAGACTGGAATTGCACTTAAAGCATAGGAAAAGAGGCAGAACGTCAACAATGATGCACTAGGACAAAAAGGGCGTATGCGTTTTTTCCGGAATATATTCAGGAAAAAACGCATACGCCCTTTTGGCAAACCAAGCAAGCATGTTAAAGAAATCTGCACTACAATGAAGTCTCACTGCCCCCCGGTCAAAAGGGCCATCTGAAAAATGTTAAAATCCAGAAATGCAGCACAGACCATGGAGAACAGGGAGCCTTGTTATGCTGATGGGTGGGATGTAAATTGCTAAGAGCCACTCTGAAGAAGTGTATGGTGTTTCCTGAAACACCTAAAAAACAAAGCAACGGAGCCTAAGGCACTTCCACTTATGGTCCTATAGCTTAGGGAAATTAAAATCAAAAACACACAGCCACCCCAAAGTTTCAGACGGCTCTGTTTGCAAGAAACTCGTCTACGGTACAAGTTAAATATCCCAGAAAGCGAAAAATGGATAAAGAAGTTGTGGTACGTACGTACAATGGAATATCACTCACCAATGAAATCTATGTCATTTGAACCGTCGTGGCATAATGAGTGGATTCAGGTACGATGATTCTAAGTGAAATAAGTCACACAGAAAATGAAACATCATAAGATATCACTAATACACGGAATGTAATCTTGGCTACACATGAACTGAATTACAAAACAGAACAGGGTCTCAAATGTAGAAAACCAACTTATGTTTGCTTAAGGGGAAAGGTGAATCAGGGTGCTGCATAAAACCAGAGTTAGAAATTAGCACAGATACCATTCCATACGTCAAATACGTAATAGTCAAGACCTACCCCTTGCTCAACGAAATGGGCTAAACACCCTATATTCAACGCCTAGGAATACCCCTGACTAGTAAGAATCTTCAAACCCATGGATTTATATATCTCCATAAGAGAATCAAGCGTGTGTACAGCTGCATGAAGGCAGCAGAGAAAATCCGATAAATCCTATTATCAAAATGAATTACAAAAACAAAACACAATGGCAGTGAAATAGAGAGCAATTCTTAAATAATTCATTCAGGGCTTGTGATGCAACCTGGATTTACCTCAGCTAAACCCAGAGCTGAGTGAGACATAAGGTTGGACACTTCGGGCTGATAGCATTGGTGAGGTTCGATGAGCAAATGCAGACCAATTGAGTCATACTGCATGGTACCCATTCCATGGGTCCCAACTCTCCAGGTTTAAGCGATTCTTCCTTCAGCTAAAACATGCATGGGAAACCCACAGTATGGTGCATCGTGTGACCGGGAAACGTTTTCAAATGCATCTCAGTTTTCGTCCCCATTTCCTCGGGTTCACAATTCCAGACCCTTTACTAACACTCTCCCCACTTGGAGAGCCAGTGCCTTTAACCTGCTGTTTGGCACAGTTTGCAATTTCTGCGCAAGATGAACAGGAATAGGGAGAACCAATGAGAGACTAGCTGTAGGTGTCTGCACGGGCAAATTTAATGCTCATTTCCCACCAGGAAGAGTAATTAACCAAAGGCTCAGCATGCCGTGCCGGAACAAGATTAGGGCCAGAAGCAATCCTGTGGGTTTGCGGCCAGCTCACAAGAAAGCGATTTGAAGAAAGGAGCTCAGGGGCACTGTAATTCACAAACCTGCAGAGTTATAAATGACAGCTATCGTCCAAAAATATATTGAAGGAAGGCTGCGAAGAGGACTTGAAAGCGGGGCAGAATTGCAGGACAACGATTTCAGGGTGCAGACTGGAATTGCATTTAAAGCATAGGATAAGAGGCAGAACGTCGACAATGATGCACTTGGCCAAAAAGGGCGTATGCGTTTTTTCCGGAATATATTCAGGAAAAAACGCATACGCACTTTCTGGCCAACCAAGCAAGCATGTTAAAGAAATCTGCACTACAATGAAGTCTCACTGCCCCCCGGTCAAAAGGGCCATCTGAAAAAAGTGTAAAATCCAGAAAGGCAGCACAGGCCATGGAGAACAGGGAGCCTTGTTATGCTGATGGGTGGGATGTAAATTGCCAAGAGCCACTCTGGAGAAGTGTATGGTGTTTCCTGAAACACCTAAAAAACAAAGCAACGGAGCCTACGGCACTTCCACTTATGGTCCTATAACTTAGGGAAATTAAAATCAAAAACACACAGCCACCCCAATGTTTCAGACGGCTCTCTTCACAAAAACCTCGTTTATGGTACAAGTTAAATATCCCAGAAAGCGAAAAATGGATAAAGAAATTGTGGTACGTACGTACAATGGAATATCACTCACCAATGAAATCTATATCATCAGGCCCGTCGTGGCATAATGAGTGGATTCAGGTACAATGATTCTAAGTGAAATAAGTCACACAGAAAATGAAACATCATATCACTAATACACGGAATGTAATCTTGGCTACACATGAACTGAATTACAAAACAGTACAGGGTCTCAAATTTTGAAAACCAACTTATGTTTGCTTAAGGGGAAAGGTGAGTTGGGGTGCTGCATAAAACCAGAGATAGAAATTAGCACAGATACCATTCCATACGTCACATACGTAATAGTCAAGACCTACCCCTTGCTGAACGAAATGGGCTAAACACCCTCTATTCAACGCCTAGGAATACACCAGACTAGTAAGAATCTTCAAACCCATGGATTTATATGTCTCCATAAGAGAATCAAGCGTGTGTACAGCTGCATGAAGGCAGCAGAGAAAATCCGATAAATCCTATTATCAAAATGAATTACAAAAACAAAACACAATGACAGTGAAATAGAGAGCAATTCTTAAATAATTCATTCAGGGCTTGTGATGCAACCTGCATTTACCTCATCTACACCCAGAGCTGTGTGAGACATAAGGTTGGACACTTCGGGCTGATAACATTGGTGAGGTTCGATGAGCAAATGCAGACCATTTGAAGTCATACTGCATGGTACCAATTCCAAGGGTCCCAAATCTCCAGGTTTAAGCGATTCTTCCTTCAGCTAAAACATGCATGGGAAACCCACAGTATGGTACACCGTGTGACCGGGAAACGTTTTCAAATGCATCTCAGTTTTCGTCCCCTTTTACTCGGGTTCACAATTCCAGACCCTTTACTAACACTCTCCCCACTTGGAGAGTCAGTGCCTTTAACCTGCTGTTTGGCACAGTTTGCAAATTCTGCGCAAGATGAACAGGAATAGGGAGAACCAATGAGAGACTAGCTGTAGGTGTCTGCACGGGCAAATTTAATGCTCACTTCCCACCGGGAAGAGGAATTAACCAAAGGCTCAGCATGCCGTGCCGGAAACAGATTAGGGCCTGAAGCAATCCTGCGGGTTTGCGGCCAGCTCACAAGAAAGCGATTTGAAGAAAGGAGCTCAGGGGCACTGTAATTCACAAACCTGCAGAGTTATAAATGACAGCTATCGTCCAAAAATATATTGAAGGAAGGCTGCGAAGAGGACTTGAAAGCGGGGCAGAATTGCAGGACAACGATTTCAGGGGGTAGACTGGAATTGCATTTAAAGCATAGGAAAAGGGGCAGAACGTCAACAATGATGCACTTGGCCTAAAAGGGCGTATGAGTTTTTTCCTGGGTCCCAACTGTCCAGGTTTATGCGATTCTTCCTTCAGCTAAAACATGCATGGGAATCCCACAGTTTGGTGCACCGTGTGACCGGGAAACTTTTTCAAATGCATCTCAGTTTTTGTCCCCTTTTACTCGGGTACACAATTCCAGACCCTTTACTAACACTCTCCCCACTGGGAGAGTCAGTGCCTTTAACATCCTGTTTGGCACAGTTTGCAATTTTTGCGCAAGATGAACAGGAATAAGGAGAACCAATGAGAGACTAGCTGTAGGTGTCTGCACGGGCAAATTTAACGCTCATTTCCAACCAGGAAGAGGAATTAACCAAAGGCTCAGCATGCCGTGCCTGAACCAGATTAGGACCTGAAGCAATCCTGCGGGTTTGCGGCCAGCTCACAAGAAGGCGATTTGAAGAAAGGAGCTCAGGGGCACTGTAATTCACAAACCTGCAGAGTTATAAATGACAGCTATCGTCCAAAAATATATTGAAGGAAGGCTGCGAAGAGGACTTGAAAGCGGGGCAGTATTGCAGGACAACGATTTCAGGGTGCAGACTGGAATTGCATTTAAAGCATAGGAAAAGAGGCAGAACGTCGACAATGATGCACTTGGCCACAAAGGGCGTATGCGTTTTTTCCTGAATATATTCAGGAAAAAACGCATACGCACTTTCTGGCCAACAAAGCAAGCATGTTAAAGAAATCTGCACTAAAATGAAGTCTCACTGCCGCCCGGTCAAAAGGGCCATCTGAAAAAAGTGTAAAATCCAGAAAGGCAGCACAGGCCATGGAGAACAGGGAGCCTTGTTATGCTGATGGGTGGGATGTAAATTGCCAAGAGCCACTCTGGAGAAGTGTATGGTGTTTCCTGAAACACCTAAAAAACAAAGCAACGGAGCCTACGGCACTTCCACTTATGGTCCTATAACTTAGGGAAATTAAAATCAAAAACACACAGCCACCCCAATGTTTCAGACGGCTCTCTTCCCAAGAACCTCGTTTACGGTACAAGTTAAATATCCCAGAAAAACGAAAAATGGATAAAGAAATTGTGGTACGTACGTACAATGGAATATCACTCACCAATGAAATCTATATCATCAGGCCCATCGTGGCATAATGAGTGGATTCAGGTACAATGATTCTAAGTGAAATAAGTCACACAGAAAATGAAACATCATATCACTAATACACGGAATGTAATCTTGGCTACACATGAACTGAATTTCAAAACAGAACAGGGTCTCAAATTTTGAAAACCAACTTATGTTTGCTTAAGGGGAAAGGTGAGTTGGGGTGCTGCATAAAACCAGAGATAGAAATTAGCACAGATACCATTCCATACGTCACATACGTAATAGTCAAGACCTACCCCTTGCTGAACGAAATGGGCTAAACACCCTCTATTCAATGCCTAGGAATACACCAGACTAGTAAGAATCTTCAAACCCATGGATTTATATGTCTCCATAAGAGAATCAAGCGTGTGTACAGCTGCATGAAGGCAGCAGAGAAAATCCGATAAATCCTATTATCAAAATGAATTACAAAAACAAAACACAATGACAGTGAAATAGAGAGCAATTCTTAAATAATTCACTCAGGGCTTGTGATGCAACCTGCATTTACCTCATCTACACCCAGAGCTGTGTGAGACATAAGGTTGGACACTTCGGGCTGATAACATTGGTGAGGTTCGATGAGCAAATGCAGACCATTTGAAGTCATACTGCATGGTACCAATTCCAAGGGTCGCAAATCTCCAGGTTTAAGCGATTCTTCCTTCAGCTAAAACATGCATGGGAAACCCACAGTATGGTACACTGTGTGACCGGGAAACGTTTTCAAATGCATCTCAGTTTCCGTCCCCTTTTACTCGGGTTCACAATTCCAGACCCTTTACTAACACTCTCCCCACTTGGAGAGTCAGTGCCTTTAACCTGCTGTTTGGCACAGTTTGCAAATTCTGCGCAAGATGAACAGGAATAGGGAGAACCAATGAGAGACTAGCTGTAGGTGTCTGCACGGGCAAATTTAACGCTCACTTCCCACCGGGAAGAGGAATTAACCAAAGGCTCAGCCTGCCATGCAGGAACCAGATTATGGCCTGAAGAAATCCTGCGGGTTTGCGGCCAGCTCACAAGAAAGCGATTTGAAGAAAGGAGCTCAGGGGCACTGTAATTCACAAACCTGCAGAGTTATAAATGACAGCTATCGTCCAAAACTATATTGAAGCAAGGCTGCGAAGAGGACTTTAAAGCGGGGCAGAATTGCAGGAAAACGATTTCAGGGGGTAGACTGGAATTGCACTTAAAGCATAGGAAAAGAGGCAGAACGTCAACAATGATGCACTAGGACAAAAAGGGCGTATGCGTTTTTTCCGGAATATATTCAGGAAAAAACGCATACGCCCTTTTGGCAAACCAAGCAAGCATGTTAAAGAAATCTGCACTACAATGAAGTCTCACTGCCCCCCGGTCAAAAGGGCCATCTGAAAAATGTTAAAATCCAGAAATGCAGCACAGACCATGGAGAACAGGGAGCCTTGTTATGCTGATGGGTGGGATGTAAATTGCTAAGAGCCACTCTGAAGAAGTGTATGGTGTTTCCTGAAACACCTAAAAAACAAAGCAACGGAGCCTAAGGCACTTCCACTTATGGTCCTATAGCTTAGGGAAATTAAAATCAAAAACACACAGCCACCCCAAAGTTTCAGACGGCTCTGTTTGCAAGAAACTCGTCTACGGTACAAGTTAAATATCCCAGAAAGCGAAAAATGGATAAAGAAGTTGTGGTACGTACGTACAATGGAATATCACTCACCAATGAAATCTATGTCATTTGGCCCGTCGTGGCATAATGAGTGGATTCAGGTACGATGATTCTAAGTGAAATAAGTCACACAGAAAATGAAACATCATAAGATATCACTAATACACGGAATGTAATCTTGGCTACACATGAACTGAATTACAAAACAGAACAGGGTCTCAAATTTAGAAAACCAACTTATGTTTGCTTAAGGGGAAAGGTGAATCAGGGTGCTGCATAAAACCAGAGTTAGAAATTAGCACAGATACCATTCCATACGTCAAATACGTAATAGTCAAGACCTACCCCTTGCTCAACGAAATGGGCTAAACACCCTATATTCAACGCCTAGGAATACCCCTGACTAGTAAGAATCTTCAAACCCATGGATTTATATATCTCCATAAGAGAATCAAGCGTGTGTACAGCTGCATGAAGGCAGCAGAGAAAATCCGATAAATCCTATTATCAAAATGAATTACAAAAACAAAACACAATGGCAGTGAAATAGAGAGCAATTCTTAAATAATTCATTCAGGGCTTGTGATGCAACCTGGATTTACCTCAGCTAAACCCAGAGCTGAGTGAGACATAAGGTTGGACACTTCGGGCTGATAGCATTGGTGAGGTTCGATGAGCAAATGCAGACCAATTGAGTCATACTGCATGGTACCCATTCCATGGGTCCCAACTCTCCAGGTTTAAGCGATTCTTCCTTCAGCTAAAACATGCATGGGAAACCCACAGTATGGTGCACCGTGTGACCGGGAAACGTTTTCAAATGCATCTCAGTTTTCGTCCCCATTTCCTCGGGTTCACAATTCCAGACCCTTTACTAACACTCTCCCCACTTGGAGAGCCAGTGCCTTTAACCTGCTGTTTGGCACAGTTTGCAATTTCTGCGCAAGATGAACAGGAATAGGGAGAACCAATGAGAGACTAGCTGTAGGTGTCTGCACGGGCAAATTTAATGCTCATTTCCCACCAGGAAGAGGAATTAACCAAAGGCTCAGCATGCCGTGCCGGAACCAGATTAGGGCCTGAAGCAATCCTGCGGGTTTGCGGCCAGCTCACAAGAAAGCGATTTGAAGAAAGGAGCTCAGGGGCACTGTAATTCATGAACCTGCAGAGTTATAAATGACAGCTCTCGTCCAAAAATATACTGAAGGAAAGCTGCGAAGAGGACTTGAAAGCGGGGCAGAATTGCAGGAAAACGATTTCATTGGGTAGAATGGAATTGCATTTAAAGCATAGGAAAAGAGGCAGAACGTCGACAATGATGCACTTGGCCAAAAAGGGTGTATGCGTTTTTTCCTGAATATATTCAGGAAAAAACGCTTACACACTTTTTGGCCAACCAAGCAAGCATGTTAAATGAACCTGCACTACAATGAAGTCTCACTGCCCCCCGGTCAAAAGGGCCATCTGAAAAAAGTGGAAAATCCAGAAATGCAGCACAGGCCATGGAGAACAGGGAGCCTTGTTATGCTGATGGGTGGGATGTAAATTGCCAAGAGCCACTCTGGAGAAGTGTATGGTGTTTCCTGAAACACCTAAAAAACAAAGCAACAGAGCCTCCGGCACTTCCACTTATTGTCCTATAGCTTATGGAAATTAAAATCAAAAACACACAGCCACCCCAAAGTTTCAGACGGCTCTGTTTACAAGAAACTCGTCTACGGTACAAGTTAAATATCCCAGAAAGCGAAAAATGGATAAAGAAGTTGTGGTACGTTCGTACAATGGAATATCACTCACCAATGAAATCTATGTCATCTGGCCCGTCGTGGCATAATGAGTGGATTCAGGTACGATGATTCTAAGTGAAATAAGTCACACAGAAAATGAAACATCATAAGATGTCACTAATACACGGAATGTAATCTTGGCTACACATGAACTGAATTACAAAACAGAACAGGGTCTCAAATTTAGAAAACCAACTTATGTTTGCTTAAGGGGAAAGGTGATTTGCGGTGCTGCATAAAACCAGAGATAGCAATTAGCACAGATACCATTCCACACGTCAAATATGTAATAGTCAAGACCTACCCCTTGCTCAACGAAATGGGCTAAACACCCTATATTCAACGCCTAGGAATACAACTGACTAGTTTGAATCTTCAAACCCATGGATTTATATGTCTCCATAAGAGAATCAAGCGTGTGTACAGCTGCATGAAGGCAGCAGAGAAAAGCCGATAAATCCCATTATCAAAATGCATTAAAAAAACAAAACACAATGACAGTGAAATAGAGAGCAATTCTTAAATAATTCATTCAGGGCTTGTGATGCAACCTGGATTTACCTCATCTACACCCAGAGCTGAGTGAGACATAAGGTTGGACACTTCGGGCTGATAGCATTGGTGAGGTTCGATGAGCAAATGCAGACCATTTGAAGTCATGCTTCATGGAACCCACTGCAAGGGTCCCAACTCTCCAGGTTTAAGCGATTCTTCCTTCAGCTAAAACATGCATGGGAAACCCACAGTATGGTGCACCGTGTGACCAGGAAACGTTTTCAAATGCATCTCAGTTTTCGTCACCTTTTACTCGGGTTCACCATTCCAGACCCTTTTAACACTCTCCTCACTTGGAGAGCCAGTGCCTTTAACCTGCTGTTTGGCACAGTTTGCAATTTCTGCGCAAGATGAACAGGAATAGGGAGAACGAATGAGAGACCAGCTGTAGGTGTCTGCACGGGCAAATTTAACGCTCATTTCCAACCAGGAAGAGGAATTAACAAAAGGCTCAGCATGCCGTGCCGGAACAAGATTAGGGCCTGAAGCAATCCTGCGGGTTTGCGGCCAGCTCACAAGAAAGCGATTTGAAGAAAGGAGCTCAGGGGCACTGTAATTCACAAACCTGCAGAGTTATAAATGACAGCTATCGTCCAAAAATATATTGAAGGAAGGCTGCGAAGAGGACTTGAAAGCGGGGCAGAATTGCAGGAAAACGATTTCAGAGGTTAGGCTGGAATTGCATTTAAAGCATAGGAAAAAAGGCAGAACGTCGACAATGATGCACTTGGCCAAAAAGGGCGTATGCGTTTTTTCCTGAATATATTCAGGAAAAAACGCATACGCCCTTTTTGGCCAACCAAGCAAGCATGTTAAAGAAATCTGCACTACAATGAAGTCTCACTGCCCCCCGGTCAAAAGGGCCATCTGAAAAAAGTGTAAAATCCAGAAATGCAGCACAGGCCATGGAGAACAGGGAGCCTTGTTATGCTGATGGGTGGGATGTAAATTGCCAAGAGCCACTCTGGAGAAGTGTATGGTGTTTCCTAGAACACCTAAAAAACAAAGCAACGGAGCCTACGGCACTTCCACTTATGGTCCTATAGCTTAGGGAAATTAAAATCAAAAACACACAGCCACCCCAAACTTTCAGACGGCTCTGTTTACAAGAACCTCGTCTACGGTACAAGTTAAATATCCCAGAAAGCGAAAAATGGATAAAGAAGTTGTGGTACGTACGTACAATGGAATATCACTCACCAATGAAATCTATGTCATCTGGCCCGTCGTGGCATAATGAGTGGATTCAGGTACGATGATTCTAAGTGAAATAAGTCCCACAGAAAATGAAACATCATAAGATATCACTAATACACCGAATGTAAACTTGGCTACACATGAACTGAATTACAAAACAGAACAGGGTCTCAAATTTAGAAAACCAACTTATGTTTGCTTAAGGGGAAAGGTGAGTTGTGGTGCTGCATAAAACCAGAGATAGAAATTAGCACAGATACCATTCCATGCGTCAAATATGTAACAGTCAGGACCTACCCCTTGCTCAACGAAATGGGCTACATACCTTATATTCAACACCAAGGAATACACCTGACTAGAAAGAATTTTCAAACCCATGGATTTATATGTCTCCATAAGAGAATCAAGCGTGTGTACAGCTGCATGAAGGCAGCAGAGAAAATCCGATAAATCCCATTATCAAAATGAATTACAAAAACTAAACACAATGACAGTGAAATAGAGAGCAATTCTTAAATAATTCATTCAGGGCTTGTGATGCAACCTGGATTTACCTCATCTACACCCAGAGCTGTGTGAGACATAAGGTTGGACACTTCGGACTGATAGCATTGGTGAGGTTCGATGAGCAAATGCAGACCATTTGAAGTCATACTGCATGGTACCCATTCCATGGGTCCCAACTCTCCAGGTTTAAGCGATTCTTCCTTCAGCTAAAGCATGCATGGGAAACCCACAGTATGGTGCACTGTGTTACTGGGAAACGTTTTCAAATGCATCTCAGTTTTCGGCCCCTTTTACTCGGGTTCACAATTCCAGACCCTTTACTAACACTCTCCCCACTTGGAGAGTCTGTGGCTTTAACCTGCTGTTTGGCACAGTTTGCAATTTCTGCGCAAGATGAACAGGAATAGGGAGAACAAATGAGAGACTAGCTGTAGGTGTCTGCACGGGCAAATTTAATGCTCATTTCCAACCAGGAAGAGGAATTAACCAAAGGCTCAGCATGCCATGCCGGAACGAGATTCGGGCCTGAAGCATTCCTGCGGGTCTGCGGCCAGCTCACAAGAAAGCGATTTGAAGAATGGAGCTCAGGGGCACTGTAATTCACAAACCTGCAGAGTTATAAATGACAGCTATCGTCCAAAAATATATTGAAGGAAGGCTGCGAAAAGGGCTTGAAAGCGGGGCAGAATTGCAGGAAAACGATTTCAGGGGGTAGACTGGAATTGCATTTAAAGCATAGGAAAAGAGGCAGAACGTCGACAATGATGCACTTGGCCAAAAAGGGCGTATGCGTTTTATCCTGAATATATTCAGGAAAAAACGCATACGCCCTTTTTGGCCAACCAAGCAAGCATGTTAAAGAAATCTGCACTACAATGAAGTCTCACTGCCCCCCGGTCAAAAGGGCCATCTGAAAAAAGTGTAAAACCCAGAAAGGCAGCACAGGCCACGGAGAACAGGGAGCCTTGTTATGCTGATGGGCGGGATGTAAATTACTAACAGCCACTCTGGAGAAGTGTATGGTATTTCCTGGAACACCTAAAAAACAAAGCAATGGAGCCTACGGCAATTCCACTTATGGTCCTATAGCTTAGGGAAATTAAAATCAAAAACTCACAGCCACCCCAAAGTTTCGGACGGCTCTGTTTACAAGAACCTCGTCTACGGTACAAGTTAAATATCCCAGAATGTAAAAAATTGATAAAAAGTTGTGGTACGTACGTACAATGGAATATCACTGAGCAATGAAATCTATGTCATCCGGCCCGTCGCGGCATAATGAGTGGATTCAGGTACCATGATTCTAACTGAAATAAGTCACACAGAAAATTAAACATCATAAGATATCACTAATACACGGAATGTAAACTTGGCTACACATGAACTGAATTACAAAACAGAACAGGGCCTCAAATTTAGAAAACCAACTTATGCTTGCTTAAGGGGAAAGGTGAGTTGGGGTGCTGCATAAAACCAGAGATAGAAATTAGCACAGATACCATTCCATTCATCAAATATGTAATAGTCAAGACCTACCCCTTGCTCAACGAAATGGACAAAACACGCCATATTCAACGCCTAGGAATACACCTGACTAGTAAGAATCTTCAAACCCATGGATTTATATGTCTCCATAAGAGAATGAAGCGTGTGTACAGCGGCATGAATGCAGCAGAGAAAATCCGATAAATCCCACTATCAAAATATATTACAAAAACAAAACACAAGGACAGTGAAATAGAGAGCAATTCTTAAATAATTCATTCAGGGATTGTGATGCAACCTGGATTTACCACATCTACACCCAGAGCTGAGTGAGACATAAGGTTGGACACTTCGGGCTGATAGCATTGGTGAGGTTCAGTGAGCAAATGCAGACACTTTGAAGTCATACTGCATGGTACCCATTCCATGGGCCCCAACTCTCCAGGTTTAAGGGATTCTTCCTTCAGCTAAAACATGCATGGGAAACCCACAGTATGGTGCACCGTGTGACCGGCAAACGTTTTCAAATGCATCTCAGTTTTCCTCCCCTTTTACTCGGGTTCACCATTCCAGACCCTTTACTAACACTCTCCCTACTTGGAGAGTCAGTGCTTTAACCTCCTCTTTGGCACAGTTTGCAATTTCTGCTCAAGATGAACAGGAATAGGGAGAACCAATGAGAGACTAGCTGTAGGTGTCTGCACGGGCAAATTTAATACTCATTTCCCGCCAGGAAGAGGAAATAACCTAAGGCTCAACATGCCGTGCTGGAAGCAGATTAGGGCCTGAAGCAATCCAGCGGGTTTGCGGCCAGCTAACAAGATAGCGAGTTGAATAAAGGAGCTCAGGGACACTGTAACTCACAAACCTGCAGAGTTATAAATGACAGCTATCGTCCAAAAATATACTGAAGGAAGGCTGCGAAGAGAACTTGTAAGCGGGGCAGAATTGCAGGAAAATGATTTCAGGGGGTAGACGGGAATTGCATTTAAAGCATAGGAAAAGAGGCAGAACGTCGACAATGATGCTCTTGGCCAAAAAGGGCGTATGCGTTTTTTCCTGAATATATTCAGGAAAAAACGCATACGCCCTTTTTGGCCAACCAAGCAAGCATGTTAAAGAAATCTGCACTACAATGAAGTCTCACTGCCCCCCGGTCAAAAGGGCCATCTGAAAAAAGTGTAAAATCCAGAAAGGCAGCACAGGCCATGGAGAACAGGGAGCCTTGTTATGCTATTGGGCGGGATGTAAATTACTAACAGCCACTCTGGAGAAGTGTATGGTATTTCCTGGAACACCTAAAAAACAAAGCAACGGAGCCTACGGCAATTCCACTTATGGTCCTATAGCTTAGGGAAATTAAAATCAAAAACTCACAGCCACCCCAAAGTTTCGGACGGCTCTGTTTACAAGAACCTCGTCTACGGTACAAGTTAAATATCCCAGAATATGAAAAATTGATAAAGAAGTTGTGGTACGTACATACAATGGAATATCACTGAGCAATGAAATCTATGTCATCCGGCCCGTCGCGGCATAATGAGTGGATTCAGGTACCATGATTCTAACTGAAATAAGTCACACAGAAAAAGAAACATCATAAGATATCACTAATACACGGAATGTAAACTTGGCTACACATGAACTGAATTACAAACAGAACAGGGTCTCAAATTTAGAAAACCAACTTATGCTTGCTTAAGGGGAAAGGTGAGTTGGGGTGCTGCATAAAACCAGAGATAGAAATTAGCACAGATACCATTCCATTCGTCAAATATGTAATAGTCAAGACCTACCAATTGCTCAACGAAATGGACAAAACACGCCATATTCAACGCCTAGGAATACACCTGACTAGAAAGAATCTTCAAACCCATGGATTTATATGTCTCCATAAGAGAATGAAGCGTGTGTACAGCGGCATGAATGCAGCAGAGAAAATCCGATAAATCCCATTATCAAAATGAATTACAAAAACAAAACACAAGGACAGTGAAATAGGGAGCAATTCTTAAATAATTCATTCAGGGCTTGTGATGCAACCTGGATTTACCTCAGCTAAACCCAGAGCTGAGTGAGACATAAGGTTGGACACTTCGGGCTGATAGCATTGGTGAGGTTCGATGAGCAAATGCAGACCAATTGAGTCATACTGCATGGTACCCATTCCATGGGTCCCAACTCTCCAGGTTTAAGCGATTCTTCCTTCAGCTAAAACATGCATGGGAAACCCACAGTATGGTGCACCGTGTGACTGGGAAACGTTTTCAAATGCATCTCAGTTTTCGTCCCCATTTCCTCGGGTTCACAATTCCAGACCCTTTACTAACACTCTCCCCACTTGGAGAGCCAGTGCCTTTAACCTGCTGTTTGGCACAGTTTGCAATTTCTGCGCAAGATGAACAGGAATAGGGAGAACCAATGAGAGACTAGCTGTAGGTGTCTGCACGGGCAAATTTAATGCTCATTTCCCACCAGGAAGAGTAATTAACCAAAGGCTCAGCATGCCGTGCCGGAACAAGATTAGGGCCAGAAGCAATCCTGTGGGTTTGCGGCCAGCTCACAAGAAAGCGATTTGAAGAAAGGAGCTCAGGGGCACTGTAATTCACAAACCTGCAGAGTTATAAATGACAGCTATCGTCCAAAAATATATTGAAGGAAGGCTGCGAAGAGGACTTGAAAGCGGGGCAGAATTGCAGGACAACGATTTCAGGGTGCAGACTGGAATTGCATTTAAAGCATAGGATAAGAGGCAGAACGTCGACAATGATGCACTTGGCCAAAAAGGGCGTATGCGTTTTTTCCGGAATATATTCAGGAAAAAACGCATACGCACTTTCTGGCCAACCAAGCAAGCATGTTAAAGAAATCTGCACTACAATGAAGTCTCACTGCCCCCCGGTCAAAAGGGCCATCTGAAAAAAGTGTAAAATCCAAAAAGGCAGCACAGGCCATGGAGAACAGGGAGCCTTGTTATGCTGATGGGTGGGATGTAAATTGCCAAGAGCCACTCTGGAGAAGTGTATGGTGTTTCCTGAAACACCTAAAAAACAAAGCAACGGAGCCTACGGCACTTCCACTTATGGTCCTATAACTTAGGGAAATTAAAATCAAAAACACACAGCCACCCCAATGTTTCAGACGGCTCTCTTCACAAAAACCTCGTTTACGGTACAAGTTAAATATCCCAGAAAGTGAAAAATGGATAAAGAAATTGTGTTACGTACGTACAATGGAATATCACTCACCAATGAAATCTATATCATCAGGCCCGTCGTGGCATAATGAGTGGATTCAGGTACAATGATTCTAAGTGAAATAAGTCACACAGAAAATGAAACATCATATCACTAATACACGGAATGTAATCTTGGCTACACATGAACTGAATTACAAAACAGTACAGGGTCTCAAATTTTGAAAACCAACTTATGTTTGCTTAATGGGAAAGGTGAGTTGGGGTGCTGCATAAAACCAGAGATAGAAAGTAGCACAGATACCATTCCATACGTCACATACGTAATAGTCAAGACCTACCCCTTGCTGAACGAAATGGGCTAAACACCCTCTATTCAACGCCTAGGAATACACCAGACTAGTAAGAATCTTCAAACCCATTGATTTATATGTCTCCATAAGAGAATCAAGCGTGTGTACAGCTGCATGAAGGCAGCAGAGAAAATCCGATAAATCCTATTATCAAAATGAATTACAAAAACAAAACACAATGACAGTGAAATAGAGAGCAATTCTTAAATAATTCATTCAGGGCTTGTGATGCAACCTGCATTTACCTCATCTACACCCAGAGCTGTGTGAGACATAAGGTTGGACACTTCGGGCTGATAACATTGGTGAGGTTCGATGAGCAAATGCAGACCATTTGAAGTCATACTGCATGGTACCAATTCCAAGGGTCCCAAATCTCCAGGTTTAAGCGATTCTTCCTTCAGCTAAAACATGCATGGGAAACCCACAGTATGGTACACCGTGTGACCGGGAAACGTTTTCAAATGCATCTCAGTTTTCGTCCCCTTTTACTCGGGTTCACAATTCCAGACCCTTTACTAACACTCTCCCCACTTGGAGAGTCAGTGCCTTTAACCTGCTGTTTGGCAAAGTTTGCAAATTCTGCGCAAGATGAACAGGAATAGGGAGAACCAATGAGAGACTAGCTGTAGGTGTCTGCACGGGCAAATTTAATGCTCACTTCCCACCGGGAAGAGGAATTAACCACAGGCTCAGCATGCCATGCCGGAACCAGATTATGGCCTGAAGCAATCCTGCGGGTTTGCGGCCAGCTCACAAGAAAGCGATTTAAAGAAAGGAGCTCAGGGGCACTGTAATTCACAAACCTGCAGAGTTATAAATGACAGGTATCGTCCAAAACTATATTGAAGCAAGGCTGCGAAGAGGACTTGAAAGCGGGGCAGAATTGCAGGAAAACGATTTCAGGGGGTAGACAGGAATTGCACTTAAAGCATAGGAAAAGAGGAAGAACGTCAACAATGATGCACTTGGACAAAAAGGGCGTATGCGTTTTTTCCAGAATATATTCAGGGAAAAACGCATACGCCCTTTTGGCAAACCAAGCAAGCATGTTAAAGAAATCTGCACTACAATGAAGTCTCACTGCCCCCCAGTCAAAAGGGCCATCTGAAAAAAGTGTAAAATCCAGAAAGGCAGTACAGGCCATGGAGAACAGGGACCCTTGTTATGCTGATGGGTGGGATGTAAATTGCCAAGAGCCACTCTGGAGAAGTGTATGGTGTTTCCTGAAACACCTAAAATACAAAGCAAGAGAGCCTACGGCACTTCCACTTATGGTCCTATAGCTTTGAGAAATTAAAATCAAAAACACACAGCCACCCCAAAGTTTCAGACGGCTCTCTTCACAAGAACCTCGTCTACGGTACAAGTTAAATATCCCAGAAAGGGAAAAATGGATAAAGAAATTGTGGTACATACGTACAATGGAATATCACTCACCAATGAAATCTATATCATCAGGCCCGTCATGGCATAATGAGTGGATTCAGGTACAATGGTTCTAAGTGAAATAAGTCACACAGAAAATGAAACATCATATCACTAATACACGGAATGTAAACTTGGCTACACATGAACTGAATTACAAAACAGAACAAGGTCTCAAATTTAGAAAACCAACTTATGTTTGCGTAAGGGGAAAGGTGAGTTGGGGTGCTGCATAAAACCAGAGTTAGAAATTTGCACAGATACCATTCCATATGTCAAATACGTAACAGTCAAGACGTACCACTTGCTCAACGAAATGGGCTAAACACCCTATATTCAACGCCTAGGAATACACCTTACTAGTAAGAATCTGCAAACCCATGGATTTATATGTCTCCATAAGAGAATCAAGCGTGTGTAGAGCTGCATGAAGGCAGCAGAGAAAATCCGATAAATCCTATTATCAAAATGAATTACAAAAACAAAACACAATGACAGTGAAATAGAGAGCAATTCTTAAATAATTCATTCAGGGCTTGTGATGCAACCTGGATTTACCTCATCTAAACCCATAGCTGAGTGAGACATAAGGTTGGACACTTCGGGCTGATAGCATTGGTGAGGTTCGATGAGCAAATGCAGACCATTTGAAGTCATACTGCATGGTACCCATTCCATGGGTCCCAACTCTCCAGGTTTAAGCGATTCTTCCTTCAGCTAAAGCATGCATGGGAAACCCACAGTATGGTGCACCGTGTGACCGGGAAACGTTTTAAATGCATCTCAGTTTTTGTCCCCTTTTACTCGGGTTCACAATTCCAGACCCTTTACTAACACTCTCCCCACTTGGAGAGTCAGTGCCTTTAACCTCCTGTTTGGCACAGTTTGCAATTTTTGCGCAAGATGAACAGGAATAAGGAGAACCAATGAGAGACTAGCTGTAGGTGTCTGCACGGGCAAATTTAACGCTCATTTCCAACCAGGAAGAGGAATTAACCAAAGGCTCAGCATGCCGTGCCAGAACCAGATTAGGGCCTGAAGCAATCCTGTGGGTTTGCGGCCAGCTCACAAGAAAGCGATTTGAAGAAAGGAGCTCAGGGGCACTGTAATTCACAAACCTGCAGAGTTATAAATGACAGCTATCGTCCAAAAATATATTGAAGGAAGGCTGCGAAGAGGACTTGAATGCGGGGCAGAATTGCAGGAAAACGATTTCAGGGGGTAGACTGGAATTGCATTTAAAGCATAGGAAAAGAGGCAGAACGTCGACAATGATGCACTTGGCCAAAAAGGGCGTATGCGTTTTTTCCTGAATATATTCAGGAAAAAACGGATACGCACTTTTTGGCCAACCAAGCAAGCATGTTAAAGAAATCTGCACTACAATGAAGTCTCACTGCCCCCCGGTCAAATGGGCCATCTGAAAAAAGTGTAAAATCCAGAAATGCAGCACAGGCCATGGAGAACAGGGAGCCTTGTTATGCTGATGGGTGGGATGTAAATTGCCAAGAGCCACTCTGGAGAAGTGTATGGTGTTTCCTGAAACACCTAAAAAACAAAGCAACAGAGCCTCCGGCACTTCCACTTATTGTCCTATAGCTTATGGAAATTAAAATCAAAAACACACAGCCACCCCAAAGTTTCAGACGGCTCTGTTTACAAGAAACTCGTCTACGGTACAAGTTAAATATCCCAGAAAGCGAAAAATGGATAAAGAAGTTGTGGTACGTTCGTACAATGGAATATCACTCACCAATGAAATCTATGTCATCTGGCCCGTCGTGGCATAATGAGTGGATTCAGGTACGATGTTTCTAAGTGAAATAAGTCACACAGAAAATGAAACATCATAAGATGTCACTAATACACGGAATGTAATCTTGGCTACACATGAACTGAATTACAAAACAGAACAGGGTCTCAAATTTAGAAAACCAACTTATGTTTGCTTAAGGGGAAAGGTGATTTGCGGTGCTGCATAAAACCAGAGATAGAAATTAGCACAGATACCATTCCACACGTCAAATATGTAATAGTCAAGACCTACCCCTTTCTCAACGAAATGGGCTAAACACCCTATATTCAACGCCTAGGAATACAACTGACTAGTTTGAATCTTCAAACCCATGGATTTATATGTCTCCATAAGAGAATCAAGCGTGTGTACAGCTGCATGAAGGCAGCAGACAAAAGCCGATAAATCCCATTATCAAAATGCATTAAAAAAACAAAACACAATGACAGTGAAATAGAGAGCAATTCTTAAATAATTCATTCAGGGCTTGTGATGCAACCTGGATTTACCTCATCTACACCCAGAGCTGAGTGAGACATAAGGTTGGACACTTCGGGCTGATAGCATTGGTGAGGTTCGATGAGCAAATGCAGACCATTTGAAGTCATGCTTCATGGAACCCACTGCAAGGGTCCCAACTCTCCAGGTTTAAGCGATTCTTCCTTCAGCTAAAACATGCATGGGAAACCCACAGTATGGTGCACCGTGTGACCAGGAAACGTTTTCAAATGCATCTCAGTTTTCGTCACCTTTTACTCGGGTTCACCATTCCAGACCCTTTTAACACTCTCCTCACTTGGAGAGCCAGTGCCTTTAACCTGCTGTTTGGCACAGTTTGCAATTTCTGCGCAAGATGAACAGGAATAGGGAGAACGAATGAGAGACCAGCTGTAGGTGTCTGCACGGGCAAATTTAACGCTCATTTCCAACCAGGAAGAGGAATTAACAAAAGGCTCAGCATGCCGTGCCGGAACAAGATTAGGGCCTGAAGCAATCCTGCGGGTTTGCGGCCAGCTCACAAGAAAGCGATTTGAAGAAAGGAGCTCAGGGGCACTGTAATTCACAAACCTGCAGAGTTATAAATGACAGCTATCGTCCAAAAATATATTGAAGGAAGGCTGCGAAGAGGACTTGAAAGCGGGGCAGAATTGCAGGAAAACGATTTCAGAGGTTAGGCTGGAATTGCATTTAAAGCATAGGAAAAAAGGCAGAACGTCGACAATGATGCACTTGGCCAAAAAGGGCGTATGCGTTTTTTCCTGAATATATTCAGGAAAAAACGCATACGCCCTTTTTGGCCAACCAAGCAAGCATGTTAAAGAAATCTGCACTACAATGAAGTCTCACTGCCCCCCGGTCAAAAGGGCCATCTGAAAAAAGTGTAAAATCCAGAAATGCAGCACAGGCCATGGAGAACAGGGAGCCTTGTTATGCTGATGGGTGGGATGTAAATTGCCAAGAGCCACTCTGGAGAAGTGTATGGTGTTTCCTAGAACACCTAAAAAACAAAGCAACGGAGCCTACGGCACTTCCACTTATGGTCCTATAGCTTAGGGAAATTAAAATCAAAAACACACAGCCACCCCAAACTTTCAGACGGCTCTGTTTACAAGAACCTCGTCTACGGTACAAGTTAAATATCCCAGAAAGCGAAAAATGGATAAAGAAGTTGTGGTACGTACGTACAATGGAATATCACTCACCAATGAAATCTATGTCATCTGGCCCGTCGTGGCATAATGAGTGGATTCAGGTACGATGATTCTAAGTGAAATAAGTCCCACAGAAAATGAAACATCATAAGATATCACTAATACACCGAATGTAAACTTGGCTACACATGAACTGAATTACAAAACAGAACAGGGTCTCAAATTTAGAAAACCAACTTATGTTTGCTTAAGGGGAAAGGTGAGTTGTGGTGCTGCATAAAACCAGAGATAGAAATTAGCACAGATACCATTCCATGCGTCAAATATGTAACAGTCAGGACCTACCCCTTGCTCAACGAAATGGGCTACACACCTTATATTCAACACCAAGGAATACACCTGACTAGAAAGAATTTTCAAACCCATGGATTTATATGTCTCCATAAGAGAATCAAGCGTGTGTACAGCTGCATGAAGGCAGCAGAGAAAATCCGATAAATCCCATTATCAAAATGAATTACAAAAACTAAACACAATGACAGTGAAATAGAGAGCAATTCTTAAATAATTCATTCAGGGCTTGTGATGCAACCTGGATTTACCTCATCTACACCCAGAGCTGAGTGAGACATAAGGTTGGACACTTCGGACTGATAGCATTGGTGAGGTTCGATGAGCAAATGCAGACCATTTGAAGTCATACTGCATGGTACCCATTCCATGGGTCCCAACTCTCCAGGTTTAAGCGATTCTTCCTTCAGCTAAAGCATGCATGGGAAACCCACATTATGGTGCACTGTGTTACTGGGAAACGTTTTCAAATGCATCTCAGTTTTCGGCCCCTTTTACTCGGGTTCACAATTCCAGACCCTTTACTAACACTCTCCCCACTTGGAGAGTCTGTGGCTTTAACCTGCTGTTTGGCACAGTTTGCAATTTCTGCGCAAGATGAACAGGAATAGGGAGAACAAATGAGAGACTAGCTGTAGGTGTCTGCACGGGCAAATTTAATGCTCATTTCCAACCAGGAAGAGGAATTAACCAAAGGCTCAGCATGCCATGCCGGAACGAGATTCGGGCCTGAAGCATTCCTGCGGGTCTGCGGCCAGCTCACAAGAAAGCGATTTGAAGAATGGAGCTCAGGGGCACTGTAATTCACAAACCTGCAGAGTTATAAATGACAGCTATCGTCCAAAAATATATTGAAGGAAGGCTGCGAAAAGGGCTTGAAAGCGGGGCAGAATTGCAGGAAAACGATTTCAGGGGGTAGACTGGAATTGCATTTAAAGCATAGGAAAAGAGGCAGAACGTCGACAATGATGCACTTGGCCAAAAAGGGCGTATGCGTTTTATCCTGAATATATTCAGGAAAAAACGCATACGCCCTTTTTGGCCAACCAAGCAAGCATGTTAAAGAAATCTGCACTACAATGAAGTCTCACTGCCCCCCGGTCAAAAGGGCCATCTGAAAAAAGTGTAAAACCCAGAAAGGCAGCACAGGCCACGGAGAACAGGGAGCCTTGTTATGCTGATGGGCGGGATGTAAATTACTAACAGCCACTCTGGAGAAGTGTATGGTATTTCCTGGAACACCTAAAAAACAAAGCAATGGAGCCTACGGCAATTCCACTTATGGTCCTATAGCTTAGGGAAATTAAAATCAAAAACTCACAGCCACCCCAAAGTTTCGGACGGCTCTGTTTACAAGAACCTCGTCTACGGTACAAGTTAAATATCCCAGAATGTAAAAAATTGATAAAAAGTTGTGGTACGTACGTACAATGGAATATCACTGAGCAATGAAATCTATGTCATCCGGCCCGTCGCGGCATAATGAGTGGATTCAGGTACCATGATTCTAACTGAAATAAGTCACACAGAAAATTAAACATCATAAGATATCACTAATACACGGAATGTAAACTTGGCTACACATGAACTGAATTACAAAACAGAACAGGGCCTCAAATTTAGAAAACCAACTTATGCTTGCTTAAGGGGAAAGGTGAGTTGGGGTGCTGCATAAAACCAGAGATAGAAATTAGCACAGATACCATTCCATTCATCAAATATGTAATAGTCAAGACCTACCCCTTGCTCAACGAAATGGACAAAACACGCCATATTCAACGCCTAGGAATACACCTGACTAGTAAGAATCTTCAAACCCATGGATTTATATGTCTCCATAAGAGAATGAAGCGTGTGTACAGCGGCATGAATGCAGCAGAGAAAATCCGATAAATCCCACTATCAAAATATATTACAAAAACAAAACACAAGGACAGTGAAATAGAGAGCAATTCTTAAATAATTCATTCAGGGATTGTGATGCAACCTGGATTTACCACATCTACACCCAGAGCTGAGTGAGACATAACGTTGGACACTTCGGGCTGATAGCATTGGTGAGGTTCAGTGAGCAAATGCAGACACTTTGAAGTCATACTGCATGGTACCCATTCCATGGGCCCCAACTCTCCAGGTTTAAGGGATTCTTCCTTCAGCTAAAACATGCATGGGAAACCCACAGTATGGTGCACCGTGTGACCGGCAAACGTTTTCAAATGCATCTCAGTTTTCCTCCCCTTTTACTCGGGTTCACCATTCCAGACCCTTTACTAACACTCTCCCTACTTGGAGAGTCAGTGCTTTAACCTCCTCTTTGGCACAGTTTGCAATTTCTGCTCAAGATGAACAGGAATAGGGAGAACCAATGAGAGACTAGCTGTAGGTGTCTGCACGGGCAAATTTAATACTCATTTCCCGCCAGGAAGAGGAAATAACCTAAGGCTCAACATGCCGTGCTGGAAGCAGATTAGGGCCTGAAGCAATCCAGCGGGTTTGCGGCCAGCTAACAAGATAGCGAGTTGAATAAAGGAGCTCAGGGACACTGTAACTCACAAACCTGCAGAGTTATAAATGACAGCTATCGTCCAAAAATATACTGAAGGAAGGCTGCGAAGAGAACTTGTAAGCGGGGCAGAATTGCAGGAAAATGATTTCAGGGGGTAGACGGGAATTGCATTTAAAGCATAGGAAAAGAGGCAGAACGTCGACAATGATGCTCTTGGCCAAAAAGGGCGTATGCGTTTTTTCCTGAATATATTCAGGAAAAAACGCATACGCCCTTTTTGGCCAACCAAGCAAGCATGTTAAAGAAATCTGCACTACAATGAAGTCTCACTGCCCCCCGGTCAAAAGGGCCATCTGAAAAAAGTGTAAAATCCAGAAAGGCAGCACAGGCCATGGAGAACAGGGAGCCTTGTTATGCTATTGGGCGGGATGTAAATTACTAACAGCCACTCTGGAGAAGTGTATGGTATTTCCTGGAACACCTAAAAAACAAAGCAACGGAGCCTACGGCAATTCCACTTATGGTCCTATAGCTTAGGGAAATTAAAATCAAAAACTCACAGCCACCCCAAAGTTTCGGACGGCTCTGTTTACAAGAACCTCGTCTACGGTACAAGTTAAATATCCCAGAATGTGAAAAATTGATAAAGAAGTTGTGGTACGTACATACAATGGAATATCACTCAGCAATGAAATCTATGTCATCCGGCCCGTCGCGGCATAATGAGTGGATTCAGGTACCATGATTCTAACTGAAATAAGTCACACAGAAAAAGAAACATCATAAGATATCACTAATACACGGAATGTAAACTTGGCTACACATGAACTGAATTACAAACAGAACAGGGTCTCAAATTTAGAAAACCAACTTATGCTTGCTTAAGGGGAAAGGTGAGTTGGGGTGCTGCATAAAACCAGAGATAGAAATTAGCACAGATACCATTCCATTCGTCAAATATGTAATAGTCAAGACCTACCAATTGCTCAACGAAATGGACAAAACACGCCATATTCAACGCCTAGGAATACACCTGACTAGAAAGAATCTTCAAACCCATGGATTTATATGTCTCCATAAGAGAATGAAGCGTGTGTACAGCGGCATGAATGCAGCAGAGAAAATCCGATAAATCCCATTATCAAAATGAATTACAAAAACAAAACACAAGGACAGTGAAATAGGGAGCAATTCTTAAATAATTCATTCAGGGATTGTGATGCAACCTGCATTTTCCACATCTACATCCAGAGCTGAGGGAGACATAAGGTTGGGGACTTCGGGCTGATAGCATTGGTGAGGTTCAATGAACAAATGCAGACCCTTTGAAGGCATACTGCATGGTACGCATTCCATGGGTCCCAACTCTCCCGGTTTAAGGGATTCTTCCTTCAGCTAATACATGCATGGGAAACCCACAGTATGGTGCAGCGTGTGACCGGGAAACATTTTCAAATGCATTGCAGTTTTCGTCCCCTTTTACTCGGGTTCACAATTCCAGACCCTTTACTAACACTCTCCCTACTTGGAGAGTCAGTGCCTTTAACCTCCTGTTGGGCACAGTTTGCAATTTCTGCTCAAGATGAACAGGAATAAGGAGAACCAATGAGAGAGTAGCTGTAGGTGTCTGCACGGGCAAATTTAACGCTCATTTCCAACCAGGAAGAGGAATTAACCAAAGGCTCAGCATGCCGTGCCGGAACCAGATTAGGGCCTGAAGCAATCCTGCGGGTTTGCGGCCAGCTCACAAGAAAGCGATTTGAAGAAAGGAGCTCAGGGGCACTGTAACTCACAAACCTGCAGAATTATAAATGACAGCTATCGTCCAAAAATATATTGAAGGAAGGCTGCGAAGAGGACTTGAAAACGGGGCAGAATTGCAGGAAAACGATTTCAGGGGGTAGACTGGAATTGCATTTAAAGCATAGGAAAAGAGGCAGAACGTCGACAATGATGCACTTGGCCAAAAAGGGCATATGCGTTTTTTCCTGAATATATTCAGGAAAAAACGCATACGCCCTTTTTGGCCAACCAAGCAAGCATGTTAAAGATATCTGCACTACAATGAAGTCTCACTGTCTGCCGGTCAAAAGGGCCATCTGAAAAAAGTGTAAAATCCAGAAATGCAGCACAGGCCATGGAGAACAGGGAGCCTTGTTATGCTGATGGGTGGGATGTAAACTGCCAACAGCCACTCTGGAGAAGTGTATGATGTTTCCTGAAACACCTAAAAAACAAAGCAACGGAGCCTACGGCACTTCCACTTATGGTCCTATAGCTTAGGGAAATTAAAATCAAAAACACACAGCCACCCCAAAGTTTCAGACGGCTCTGTTTACAAGAACCTCGTCTACGGTACAAGTTAAATATCCCAGAAAGCGAAAAATGGATAAAGAAGTTGTGGTACGTACGTACAATGGAATATCACTCACCAATGAAATCTATGTCATCTGGCCCGTGGTGGCATAATGAGTGGATTCAGGTACGATGATTCTAAGTGAAATAAATCACACAGAAAATGAAACATCATAAGATGTCACTAATACACGGAATGTAATCTTGGCTACACATGAACTAAATTACAAAACAGAACAGGGTCTCAAATTTAGAAAACCAACTTATGTTTGCTTAAGGGGAAAGGTGAGTTGGGGTGCTGCATAAATCCAGAGATAGAAATTAGCACAGATACCATTCCATACGTCACATACGTAATAGTCAAGACCTACACCTTGCTCAACGAAATGGGCTAAACACCCTATATTCAACGCCTAGGAATACACCTGACTAGTAAGAATCTTCAAACCCATGGATTTATATGTCTCCATAAGAGAATCAAGCGTGTGTACAGCTGCATGAAGGCAGCAGAGAAAATCCGATAAATCCTATTATCAAAATGAATTACAAAAACAAAACACAATGGCAGTGAAATAGAGAGCAATTCTTAAATAATTCATTCAGGGCTTGTGATGCAACCTGGATTAACCTCATCTAAACCCAGAGCTGAGTGGGACATAGGTTGGACACTTCGGGCTGATAGCATTGGTGAGGTTCGATGAGCAAATGCAGACCATTTGAAGTCATACTGCATGGTGCCCATTCCAAGGGTCCCAACTCTCCAGGTTTAAGCGATTCTTCCTTCAGCTAAAACATGCATGGGAAACCCACAGTATGGTGCACCATGTGACCGGGAAACGTTTTCAAATGCATCTCAGTTTTTGCCCCTTTTACTGGGGTTCACAATTCCAGACCCTTTACTAACACTCTCCCCACTTGGAGAGTCAGTGCCTTTAACCTCCTGTTTGGGACAGTTTGCAATTTCTGCGCAACATGAACAGGAATAGGGAGAACCAATGAGAAACTAGCTGTAGTTGTCTGCACGGGCAAATTTAATGCTCATTTCCACCAGGAAGAGGAATTAACCAAAGGCTCACCATGCCGTGCCGGAACCAGATTAGGGCCTGAAGCAATCCTGCGGGTTTGCGGCCAGCTCACAAGAAAGCGATTTGAAGAAAGGAGCTCAGGGGCACTGTAACTCACAAACCTGCAGAGTTATAAATGACAGCTATCGTCCAAAAATATATTGAAGGAAGGCTGCGAAGAGGACTTGAACGCAGGGCAGAATTGCAGGAAAACGATTTCAGGGGGTAGACTGGAATTGCATTTAAAGCATAGGAAAAGAGGCAGAACGTCGACAATGATGCACTTGGCCAAAAAGTGCGTATGCGTTTTTTCCTGAATATATTCAGGAAAAAACGCATACGCCCTTTTTGGCCAACCAAGCAAGCATGTTAAAGAAATCTGCACTACAATGAAGTCTCACTGCCCCCCGGTCAAAAGGGCCATTTGAAAAAAGTGTAAAATCCAGAAATGCAGCACAGGCCATGGAGAACAGGGAGCCAGGTTATGCTGATGGGTGGGATGTAAATTGCCAACAGCCACTCTGGAGAAGTGTATGGTGTTTCCTGAAACACCTAAAACACAAGCCAAAGGAGCCTACAGCACTTCCACTTATGGTCCTATAGCTTAGGGAAATTAAAATCAAAAACACACAGCCACCCCAAAGTTTCAGACGGCTCTGTTTACAAGAACCTCGTCTACGGTACAAGTTAAATATCCCAGAATGCGAAAAATGGATAAAGAAGTTGTGGTACGTAAGTACAATGGAATATCACTCACCAATGAAGTCTATGTCATCTGGCCCGTCCTGGCATAATGAGTGGATTCAGGTATGATGATTCTAAGTGAAATAAGTCACACAGAAAATGAAACATCATAAGATATCACTAATACACCAAATGTAATCTTGGCTACACATGAAGTGAATTACAAAACAGAACAGGGTCTCAAATTTAGAAAACCAACTTATGTTTGCTTAAGGGGAAAGGTGAGTTGGGGTGCTGTATAAAACCAGAGATAGAAATTAGCACAGATACCATTGCATACGTCAAATATGTAATAGTCAAGACCTACCCCTTGCTCAACGAAATGGGCTAAACACCCTATATTCAACGCCTAGGAATACACCTGACTAGTAAGAATCTTCAAACCCATGGATTTATATGTCTCCATAAGAGAATCAAGCGTGTGTACAGCTGCATGAAGGCAGCAGAGAAAATCCGATAAATCCTATTATCAAAATGAATTACAAAAACAAAACACAATGACAGTGAAATAGAGAGCAATTCTTAAATAATTCATTCAGGGCTTGTGATGCAACCTGGATTTACCTCATCTAAACCCAGAGCTGAGTGAGACATAAGGTTGGACACTTCGGGGTGATAGCATTGGTGAGGTTCGATGAGCAAATGCACACCATTTGAAGTCATACTGCATGGTACCCATTCCATGGCTCCCAACTCTCCAGGTTTAAGTGATTCTTCCTTCAGCTAAAGCATGCGTGGGAATCCCACAGTATGGTGCACCGTGTGACCGGGAAACGTTTTCAAATGCATCTCAGTTTTTGTCCCATTTTACTGGGGTTCACAATTCCAGACCCTTTACTAACACTCTCCCCACTTGGAGAGTCAGTGCCTTTAACCTCCTGTTTGGGACAGTTTGCAATTTCTGCACAAGATGAACAGGAATAGGGAGAATCAATGAGAGACTAGCTGTAGGTGTCTGAATTGGCAAATTTAACGCTCATTTCCAACCAGGAATAGGAATTAACCAAACGCTCAGCATGCCATGCCAGAACCAGATAAGGGCCTGGATCAATCCTGAGGGTTTGCGGCCAGCTCAAAAGAAAGCGATTTGAAGAAAGGAGCTCAGGGGCACTGTAATTCACAACCCTGCAGAGTTATAAATGACAGCTATCGTCCAAAAATATATTGAAGGAAGGCTGCGAAGAGGACTTGAAAGCGGGGCAGAATTGCAGGAGAACGATTACAGGGGGTAGACTGGAATTGCATTTAAAGCATAGGAAAAGAGGCAGAACGTCAACAATGATGCACTTGGCCAAAAAGGGCGTATGCGTTTTTTCCTGAATATATTCAGGAAAAAACGCATATGCCCTTTTTGGCCAACCAAGCAAGCATGTTAAATAAATCTGCACTAAAATGAAGTCTCACTGCCCCCCGGTCAAAAGGGCCATCTGAAAAAAGTGTAAAATCCAGAAATGCAGCACAGGCCATGGAGAACAGGGAGCCTTGTTATGCTGATGTGTGGGATATAAACTGCCAAGAGCCACTCTGGAGAAGTGTATGGTGTTTCCTGAAACACCTAAAAAACAAAGCAACGGAGCCTCTGGCACTTCCACTTATGGTCCTATAGCTTAGGGAATTTAAAATCAAAAACACACAGCCACCCCAATGTTTCAGACGGCTCTGTTTACAAGAACCTCGTCTACGGTACAAGTTAAATATCCCAGAAAGCGAAAAATGGATAAAGAAGTTGTGGTACGTACGTACAATGGAATATCACTCACCAATGAAATCTATGTCATCTGGCCCATCGTGGCATAATGAGTGGATTCAGGTACGATGATTCTAAGTGAAATAAGTCACACAGAAAATGAAACATCATAAGATATCACTAATACACGGAATGTAAACTTGGCTACACATGAACTGAATTACAAAACAGAACAGGGACTCAAACTTAGAAAACCAACTTATGTTTGCTTAAGGGGAAAGGTGAGTTGGGGTGCTGCATAAAACCAGAGATAGAAATTAGCACAGATACCATTCCATACGTCAAATATGTAATAGTCAAGACCTACCCCTTGCTCAACGAAATGGGCTAAACACCCTATATTCAACGCCTAGGAATACACCTGAATAGAAAGAATTTTCAAACCCATGGATTTATATGTCTCCATAAGAGAAGCAAGCGTGTGTGCAGCTGCATGAAGGCAGCAGAGAAAATCCGATAAATCCCATTATCAAAATGAATTACAGAAACAAAACACAATGACAGTGAAATAGAGAGCAATTCTTAAATAATTCATTCAAGGCTTGTGATGCAACCTGGATTTACCTCATCTACACCCAGAGCTGAGTGAGACATAAGGTTGGACACTTCGGGCTGATAGCATTGGTGAGGTTCAATGAGCAAATGCAGACCATTTGAAGTCATACTGCATGGTACCCATTCCGTGGGTCCCAACTCTCCAGGTTTAAGCGATTCTTCCTTCAGCTAAAACATGCATGGGAATCCCACTGTTTGGTGCACCATGTGACCGGGAAACTTTTTCAAATGCATCACAGTTTTTGTCCCCTTTTACTCGGGTACACAATTCCAGACCCTTTACTAACACTCTCCCCACTTGGAGAGTCAGTGCCTTTAACATCCTGTTTGGCACAGTTTGCAATTTTTGCGCAAGATGAACAGGAATAGGGAGAACCAATGAGAGACTAGCTGTAGGTGTCTGCACAGGCAAATTTAAAGCTCATTTCCAACCAGGAAGAGGAATTAACCAAAGGTCAGCATGCCGTGCCAGAACCAGATTAGGGCCTGAAGCAATCCTGCGGGTTTGCGGCCAGCTCACAAGAAAGCGATTTGAAGAAAGGAGCTCAGGGGCACTGTAATTCACAAACCTGCAGAGTTATAAATGACAGCGATCGTCCAAAAATATATTGAAGGAAAGCTGCGAAGAGGACTTGAAAGCGGGGCAGAATTGCAAAACAACGATTTCAGGGTGCAGACTGGAATTGCAATTAAAGCATAGGAAAAGAGGCAGAACGTCGACAATGATGCACTTGGCCAAAAAGGGCGTATGCGTTTTTTCCTGAATATATTCAGGAAAAAACGCATACGCATTTTCTGGCCAACCAAGCAAGCATGTTAAAGAAATCTGCACTACAATGAAGTCTCACTGCCCCCCGGTCAAAAGGGCCATCTGAAAAAAGTGTAAAATCCAGAAAGGCAGCACAGGCCATGGAGAACAGGGAGCCTTGTTATGCTGATGGGTGGGATGTAAATTGCCAACAGCCACTCTGGAGAAGTGTATGGTGTTTCCTGAAACACCTAAAAAACAAAGCAACGGAGCCTACGGCACTTCCACTTATGGTCCTATAGCTTAGGGAAATTAAAATCAAAAACACACAGACACCCCAAAGTTTCAGACGGCTCTGTTTACAAGAACCTCGTGTATGGTACAAGTTAAATATCCCAGAAAGCGAAAAATGGATAAAGAAGTTGTGGTACGTACGTACAATGGAATATCACTCACCAATGAAATCTATGTCATCTGGCCCGTCGTGGCATAATAAGTGGTTCAGGTACGATGATTCTAAGTGAAATAAATCCCACAGAAAATGAAACATCATAAGATATCAGTAATACACCGAATGTAAACTTGGCTACACATGAACTGAATTACAAAACAGAACAGGGTCTCAAATTTAGAAAACCAACTTATGTTTGCTTAAGGGGAAAGGTGAGTTGGGGTGCTGCATAAAACCAGACATAGAAATTAGCACAGATACCATTCCTTACGTCAAATATGTAATAGTTAAGACCTACCCCTTGCTCAACGAAATGGGCTAAACACCCTATATTCAACGCCTACGAATACACCTGACTAGTAAGAATCTTCAAACCCATGGATTTATATGTCTCCATAAGAGAATCAAGCGTGTGTGCAGCTGCATGAAGGCAGCAGAGAAAATCCGATAAATCCCATTATCAAAATGTATTAAAAAACAAAACACAATGACAGTGAAATAGAGAGCAATGCTTAAATAATTCATTCAGGGCTTGTGATACAACCTGGATTTACCTCATCTACACCCAGAGCTGAGTGAGACATAAGGTTGGACACTTCAGGCTGATAGCATTGGTGTGGTTCGATGAGCAAATGCAGACCATTTGATGTCATACTGCATGGTACCCATTCCATGGGTCCCAACTCTCCAGGTTTAAGCGATTCTTCCTTCAGCTAAAACATGCATGGGAAACCCACGGTATGGTGCACCGTGTGACTGGGAAACGTTTTCAAATGCATCTCAGTTTTCGGCCCCTTTTACTCGGCTTCACCATTCCAGACCCTTTACTAACACTCTCCCCACTTGGAGAGTCAGTGCCTTTAACCTGCTGTTTGGGAGAGTTTGCAATTTCTGCGCAAGATGAACAGGAATAGGGAGAACCAATGAGAGACTAGCTGTAGGTGTCTGCACGGGCAAATTTAACGCTCATTTCCAACCGGGAATAGGAATTAACCAAACGCTCAGCATGCCGTGCCGAAACCAGATTAGGGCCTGAATCAATCCTGCGGGTTTGCGGCCAGCTCACAAGAAAGCGATTTGAAGAAAGGAGCTCAGGGGCACTGTAATTCTCAATCCTGCAAAGTTATACATGATAGCTATTGTCCAAAAATATATTGAAGGAAGGCTGCGAAGAGGACTTGAAATCAGGGCAGAATTGCAGGAAAGCGGTTTCAGGGAGTAGAGTGGAATTGCATTTAAAGCATAGGAAAAGAGGCAGAACGTCGACAATGATGCACGTGTCCAAAAAGGGCGTATGCGTTTTTTCCTGAATATATTCAGGAAAAAACGCATACGCCCTTTTTGGCCAACCAAGCAAGCATGTTAAAGAAATCTGCACTACAATGAAGTCTCACTCCTCCCCGGTCAAAAGGGTCATCTGAAAAAAGTGTAAAATCCAGAAAGGCAGCACAGGCCATGGAGAACAGGGAGCCATGTTATGCTGATGGGTGGGATGTAAATTGCCAACAGCCACTCTGGAGAAGTGTATGGTGTTTCCTGAAACACCTAAAAAACAAAGCAACGGAGCCTACGGCACTTCCACTTATGGTCCTATAGCTTAGGGAAATTAAAATCAAAAACACAGAGCCGCCCCGAAGTTTCAGACGGCTCTGTTTACAAGAACATCTTCTACGGTACAAGTTAAATATCCCAGAAAGCGAAAAATGGATAAAGAAGTTGTGGTACGTACATACAATGGAATATCACTCACCAATGAAATCTATATCATCAGGCCCCTTGTGGCATAATGATTGAATTCAGGTACAATGATTCTAAGTGAAATAAGTCACACAGAAAATGAAATATCATAAGATATCACTAATACACGGAATGTAATCTTGGCTACACATGAACTGAATTACAAAACAGAACAGGGTCTCAAATTTAGAAAACCAACTTATGTTAGCTTAAGGGGAAAGGTGAGTTGGGGTGCTGCATAAAACCAGAGATAGATATTAGCACAGATACCATTCCATAAGTTAAATATGTAATAGTCCAGACCTACCCCTTGCTCAACGAAATGGGATAAACACCCTATATTCAACGCCTAGGAATACACCTGACTAGTAAGAATCTTCAAACCCATGGATTTATATGTCTCCATAAGAGAATCAAGCGTGTGTATAGCTGCATGAATGCAGCAGAGAAAATCCGATAAATCCCATTATCAAAATGAATTACAGAAACAAAACACAATGACAGTGAAATAGAGAGCAATTCTTAAATAATTCATTCAAGGCTTGTGATGCACCCTGGATTTACCTCATCTACACCCAGAGCTGAGTGAGACATAAGGTTGGACACTTCGGGCTGATAGCATTGGTGAGGTTCAATGAGCAAATGCAGACCATTTGAAGTCATACTGCATGGTACCTATTCCATGGGTCCGAACTCTCCAGGTTTAAGCGATTCTTCCTTCAGCTAAAACATGCATGGGAAACCGACAGTATGGTGCACCGTGTCACAGGGAAACGTTTTCAAATGCATCTCAGTTTTCATCCCCTTTTACTCGGGTTCACAATTCCAGACCCTTTACTAACACTCTCCCCACTTGGAGAGTCAGTGCCTTTAACCTCCTGTTTGGCACAGTTTGCAATTTCTGCGCAAGATGAACAGGAATAGGGAGAACGAATGAGAGACTACCTGTAGGTGTCTGCACGGGCAAATTTAATGCTCATTTCCCACCAGGAAGTGGAATTAACCAAAGGCTCAGCATGCCGTGCTGGAACCAGATTAGGGCCTGAAGTAATGCTGCGGGTTTGCGGTCAGCTCACAAGAAAGCGATTTGAAGACAGGAGCTCAGGGTCAGTGTAATTCACAAACCTGCAGAGTTATAAATGACAGCTATCGTCCCAAAATATATTGAAGGAAGGCTGCGAAGAGGACTTGAATGCGGGGCAGAATTGCAGGAAAACGATTTCGGGGGTAGACTGGAATTGCATTTAAAGCATAGGAAAAGAGGCAGAACGTTGACAATGATGCACTTGGCCAAAAAGGGCGTATGCGTTTTTTCCTGAATATATTCAGGAAAAAACGCATACGCCCTTTTTGGCCAACCAAGCAAGCATGTTAAAGAAATCTGCACCACAATGAAGTCTCACTGCCCCCCGGTCAAAAGGGCTATCTGAAAAAAGTGTAAAATCCAGAAATGCAGCACAGGCCATGGAGAACAGGGAGCCTTGTTATGCTGATGGGTGGGATGTAAATTGCCAAGAGCCACTCTGGAGAAGTGTATGGTGTTTCCTGAAACACCTAAAAAACAAAGCAACGGAGCCTACGGCACTTCCACTTATGGTCCTATAGCTTAGGGAAATTAAAATCAAAAACACACAGCCACCCCAAAGTTTCAGACGGCTCTGTTTACAAGAACCTCGTCTACGGTACAAGTAAAATATCCCAGAAAGCGAAAAATGGATAAAGAAGTTGTGGTACGTACGCACAATGGAATATCACTCATCAATGAAATCTATGTCATCTGGCCCATCGTGGCATAATGAGTGGATTCAGGTACGATGATTCTAAGTGAAATAAGTCACACAGAAAATGAAACATCATAAGATATCACTAATACACGGAATGTAATCTTGGCTACAACATGAACTGATTTACAAAACAGAACAGGGTCTCAAATTTAGAAAACCAACTTATGTTTGCGTAAGGGGAAAGGTGAGTTGGGGTGCTGCATAAAACCAGAGATAGAAGTTAGCACAGATACCATTCCATACGTCAAATACGTAATAGAAAAGACCTACCCCTTGCTCAACGAAATGGGCTAAACACCCTCTATTCAATGCCTAGGTATACACCTGACTAGTAAGAATCTTCAAACCCATGGATTTATATGTCTCCATAAGAGAATCAAGCGTTTGTACAGCTGCATGAAGGCAGCAGAGAAAATGCGATAAATCCTATTATCAAAATGAATTACAAAAACAAAACACAATGACAGTGAAATAGAGAGCAATTCTTAAATAATTCATTCAGGGCTTGTGATGCAACCTGGATTTACCTCATCTGAACCCAGAGCTGAGTGAGACATAAGGTTTGACACTTCGGGCTGATAGCATTGGTGAGGTTCGATGAGCAAATGCAGACTATTTGAAGTCATACTGCATGGTACCCATTCCATGGGTCCCAAATCTCCAGGTTTAAGCGATTCTTCCTTCAGGTAAAGCATGCATGGGAAACACACAGTATGGTGCACCGTGTGACTGGGAAACGTTTTCAAATGCATCTCAGTTTTCATACCCTTTTACTCGGGTTCACAATTCCAGACACTTTATTAACACTCTCCCCACTTGGAGAGTCAGTGCCTTTAACCTCCTGTTTGGCACAGTTTGCAAATTCTGACCAAATAAACAGGAATAGGGAGAACCAATGAGAGACTAGCTGTAGGTGTCTGCACGGGCAAATTTAATGCTCAATTCCAACCAGGAAGAGGAATTAACCAAAGGCTCAGCATGCCGTGCCGGAACCAGATTAGGGCCTGAAGCAATCCTGCGGGTTTGCGGCCAGCTCACAAGAAAGCGATTTGAAGAAAGGATCTCAGGGGCCAAGTAATTCACAAACCTGCAGAGTTATAAATGACAGCTATCGTCCAAAAATATATTGAAGGAATGCTGCGAAGAGGACTTGAAAGCGGGCAGAATTGCAGGAAAACAATTTCAGGGGGTAGACTGGAATTGCATTTAAAGCATAGGAAAAGAGGCAGAACGTCGACAATGATGCACTTGGCCAAAAAGGGCGTATGCGTTTTTTCCTGAATATATTCAGGAAAAATCGCATACGCACTTTTTGGCCAACCAAGCAAGCATGTTAAAGAAATCTGCACTACAATGAAGTCTCACTGCCCCACGGTCAAAAGGGTCACCTGAAAAAAGTGTAAAATCCAGAAAGGCAGCACAGGCCATGGAGAACAGGGAGCCATGTTATGCTGATGGGTGGGATGTAAATTGCCAACAGCCACTCTGGAGAAGTGTATGGTGTTTCCTGAAACACCTAAAAAACAAAGCAACGGAGCCTACGGCAGTTCCACTTATGGTCCTATAGCTTAGGGAAATTAAAATCAAAAACACAGAGCCGCCCCGAAGTTTCAGACGGCTCTGTTTACAAGAAACTCGTCTACGGTACAAGTTAAATATCCCAGAAAGCGAAAAATGGATAAAGAAGTTGTGGTACGTACGTACAATGGAATATCCCTCACCAATGAAATCTATATCATCAGGCCCGTCATGGCATAATGATTGAATTCAGGTACAATGATTCTAAGTGAAATAAGTCACACAGAAAATGAAATATCATAAGATA
Source organism: Delphinapterus leucas (assembly GCF_059928025.1). Lineage (NCBI taxonomy): Eukaryota > Metazoa > Chordata > Mammalia > Artiodactyla > Monodontidae > Delphinapterus > Delphinapterus leucas. Next base: position 5,890,198 of record NW_028322233.1, read on the forward strand.
TCACTAATACATGGAATGTAATCTTGGCTACACATGAACTGAATTACAAAACAGAACAGGGTCTCAAATTTAGAAAACCAACTTATGTTTGCTTAAGGGGAAAGGTGAGTTGGGGTGCTGCATAAAACCAGAGATAGAAGTTAGCACACATACCATTCCCTACGTCAAATACGTAATAGTAAAAACCTACCCCTTGCTCAACGAAATGGGCTAAACACCCTCTATTCAACGCCTAGGAATACACCTGACTAGTAAGAATCTTCAAACCCATGGATTTATATGTCTCCATAAGAGAATCAAGCGTGTGTACAGCTGCATGAAGGCAGCAGAGAAAATGCGATAAATCCTATTATCAAAATGAATTACAAAAACAAAACACAATGACAGTGAAATAGAGAGCAATTCTTAAATAATTCATTCAGGGCTTGTGATGCAACCTGGATTTACCTCATCTGAACCCAGAGCTGAGTGAGACATAAGGTTGGACACTTCGGGCTGATAGCATTGGTGAGGTTCGATGAGCAAATGCAGACCACTTGAAGTCATACTGCATGGTACCCATTCCATGGGTCCCAACTCTCCAGGTTTAAGCGATTCTTCCTTCAGCTAAAGCATGCATGGGAAACCCACAGTATGGTGCACCGTGTGACTGGGAAACATTTCCAAATGCATCTCAGATTTCATCCCTTTTACTCGGGTTCACAATTCCAGACACTTTACTAACACTCTCCCCACTTGGAGAGTCAGTGCCTTTAACCTCCTGTTTGGCACAGTTTGCAATTTCTGAGCAAGATAAACAGGAATAGGGAGAACCAATGAGAGACTAGCTGTAGGTGTCTGCACGGGCAAATTTAACGCTCATTTCCAACCAGGAAGAGGAATTAACCAAAGGCTCACCATGCCGTGCCGGAACCAGATTAGGGCCTGAAGCAATCCTGCGGGTTTGCGGCCAGCTCACAAGAAAGCGATTTGAAGACAGGAGCTCAGGGGCAGTGTAATTCACAAACCTGCAGAGTTATAAATGACAGCTATCGTCCAAAAATATATTGAAGGAAGGCTGTTAAGAGGACTTGAAAGCGGGGCAGAATTGCAGGAAAACGATTTCAGGGGGTAGACTGGAATTGCATTTAAAGCATAGGAAAAGAGGCAGAACTTTGACAATGATGCACTTGGCCAAAAAGGGCGTATGCGTTTTTTCCTGAATATATTCAGGAAAAAACGCATACGCCCTTTTTGGCCAACCAAGCAAGCATGTTAAAGAAATCTGCACTACAATGAAGTCTCACTGCCCCCCGGTCAATAGGGCTATCTGAAAAAAGTGTAAAATCCAGAAATGCAGCACAGGCCATGGAGAACAGGGAGCCTTGTTATGCTGATGGGTGGGATGTAAATTGCCAACAGCCACTCTGGAGAAGTGTATGGTGTTTCCTGAAACACCTAAAAAACAAAGCAACGGAGCCTACGGCACTTCCACTTATGGTCCTATAGCTTAGGGAAATTAAAATCAAAAACACACAGCCACCCCAAAGTTTCAGACGGCTCTGTTTACAAGAACCTCGTTTACGGTACAAGTTAAATATCCCAGAAAGCGAAAAATGGATAAAGAAATTGTGGTACGCACGTACAATGGAATATCACTCACCAATGAAATCTATGTCATCTGGCCCATCGTGGCATAATGAGTGGATTCAGGTACGATGATTCTAAGTGAAATAAGTCACACAGAAAATGTAACATCATATGATATCACTAATACACGGAATGTAATCTTGGCTACACATGAAGTGAATTACAAAAGAGAACAGGGTCTCAAATTTAGAAAACCAACTTATGTTTGCTTAAGGGGAAAGGTGAGTTGGGGTGCTGCATAAAACCAGAGATAGATATTAGCACAGATACCATTCCATAAGTTAAATATGTAATAGTCCAGACCTACCCCTTGCTCAACGAAATGGGATAAACACCCTATATTCAACGCCTAGGAATACACCTGACTAGTAAGAATCTTCAAACCCATGGATTTATATGTCTCCATAAGAGAATCAAGCATGTGTATAGCTGCATGAATGCAGCAGAAAAAATCCGATAAATCCCATTATCAAAATGAATTACAAAAACAAAACACAATGACAGTGAAATAGAGAGCAATTCTTAAATAATTCATTCAGGGCTTGTGATGCAACCTGGATTTACCTCATCTACACCCAGAGCTGAGTGAGACATAAGGGTGGACACTTCGGGCTGATAGCATTGGTGAGGTTCAATGAGCAAATGCAGACCATTTGAAGTCATACTGCATGGTACCCATTCCATGGGTCCGAACTCTCCAGGTTTAAGCGATTCTTCCTTCAGCTAAAACATGCATGGGAAACCGACAGTATGGTGCACCGTGTCACAGGGAAACGTTTTCAAATGCATCTCAGTTTTCGTCCCCTTTTACTCGGGTTCACAATTCCAGACCCTTTACTAACACTCTCCCCACTTGGAGAGTCAGTGCCTTTAACCTCCTGTTTGGCACAGTTTGCAATTTCTGCGCAAGATGAACAGGAATAGGGAGAACGAATGAGAGACTACCTGTAGGTGTCTGCACGGGCAAATTTAATGCTCATTTCCCACCAGGAAGTGGAATTAACCAAACGCTCAGCATGCCTTGCCAGAACCAGATTAGGGCCTGAAGCAATCCTGCGGGTTTGCGGCCAGCTCATCAGAAAGCGATTTGAAGAAAGGAGCTCAGGGGCACTGTAATTCTCAAACCTGCAAAGTTATAAATGACAGCTATTGTCCAAAAATATATTGAAGGAAGGCTGCGAAGAAGACTTGAAATCGGGGCAGAATTGCAGGAAAGTGGTTTCGGGGAGTAGAGTAGAATTGCATTTAAAGCATAGGAAAAGAGGCAGAACGTCGACAATGATGCACGTGGCCAAAAACGGCGTATGCGTTTTTTCCTGAATATATTCAGGAAAAAACGCATACGCCCTTTTTGGCCAACCAAGCAAGCATGTTAGACAAATCTGCACTACAATGAAGTCTCACTGCCCCCCAATCAAAAGGGCCATCTGAAAATAGTGTAAAATCCAGAAAGGCAGCACAGGCCATGGAGAACAGGGAGCCATGTTATGCTGTTGGGTGGGATGTAAATTGCCAACAGCCACTCTGGAGAAGTGTATGGTGTTTCCTGAAACACCTAAAAAACAAAGCAACGGAGCCTACGGCACTTCCACTTATGGTCCTATAGCTTAGGGAAATTAAAATCAAAAACACAGAGCCTCCCCAAAGTTTCAGACGGCTCTGTTTACAAGAACATCTTCTACGGTACAAGTTAAATATCCCAGAAAGCGAAAAATGGATAAAGAAGTTGTGGTACGTAAGTACAATGGAATATCACTCACCAATGAAATCTATATCATCAGGCCCGTCGTGGCATAATGATTGAATTCAGGTACAATGATTCTAAGTGAAATAAGTCACACAGAAAATGAAATATCATAAGATATCACTAATACACGGAATGTAATCTTGGCTACACATGAACTGAATTACAAAACAGAACAGGGTCTCAAATTTAGAAAACCAACTTATGTTTGCTTAAGGAGAAAGGTGAGTTGGGTGCTGCATAAAACCAGAGATAGAAATTAGCACAAATACCATTCCATAAGTCAAATATGTAATAGTCAAGACCTACCACTTGCTCAACGAAATGGGCTAAACACCCTATATTCAATGCCTAGGAATACACCTGACTAGTAAGAATCTTCAAACCCATGGATTTATATGTCTCCATAAGAGAATCAAGTGTGTGTACAGCTACATGAAGGCAGCATAGAAAATCCGATAAATCCTATTATCAAAATGAATTACAAAAACAAAACACAATGACAGTGAAATAGAGAGCAATTCTTAAATAATTCATTCAGGGCTTGTGATGCAACGTGGATTTACCTCATCTATACCCAGAGCTGAGTGAGACATAAGGTTGGACACTTCGGGCTGATAGCATTGGTGAGGTTCGATGAGCAAATGCAGACCATTTGAAGTCATACTGCATGGTACCCAGTCCACGGGCCCCAACTCTCCAGGTTTAAGCGATTCTTTCTTCAGCTAAAGCATGCATGGGAAACCCACAGTATGGTGCACCGTGTGACCGGGAAACGTTTTCAAATGCATCTCAGTCTCTGTCCCCTTTTACTCGGGTTCACAATTCCAGACCCTTTACTAACACTCTCCCCACTTGGAGAGTCAGTGCCTTTAACCTGCAGTTTGGCACAGTTTGCAAATTCTGACCAAATAAACAGGAATAGGGAGAACCAATGAGAGACTAGCTGTAGGTGTCTGCACGGGCAAATTTAATGCTCATTTCCCACCACAAGAGGGATTAACCAAAGGCTCAACATGCCGTGTCGGAAACAGATTAGGGCCTGAAGCAATCATGCGGGTTTGCGGCCAGCTCACAAGAAAGCGATTTGAAGAAAGGAGCTCAGGGGCACTGTAATTCACAAACCTGCAGAGTTATAAATGACAGCTATCGTCCAAAAATATATTGAAATAAGGCTGCGAAGAGGACTTGAACGCGGGGTAGAATTGCAGGAAAACGATTTCAGGGTGTAGACTGGAATTGCATTTAAAACATAGGAAAAGAGGCAGAACGTCGACAATGATGCACTTGGCCAAAAAGTGCATATGCGTTTTTTCCTGAATATATTCTGGAAAAAACGCATACGCCCTTTTTGGCCAACCAAGCAAGCATGTTAAAGAAATCTGCACTACAATGAAGTCTCACTGCCCCACGGTCAAAAGGGTCATCTGAAAAAAGTGTAAAATCCAGAAAGGCAGCACAGGCCATGGAGAACAGGGAGCCTTGTTATGCTGATGGGTGGGATGTAAATTGCCAAGAGCCACTCTGGAGAAGTGTATGGTGTTTCCTGAAACACCTAAAAAACAAAGCAACGGAGCCTACGGCACTTCCACTTATGGTCCTATAGCTTAGGGAAATTAAAATCAAAAACACACAGCCACCCCAAAGTTTCAGACGGCTCTGTTTACAAGAACCTCGTCTACGGTACAAGTAAAATATCCCAGAAAGCGAAAAATGGATAAAGAAGTTGTGGTACGTACGTACGATGGAATATCACTCACCAATGAAATCTATGTCATCTGGCCCATCGTGGCATAATGAGTGGATTCAGGTACGATGATTCTAAGTGAAATAAGTCACACAGAAAATGAAACATCATAAGATATCACTAATACACGGAATGTAATCTTGGCTACACATGAACTGATTTACAAAACAGAACAGGGTCTCAAATTTAGAAAACCAACTTATGATTGCGTAAGGGGAAAGGTGAGTTGGGGTGCTGCATAAAACCAGAGATAGAAGTTAGCACAGATACCATTCCATACGTCAAATACGTAATAGTAAAGACCTACCCCTTGCTCAACGAAATGGGCTAAACACCCTCTATTCAACGCCTAGGAATACACCTGACTAGTAAGAATCTTCAAACCCATGGATTTATATGTCTCCATAAGAGAATCAAGCGTGTGTACAGCTGTATGAAGGCAGCAGAGAAAATCCGATAAATCCTATTATCAAAATGAATTACAAAAACAAAACACAATGACAGTGAAATAGAGAGCAATGCTTAAATAATTCATTCAGGGCTTGTGATGCAACCTGGATTTACCTCATCTGAACCCAGAGCTGAGTGAGACATAAGGTTGGACACTTCGGGCTGATAGCATTGGTGAGGTTCGATGAGCAAATGCAGACTATTTGAAGTCATACTGCATGGTACCCATTCCATGGGTCCCAACTCTCCAGGTTTAAGCGATTCTTCCTTCAGCTAAAGCATGCATGGGAAACCCACAGTATGGTGCACCGTGTGACTGGGAAACGTTTTCAAATGCATCTCAGTTTTCATCCCCTTTTACTCGGGTTCACAATTCCAGACACTTTACTAACACTCTCCCCAATTGGAGAGTCAGTGCCTTTAACCTCCTGTTTGGCACAGTTTGCAAATTCTGACCAAATAAACAGGAATAGGGAGAACCAAGTAGAGACTAGCTGTAGGTGTCTGCACGGGCAAATTTAATGCTCATTTCCAACCAGGAAGAGGAATTAACCAAAGGCTCAGCATGCCGTGCCGGAACCAGATTAGGGCCTGAAGCAATCCTGCGGGTTTGCGGCCAGCTCACAAGAAAGCGATTTGAAGAAAGGAGCTCAGGGGCCAAGTAATTCACAAACGTGCAGAGTTATAAATGACAGCTATCGTCCAAAAATATATTGAAGGAAGGCTGCGAAGAGGACTTGAAAGCGGGGCAGAATTGCAGGAAAACGATTTCAGGGGGTAGACTGGAATTGCATTTAAAGCATAGGAAAAGAGGCAGAACGTCGACAATGATGCACTTGGCCAAAAAGGGCGTATGCGTTTTTTCCTGAATATATTCAGGAAAAAACGCATACGCACTTTTTGGCCAACCAAGCAAGCATGTTAAAGAAATCTGCACTACAATGAAGTCTCACTGCCCCCCGGTCAAAAGGGTCATCTGAAAAAAGTGTAAAATCCAGAAAGGCAGCACAGGCCATGGAGAACAGGGAGCCTTGTTATGCTGATGGGTGGGATGTAAATTGCCAACAGCCGCTCTGGAGAAGTGTATGGTGTTTCCTGAAACACCTAAAAAACAAAGCAACGGAGCCTACGGCACTTTCACTTATGGTCCTATAGCTTAGGGAAATTAAAATCAAAAACACACAGCCACCCCAAAGTTTCAGACGGCTCTGTTTACAAGAACCTCGTCTACGGTACAAGTAAAATATCCCAGAAAGCGAAAAATGGATAAAGAAGTTGTGGTACGTACGTACAATGGAATATCACTCACCAATGAAATCTATGTCATCTGGCCCGTCGTGCCATAATGAGTGGATTCAGGTACGATGATTCTAAGTGTAATAAGTCACACAGAAAATGAAACATCATAAGATATCACTAATACACGGAATGTAATCTTGGCTACACATGAACTGAATTACAAAACAGAACAGGGTCTCAAATTTAGAAAACCAACTTATGTTTGCTTAAGGGGAAAGGTGAGTTGGGGTGCTGCATAAAACCAGAGATAGAAGTTAGCACAGATACCATTCCATAAGTCAAATATTTAATAGTCAAGACCTACCACTTGCTCAACGAAATGGGCTAAACACCCTCTATTCAACGCCTAGGAATACACCTGACTAGTAAGAATCTTCAAACCCATGGATTTATATGTCTCCATAAGAGAATCAAGCGTGTGTACAGCTGCATGAAGGCAGCAGAGAAAATCCGATAAATCCTATTATCAAAATGAATTACAAAAACAAAACACAATGACAGTGAAATAGAGAGCAATTCTTAAATAATTCATTCAGGGCTTGTGATGCAACCTGGATTTACCTCATCTGAACCCAGAGCTGAGTGAGACATAAGGTTGGACACTTCGGGCTGATAGCATTGGTGAGGTTCGATGAGCAAATGCAGACCATTTGAAGTCATACTGCATGGTACCCATTCCATGGGTCCCAACTCTCCAGGTTTAAGCGATTCTTCCTTCAGCTAAAGCATGCATGGGAAACCCACAGTATGGTGCACCGTGTGACCGGGAAACATTTTCAAATGCATCTCAGATTTTGTCCCCTTTTACTCGGGTTCACAATTCCAGACCCTTTACTAACACTGTCCCCACTTGGAGAGTCAGTGCCTTTAACCTCCTGTTTGTCACAGTTTGCAATTTCTGCGCAAGATGAACAGGAATAGGGAGAACCAATGAGAGACTAGCTGTAGGTGTCTGCACGGGCAAATTTAATGCTCATTTCCAACCAGGAAGAGGAAGTAACCAAAGGCTCAGCATGCCGTGCCGGAACAAGATTAGGGCCTGAAGCAATCCTGCTGGTTTGCGGTCAGCTCACAAGAAAGCGATTTGAAGAAAGGAGCTCAGGGGCACTGTAATTCACAAACCTGCAGAGTTATAAATGACAGCTATCGTCCAAAAATATATTGAAGGAAGTCTGCGAAGAGGACTTGAAAGGGGGGCAGAATTGCAGGAAAACGATTTCAGGGGGTAGACTGGAATTGCATTTAAATCATAGGAAACGAGGCAGAACGTCGACAATGATGCACTTGGCCAAAAAGGGCGTATGCGTTTTTTCCTGAATATATTCAGGAAAAAACGCATACGCCCTTTTTGGCCAACCAAGCAAGCATGTTAAAGAAATCTGCACTACAATGAAGTCTCACTGCCCCCAGGTCAAAGGGCCATCTGAAAAAAGTGTAAAATCCAGAAATGCAGCACAGGCCATGGAGAACAGGGAGCCTTGTTATGCTGATGGGTGGGATGTAAATTGCCAAGAGCCACTCTGGAGAAGTGTATGGTGTTTCCTGAAACACCTAAAAAACAAAGCAACGGAGCCTACGGCACTTCCACTTATGGTGCTATAGCTTAGGGAAATTAAAATCAAAAACACACAGACACCCCAAAATTTCAGACGGCTCTGTTTACAAGAACCGAGTCTACGGTACAAGTTAAATATCCCAGAAAGCGAAAAATGGATAAAGAAGTTGTGGTACGTACGTACAATAAAATATCACTCACCAATGAAATCTATGTCATCTGGCCCATCGTGGCATAATGAGTGGATTCAGGTACGATGATTCTAAGTGAAATAAGTCACACAGAAAATGAAACATCATAAGATATCACTAATACACCGAATGTAATCTTGGCTACACATGAACTGAATTACAAAACAGAACAGGGTCTCAAATTTAGAAAACCAACTTATGTTTGCTTAAGGGGAAAGGTGAGTTGGGGTGCTGCATAAAACCAGAGATAGATATTAGCACAGATACCATTCCATAAGTTAAATATGTAATAGTCCAGACGTATCCCTTGCTCAACGAAATGGGATAAACACCCTATATTCAACGCCTAGGAATACACCTGACTAGTAAGAATCTTCAAACCCATGGATTTATATGTCTCCATAAGAGAATCAAGCGTGTGTACAGCTGCATGAAGGCAGCAGAGAAAATCCCATAAATCCCATTATCAAAATGAATTACAAAAACAAAACACAATGACAGTGAAATAGAGAGCAATTTTTAAATAATTCATTCAGGGCTTGTGATGCAACCTGGATTTACCTCATCTAAACCCAGAGCTGAGTGAGACATAAGGTTGGACACTTCGGGCTGATAGCATTGGTGAGGTTCGATGAGCAAATGCAGACCATTTGAAGTCATACTGCATGGTACCCATTCCATGGGTCCCAACTCTCCAGGTTTAAGCGATTCTTCCTTCAGCTAAAGCATGCATGGGAAACCCAGAGTATGGTGCACTGTGTGACCGGGAAACGTTTTCAAATGCATCTCAGTTTTTGTCCTCTTTTACTCGCGTTCACAATTCCAGACCCTTTACTAAAACTCTCCCCACTTGGAGAGTCCGTGCCTTTAACCTCCTGTTTGGCACAGTTTGCAATTTCTGCGCAAGATGAACAGGAATAGGGAGAACCAATGAGAGACTAGCTGTAGGTGTCTGCACGGGCAAATTTAATGCTCATTTCCAAACAGGAAGAGGAATTAACCAAAGGCTCACCATGCCGTGCTGGAAAGAGATTAGGGCCTGAAGCAATCCTGCGGGTTTGCGGCCAGCTCACAAGAAAGCGATTTGATGAAAGGAGCTCAGGGGCCAAGTAATTCACAAACCTGCAGAGTTATAAATGACAGCTATCGTCCAAAAATATATTGAAGGAAGGCTGCGAAGAGGACTTGAAAGCAGGGCAGAATTGCTGGAAAAAGATTTCAGGGGGTAGACTGGAATTGCATTTAAATCATAGGAAAAGAGGCAGAACGTCGACAATGATGCACTTGGCCAAAAAGGGCGTATGCGTTTTTTCCTCAATATATTCAGGAAAAAACGCATAGGCCCTTTTTGGCCAACCAAGCAAGCATATTAAAGAAATCTGCACTACAATGAAGTCTCACTGCCCCCCGGTCAAAAGGGCCATCTGAAAAAAGTGAAAATCCAGAAATGCAGCACAGGCCATGGAGAACAGGGAGCCTTGTTATGCTGATGGGCGGGATGTAAATTGCCAACAGCCACTCTGGAGAAGTGTAGGGTGTTTCCTGAAACACCTAAAAAACAAAGCAACGGAGCCTACGGCACTTCCACTTATGGTCCTATAGCTTAGGGAAATTAAAATAAAAAACACACAGCCACCCAAAGTTTCAGACGGCTCTGTTTACAAGAACCTCATCTACGGTACAAGTTAAATATCCCAGAAAGCGAAAAATGGATAAAGAAGTTGTGGTACGTACGTACAATGGAATATCACTCACCAATGAAATCTATGTCATCTGGCCCGTCGTGGCATAATGAGTGGATTCAGGTACGATGATTCTAAGTGTAATAAGTCACACAGAAAATGAAACATCATAAGATATCACTAATACACGGAATGTAATCTTGGCTACACATGAACTGAATTACAAAACAGAAAAGGGTCTCAAATTTAGAAAACCAACTTATGCTTGCTTAAGGGGAAAGGTGAGTTGCGGTGCCACATCAAAACAGAGATAGAAATTAGCACAGATACATTTTCATAAGCCAAATATGTAATAGTCAAGACCTAACCCTTGCTCAACGAAATGGACTAAACACCCCATATTCAACGCCTAGGAATACACCTGACTAGTAAGAATATTCAAACCCATGGATTCATATGTCTCCGTAAGAGAATGAAGCGTGTGTACAGCGGCATGAATGCAGCAGAGAAAATCCGATAAATCCCATTATCAAAATATATTACAAAAACAAAACACAAGGACAGTGAAATAGAGAGCAATTCTTTAATAATTCATTCAGGGTTTGTGATGCAACCTGGATTTACCACATCTACACCCAGAGCTGAGTGAGACATAAGGTTGGGCACTTCGGGCTGATAGCATTGGTGAGGTTCAGTGAGCAAATGCAGATGCATTGAAGTCATACTGCATGGTACCCATTCCAAGGGTCCCAACTCTCCAGGATTAAGGGATTCTTCCTTCAGCTAAAACATGCATGGGAAACCCACAGTATGGTGCACCATGTGACCGGCAAACGTTTTCAAATGCATCTCAGTTTTCCTCCCCTTTTACTCGGGTTCACCATTCCAGACCCTTTACTAACAGTCTCCCTACTTGGAGAGTCAGTGCTTTAACCTCCTCTTTGGCACAGTTTGCAATTTCTGCTCAAGATGAACAGGAATAGGGAGATCCAATGAGAGACTAGCTGTAGGTGTCTGCACGGGCAAATTTAATGCTCATTTCCCGCCAGGAAGAGGAAATAACCTAAGGCTCAACATGCCGTGCTGGAAGCAGATTAGGGCCTGAAGCAATCCTGCGGGTTTTCGGCCAGCTCACAAGATAGCGAGTTGAAGAAAGGAGCTCAAGGGCACTGTAATTCACAAACCTGCAGAGTTATGAAAGACAGCTATCGTCCAAAAATATATTGAAGGAAGGCTGCGAAGAGAACTTGTAAGCGGGGCAGAATTGCAGGAAAACGATTTCAGGGGGTAGACGGGAATTGCATTTAAAGCATAGGAAAAGAGGCAGAACGTCGACAATGATGCTCTTGGCCAAAAAGGGCGTATGCGTTTTTTCCTGAATATATTCAGGAAAAAACGCATACGCCCTTTTTGGCCAACCAAGCAAGCATTTTAAAGAAATCTGCACTACAATGAAGTCTCACTGCCCCCCGGTCAAAACGGCCATCTGAAAAAACTGTAAAATCCAGAAAGGCAGCACAGGCCATGGAGAACAGGGAGCCTTGTTATGCTGATGGGCGGGATGTAAATTACTAACAGCCACTCTGGAGAAGTGTATGGTATTTCCTGGAACACCTAAAAAACAAAGCAACGGAGCCTACGGCAATTCCACTTATGGTCCTATAGCTTAGGGAAATTAAAATCAAAAACTCACAGCCACCCCAAAGTTTCGGACGGCTCTGTTTACAAGAACCTCGTCTACGGTACAAGTTAAATACCCCAGAATGTGAAAAATTGATAAAGAAGATGTGGTACGTACGTACAATGGAATATCACTCAGCAATGAAATCTATGTCATCCGGCCCGTCGCGGCATAATGAGTGGATTCAGGTGCCATGATTCTAACTGAAATAAGTCACACAGAAAAAGAAACATCATAAGATATCACTAATACACGGAATGTAAACTTGGCTACACATGAACTGAATTACAAAACAGAACAGGGTCTCAAATTTAGAAAATCAACTTATGCTTGCTTAAGGGGAAAGGTGTGTTGGGGTGTTGCATAAAACCAGAGATTGAAATTAGCACAGATACCGTTGCATAAACCAAATATATAATAGAAAAGACCTAGTCCTTGCTCAACGAAATGGACTCGACACCACATATTCAACACCTGGGAATATACCTGACAAGTAAGAATCTTAAAACCCATGGATTTATATGTCTCCATAAGAGAATCAAGCGTGTGTACAGCTGCATGAATGCAGCAGAGAAAATCCGATAAATCCCATTATCAAAATGAATTACAAAAACAAAACACAAGGACAGTGAAATAGAGAGCAATTCTTAAATAATTCATTCAGGGCTTGTGATGCAACCTGGATTTACCACATCTACACCCAGAGCTGAGTGAGACATAAGGTTGGGCACATCGGGCTGATAGCATTGGTGAGGTTCGATGAGCAAATGCAGACCCTTTGAAGTCATACTGCATGGTACCCGTGCCATGGGTCCCAACTCTCCAGGTTTAAGGGATTCTTCCTTCAGCTAAAACATGCGTCGGAAACCCACAGTACGGTGCACCGTGTGACCGGGAAACGTTTTAAATGTATCTCAGTTTTCGTCCCCTTTTACTCAGGTTCACCATTCCAGACCCTTTACTCACACTCTCCCCACTTGGAGAGTCAGGGCCTTTAACCTCCTGTTTGGCACAGTTTGCAATTTCTGCGCAACATGAACAGGAATAGGGAGAACCAATGAGAGACTAGCTGTAGGTGTCTGCACGGGCAAATTTAACGCTCATTTCCCACCAGGAAGAGGAATTAACCACAGGCTCAGCATGCCATGCCGGAACCAGATTAGGGCCTGAAGTAATCCTGCGGGTTTGCGGCCAGCTCACAAGATAGCGAGTTGAAGAAAGGAGCTCAAGGGCACTGTAATTCACAAACCTGCAGAGTTATGAAAGACAGCTATCGTCCAAAAACATATTGAAGTAAGTCTTCAAAGAGGACTTGAAAGCGGGGCAGAATTTCAGGAAAAATATTTCAGTCGGTATACTGGAATTGCACTTAAAGCCTAGGAAAAGACGGGGAACGGCGACAATGATGCACTTGGCCAAAACGGGCGTATGCGTTTTTTCCTGAATATAATCAGGAAAAAACGCATACGCACTTTTTGGCCAACCAAGCCAGCGTGTAAAGGAAATCTGCACTACAATGAAGTCTCACTGCCCCCCGGTCAAAAGGGACATCTGAAAAAAGTGTAAAATCCAGAAAGGCAGGACAGGCCATGGAGAAGAGGGAGCATTGTTATCCTGATCGGCGGGATGAGAATTGCCAACAGCCACTCTGGAGAAGTGTATGGTGTTTCCTGAAACACGTAAGAAACAAAGCAACACAGCCTATGGCACTTCCACTTATGGTCCTATAGCATAGGGAAATTAAAATCAAAACCACACAGCAACCCCAAAATTTGGAACGGCTCTGTTTACAAGAACCTCGTCTACGGTACAAGTTTAATATCCCAGAGGGCGGAAAATGGATAAAGAAGTTATGGTTCTTACGTACAATGGAATATCACTCAGCAATGAAATCTATGTCATCAGGCCCGTAGCGGCATAATGAGTGGATTCAGGTACGATGATTCTACGTGCAATAGGTCACACAGAAAAAGAAACATCATAAGATATCACTAATACACGGAATGTAAACTTGGCTACACATGAACTGAATTACAAAACAGAACAGTGTCTCAAATTTAGAAAACCAACATATGCTTGCTTTTTTGGAAAGGTGAGTTCGGGTGCTGCATAAAAACAGAGATTGAAATTCGCACAGATACCGTTCCATAAGCCAAATATGTAATAGACAAGACCTACTGCTTGCTCAACGAAATGGACTCAACACCCCATATTCAACGCCTAGGAATATACCTGCCTAGCAAGAATCTTAAAACTCATGGATTTATATGTGTCCGTAAGAGAATCAAGCATGTGTTCAGTGGCCTAAAGGCAACAGTGAAAATCCGATAAATCCCATTATCAAAATAAATTTCAAAAACAAAACACAATGACAGTGAAATAGAGAGCAATTCTTAAATAATTCACTCAGGGCTTCTGAGGCATACTGGATTTACCACATGTACTCCCAGAGCTGGGGAGACATAAGGCCGGACACTTCACCCTGATAGCATTGGTGAGGTTCGGTGACCAATTGCAGACCCTTTGAAGTCATACTGCATGGTACCCATTCCATGGGTCCCAACTCTCCAGGTTTAAGGGATTCTTCCTTCCGCTAAATCATGTATGGGAAACCCAGAGTATTGTCCACCATGTGATTGGGAAACGTTTTCAAATGCATCTCAGTTTTCGACCCTTTATACTGGGGTTCACCATTCCAGACGCTTAACTAACACTCTCCCCACTTGGAGAGTCAGTGCCTTTAACCTCCTGTTTTGCACAGTTTGCAATTTCTGCGCAAGATGAACAGGAATAGGGAGAACCAATGAGAGACTAGCTGTAGGTGTCTGCACGGGCAAATGCAACGCTCATTTCCCACCAGGAAGAGGAATTAACCGAAGGCTCAGCACGCACTGCCGGAACCAGATTAGGGCCTGAAGCAATCCTGCGGTTTTGCGGCCAGCTCACAAGAAAGCTAGTTGAAGAAAGGAGCTCAGGGGCACTGTAATTCACAAACCTGCAGAGTTATAAATGACAGCTATCGTCCAAAAATATATTGAAGTAAGTCTGCGAAGAGGACTTGAAAGCGGGGCAGAAATTCAGGAAAACGATTTCAGTGGGTAGGCTGGAATTGCACTTAAGGCATAGGAAAAGAGGCAGAACGGCGACAATGATGCACTTGGCCAAAAAGGGCGTATGCGTTTTTTCCTGAATATATTCAGGAAAAAACGCATACGCCGTTTTTGGCCAACCAAGCAAGCGTGTAAAGGAAATCTGCACTACAATGAAGTCTCACTGCCCCCCGGTCAAAAGGGTCATCTGAAAAAAGTGTAAAATCCAGAAAGGCAGGACAGGCCATGGAGAAGAGGGAGCATTATTATACTGATGGGCGGGAGGTGAATTGCCAACAACCACTCTGGAGAACTGTATGGTGTTTCCTGAAACATGTAAGAAACAAAGCAACACAGCCTATGGCAATTCCACTTATGGTCCTATAGTTTAGGGAAATTAAAATCAAAACCACGCAGCCACCCGAAAGTTTGGAACGGCTCTGTTTACAAGAACCTCATCTACGGTAGAAGTTAAATATCCCAGAGAGCGAAAAATGGATAAAGAAGTTGTGGTACGTACGTACAATGGAATATCACTCAGCAATGAAATCTATGTCATCAGGCCCGTAGCGGCATAATGAGTGGATTCAGTTACGATGATTCTACGTGCAATAGGTCACACAGAAAAAGAAACATCATAAGTTATCACTAATACACGGAATGTAAACTTGGCTACACATGAACTGAATTACAAAACAAAACAGGGTCTCAAATTTAGAAAACCAACTTATGCTTGCTTTTTGGGAAAGGTGAGTTGGGGTGCTGCATAAAAACAGAGATTGAAGTTCGCACAGATACCGTTCCATAAGCCAAATATATAATAGACAAGACCTACTCCTTGCTCAACGAAATGGACTCAACACCCCATATTCAACGCCTTGGAATATACCTGGCTAGCAAGAATATTAAAACCCATGGATTTATATGTCTCCGTAAGAGAATCAAGCGTGTGTTCAGTGGCCTAAACGCAGCAGTGAAAATCCGATAAATCCCATTATCAAAATAAATTTCAAAAACAAATCACAATGACAGTGAAATAGAGAGCAATTGTTAAATAATTCACTCAGGGCTTCTGATGCAACCTGGATTTACCACAACTACACCCAGAGCTGGGGAGACATAAGGCCGGACACTTCGGCCTGAGAGCATTGGTGAGGTTCGGTGAGCAAATGCAGACCCTTTGAAATCATACTGCATGGTACCCATTCCATAGGTCCCAACTCTCCAGGTTTAAGGGATTCTTCCTTCCGCTAAATCATGTATGGGAAACCCAGAGTATGGTCCACCATGTGATTGGGAAACATTTTCAAATGCATTTCAGTATTCGTCCCTTTATACTCGGCTTCACCATTCCAGACGCTTAACTAACACTGTCCCCACTTGGAGAGTCAGTGCCTTTAACCTCCTGTTTGGCACAGTTTGCAATTTCTGCGCAAGATGAACAGGAATAGGGAAAACCAATGAGAGACTAACTGTAGGTGTCTGCACTGGCAAATGGAACGCTCATTTCCCACCAGGAAGAGGAATTAACCAAAGGCTCAGCATGCCCTGCCGGAACCAGATTAGGGCCTGAAGCAATACTGTGGGTGTGCAGGCAGCTCACAAGATAGCGAGTTGAAGAAAGGAGCTCAGGGGCACTGTAATTCACAAACCTGAAGAGTTATGAATGACAACTATCGTCCAAAAATATATTGAAAAAAGGCTGCAAAGAGGACTTGAAAGTGGGGCAGAATTCCAGGAAAACGATTTCAGGAGGTAGACGGAAAGTGCACTGAAAGCATAGGAGAAGAGGCAGAACCTCGACAATGATGCACTTGTTCAAAAAGTGCATATGCGTTTTTTCCAAGGCCCTCCTTAAAGAGGGTAGGGGGCTCCCAGTATGCTTCAGTGGCCAACAGAGGGTCCACATCGCCAAGGTGACGTGAGCCAGCTAGGCAGGAGTGACCTCACATCAGAGGGCCCACATCACAGAAGGGTAAGGGACCCAGCCATTATCAGACTCTCAACAGAGGGCCCACATCAGCAATGGGCTGGGAACCAGGCAGGAGTGTCTTCACACCCGTGGGGCCACATCATCGCAAGATGAGGTACCCAGCACATGTGGCCTCAAACCAGAGGACCCACATCTCCATGGGTCTCAGAGCGAGGCAGGCAGGATGAACCTCAAAACACGTGGCCCATTGTATAAAAAAGGTGAGGAATCCAGCAGTTGGAACATCCCAGCAGGCGGCCCAGAGCACCGAGGCTATGGGATCCAGGCGATGATGAACTCACAACAGAGGGCCCTCATCATGAAACTGTGAGCAACCTAGCCATTGTGACCTCAGAGCACAAGGCCCACATCCCCATGGGGAAGCGAACCAAGCAGGAGTGTCATCGTACCAGTGGGCACACATCAGAAAATGTGGGGAGCCCAGCAGTTAGGGCCTGACGCCAGAGGGCCCTCATCACCGAGGAGAAGAGGCTCCCAGCAGGCTCCAACTGCTACAAGAGGGCCAACGTCGCCAATGCGGGGTGTGCCAGCCAGGCAGGAGTGACCTCAGAGCAGAGGGCCAACCTCAAAAAAGTGTGAGGAACCCAAAGAGGATTAGACTCTCACCAGAGGGCCCACATCACCAAGAGGATCAGAACCAGGCAGGACTGTCTGCACACCAGCGTGACCACATCATAGAAAGGTGAGGAACCCAGCACATGTGGCCAAAACCAGAAGACCCACATCTCCAAGGGGCTCGGAGTGAGGCATGCAGGAGTAACCTCACAACACAGGACCCATAGAATAAAAAAGCTGAGGAATCCTGCAGTGGGAACCTCCCAGCAGGCGGCCCAGAGCACCGAGTCTATGCGATCCAGGCTGCAGTGAACTCACAGCAGAGGGCCCATATCATGAAACTGTGAGCAACCCAGCCATTGGGACCTCACAGCAGAAGGCCCACATCCCCATGGGGTTGGGAACATGGCAAGAGTGTCCTCGCACCACTTAGCACGTATCAGAAAAAGTGGGTACCCAGAAGTTACGGCCTGACGCTAGAGAGCCCTCATCACCGAGGGGAGGTGGCTCCCAGCAGGCTCCAACTGCCACAAGAGGGCCGATGTCACCAAGGCGGGGTGTGCCAGCCAGTCAGTAGTGACCTCACAGCAGAGGGCCCACCTCACAGAAGGGTGAGGAACCCAGCCAGGATCAGACTCTCACCAGAGGGCCCACATCAACAAGGGGATAGAAACCAGGCAGGAGTGTCCTCACACCAGTGGGGCCACATCATCGAAAGGTGAGGGACCCAGCACACGTGGCCTCAAACCAGAGGACACACATCACCAAGGGGCTGGGAGTGAGTCAGGCAGGAGGAGTCTCCAAACAGAGGGCCCATAGAAGAAAAAGGTGAGGAATCCTGCAGTTGGAACCTCCCCGCAGGCGGCCAGGAGCAGCGAGGCTATGGGATCCAGGCCGGAGTGAACTCACACCAGAGGGCCCTCATCATGAAACTGAGCCACCCACCGTTGGGACCTCAGAGCAGAAGGCCCATATTCCCATGGGGTTGGAAACCTGGCAGGAGTGTACTCACACCACAGGGCGCACATCAGAAAATTTTGGGAGCCCAGGAGTTAGAGCCTGACGCCAGAGGGCCCTCATTACCGAGGGGAGGAGACTCCCAGCAGGCACCAACTCCCAACTGAGGGCCCACGTCGCCAAGGTGACGTGTGCCAGTCAGGCAGGAGTGACCTCACAGCAGAGGGCCTACCTCACAGAAGGGTGAGGAAACCAGCCAGGATAAGACTCTCACCAGAGAGCCCACATCACCAAGGGGACCGGAACAAGGCAGGAGTGTCCTCACACCAGTGTGGCCACATTATAGAAAGGTGAGGAACCCAGCACATGTGGCCTAAACCAGAGGACCCACATTTCCAAGGTGCTCCGAGTGAGGCAGGCAGGAGTAGCCTAAAAACACAGGGCCCACAGAATAAAAAATGTGAGGAATCCAGCAGTTGGAACCCCCCAGCAGGTGGCCCAGAGTACGGAGTCTATGGGATCCAGGCCACAGTGAACTCACAGCAGAGGGCTCACATCATGACACTGTGAGCAACCCAGCTGGTGGGACCTCAGAGCAGAAGGCCCACATCCCCATGGGGATGGGAACGTGGCAGGAGTGTACTCGCACGACAGGGCACATATCAGAAAATTTTGGGAGCCCATGAGTTAGGGCCTGACGCCAGAGGGCCCTCATTACCGAGGGGAGGAGACTCCCAGCAGGCACCAACTCCCAACTGAGGTCGCACATCGCCAAGGTGATGTGTGCCAGCCAGGCAGGAGTGACCTCACAGCAGAGGGCCCACCTCCCAGAAGGGTGAGGAATCCAGCCAGGATCAGACTCTCACCAGAGGGCCCCCATCAACAAGGGGATGGGAACCAGGCAGGAGTGTCCTCACACCAGTGGGGCCACATCAATAAAGGTGAGGAAACCGGCACATGTGGCCACAAACCAGAGGACCTACATCACAAAAGGGCTGGGAGTGAGTCAGGAAGGAGGAGCATGAAAACACAGGACCCAAAGAATAAAAATGGTAAGGAATCCAGCAGTAGGAACCTCCCAGCAGGCGGCTCAGAGCACAGAGTCTATGGGATCTAGGCCTGAGTGAACTAACACCAGAGAGCCAACATCCTGAAACTGTGAACAACACAGGTGTTGGGACCATAGAGCAGAAGGCACATGGGGATGGGAACCTGGCAGGAGTGCCCTCACACCACTTAGCACGTATCAGAAAATGTGGGTAACCAGCAGTTAGGGCCTGATGCCAGAGGGCCTCATCACTGAGGGGAGGAGGCTCCCAGCGGGCTCCAACTGCCACCAGAGGGCCGACGTCGCCAAGGCGGGGTGTGTCAGCCAGGCAGGAGTGACCTCAGAGAAGAGGGCCCACCTCACAGAAGTGTGAGGAGCCCAACCAGGATCAGACTCTCACTGGAGGGCTCACATCACCAAGGGGATGGGAACCAGGCAGGAGTGTCCGCACACCAGTGGGGCCACATCTGCGAAAGGTGAGGAACCCAGCACATGTGGCCTCAAACCAGAGGACACACATCATCAAGGGGCTGGGAGTGAGGCAGGTGTCTGAAGGGGCACATTTAACTCTAATTTCCCACCAGGAAGAGGAATTAACCAAAGGCTCAGAGTGCCGTGCGGGACCCTGATTACGGCCTGAAGCAAACCTGCGGTTCTGTGGCCAGCTTTCAAGGAAACGAGTTAAGAAAGGAAATCACAGGCACTGTAATTCACAAACCTGCAGAATTATAAATGACAGCTATTGGCAAAAATATATTGAAGTAAGTCTGCACAGAGGACTTGAAAACGAGGCAGAATTGCAGGAATCATATTTCAGGAGGTAGATTGGAATTGCATTTAAAGCATGTGAAAAGCGGCAGATCTTTGACAGTGATGCACTTGGACAAAAAGTGCGTATACATTTTTTCCTGAATATATTCAGGAAAAAACGCATATGCCCTTTGTGGCCAACCAAGAATTCGAGCAATGGAAATCCGCACTACAATGAACTCTCATTTCCCATTCGTCAAAAGAGCCATCTGAAAAAAGTGTAAAACCCAGAAACACAGGACAGGCCATGGAGAACAGGGAGCCTTGTTATGCTGATGGACGGGATGTAAATTGCCAACAGACACTCTGGTGATGTTTATGGTGTATGCTGAAACATCTAAAAAACAAAGCTACAGAGCCTAGGGCACTTCCACTTTTGGCCCTAAGCTTAGGAAAATTAAAATCAACAAGACACAGCCAACACAATATCCAGGGCTGCTGTGTTTACAAGAACCTCGAGTCCAGTACAAACTAAATATCCCAGAAAGAAAAAAATGGATAAAGGAGTTGTCCTACTTACGTACAACGGAATATCACTCAGCAATGAAATCAATGTCATCAGGCCTGTAGCAGCAAATTGAGTGGATTTAAGTATGATGATTCTAAGAGAAATATGTCACACAGAGAAACATAATTATCATAAGATATCACAAATAGAGGAAGTGTAAACTTGGCTACACATAAACTGAATTACAAAACCGAACAGAGTTTCACATTTAGATAAAAACTTATGCTTGCTTAAGGGGAAAGTTGAGTTGGGGTGCTGTATAAAACCAGAGATTGAAATGAGCACACATACCGTTCCATAAGCCAAATATGTAATAGACAAGACCTACTCTTTGCTCAACGAAATAGACTAATCCATGGTGTATCACCTCACACCTGTTAGAATGGGCATCATCAGAAAATCTACAAACAACAAATGCTGGAAAGGGTGCGGAGATAAGGAAACCTCTTCCACTATTGTTGGGAATGTAAATTGATGCCGTCACTGTGGAGAACATTATGGAGTTTCTTATAAAACTAAGAATAGAATTACCATATAATACAGCAATCCCACTACTGGGCATATACCCAGACAAAACCATAAAACGAAAAGAGACATTCACCGCAATGTTCATTGCATCACTATTCACAATATCCAGGTAATGGAAGCAACCTAAATGCCCACAGACAGACGAATGCATAAAGATGAGGTACATATATAAAATGGAATATTACTAAGCCATAAAAAGGAATGAAATTGGGTCATTTGTAGAGACGTTGATGGATCTAGAGACTGTCATACAGAGTGAAGTAAGTCAGAAAGAGAAAAACAAATCCTGTATATAAATGCATATATGTGGAACCTAGAAAAGTTGTACAGATGAACCGTTTTGCAAGGCAGAAATAGAGCAACAGATGTAGACAACAAACGTATGGACACCAAGGGGGGAAAGCTGTTAGGGGGGTGGTGGTGGGAGGAGTTGAGAGATTGGGATTGGCATGTATACATTTCTATGTATAAAATAGGTAACCAAAAAGAACCTGCTGTATAAAAAAATAAAATAAAATTCAAAATTACAAAAAGTAAAACAGAAAAAATATTCTTCCCTTCACATACATGTATTTATATGAATAAATTATTTCCATGCTTATATCTGTAATTACAAAAAAGAGGAATAAAATCTACCTTGAACCAAAAACGAAAAAAAGAAAAAAAAACAGAACCCACCAGTTACACAGAGGAAAACCGTATCAGGGCCCTTGCTCCAGTTGTAAACAATTCTGAAGTTGGTCAGTGGTGGGGAATCATCTCCCATTCAGCCAGCAGGCCCCACGCAACAAGCGTCCTCATTGCAAAGCTGGGGGCCCGTGCCGAGGCATCTGTGAGTAAACGTGGGCCGAGCCCCAGACCAGCTGCTGCTGAAATGTTCCCACCCTTCCCAGGTAAAACACCTGAATATGTACAAGGACTTGAAAGCCTAGAGGAAGGGCCATGGAGCCACATGAGCGACAGCATGCCAGCCGACTTGGTGCCTGCAGGCCAGACAGGATGGTCCTGGCCCTGGGTGCTCTTCTGGAAGCTTTCCATTTCCCTGCCTGAGATACCCCTCCTGTCCTGGCCCCCAATGCTTTCTTCCTTACTCACCTCTGCCCAGGGAGAAATTCCAGCGGCAGGTATGGGTGACACATCCTCTTCTTTAGCAGGTGGCATCTTGGCAACTGCTGCAGAAAGTCCAGCAGAGCCCCACTCACACTGGGCCACCCACAAAGCCGTGGCCTCTCACTCCCTCCCACCAGCCCAGCCCCGAGACTGCTGACTGGGCAGAGAAAATGGCGTCAGGCACAGCTGCAGGGGCTCTTGCTGCCTGGAGTGGTGTTTATATTGATCTCAACCCAGGCACACCTGAGGAGGACTGGCCGGCATGGTCAGGCTTCCCAGGCCAGCCAATAATCACCCCTCAGGGGCTCACAGTTGCAGAAAATGGAACTTTCTGAATCGGCCAGGTCCAAGGAACAGGTGTGGGCTCCTGAGAGTCAGGATAGACAAGGGGCTGCAGCTCTGGCTTGTTTTCTAATTATATTATCTGGCCCATGAGTGGGAGACAACTTCAAGAAAACCCTCTCCTAATGAGAGGAACCCAGGAGTCAGGGAGAGGAGGGGTGGGTGTTGGGTGGAGACAGAGGCCTGGTGCCCCGGGTGCAGAGTGGAAGTCTCTGGAAGACCAGGTGGAGGGAGGCCACACAGAGTGATGCCCAGGGTCACAGACCTGTCGGAGCTGCTGTTTGTTAGTTCAAGTCCTGCTCTGAGGTGCTCTGTGTCAGATCTGAGTGACAGGTGAGCTGGGAGTGCTCTGCAATGAGGGCGATGTGCACGGTTCCTGTGTGCCCAGCCCTGCCACCGTAACTGCAAGGGTAGCTCTGTATCCTGAGAGGGGCCTGACCATGAGAGCCCCGTGTTCTGGGGTGGGGGTAGGGTACCTGCGCAGGTGATCTAAATATCCTGGGATTGGCCTGATCTCGAGAGCCCCATGGGCTGCTGGAGCCCTGGTAAAGGATGTCAGGACAGTCAGTGAAGCCACCGAGGATATACCTCCAGTAGTTCCTAAATCCTACACCCTGCTGGTCATTCTACCAACCACCAGGACATGGTATTCTGTATTAGTCTTCAATGATGCCTTCTTTTGTATTCCATTAGTGTCAGAGTCACAAGAAATTTTGGCTTGTGAGTGGCAGGACTCAACATACAACTAAAACAATACTTCTGGGCCGTCTTGCCCCAAGGGTTCAAAAATTCCCACACCATCTTTGGGGAAAGCTCAGCTAAAGACCTAAAAGTTCTACCACTGGAAAAGGAAACACTCCTTCAATATGCAGACGACATTCTGATCACCAGCCCTACTAAGGGGACCTCTGAACTACCAAGCCAATAAAGGATACAAGTCGTCCAAGAAAAAGCTCAAATATCACAGACTACGGCGACCTGCCTGGGCTTCATTCTCACAGAAGGTCGGAGAAGCCCATCCCAGGAAAGGGAAGAAACAATTTACAGCCTTACCCATATCTAAAACTAGAAGACAGCTTAGGGGTTCCTGGGGAGGCCAGGGTTTGCTGCTTCTTGATCCCTAACTACAGTCTACTAGCTGGGTCTCTATATGAAACACTGAAAGGAAAAGATGATGATCCTTTTGAATAGAATCCAAAAGTGGCCTTTCAAGAATGGAAAGAGCAGTCAATTCAGACCCTTGCCCTGGAACTCCCTAATTTAGCTAAACCCTTTGATCTTTACATTCCTGGTGAAAAGTGAATCGCCATTGGAGGATTAGTGCAAAAACTGGGACCACTTGAAATGGAACAATGCAAAAATGCCATCCAGGTAGGATAAACTACAGTCACCAAGGGGCTTGGCCCACTGCCACATCTGTCCAAGATACTGGCAGTATCTAAAAACCTGGAAATCAGCAGCCCAAAAGGCCACCTCCCTCCTAAGGGAAAAGGGTCCCACGTGGTGATCCTAACCCCCAACCATGCCCTGAAGTTGCAGGGTTTGCTCCGTGGGCACACTGACCTCGAGTGAGGAGGCCCTCCAACTCCAACCTCCAGAGAGATAACCGGGGGCAACGGGGCACCATGACGACTCATGTGACCATCACTTGACCTGGAGTTTCTCTCATAAAACAACAAGAGTGTGTCCCAAAAGAGTAGACTACTGTTTGCAGGACTTACTGCCTCCAGATCGGACCTAATAATCTTGGTGGGGGAACCGTATATCATGCTGTCACCATAGAAAAGCCTACAGACACTGTGATAATGGTGGCCAATAAGACCGGCTGGACTCCTGTTTACTTCAAAAGGCTGTTGACTCAGTGGCCATCATGGTCCTTCATCACCACTGACCCTGGACTGTCTGGGAGTTGAGCGGACAGGGTCCTGACACCTGGTGCTGTTTTTACGTTAATTCAGGGGCCTAATTGAAGAAAGCGCAGACTACTGGTCAGAGCATCTACGCTGGCAGAAACGGTCAGCCTAAGGTGGCCGAACAAATGAGGGGCGGGGTGAAACTGGACCTCACAGCGTCACTGCACATCTCCTTCCTGGACCCTTAAAGGTCATTAGAATCTATAAAACTTCCAATATTGGTGCTCAGGCGGACGAGCAGGGAGGCAGGAGGCCTGGGGACAATCAACGTCACCTGGAGGCTGCTGGGGAGAAGTTCTGACCCTCGCCCACGGGTATGAGGGCTCCTAACTCAGCACTCAGCAGTTACAGAAGAAGGGTCTGCACCCTCAGCACTCCAAGAATGAGGAAGGGACAAAAGGCAGAAGAGGGGTTTGTCCGAGGCAAAGCCCCTTAAAAATCCCTGGGAGAGAAAAATAGAATCTGGGCAATAAAATAAAGTCTAACCTTTTTTATCCTTTGTGCTTTGTCTAATTACACGTGCTCCTAGGGTCCCGCATACAGAGGTTCCACACCCGGCACTTCAGACCTGATTTCCTAGTGCAGAATGGCTGGGTCGACAACTCAGCTCCTGGGGCACAGTGCACACTCCGTGATATAGAGCCTGAGCTGCAGCCAGCCGGGCCCTCAAGAGCTCCGCCCCCTCCCTCTGACTGACTCTGACAGGATCTCTACACAGCAGCCCAGCCCACAGCCCACGGGGTAGCACATGCTCTCACCTCTCCATTCTCTGATCAAAATATAAAGTTTCCTTTGCTTCTGAACCAAACTCAGTCTCGATCTGTTGGCTCCAATGACCCTGGGCAGGGGGACACTTGTTGGGGTCCACTCTGGAGGATCAGTAACAGAAATTCAGAACATTGTAACTTCAATGAACAGATGTGTCAGCCAAACTGTAATTAACATAGAACAGTGTATAAGGCTCGGGTAAAATAAGATGTTTCTAACACTTCCATTTGGTATTTCCATCACTTTATTATAAGCAAGTTCAGTGAAAAGGTTTGTCTTATTTGTCAGGTCAATATTAGAGAAACGAAGTGATTTCTTTCCAAGGATGTACATCTAATAATCTTGGTTAAAGCTTCAATCTTGTTTTAAATGCTTTTCCATTGACAATGATACCTCTCTTTCAGCTCCCCCATTTCTGAGAAGTATAAAGTCTTATAATTTATTATTACCAAAGGGGAAAGGTGAGAGGAGGGATAAATTAACAGTTTGGGATTAACACATACACACTGCTATGTATAAAATCGATCATCAACAAGGAACTGCTGTATAGCACAGGGAACTACACTCAATATTTTGCAATAACCTATAAGGGGAAATAATCTGAAAAAGAATAGATATTTTTATTGACATCATCTATTAATGACAGTTAAAATGGAACCTAAGGGAAGCCGGTGGTGAGTGCTTCTGACCCTGAAGACTTCAATCATCTAAAGTTTGGACTCTGCCTACTTCCTAAGGCCCTTAATGAACATATGTGTAGCCGTAGCTTAAAACATTCCCCACTTTGGGTTGCGGAGAGACACTGATTTTGAAAAAGCCCTGGTGGTCTCCTCACATGAATGGGACCCTTCCTACAGCTAAAGCATGCCTGTCACACACAGAGGATGGTATACTGTCTGATCGGGAAGAGTTTGGAAAAGGCATCTCATCTCCTCTTCTCCTGGTGCTCGGGTTCACCCCTCCAGCGTCTTTACGAACAGTCTCCCCACTTGGAGATGTCAGCACTGTCAACATCCTGTTGCATACAGTTTGGAATTTGTCCAGAGGATGAAGCAGAAGGAGGAGGAACAATGAGAGACAAGTCCTAGGTGTTCGGACAGGCACATGTCACTCTAATTTCCAATCAGGAAGACGAATTGACCAAAGGCTAGGGTTGCCCATGGAAACAGAATAGGGCTTGAGGAAATCCCGCTGCTTTGTGGCCAGTTCCCATAAACACAAGTTGAAAAATGGAGCTCAGTGGCACTAAAATTCACGAAACTGCAGAGTTGAAAATATCTATCACTGAAAAATGTCTTGAGGAAAGTCAGAGAAAAGGACTTGTAAGCAACAGAGAATGGCAGGAAAGGGATTGGAAGAGGTAGAAAGGACTCGCCATTAAGCACAAGAAAAGGGGCTGAACATTGCCAACATTGCAGTTGGCCAAAAATGGTGTATGCGTCATTTTCTGTATATATTCAAGAAAAGGGCATACACTTTTTTAGCCAACCAAACAGGTGGGCACTGGAAATCAATACTACAAAACATATCACTTCGCATCAGTCAGAAGAGCCGTCCTCATAAAGTGTAAACACCAGAAATGCAGGACAGGGCAAGGAGAAAAGGGAGCCCTGTGAGGCTTATACTGGAAATGTATATTGCCAACGGTCACTCTGGAGAAGTGTACTGTGTTTACTAAAGCATCTAAAAAATGAGCTACAGAGCACAGGGCACTTGCACTCATGGACGTATATCATGGGAAAAACAAAAATCGAGAGGACACAGGCACCCCAATGTATACCGCCTCACTGTTTAAAAGATCCTCGACTAGGATATAACTTAAATGTCTCTGGAGGGAAAAAATGGATACAGATGTGGTGCTTATGTAGAGTGGAATATGACTCAGCCTGGAAATCAATGCAATATGGCCACTTGAAACAACTCCAGAGGAGTTACGTATGATCATTCAAAGTCACAGAATTCAAAAAGAAAAAGACATACTATATCACTAATACATGGAATGTAAACTTGGCTACACATGAACTGAATTACGAAACAGAACAGGGTCTCAAATATAGAAAACCAACTTATTCTTGCTTAAGGATAAAGGTGAGTTGGGGTGCTGCATAAAACCAGAGATTGAAATTAGCACAGATACTGGTCCATAAGCCAAATATGTAATAGTCAAGACCTACTGCTTGCTCAACAAAACGGACTCAACACCCCATATTCAACGCCTAGGAATATACCTGACTAGTAAGAATCTTCAAACCCATGGGTTTATATGTCTCCGTAAGAGAATCAAGCGTGTCTACAGAGGCATGAACACAGCAGTGAAAATACGATAAATCCCACTATCAAAATAAATTACAGAAACAAAAAACACAATGACAGTGAAATAGAGAGCAATTCTTAAATAATTCATTCAGGGCCTGTGATGCAAACTGGATTTACCACATCTACACCCAGAGCTGAGTGAGACATAAGGCTGGACACCAGGCTGATAGCATTGGTGAGGTTTCGTGAGCAAATGCAGACCCCTTGAAGTACCCATTCCAAGGGTCCCAACTCTCCAGGTTTAAGGGATTCTTCCTTCAGCTAAAACATGCCTGGGAAACCCACAGTATGGTGCACCGTGTGACCGAGAAACGTTTTCCAATGCATCTCAGGTTTCGTCCCCTTTTACACGGGTTCACCATTCCAGATGCTTTACTAACACTCTCCCCACTTGGAGAGTCAGTGCCTTTAAACTCCTGTTTGGCACAGTTTGCAATTTCTGCGCAAGATGAACAGGAATGGGGAGAACCAATGAGAGACTAGCTGTAGGTGTCTGCACGGGCAAATTTAACGGTCATTTCCAACCAGGAAGAGGAATTAACCAAAGGCTCAGCATGCCCTGCCCGAACAAGATTAGGGCCTGAAGCAATCTTGCGGGTTTGCGACCAGCTCACAAGATAGCGAGTTGAAGAAAGGAGCTCAGGGACACTGTAATTCACAAACCTGCAAGGTTACAAATGACAGCTATCGTCCAAAAATATATTGAAGTAAGTCTTGGAACAGGACTTGAAAGCGGGGCAGAATTGCAGGAAAACGATTTCAGGGGGTAGACTGGAATTGCATTTAAAGCATAGGAAAAGAGGCAGAACCTTGACAACGATGCACTTGGCCAAAATGGGCGTATGCGTTTCTCCTGAATATATTCAGGAAAAAATGCATATGCACTTTTTGGCCAACCTAGCATGCACGTTAAAGAAATCTGCACTACAATGAAGTCTCACTGCCCCCCAGTCAAAAGGTCCATCTGAAAAAAGTGTAAAATCCAAAAAGTCAGCACAGGCCATGGAGAACATGGAGCCTTGTTATGCTGATGGGCGGGATGTAAATTGCCAACAGCCACTCTGGAGAAGTGTATGGTGTTTCCTGAAACACCTAAAAAACAAAGTAACGGTGCATACGGCACTACCACTTATGGTCCTATACCTTAGGGAAATTAAAATCAGAAACACACAGCCACCCCAAAGTTTTGGACGGCACTGTTTACAAGAACCTCGTCTACGGTACAAGTTAAATATCCCAGAATGCAAAAATGGATAAAGAAGTTGTGGTACGTACGTACAATGTAATATCACTCAGCAATGAAATCTATGTCATCAGGCCCATAGCGGCATAATGAGTGGATTCAGGTAGGAGGATTCTAAGTGAAATAAGTCACACAGAAAAAGAAACATCATAAGGTATCACTAATACACGGAATGTAAACTTGGCTACACATGAACTGAATTACAAAACAGAACAGGGTCTCAAATTTAGAAAACCAACTTATGCTTGCTTATGGGGAAAGGTGAGTTGGGGTGCTGCATTAAACCAGAGATTGAAATTAACACAGATACCGTTCCATAGGCCAAATATATAATAGAGAAGACCTACTCCTTGCTCAACGAAATGGACTCAACACCCCATATTCAACGCCTGGGAATATACCTGACAAGTAAGAATCTTAAAACCCATGGATTTATATGTCTCCATAAGGAAATCAAGCGTGTGTACAGCGGCCTAAACGCAGCAGTGAAAATCCGATAAATCCCATTACCAAAATAAATTTCAAAAACAAAACACAATGACCGTGAAATAGAGAGCAATTCTTACATAATTCATTCAGGGCTTGTGATGCAACCTTGATTTCCACATCTACACCCAGAGCTGGGTGAGAAATAAGGCTGGACACTTCGGGCTGATAGCATTGGTGAGATTCGGTGAGCAAACGCAGGCCCTTTGGAGTCATACTGCATGGTACCCATTCCATGTGTCCCAACTCTCCAGGTTTAAGGGATTCTTCCTTCAGCTAAAACATGCATGGGAAACCCAGAGTATGGTCCACCGTGTGATTGGGAAACGTTTTCAAAAGCATCTTAGATTTCGTACCCTGGTACTTGGGGTCACCGTTCCTGACGCCTTACTAACACTCTCCCCACTTGGAGAGTCAGTGCCTTTAACCTCCTGTTTGGCACAGTTTGCAATTTCTGCGCAAGATCATCAGGAATAAGGAGAACCAATGAGAGACTAGCTGTAGGTGTGTGCACGGGCAAATGGAACGCTCATTTCCCACCAGGAAGAGGAATTAACCAAAGGCTCAGCGTGCCTGCTGGAAAAAGATTAGGGCCTGAAGCAATCCTGCGGTTTTGCGGCCAGCTCACAAGAAAGCGAGTTGAAGAAAGGAGCTCAGGGGCACTGTAATTCACAAACCTGCAGAGTTATGAATGAGAGCTATCGTCCAAAAATATATTGAAGTTAGTCTTCGAAGAGGACTTGAAAAAGGGGCAGAATTTCAGGAAAACGATTTCAGGGGGTAGACTGGAATTGCACTTAAAGCATAGGAAAAGAGGCAGAATGTCGACAATGATGCACTTGGCCAAAAAGGTCGTATGCGTTCTTTTCCTGAATATATTCAGGAAAAAACGCATACGCACTTTTTGGCCAACCAAGCAAGCGTGTAAAGGAAATCTGCACTACAATGAAGTCTCACGGCCCCCCGGTGAAAAGGGCCATCTGAAAAAGGTGTAAAATCCAGAAAGGCAGGACAGGGCATGGAGAACAGGGAGCCTTGTTATGCTGATGGGCGGGATGTAAATTGCCAACAGCCACTCTGGAGAAGTGTATGCTGTTTCCTGAAACACGTAGGAAACAAAGAAACACAGCCTATGGCACTTCCACTTATGGTCGTATAGCTTAGGGAAATTAAAATCAAACACACACAGCCACCCCAAATTTTGGGACGGCTCTGTTTACAAGAACCTCGTCTACGATGCAAGTTAAATATCCGAGAAAGCAAAAAATGAATAAAGAAGTTGTTGTACGTACGTACAATGGAATATCACTCAGCAATGAAATCTACGTCATCAGGCCCGTAGCGGAATAATGAGTGGATTCAGGTACGATGATTCTACGAGAAATAAGTCACACAGAAAAACAAACATCATAAGATATCACTAATACACGGAATGTAAACTTGGCTACACATGAACTGAATTACAAAACAGAACAGGGTCTCAAATTTAGAAAACCAACTTATGTTTGCTTATGGGGAAAGGTGTGTTGGGGTTCTGCATAAAACCAGAGATTGCAATTAGCACAGATACCGTTCCATAAGCCAAATATATAATAGAAAAGACTTACGCCTTGCTCAACGAAATGGACTCAACACCCCATATTCAACGCCTTGGAATATACCTGACAAGTAAGAATCTTAAAACCCATGGATTTATATGTCTCCATAAGGAAATCAAGCGTGTGTACAGCGGCCTAAACGCAGCAGTGAAAATCCGATAAATCCCATTATCAAAATAAATTTCAAAAAAAAACACAATGACAGTGAAATAGAGAGCAATTCTTAAATAATTCATTCAGGGCTTGTGATGCAATCTGATTTACCACATCTACAACCAGACCTGGGTGAGACATAAGGCTGGACACTTCGGGCTCATAGCATTGGTGAGGTTCGGTGAGCAAATGCAGACCCTTTGAAGTCATACTGTATGGTACCCATTCCATGGGTCCCAACTCTCCAGGTTTAAGGGATTCTTCCTTCAACTAATCCATGCATGGCAAACCCAGAGTAAGGTACACCGTGTGATTGGGAAACGTTTTGAAATGCATCTCAGTTTTCGTCCCCTGGTACTCGGGTTCACCATTCCAGACGCTTTACTAACACTCTCCCCACTTGGAGAGTCAGTGCCTTTAACCTCCTGTTTGGCACAGTTTGCAATTTCTGCGCAAGATGAACAGGAATAGGGAGAACCAATGAGAGACTAGCTGTAAGTGTCTGCACGGGCAAATGGAACGCTCATTTCCCACCAGGAAGAGGAATTAACCAAAGGCTCAGCGTGCCCTGCCTGAAACAGATTAGGGCCTGAAGCAATCCTGCAGTTTTGCGGCCACCTCACAAGAAAACGAGTTGAAGAAAGGAGCTCAGGGGCACTGTAATTCACAAACCTGCAGAGTTATGAATGACAGCTATCGTACAAAAATGTACTGAAGTAAGTCTTCGAAGAGGACTTGAAAGCGGGGCAGAATTGCAGGAAAACGACTTCAGGGTGTAGACAGGAAATCCACCTAAAGCTTAGGAAAATAGCAGAATGTCGAAAATGATGCACTTGGCCAAAAAGGGCGTATGCGTTTTTTCCTGAATATATTCAGGAATAAACGCATACGCACTTTTTGGCCAACCAAGCAAGCGTGTAAAGAAATCTGCACTACAATGAAGTCTCACTGCCCCACGGTCAAAAGGGCCATCTGAAAAAAGTGTAACATCCAGAAATGCAGCACAGGCAATGGAGAACAGGGAGCCTTGTTATGCTGATGGGTGGGATGTAAATTGCCAACAGCCACTCTGGAGAAGTGTATGGTGTTTCCTGAAACACCTAAAAAACAAAGCAACGGAGCCTACGGCACTTCCACTTATGGTCCTATAGCTTAAGGAAATTAAAATCAAAAACACACAGCCACCCCAAAGTTTCAGACGGCTCTGTTTACAAGAACCTCGTCAACGGTACAAGTTAAATATCCCAGAAAGCGAAAAATGGATAAAGAAGTTGTGGTACGTACGTACAATGGAATATCACTCAACAATGAAATCTATGTCATCTGGCCCATCGTGGCATAATGAGTGGATTCAGGTACGATGATTCTAAGTGAAATAAATCACACAGAAAATGAAATATCATAAGATGTCACTAATACACGGAATGTATTCTTGGCTACACATGAACTGAATTACAAAACAGAACAGGGTCTCAAATTAAGAAAACCAACTTATGTTTGCTTAAAGGGAAAGGTGAGTTGGGGTCCTGCATAAAACCAGAGATAGGAATTAGCACAGATACCATTCCATACGTCAAATATGTAATAGTCAAGACCTACCCCTTGCTCAACCAAATGGGCTAAACACCCTATATTCAACGCCTAGGAATACACCTGACTAGAAAGAATCTTCAAACACATGGATTTATTTGTCTCCATAAGAGAATCAAGCGTGTGTACAGCTGCATGAAGGCAGCAGAGATAATCGATAAATCCCATTATCAAAATGAATTATAAAAAGAAAACACAATGACAGTGAAATAGAGAGCAATTCTTAAATAATTCATTCAGGGCTTGTGATGCAACCTGGATTTACCTAATCTACACCCAGAGCTGAGTGAGACATAAGGTGGGACACTTCGGGATGATAGCATTGGTGAGGTTCGATGAGCAAATGCAGACCATTTGAAGTCATACTGCATGGTACCCATTCCGTGGGTCCCAACTCTCCAGGTTTAAGCGATTCTTCCTTCAGCTAAAACATGCATGGGAAACCCACAGTATGGTGCACCGTGTGACCGGGAAACGTTTTCAAATGCATCTCAGTTTTCGTCCCCATTTAGTCGGGTTCACAATTCCAAACGCTTTACTAACACTCCCCCACTTGGAGAGCCAGTGCCTTTAACCTGCTGTTTGGCCCAGTTTGCAATTTCTGCGCAAGATGAACAGGAATAGGGAAAACCAATGAGAGACCAGCTGTAGGTGTCTGAACGGGCTAATTTAATGCTCATTTCCCACCAGGAAGAGGAATTAACCAAAGGCTCAGCATGCCGTGCCGGAACCAGATTAGGGCCTGCAGCAATCATGTGGGGTTGCGGCCAGCTCACAAGAAAGCGATTTGAAGAAAGGAGCTCAGGGGCACTGTAATTCACAAACCTGCAGAGTTATAAATGACAGCTATCGTCCAATAATATATTGAAGGAAGGCTGCGAAGAGGACTTGAAAGCGGGGCAGAATTGCAGGAAAACGATTTCAGGGTGTAGACTGGAATTGCATTTAAAGCATAGGAAAAGAGGCAGAACGTCGACAATGATGCACTTGGCCAAAAAGGGCGTATGCGTTTTTTCCGGAATATATTCAGGAAAAAACGCATACGCGCTTTCTGGCCAACCAAGTATGCATGTTAAAGAAATCTGCACTACAATGAAGTCTCACTGCCCCCCGGTCAAAAGGGCCATCTGAAAAAAGTGTAAAATCCAGAAAGGCAGTACAGGCCATGGAGAACAGGGAGCCTTGTTATGCTGATGGGTGGGATGTAAATTGCCAAGAGACACTCTGGAGAAGTGTATGGTGTTTCCTGAAACACCTAAAAAACAAAGCAAGAGAGCCTACGGCACTTCCACTTATGGTCCTATAGCTTAGGGAAATTAAAATCAAAAACACACAGCCACCCCAAAGTTTCAGACGGCTCTCTTCACAAGAACCTCGTCTACGGTACAAGTTAAACATCCCAGAAAGCAAAAAATGGATAAAGAAATTGTGGTACATACGTACAATGGAATATCACTCACCAATGAAATCTATATTATCAGGCCCGTCATGGCATAATGAGTGGATTCAGGTACAATGATTCTAAGTGAAATAAGTCACAGAGAAAATGAAACATCATATCACTAATACACGGAATTTAATCTTGGCTACACATGAACTGAATTACAAAACAGAACAGGGTCTCAAATTTAGAAAACCAACTTATGTTTGCGTAAGGGGAAAGGTGAGTTGGGGTGCTGCATAAAACCAGAGTTAGAAATTAGCACAGATACCATTCCATATATCAAATACGTAATAGTCAAGACGTGCCACTTGCTCAACGAAATGGGCTAAACACCCTATATTCAACGCCTAGGAATACACCTGACTAGTAAGAATCTTCAAACCCATGGATTTATATGTCTCCATAAGAGAATCAAGCGTGTGTACAGCTGCATGAAGGCAGCAGAGAAAATCCGATAAATCCTATTATCAAAATGAATTACAAAAACAAAACACAATGACAGTGAAATAGAGAGCAATTCTTAAATAATTCATTCAGGGCTTGTGATGCAACCTGGATTTACCTCATCAAAACCCAGAGCTGAGTGAGACATAAGGTTGGACACTTCGGGCTGATAGCATTGGTGAGGTTCGATGAGCAAATGCAGACCATTTGAAGTCATACTGCATGGTACCCATTCCATGGGTCCCAACTCTCCAGGTTTAAGCGATTCTTCCTTCAGCTAAAGCATGCATGGGAAACCCACAGTATGGTGCACCGTGTGACCGGGAAACGTTTTCAAATGCATCTCAGTTTTTGTCCCCTTTTACTCGGGTTCACAATTCCAGACCCTTTACTAACACTCTCCCCACTTGGAGAGTCATTGCCTTTAACATCCTGTTTGGCACAGTTTGCAATTTTTGCGCAAGATGAACAGGAATAAGGAGAACCAATGAGAGACTAGCTGTAGGTGTCTGCACGGGCAAATTTAACGCTCATTTCCAACCAGGAAGAGGAATTAACAAAAGGCTCAGCATGCCGTGCCGGAACCAGATTAGGGCCTGAAGCAATCCTGCGGGTTTGCGGCCAGCTCACAAGAAAGCGATTTGAAGAAAGGAGCTCAGGGGCACTGTAATTCACAAACCTGCAGAGTTATAAATGACAGCTATCGTCCAAAAATATATTGAAGGAAGGCTGCGAAGAGGACTTGAAAGCGGGGCAGAATTGCAGGAAAACGATTTCAGGGGGTAGACTGGAATTGCATTTAAAGCATAGGAAAAGAGGCAGAACGTCGACAATGATGCACTTGGCCAAAAAGGGCGTATGCGTTTTTTCCTGAATATATTCAGGAAAAAACGCATACGCCCTTTTTGGCCAACCAAGCAAGCATGTTAAAGAAATCTGCACTACAATGAAGTCTCACTGCCCCCCGGTCAAAAGGGCCATCTGAAAAAAGTGTAAAATCCAGAAATGTAGCACAGGTCATGGAGAACAGGGAGCCTTGTTATGCTGATGGGTGGGATGTAAATTGCCAACAGCCACTCTGGAGAAGTGTATGGTGTTTCCTGAAACACCTAAAAAAAAAGCAACGGAGCCTACGGCACTTCCACTTATGGTCCTATAGCTTAGGGAAATTAAAATCAAAAACACACAGCCACCCCAAAGTTTCAGACGGCTCTGTTTACAAGAACCTCGTCTACGGTACAAGTTAAATATCCCAGAAAGCGAAAAATGGATAAAGAATTTGTGGTACGTACGTACAATGGAATATCACTCACCAATGAAATCTATGTCATCAGGCCCGTCGTGGCATAATGAGTGGATTCAGGTACGATGATTCTAAGTGAAATAAATCACACAGAAAATGAAACATCATAAGATGTCACCAATACACCGAATGTAATCTTGGCTACACATGAAGTGAATTACAAAACAGAACAGGGTCTCAAATTTAGAAAACCAACTTATGCTTGCTTAAGGGGAAAGGTGAGTTGGGGTGCTGCATAAAACCAGAGTTAGAAATTATCACAGATACCATTCCATACGTCAAATACGTAATAGTCAAGACGTACCACTTGCTCAACGAAATGGGCTAAACACCCTATATTCAACGCCTAGGAATACACCTGACTAGTAAGAATCTTCAAACCCGTGGATTTATATGTCTCCATAAGAGAATCAAGCGTCTGTACAGCTGCATGAAGGCCGCAGAGAAAATCCGATTAATCCTATTATCAAAATGAATTACAAAAACAAAACACAATGACAGTGAAATAGAGAGCAATTCTTAAATAATTCATTCAGGGCTTGTGATGCAACCTGGATTTACCTCATCAAAACCCAGAGCTGAGTGAGACATAAGGTTGGACACTTCGGGCTGATAGCATTGGTGAGGTTCGATGAGCAAATGCAGACCATTTGAAGTCATACTGCATGGTACCCATTCCATGGGTCCCAACTCTCCAGGTTTAAGCGATTCTTCCTTCAGCTAAAGCATGCATGGGAAACCCACAGTATGGTGCACCGTGTGACCGGGAAACGTTTTCAAATGCATCTCAGTTTTTGTCCCCTTTTACTCGGGTTCACAATTCCAGACCCTTTACTAACACTCTCCCCACTTGGAGAGACAGTGCCTTTAACCTCCTGTTTGGCAGAGTTTGCAATTTTTGCGAAAGATGAACAGGAATAAGGAGAACCAATGAGAGACTAGCTGTAGGTGTCTGCACGGGCAAATTTAACGCTCATTTCCAACCAGGAAGAGGAATTAACCAAAGGCTCACCATGCCGTGCCGGAACCAGATTAGGGCCTGAAGCAATCCTGTGGGTTTGCGGCCAGCTCACAAGAAAGCGATTTGAAGAAAGGAGCTCAGGGTCACTGTAATTCACAAAACTGCAGAGTTATAAATGAAAGCTATCGTCCAAAAATATATTGAAGGAAGGCTGCGAAGAGGACTTGAAAGCGGGGCAGAATTGCAGGAAAACGATTTCAGGGGGTAGACTGGAATTGCATTTAAAGCATAGGAAAAAAGGCAGAACGTCGACAATGATGCACTTGGCCAAAAAGTGCGTATGCGTTTTTTCCTGAATATATTCAGGAAATAACGCATACGCACTTTTTGGCCAACCAAGCAAGCATGTTAAAGAAATCTGCACTACAATGAAGTCTCACTGCCCCCCGGTCAAAAGGGCCATCTGAAAAAAGTGTAAAATCCAGAAATGCAGCACAGGCCATGGAGAACAGGGAGCCTTGTTATGCTGATGGGTGGGATGTAAATTGCCAACAGCCACTCTGGAGAATTGTATGGTGTTTCCTGAAACACCTAAAAAACAAAGCAACGGAGCCTACGGCACTTCCACTTATGGTCCTATAGCTTAGGGAAATTAAAATCAAAAACACACAGCCACCCCAAAGTTTCAGACGGCTCTGTTTACAAGAACCTCGTCAACGGTACAAGTTAAATATCCCAGAAAGCGAAAAATGGATAAAGAAGTTGTGGTACGTATGTACAATGGAATATCACTCAACAATGAAATCTATGTCATCTGGCCCGTCGTGGCATAATGAGTGGATTCAGGTACGATGATTCTAAGTGAAATAAATCACACAGAAAATGAAACATCATAAGATGTCACTAATACACGGAATGTATTCTTGGCTACACATGAACTGAATTACAAAACAGAACAGAGTCTCAAATTAAGAAAACCAACTTATGTTTGCTTAAGGGGAAAGGTGAGTTGGGGTCCTGCATAAAAGCAGAGATAGAAATTAGCACAGATACCATTCCATGCGTCAAATATGTAACAGTCAGGACCTACCCCTTGCTCAACGAAATGGGCTACACACCTTATATTCAACACCAAGGAATACACCTGACTAGAAAGAATTTTCAAACCCATGGATTTATATGTCTCCATAAGAGAATCAAGCGTGTGTACAGCTGCATGAAGGCAGCAGAGAAAATCCGATAAATCCCATTATCAAAATGAATTACAAAAACAAAACACAATGACAGTGAAATAGAGAGCAATTCTTAAATAATTCATTCAGGGCTTGTGATGCAACCTGGATTTACCTCATCTACACCCAGAGCTGTGTGAGACATAAGGTTGGACACTTCGGGCTGATAGCATTGGTGAGGTTCGATGAGCAAATGCAGACCATTTGAAGTCATACTGCATGGTACCCATTCCATGGGTCCCAACTCTCCAGGTTTAAGCGATTCTTCCTTCAGCTAAAGCATGCATGGGAAACCCACAGTATGGTGCACTGAGTGACTGGGAAACGTTTTCAAATGCATCTCAGTTTTCGGCCCCTTTTACTCGGGTTCACAATTCCAGACCCTTTACTAACACTCTCCCCACTTGGAGAGTCTGTGGCTTTAACCTGCTGTTTGGCACAGTTTGCAATTTCTGCGCAAGATGAACAGGAATAGGGAGAACCAATGAGAGACTAGCTGTAGGTGTCTGCACGGGCAAATTTAATGCTCATTTCCAACCAGGAAGAGGAATTAACCAAAGGCTCAGCATGCCATGCCGGAACCAGATTCCGGCCTGAAGCATTCCTGCGGGTCTGCGGCCAGCTCACAAGAAAGCGATTTGAAGAATGGAGCTCAGGGGCACTGTAATTCACAAACCTGCAGAGTTATAAATGACAGCTATCGTCCAAAAATATATTGAAGGAAGGCTGCGAAAAGGGCTTGAAAGCGGGGCAGAATTGCAGGAAAACGATTTCAGGGGGTAGACTGGAATTGCATTTAAAGCATAGGAAAAGAGGCAGAACGTCGACAATGATGCACTTGGCCAAAAAGGACGTATTCGTTTTTTCCTGAATATATTCAGGAAAAAACGCATACGCCCTTTTTGGCCAACCAAGCAAGCATGTTAAAGAAATCTGCACTACAATGAAGTCTCACTGCCCCCCGGTCAAAAGGGCCATCTGAAAAAAGTGTAAAACCCAGAAAGGCAGCACAGGCCACGGAGAACAGGGAGCCTTGTTATGCTGATGGGCGGGATGTAAATTACTAACAGCCACTGTGGAGAAGTGTATGGTATTTCCTGGAACACCTAAAAAACAAAGCAATGGAGCCTACGGCAATTCCACTTATGGTCCTATAGCTTAGGGAAATTAAAATCAAAAACTCACAGCCACCCCAAAGTTTCAGACGGCTCTGTTTACAAGAACCTCGTCTACGGTACAAGTTAAATATCCCAGAATGTAAAAAATTGATAAAAAGTTGTGGTACGTACGTACAATGGAATATCACTCAGCAATGAAATCTATGTCATCAGGCCCGTCGCGGCATAATGAGTGGATTCAGGTACCATGATTCTAACTGAAATAAGTCACACAGAAAATTAAACATCATAAGATATCACTAATACACGAAATGTAAACTTGGCTACACATGAACTGAATTACAAAACAGAACAGGGCCTCAAATTTAGAAAACCAACTTATGCTTGCTTAAGGGGAAAGGTGAGTTGGGGTGCTGCATAAAACCAGAGATAGAAATTAGCACAGATACCATTCCATTCATCAAATATGTAATAGTCAAGACCTACCCCTTGCTCAACGAAATGGACAAAACACGCCATATTCAACGCCTAGGAATACACCTGACTAGTAAGAATCTTCAAACCCATGGATTTATATGTCTCCATAAGAGAATGAAGCGTGTGTACAGCGGCATGAATGCAGCAGAGAAAATCCGATAAATCCCATTATCAAAATGAATTACAAAAACAAAACACAAGGACAG
Source organism: Delphinapterus leucas (assembly GCF_059928025.1). Classification (NCBI taxonomy): domain Eukaryota; kingdom Metazoa; phylum Chordata; class Mammalia; order Artiodactyla; family Monodontidae; genus Delphinapterus; species Delphinapterus leucas. Next base: position 5,930,368 of record NW_028322233.1, read on the forward strand.
TGAAATAGGGAGCAATTCTTAAATAATTCATTCAGGGATTGTGATGCAACCTGGATTTACCACATCTACATCCAGAGCTGAGTGAGACATAAGGTTGGGGACTTCGGGCTGATAGCATTGGTGAGGTTCGATGAACAAATGCAGACCCTTTGAAGGCATACTGCATGGTACGCATTCCATGGGTCCCAACTCTCCAGGTTTAAGGGATTCTTCCTTCAGCTAATACATGCATGGGAACCCCAAAGTATGGTGCAGCGTGTGACCGGGAAACGTTTTCAAATGCATTGCAGTTTTTGTCCCCTTTTACTCGGGTTCCCAATTCCAGACCCTTTATTAACACTCTCCCTACTTGGAGAGTCAGTGCCTTTAACCTCCTGTTGGGAACAGTTTGCAATTTCTGCTCAAGAAGAACAGGAAGAGGGAGAACCAATGAGAGATTTGCTGTAGGTGTCTGCACGGGCAAATTTAACGCTCATTCCCCACCAGGAAGAGGAATTAACCAAAGGCTCAGCATGCCCTGCCGGAACCAGATTAGGGCCTGAAGCAATCCAGCGGGTTTGCGGCCAGCTCACAAGATAGCGAGTTGAAGAAAGGAGCTCAGGGGCACTGTAATTCACAAACCTGCAGAGTTATAAATGACAGCTATCGTCAAAAATATATTGAAGGAAGGCTGTGAAGAGAACTTGTAAGCGGGGCAGAATTGCAGGAAAACGATTTCAGGGGGTAGACGGTAATTGCATTTAAAGCATAGGAAAAGAGGCAGAACATGGACAATGATGCTCTTGGCCAAAAAGGGCGTATGCGTTTTTTCTGAATATATTCAGGAAAAAACGCATACGCCCTTTTTGGCCAACCAAGCAAGCATGTTAAAGAAATCTGCACTACAATGAAGTCTCACTGCCCCCCGGTCAAAAGGGCCATCTGAAAAAAGTGTAAAATCCAGAAAGGCAGCACAGGCCACGGAGAACAGGGAGCCTTGTTATGCTGATGGGCGGGATGTAAATTGCCAACAGCCACTCTGGAGAAGTGTATGGTGTTTCCTGGAACACCTAAAAAACAAAGCAACGGAGCCTACGGCACTTCCACTTATGGTCCTATAGCTTAGGGAAATTAAAATCAAAAACACACAGCCACCCCAAAGTTTCGGTCGGCTCTGTTTACAAGAACCTCGTCTACGGTACAAGTTAAATATCCCAGAATGTGAAAAATGGATAAAGAAGTTGTGGTACGTATGTACAATGGAATATCACGGAGCAATGAAATCTATGTCATCAGGCCCGTCGCGGCATAATGAGTGGATTCAGGTACCATGATTCTAAGTGAAATAAGTCACACAGAAAATGAAACATCATAAGTTATCACTAATACACGGAATATAAACTAGGCTACACATGAACTGAATTACAAAACAGAACAGGGCCTCAAATTTAGAAAACCAACTTATGCTTGCTTAAGGGGAAAGGTGAGTTGGGGTGCCGCATCAAAACAGAGATCGAAATTAGCACAGATACCTTTTCATAAGCCAAATATGTAATAGTCAAGACCTACCCCTTGCTCAACGAAATGGACTAAACACCCCATATTCAACGCCTAGGAATACACCTGACTAGTAAGAATCTTCAAACCCATGGATTCATATGTCTCCGTAAGAGAATGAAACGTGTGTACAGCGGCATGAATGCAGCAGAGAAAATCCGATAAATCCCACTATCAAAATATATTACAAAAACAAAACACAAGGACAGTGAAATAGAGAGCAATTCTTAAATAATTCATTCAGGGTTTGTGATGCAACCTGGATTTACCACATCTACACCCAGAGCTGAGTGAGACATAAGGTTGGGCACTTCGGGCTGATAGCATTGGTGAGGTTCAGTGAGCAAATGCAGACACTTTGAAGTCATACTGCATGGTACCCATTCCATGGGTCCCAACTCTCCAGGTTTAAGGGATTCTTCCTTCAGCTAAAACATGCATGGGAAACCCACAGTATGGTGCACCGTGTGACCGGAAAACGTTTTCAAATGCATCTCAGTTTTCCTCCCCTTTTACTCGGGTTCACCATTCCAGACCCTTTACTAACACTCTCCCTACTTGGAGAGTCAGTGCTTTAACCTCCTCTTTGGCACAGTTTGCAATTTCTGCTCAAGATGAACAGGAATAGGGAGAAACAATGAGAGACTAGCTGTAGGTGTCTGCACGGGCAAATTTAATACTCATTTCCCGCCAGGAAGAGGAAATAACCTAAGGCTCAACATGCCGTGCTGGAAGCAGATTAGGGCCTGAAGCAATCCTGCGGGTTTGCGACCAGCTCACAAGATAGCGAGTTGAAGAAAGGAGCTCAGGGACACTGTAACTCACAAACCTGCAGAGTTATAAATGACAGCTATCGTCCAAAAATATACTGAAGGAAGGCTGCGAAGAGAACTTGTAAGCGGGGCAGAATTGCAGGAAAATGATTTCAGGGGGTAGACGGGAATTGCATTTAAAGCATAGGAAAAGAGGCAGAAAGTCGACAATGATGCTCTTGGCCAAAAAGGGCGTATGCGTTTTTTCCTGAATATATTCAGGAAAAAACGCATACGCCCTTTTTGGCCAACCAAGCAAGCATTTTAAAGAAATCTGCACTACAATGAAGTCTCACTGCCCCCCGGTCAAAAGGGCCATCTGAAAAAAGTGTAAAATCCAGAAAGGCAGCACAGGCCATGGAGAACAGGGAGCCTTGTTATGCTGATGGGCGGGATGTAAATTACTAACAGCCACTCTGGAGAAGTGTATGGTATTTCCTGGAACACCTAAAAAACAAAGCAACGGAGCCTAAGGCAATTCCACTTATGGTCCTATAGATTAGGGAAATTAAAATCAAAAACTCACAGCCACCCCAATGTTTCGGACGGCTCTGTTTACAAGAACCTCGTCTACGGTACAAGTTAAATATCCCAGAATGTGAAAAATGGATAAAGAAGTTGTGGTACGTACGTACAATGGAATATCACTCAGCAATGAAATCTGTATCATCAGGCCCGTCGCGGCATAATGAGTGGATTCAGGTACAATGATTCTAACTGAAATAAGTCACACAGAAAATGAAACATCATAAGATATCACTAATACACGGAATGTAAACTTGGCTACACATGAACTGAATTACAAAACAGAACAGGGCCTCAAATTTAGAAAACCAACTTATGCTTGCTTAAGGGGAAAGGTGAGTTGGGGTGCTGCATAAAACCAGAGATAGAAATTAGCACAGATACCATTCCATTCGTCAAATATGTAATAGTCAAGACCTACCCCTTGCTCAACGAAATGGACAAAACACGCCATATTCAACGCCTAGGAATACATCTGACTAGTAAGAATCTTCAAACACATGGATTTATATGTCTCCATAAGAGAATGAAGCGTGTGTACAGCGGCATGAATGCAGCAGAGAAAATCCGATAAATCCCATTATCAAAATGAATTACAAAAACAAAACACAAGGACAGTGAAATAGGGAGCAATTCTTAAATAATTCATTCAGGGATTGTGATGCAACCTGGATTTTCCACATCTACATCCAGAGCTGAGTGAGACATAAGGTTGGGGACTTCGGGCTGATAGCATTGGTGAGGTTCGATGAACAAATGCAGACCCTTTGAAGGCATACTGCATGGTACGCATTCCATGGGTCCCAACTCTCCAGGTTTAAGGGATTCTTCCTTGAGCTAATACATGCATGGGAAACCCACAGTATGGTGCAGCGTGTGACCGGGAAACCTTTTCAAATGCATTGCAGGTTTCATCCCCTTTTACTCGGGTTCACAATTCCAGACCCTTTACTAACACTCTCCCTACTTGGAGAGTCAGTGCCTTTAACCTCCTGTTGGGCACAGTTTGCAATTTCTGCTCAAGATGAACAGGAATAAGGAAAACCAATGAGAGAGTAGCTGTAGGTGTCTGCACGGGCAAATTTAACGCTCATTTCCAACCAGGAAGAGGAATTAACCAAAGGCTCAGCATGCCGTGCCGGAACCAGATTAGGGCCTGAAGCAATCCTGCGGGTTTGCGGCCAGCTCACAAGAAAGCGATTTGAAGAAAGGAGCTCAGGGGCACTGTAATTCACAAACCTGCAGAGTTATAAATGACAGCTATCGTCCAAAAATATATTGAAGGAAGGCTGCGAAGAGGACTTGAAAGCGGGGCAGAATTGCAGGAAAACGATTTCAGAGGTTAGGCTGGAATTGCACTTAAAGCATAGGAAACGAGGCAGAACGTCGACAATGATGCACTTGGCCAAAAAGGGCGTATGCGTTTTTTCCTGAATATATTCAGGAAAAAACGCATACGCCCTTTTTGGCCAACCAAGCAAGCATGTTAAAGAAATCTGCACTACAATGAAGTCTCACTGCCCCCCGGTCAAAAGGGCCATCTGAAAAAAGTGTAAAATCCAGAAATGCAGCACAGGCCATGGAGAACAGGGAGCCTTGTTATGCTGATGGGTGGGATGTAAATTGCCAAGAGCCACTCTGGAGAAGTCTATGGTGTTTCCTGAAACACCTAAAAAACAAAGCAATGGAGCCTACGGCACTTCCACTTATGGTCCTATAGCTTAGGGAAATTAAAATCAAAAACACACAGCCACCCCAAACTTTCAGACGGCTCTGTTTACAAGAACCTCGTCTACGGTACAAGTTAAATATCCCAGAAAGCGAAAAATGGATAAAGAAGTTGTGGTACGTACGTACAATGGAATATCACTCACCAATGAAATCTATGTCATCTGGCCCGTCGTGGCATAATGAGTGGATTCAGGTACGATGATTCTAAGTGAAATAAGTCACACAGAAAATGAAACATCATAAGATATCACTAATACACCGAATGTAAACTTGGCTACACATGAACTGAATTACAAAACAGAACAGGGCCTCAAATTTAGAAAACCAACTTATGCTTGCTTAAGGGGAAAGGTGAGTTGGGGTGCTGCATAAAACCAGAGATAGAAATTAGCACAGATACCATTCCATTCATCAAATATGTAATAGTCAAGACCTACCCCTTGCTCAACGAAATGGACAAAACACGCCATATTCAACGCCTAGGAATACACCGACTAGTAAGAATCTTCAAACCCATGGATTTATATGTCTCCATAAGAGAATGAAGCGTGTGTACAGCGGCATGAATGCAGCAGAGAAAATCCGATAAATCCCATTATCAAAATGAATTACAAAAACAAAACACAAGGACAGTGAAATAGGGGGCAATTCTTAAATAATTCACTCAGGGCTTGTGATGCAACCTGGATTTACCTCATCTACACCCAGAGCTGAGTGAGACATAAGGTTGGACACTTCGGGCTGATAGCATTGGTGAGGTTCGATGAGCAAATGCAGACCATTTGAAGTCATACTGCATGGTACCCATTCCGTGGGTCCCAACTCTCCAGGTTTAAGCGATTCTTCCTTCAGCTAAAACATGCATGGGAATCCCACAGTTTGGTGCACCGTGTGACCGGGTAACTTTTTCAAATGCATCTCAGTTTTTGTCCCCTTTTACTCGGGTACACAATTCCAGACCCTTTACTAACACTCTCCCCACTGGGAGAGTCAGTGCCTTTAACATCCTGTTTGGCCCAGTTTGCAATTTTTGCGCAAGATGAACAGGAATAAGGAGAACCAATGAGAGACTAGCTGTAGGTGTCTGCACAGGCAAATTTAACGCTCATTTCCAACCAGGAAGAGGAATTAACCAAAGGCTCAGCATGCTGTGCCAGTACCACATTAGGGCCTGAAGCAATCCTGCGGGTTTGCGGCCAGCTCACAAGAAAGCGATTTGAAGAAAGGAGCTCAGGGGCACTGTAATTCACAAACCTGCAGAGTTATAAATGACAGCTATCGTCCAAAAATATATTGAAGGAAGGCTGCGAAGAGGACTTGAAAGCGGGGCAGAATTGCAAAACAACGATTTCAGGGTGCAGACTGGAATTGCAATTAAAGCATAGGAAAAGAGGCAGAACGTCGACAATGATGCACTTGGCCAAAAAGGGCGTATGCGTTTTTTCCGGAATATATTCAGGAAAAAACGCATACGCATTTTCTGGCCAACCAAGCAAGCATGTTAAAGAAATCTGCACTACAATGAAGTCTCACTGCCCCCCGGTCAAAAGGGCCATCTGAAAAAAGTGTAAAATCCAGAAAGGCAGCACAGGCCATGGAGAACAGGGAGCCTTGTTATGCTGATGGGTGGGATGTAAATTGCCAAGAGCCACTCTGGAGAAGTGTATGGTGTTTCCTGAAACACCTAAAAAACAAAGCAACGGAGCCTACGGCACATCCACTTATGGTCCTATAACTTAGGGAAATTAAAATCAAAAACACACAGCCACCCCAATGTTTCAGACGGCTTTCTTCACAAGAACCTCGTTTACGGTACAAGTTAAATATCCCAGAAAGCGAAAAATGGATAAAGAAATTGTGGTACGTACGTACAATGGAATATCACTCACCAATGAAATCTATATCATCAGGCCCGTCGTGGCATAATGAGTGGATTCAGGTACAATGATTCTAAGTGAAATAAGTCACACAGAAAATGAAACATCATATCACTAATACACGGAATGTAATCTTGGCTACACATGAACTGAATTACAAAACAGAACAGGGTCTCAAATTTTGAAAACCAACTTATGTTTGCTTAAGGGGAAAGGTGAGTTGGGGTGCTGCATAAAACCAGAGATAGAAATTAGCACAGATACCATTCCATACGTCACATACGTAATAGTCAAGACCTACCCCTTGCTGAACGAAATGGGCTAAACACCCTCTATTCAATGCCTAGGAATACACCAGACTAGTAAGAATCTTCAAACCCATGGATTTATATGTCTCCATAAGAGAATCAAGCGTGTGTACAGCTGCATGAAGGCAGCAGAGAAAATCCGATAAATCCTATTATCAAAATGAATTACAAAAACAAAACACAATGGCAGTGAAATAGAGAGCAATTCTTAAATAATACATTCAGGGCTTGTGATGCAACCTGGATTTACCTCATCTAAACCCAGAGCTGAGTGAGACATAAGGTTGGACACTTCGGGCTGATAGCATTGGTGAGGTTCGATGAGCAAATGCAGACCATTTGAAGTCATACTGCATGGTACCCATTCCATGGGTCCCAACTCTCCAGGTTTAAGAGATTCTTCCTTCAGCTAAAACATGCATGGGAAACCCACAGTATGGTGCACCGTGTGACCGGGAAACGTTTTCAAATGCATCTCAGTTTCCGTCCCCTTTTACTCGGGTTCACAATTCCAGACCCTTTACTAACACTCCCCCTCTTTGAGAGTCAGTGCCTTTAACCTCCTGTTTGGGACAGTTTGCAATTTCTGCGCAAGATGAACAGGAATAGGGAGAACCAATGAGAAACTAGCTGTAGGTGTCTGCACGGGCAAATTTAATGCACATTTCCCACCAGGAAGAGGAATTAACCAAAGGCTCAGCATGCCGTGCCGGAACCAGATTAGGGCCTGAAGCAATCCTGCGGGTTTGCGGCCAGCTCACAAGAAAGCGATTTGAGGAAAGGAGCTCAGGGGCACTGTAATTCACAAACCTGCAGAGTTATAAATGACAGCTATCGTCCAAAAATATATTGAAGGAAGGCTGCGAAGAGGACTTGAACGCAGGGCAGAATTGCAGGAAAACGATTTCAGGGGGTAGACTGGAATTGCATTTAAAGCATAGGAAAAGATGCAGAACGTCGACAATGATGCACTTGGCCAAAAAGTGCGTATGCATTTTTTCCTGAATATATTCAGGAAAAAACGCATACGCACTTTTTGGTCAACCAAGCAAGCATGTTAAAGAAATCTGCACTACAATGAAGTCTCACTGCCCCCCGGGTGAAAAGGGCCATCTGAAAAAAGTGTAAAATCCAGAAATGCAGCACAGGCCATGGAGAACAGGGAGCCTGGTTATGCTGATGGGTGGGATGTAAATTGCCAACAGCCACTCTGGAGAAGTGTATGGTGTTTCCTGAAACACCTAAAACACAAGCCAAAGGAGCCTACAGAACTTCCACTTATGGACCTATAGCTTAGGGAAATTAAAATCAAAAACACACAGCCACCCCAAAATTTCAGCCGGCTCTGTTTACAAGAACCTCGTCTAGGGTACAAGTTAAATATCCCAGAATGCGAAAAATGGATAAAGAAGTTGTGGTACGTACGTAGAATGGAATATCACTCACCATTGAAGTCTATGTCATCTGGCCCGTCCTGGCATAATGAGTGGATTCAGGTATGATGAGGAATATCACTCACCAATGAAGTCTATGTCATCTGGCCCGTCCTGGCATAATGAGTGGATTCAGGTATGATGATTCTAAGTGAAATAAGTCACACAGAAAATGAAACATCATAAGATATCACTAATTCACCAAATGTAATCTTGGCTACACATGAACTGAATTACAAAACAGAACAGGGTCTCAAATTTAGAAAACCAACTTATGTTTGCGTAAGGGGAAAGGTGAGTTGGGGTGCTGCATAAAACCAGAGTTAGAAATTAGCACAGATACCATTCCATATGTCAAATACGTAATAGTCAAGACATACCCCTTGCTCAACGAAATGGGCTAAACACCCTATTTTATCGCCTAGGGATACACCTGACTAGTAAGAATCTTCAAACCCATGGATTTATATGTCTCCATAAGAGAATCAAGCGTGTGTACAGCTGCATGAAGGCAGCAGAGAAAATCCGATAAATCCTATTATCAAAATGAATTACAAAAACAAAACACAATGACAGTGAAATAGAGAGCAATTCTTAAATAATTCATTCAGGGCTTGTGATGCAACCTGGATTTACCTCATCTAAACCCAGAGCTGAGTGAGACATAAGGTTGGACACTTCGGGCTGATAGCATTGGTGAGGTTCGATGAGCAAATGCACACCATTTGAAGTCATACTGCATGGTACCCATTCCATGGGTCCCAACTCTCCAGGTTTAAGTGATTCTTCCTTCAGCTAAAGCATGCATGGGAAACCCACAGTATGGTGCACCGTGTGACCGGGAAACGTTTTCAAATGCATCTCAGTTTTTGTCCCATTTTACTGGGGTTCACAATTCAAGACCCTTTACTAACACTCTCCCCACTTGGAGAGTCAGTGCCTTTAACCTCCTGTTTGGGACAGTTTGCAATTTCTGCACAAGATGAACAGGAATAAGGAGAACCAATGAGAGACTAGCTGTAGGTGTCTGAACGGGCAAATTTAACGCTCATTTCCAACCAGGAAGCGGAATTAACCAAACGCTCAGCATGCCGTGCCGGAAACAGATAAGGGCCTGGATCAATCCTGAGGGTTTGCAGCCAGATCAAAAGAAAGCGATTTGAAGAAAGGAGCTCAGGGGCACTGTAATTCACAAACCTGCAGAGTTATAAATGACAGCTATCGTCCAAAAATATATTGAAGGAAGGCTGCGAAGAGGACTTGAAAGCGGGGCAGAATTGCAGGAGAACGATTTCAGGGGGTAGACTGGAATTGCATTTAAAGCATAGGAAAAGAGGCAGAACGTCAACAATGATGCACTTGGCCAAAAAGGGCGTATGCGTTTTTTCCTGAATATATTCAGGAAAAAACGCATACGCCCTTTTTGGCCAACCAAGCAAGCATGTTAAAGAAATCTGCACTAAAATGAAGTCTCACTGCCCCCCGGTCAAAAGGGCCATCTGAAAAAAGTGTAAAATCCAGAAATGCAGCACAGGCCATGGAGAACAGGGAGCCTTGTTATGCTGATGTGTGGGATATAAACTGCCAAGAGCCACTCTGGAGAAGTGTATGGTGCTTCCTGAAACACCTAAAAAACAAAGCAACGGAGCCTCTGGCACTTCCACTTATGGTCCTATATCTTAGGGCATTTAAAATCAAAAACGCACAGCCACCCCAATGTTTCAGACGGCTCTGTTTACAAGAACCTCGTCTACGGTACATGTTAAATATCCCAGAAAGCGAAAAACGGATAAAGAAGTTGTTGTACGTACGTACAATTGAATATCACTCACCTATTAAATCTATGTCATCTGGCCCATCGTGGCATAATGAGTGGATTCCGGTACGATGATTCTAAGTGAAATAAGTCACACAGAAAATGAAACATCATAAGATATCACTAATACACGGAATGTAATCTTGGCTACACATGAACTGAATTACAAAACAGAACAGGGTCTCAAACTTAGAAAACCAACTTATGTTTGCTTAAGGGGAAAGGTGAGTTGGGGTGCTGCATAAAACCAGAGATAGAAATTAGCACAGATACCATTCCATACGTCAAATATGTAATAGTCAAGACCTACCCCTTGCTCAACGAAATGGGCTAAACACCCTATATTCAACGCCTAGGAATACACCTGAATAGAAAGAATTTTCAAACCCATGGATTTATATGTCTCCATAAGAGAATCAAGTGTGTGTACAGCTGCATGAAGGCAGCAGAGACAATCTGATAAATCCCATTATCAAAATGAATTACAAAAACAAAACACAATGACAGTGAAATAGAGAGCAATTCTTAAATAATTCATTCAGGGCTTGTGATGCAACCTGGATTTACCTCATATAAACCCAGAGCTGAGTGAGACATAAGGTTGGACACTTCGGGCTGATAGCATTGGTGAGGTTTGATGAGCAAATGCAGACCATATGAAGTCATACTGCATGGTACCCATTCCATGGGTCACAAATCTCCAGGTTTAAGCGATTCTTCCTTCAGCTAAAACAGGCATGGGAAACCCACAGTATGGTGCACCGTGTGACCGGGAAACGTTTTCAAATGCATCTCACTTTTCGTCCCCTTTTACTCAGGTTCACAATTCCAGACCCTTTACTAACACTCTCCCCACTTGGAGAGTCCGTGCCTTTAACCTCCTGTTTGGCACAGTTTGCAATTTTTGCGCAAGATGAACAGGAATAGGGAGAACTAATGAGAGGCTAGCTGTAGGTGTCTGCACGGGCAAATTTAACGCTCATTTCCCACCAGGAACAGGAACTAACCAAAGGCTCAGCATGCCGTGCCGGAACCAGATTAGGGCCTGAAGCAATCTTGCGGGTTTGCGGCTAGCTGAAAAGAAAGCAATTTGAAGAAAGGAGCTCAGGGGCACTGTAATTCACAAACCTGCAGAGTTATAAATGACAGCTATCGTCCAAAAATATATTGAAGGAAGGCTGCGAAGAGGACTTGAAAGCGGGGCAGAATTGCACGAAAACGATTTCAGGGGGTAGACGGGAATTGCTTTTAAAGCATAGGAAAAGAGGCAGAACGTCGACAATGATGCACTTGGCCAAAAAGGGCTTATGCGTTTTTTCCTGAATATATTCAGGAAAAAACGCATACGCCCTTTTTGGCCAACCAAGCAAGCATGTTAAAGAAATCTGCACTATAATGAAGTCTCACTGCCCCCCGGTCAAAAGGGCCATCTGAAAAAAGTGTAAAATCCAGAAATGCAGCACAGGCCATGGAGAACAGGGAGCCTTGTTATGCTGATGGGTGGGATGTAAATTGCCAACAGCCACTCTGGAGAAGTGTATGGTGTTTCCTGAAACACGTAGGAAACAAAGCAACGGAGCCTACGGCACTTCCACTTATGGTCCTATAGCTTAGGGAAATTAAAATCAAAAACACACAGCCACCCCAAAGTTTCAGACGGCTCTGTTTACAAGAACCTCGTCTACGGTACAAGTTAAATATCCCAGAATGCGAAAAATGGATAAAGAAGTTGTGGTACGTACGTACAATGGAATATCACTCACCAATGAAGTCTATGTCATCTGGCCCGTCCTGGCATAATGAGTGGATTCAGGTATGATGATTCTAAGTGAAATAAGTCACACAGAAAATGAAATATCATAAGATATCACTAATACACCAAATGTAATCTTGGCTACACATGAACTGAATTACAAAACAGAACAGGGTCTCAAATTTAGAAAACCAACTTATGTTTGCTTAAGGGGAAAGGTGAGTTGGGGTGCTGCATAAAACCAGAGATAGAAATTAGCACAGATACCATTCCATACGTCAAATATGTAATAGTCAAGACCTACCCCTTGCTCAACGAAATGGACAAAACACGCCATATTCAACGCCTAGGAATACATCGACTAGTAAGAATCTTCAAACCCATGGATTTATATGTCTCCATAAGAGAATGAAGCGTGTGTACAGCGGCATGAATGCAGCAGAGAAAATCCGATAAATCCCATTATCAAAATGAATTACAAAAACAAAACACAAGGACAGTGAAATAGGGGGCAATTCTTAAATAATTCATTCAGGGCTTGTGATGCAACCTGGATTTACCTCATCTACACCCAGAGCTGAGTGAGACATAAGGTTGGACACTTCGGGCTGATAGCATTGGTGAGGTTCGATGAGCAAATGCAGACCATTTGAAGTCATACTGCATGGTACCCATTCCGTGGGTCCCAACTCTCCAGGTTTAAGCGATTCTTCCTTCAGCTAAAACATGCATGGGAATCCCACAGTTTGGTGCACCGTGTGACCGGGTAACTTTTTCAAATGCATCTCAGTTTTTGTCCCCTTTTACTCGGGTACACAATTCCAGACCCTTTACTAACACTCTCCCCACTGGGAGAGTCAGTGCCTTTAACATCCTGTTTGGCCCAGTTTGCAATTTTTGCGCAAGATGAACAGGAATAAGGAGAACCAATGAGAGACTAGCTGTAGGTGTCTGCACAGGCAAATTTAACGCTCATTTCCAACCAGGAAGAGGAATTAACCAAAGGCTCAGCATGCCGTGCCAGAACCAGATTAGGGCCTGAAGCAATCCTGCGGGTTTGCGGCCAGCTCACAAGAAAGCGATTTGAAGAAAGGAGCTCAGGGGCACTGTAATTCACAAACCTGCAGAGTTATAAATGACAGCTATCGTCCAAAAATATATTGAAGGAAGGCTGCGAAGAGGACTTGAAAGCGGGGCAGAATTGCAAAACAACGATTTCAGGGTGCAGACTGGAATTGCAATTAAAGCATAGGAAAAGAGGCAGAACGTCGACAATGATGCACTTGGCCAAAAAGGGCGTATGCGTTTTTTCCGGAATATATTCAGGAAAAAACGCATACGCATTTTCTGGCCAACCAAGCAAGCATGTTAAAGAAATCTGCACTACAATGAAGTCTCACTGCCCCCCGGTCAAAAGGGCCATCTGAAAAAAGTGTAAAATCCAGAAAGGCAGCACAGGCCATGGAGAACAGGGAGCCTTGTTATGCTGATGGGTGGGATGTAAATTGCCAACAGCCACTCTGGAGAAGTGTATGGTGTTTCCTGAAACACCTAAAAAACAAAGCAACGGAGCCTACGGCACATCCACTTATGGTCCTATAACTTAGGGAAATTAAAATCAAAAACACACAGCCACCCCAATGTTTCAGACGGCTTTCTTCACAAGAACCTCGTTTACGGTACAAGTTAAATATCCCAGAAAGCGAAAAATGGATAAAGAAATTGTGGTACGTACGTACAATGGAATATCACTCACCAATGAAATCTATATCATCAGGCCCGTCGTGGCATAATGAGTGGATTCAGGTACAATGATTCTAAGTGAAATAAGTCACACAGAAAATGAAACATCATATCACTAATACACGGAATGTAATCTTGGCTACACATGAACTGAATTACAAAACAGAACAGGGTCTCAAATTTTGAAAACCAACTTATGTTTGCTTAAGGGGAAAGGTGAGTTGGGGTGCTGCATAAAACCAGAGATAGAAATTAGCACAGATACCATTCCATACGTCACATACGTAATAGTCAAGACCTACCCCTTGCTGAACGAAATGGGCTAAACACCCTCTATTCAATGCCTAGGAATACACCAGACTAGTAAGAATCTTCAAACCCATGGATTTATATGTCTCCATAAGAGAATCAAGCGTGTGTACAGCTGCATGAAGGCAGCAGAGAAAATCCGATAAATCCTATTATCAAAATGAATTACAAAAACAAAACACAATGGCAGTGAAATAGAGAGCAATTCTTAAATAATACATTCAGGGCTTGTGATGCAACCTGGATTTACCTCATCTAAACCCAGAGCTGAGTGAGACATAAGGTTGGACACTTCGGGCTGATAGCATTGGTGAGGTTCGATGAGCAAATGCAGACCATTTGAAGTCATACTGCATGGTACCCATTCCATGGGTCCCAACTCTCCAGGTTTAAGAGATTCTTCCTTCAGCTAAAACATGCATGGGAAACCCACAGTATGGTGCACCGTGTGACCGGGAAATGTTTTCAAATGCATCTCAGTTTTTGCCCCTTTTACTCGGGTTCACAATTCCAGACCCTTTACTAACACTCCCCCTCTTTGAGAGTCAGTGCCTTTAACCTCCTGTTTGGGACAGTTTGCAATTTCTGCGCAAGATGAACAGGAATAGGGAGAACCAATGAGAAACTAGCTGTAGGTGTCTGCACGGGCAAATTTAATGCACATTTCCCACCAGGAAGAGGAATTAACCAAAGGCTCAGCATGCCGTGCCGGAACCAGATTAGGGCCTGAAGCAATCCTGCGGGTTTGCGGCCAGCTCACAAGAAAGCGATTTGAGGAAAGGAGCTCAGGGGCACTGTAATTCACAAACCTGCAGAGTTATAAATGACAGCTATCGTCCAAAAATATATTGAAGGAAGGCTGCGAAGAGGACTTGAACGCAGGGCAGAATTGCAGGAAAACGATTTCAGGGGGTAGACTGGAATTGCATTTAAAGCATAGGAAAAGATGCAGAACGTCGACAATGATGCACTTGGCCAAAAAGTGCGTATGCATTTTTTCCTGAATATATTCAGGAAAAAACGCATACGCACTTTTTGGTCAACCAAGCAAGCATGTTAAAGAAATCTGCACTACAATGAAGTCTCACTGCCCCCCGGGTGAAAAGGGCCATCTGAAAAAAGTGTAAAATCCAGAAATGCAGCACAGGCCATGGAGAACAGGGAGCCTGGTTATGCTGATGGGTGGGATGTAAATTGCCAACAGCCACTCTGGAGAAGTGTATGGTGTTTCCTGAAACACCTAAAACACAAGCCAAAGGAGCCTACAGAACTTCCACTTATGGACCTATAGCTTAGGGAAATTAAAATCAAAAACACACAGCCACCCCAAAATTTCAGCCGGCTCTGTTTACAAGAACCTCGTCTAGGGTACAAGTTAAATATCCCAGAATGCGAAAAATGGATAAAGAAGTTGTGGTACGTACGTAGAATGGAATATCACTCACCATTGAAGTCTATGTCATCTGGCCCGTCCTGGCATAATGAGTGGATTCAGGTATGATGAGGAATATCACTCACCAATGAAGTCTATGTCATCTGGCCCGTCCTGGCATAATGAGTGGATTCAGGTATGATGATTCTAAGTGAAATAAGTCACACAGAAAATGAAACATCATAAGATATCACTAATTCACCAAATGTAATCTTGGCTACACATGAACTGAATTACAAAACAGAACAGGGTCTCAAATTTAGAAAACCAACTTATGTTTGCGTAAGGGGAAAGGTGAGTTGGGGTGCTGCATAAAACCAGAGTTAGAAATTAGCACAGATACCATTCCATATGTCAAATACGTAATAGTCAAGACATACCCCTTGCTCAACGAAATGGGCTAAACACCCTATTTTAACGCCTAGGGATACACCTGACTAGTAAGAATCTTCAAACCCATGGATTTATATGTCTCCATAAGAGAATCAAGCGTGTGTACAGCTGCATGAAGGCAGCAGAGAAAATCCGATAAATCCTATTATCAAAATGAATTACAAAAACAAAACACAATGACAGTGAAATAGAGAGCAATTCTTAAATAATTCATTCAGGGCTTGTGATGCAACCTGGATTTACCTCATCTAAACCCAGAGCTGAGTGAGACATAAGGTTGGACACTTCGGGCTGATAGCATTGGTGAGGTTCGATGAGCAAATGCACACCATTTGAAGTCATACTGCATGGTACCCATTCCATGGGTCCCAACTCTCCAGGTTTAAGTGATTCTTCCTTCAGCTAAAGCATGCATGGGAAACCCACAGTATGGTGCACCGTGTGACCGGGAAACGTTTTCAAATGCATCTCAGTTTTTGTCCCATTTTACTGGGGTTCACAATTCAAGACCCTTTACTAACACTCTCCCCACTTGGAGAGTCAGTGCCTTTAACCTCCTGTTTGGGACAGTTTGCAATTTCTGCACAAGATGAACAGGAATAAGGAGAACCAATGAGAGACTAGCTGTAGGTGTCTGAACGGGCAAATTTAACGCTCATTTCCAACCAGGAAGCGGAATTAACCAAACGCTCAGCATGCCGTGCCGGAAACAGATAAGGGCCTGGATCAATCCTGAGGGTTTGCAGCCAGATCAAAAGAAAGCGATTTGAAGAAAGGAGCTCAGGGGCACTGTAATTCACAAACCTGCAGAGTTATAAATGACAGCTATCGTCCAAAAATATATTGAAGGAAGGCTGCGAAGAGGACTTGAAAGCGGGGCAGAATTGCAGGAGAACGATTTCAGGGGGTAGACTGGAATTGCATTTAAAGCATAGGAAAAGAGGCAGAACGTCAACAATGATGCACTTGGCCAAAAAGGGCGTATGCGTTTTTTCCTGAATATATTCAGGAAAAAACGCATACGCCCTTTTTGGCCAACCAAGCAAGCATGTTAAAGAAATCTGCACTAAAATGAAGTCTCACTGCCCCCCGGTCAAAAGGGCCATCTGAAAAAAGTGTAAAATCCAGAAATGCAGCACAGGCCATGGAGAACAGGGAGCCTTGTTATGCTGATGTGTGGGATATAAACTGCCAAGAGCCACTCTGGAGAAGTGTATGGTGCTTCCTGAAACACCTAAAAAACAAAGCAACGGAGCCTCTGGCACTTCCACTTATGGTCCTATATCTTAGGGCATTTAAAATCAAAAACGCACAGCCACCCCAATGTTTCAGACGGCTCTGTTTACAAGAACCTCGTCTACGGTACATGTTAAATATCCCAGAAAGCGAAAAACGGATAAAGAAGTTGTTGTACGTACGTACAATTGAATATCACTCACCTATTAAATCTATGTCATCTGGCCCATCGTGGCATAATGAGTGGATTCCGGTACGATGATTCTAAGTGAAATAAGTCACACAGAAAATGAAACATCATAAGATATCACTAATACACGGAATGTAATCTTGGCTACACATGAACTGAATTACAAAACAGAACAGGGTCTCAAACTTAGAAAACCAACTTATGTTTGCTTAAGGGGAAAGGTGAGTTGGGGTGCTGCATAAAACCAGAGATAGAAATTAGCACAGATACCATTCCATACGTCAAATATGTAATAGTCAAGACCTACCCCTTGCTCAACGAAATGGGCTAAACACCCTATATTCAACGCCTAGGAATACACCTGAATAGAAAGAATTTTCAAACCCATGGATTTATATGTCTCCATAAGAGAATCAAGTGTGTGTACAGCTGCATGAAGGCAGCAGAGACAATCTGATAAATCCCATTATCAAAATGAATTACAAAAACAAAACACAATGACAGTGAAATAGAGAGCAATTCTTAAATAATTCATTCAGGGCTTGTGATGCAACCTGGATTTACCTCATATAAACCCAGAGCTGAGTGAGACATAAGGTTGGACACTTCGGGCTGATAGCATTGGTGAGGTTTGATGAGCAAATGCAGACCATATGAAGTCATACTGCATGGTACCCATTCCATGGGTCACAAATCTCCAGGTTTAAGCGATTCTTCCTTCAGCTAAAACAGGCATGGGAAACCCACAGTATGGTGCACCGTGTGACCGGGAAACGTTTTCAAATGCATCTCACTTTTCGTCCCCTTTTACTCAGGTTCACAATTCCAGACCCTTTACTAACACTCTCCCCACTTGGAGAGTCCGTGCCTTTAACCTCCTGTTTGGCACAGTTTGCAATTTTTGCGCAAGATGAACAGGAATAGGGAGAACTAATGAGAGGCTAGCTGTAGGTGTCTGCACGGGCAAATTTAACGCTCATTTCCCACCAGGAACAGGAACTAACCAAAGGCTCAGCATGCCGTGCCGGAACCAGATTAGGGCCTGAAGCAATCTTGCGGGTTTGCGGCTAGCTGAAAAGAAAGCAATTTGAAGAAAGGAGCTCAGGGGCACTGTAATTCACAAACCTGCAGAGTTATAAATGACAGCTATCGTCCAAAAATATATTGAAGGAAGGCTGCGAAGAGGACTTGAAAGCGGGGCAGAATTGCACGAAAACGATTTCAGGGGGTAGACGGGAATTGCTTTTAAAGCATAGGAAAAGAGGCAGAACGTCGACAATGATGCACTTGGCCAAAAAGGGCTTATGCGTTTTTTCCTGAATATATTCAGGAAAAAACGCATACGCCCTTTTTGGCCAACCAAGCAAGCATGTTAAAGAAATCTGCACTATAATGAAGTCTCACTGCCCCCCGGTCAAAAGGGCCATCTGAAAAAAGTGTAAAATCCAGAAATGCAGCACAGGCCATGGAGAACAGGGAGCCTTGTTATGCTGATGGGTGGGATGTAAATTGCCAACAGCCACTCTGGAGAAGTGTATGGTGTTTCCTGAAACACGTAGGAAACAAAGCAACGGAGCCTACGGCACTTCCACTTATGGTCCTATAGCTTAGGGAAATTAAAATCAAAAACACACAGCCACCCCAAAGTTTCAGACGGCTCTGTTTACAAGAACCTCGTCTACGGTACAAGTTAAATATCCCAGAATGCGAAAAATGGATAAAGAAGTTGTGGTACGTACGTACAATGGAATATCACTCACCAATGAAGTCTATGTCATCTGGCCCGTCCTGGCATAATGAGTGGATTCAGGTATGATGATTCTAAGTGAAATAAGTCACACAGAAAATGAAATATCATAAGATATCACTAATACACCAAATGTAATCTTGGCTACACATGAACTGAATTACAAAACAGAACAGGGTCTCAAATTTAGAAAACCAACTTATGTTTGCTTAAGGGGAAAGGTGAGTTGGGGTGCTGCATAAAACCAGAGATAGAAATTAGCACAGATACCATTCCATACGTCAAATATGTAATAGTCAAGACCTACCCCTTGCTCAACGAAATGGACAAAACACGCCATATTCAACGCCTAGGAATACACCGACTAGTAAGAATCTTCAAACCCATGGATTTATATGTCTCCATAAGAGAATGAAGCGTGTGTACAGCGGCATGAATGCAGCAGAGAAAATCCGATAAATCCCATTATCAAAATGAATTACAAAAACAAAACACAAGGACAGTGAAATAGGGGGCAATTCTTAAATAATTCATTCAGGGCTTGTGATGCAACCTGGATTTACCTCATCTACACCCAGAGCTGAGTGAGACATAAGGTTGGACACTTCGGGCTGATAGCATTGGTGAGGTTCGATGAGCAAATGCAGACCATTTGAAGTCATACTGCATGGTACCCATTCCGTGGGTCCCAACTCTCCAGGTTTAAGCGATTCTTCCTTCAGCTAAAACATGCATGGGAATCCCACAGTTTGGTGCACCGTGTGACCGGGTAACTTTTTCAAATGCATCTCAGTTTTTGTCCCCTTTTACTCGGGTACACAATTCCAGACCCTTTACTAACACTCTCCCCACTGGGAGAGTCAGTGCCTTTAACATCCTGTTTGGCACAGTTTGCAATTTTTGCGCAAGATGAACAGGAATAAGGAGAACCAATGAGAGACTAGCTGTAGGTGTCTGCACAGGCAAATTTAACGCTCATTTCCAACCAGGAAGAGGAATTAACCAAAGGCTCAGCATGCCGTGCCAGAACCAGATTAGGGCCTGAAGCAATCCTGCGGGTTTGCGGCCAGCTCACAAGAAAGCGATTTGAAGAAAGGAGCTCAGGGGCACTGTAATTCACAAACCTGCAGAGTTATAAATGACAGCTATCGTCCAAAAATATATTGAAGGAAGGCTGCGAAGAGGACTTGAAAGCGGGGCAGAATTGCAAAACAACGATTTCAGGGTGCAGACTGGAATTGCAATTAAAGCATAGGAAAAGAGGCAGAACGTCGACAATGATGCACTTGGCCAAAAAGGGCGTATGCGTTTTTTCCGGAATATATTCAGGAAAAAACGCATACGCATTTTCTGGCCAACCAAGCAAGCATGTTAAAGAAATCTGCACTACAATGAAGTCTCACTGCCCCCTGGTCAAAAGGGCCATCTGAAAAAAGTATAAAATCCAGAAAGGCAGCACAGGCCATGGAGAACAGGGAGCCTTGTTATGCTGATGGGTGGGATGTAAATTGCCAAGAGCCACTCTGGAGAAGTGTATGGTGTTTCCTGAAACACCTAAAAAACAAAGCAACGGAGCCTACGGCACATCCACTTATGGTCCTATAACTTAGGGAAATTAAAATCAAAAACACACAGCCACCCCAATGTTTCAGACGGCTCTCTTCACAAGAACCTCGTTTACGGTACAAGTTAAATATCCCAGAAAGCGAAAAATGGATAAAGAAATTGTGGTACGTACGTACAATGGAATATCACTCACCAATGAAATCTATATCATCAGGCCCGTCGTGGCATAATGAGTGGATTCAGGTACAATGATTCTAAGTGAAATAAGTCACACAGAAAATGAAACATCATATCACTAATACACGGAATGTAATCTTGGCTACACATGAACTGAATTACAAAACAGAACAGGGTCTCAAATTTTGAAAACCAACTTATGTTTGCTTAAGGGGAAAGGTGAGTTGGGGTGCTGCATAAAACCAGAGATAGAAATTAGCACAGATACCATTCCATACGTCACATACGTAATAGTCAAGACCTACCCCTTGCTGAACGAAATGGGCTAAACACCCTCTATTCAATGCCTAGGAATACACCAGACTAGTAAGAATCTTCAAACCCATGGATTTATATGTCTCCATAAGAGAATCAAGCGTGTGTACAGCTGCATGAAGGCAGCAGAGAAAATCCGATAAATCCTATTATCAAAATGAATTACAAAAACAAAACACAATGGCAGTGAAATAGAGAGCAATTCTTAAATAATACATTCAGGGCTTGTGATGCAACCTGGATTTACCTCATCTAAACCCAGAGCTGAGTGAGACATAAGGTTGGACACTTCGGGCTGATAGCATTGGTGAGGTTCGATGAGCAAATGCACACCATTTGAAGTCATACTGCATGGTACCCATTCCATGGGTCCCAACTCTCCAGGTTTAAGTGATTCTTCCTTCAGCTAAAGCATGCATGGGAAACCCACAGTATGGTGCACCATGTGACCGGGAAACGTTTTCAAATGCATCTCAGTTTTTGTCCCATTTTACTGGGGTTCACAATTCCAGACCGTTTACTAACACTCTCCCCACATGGAGAGTCAGTGCCTTTAACCTGCTGTTTGGCACAGTTTGCAATTTCTGCACAAGATGAACAGGAATAGGGAGAACCAATGAGAGACTAGCTGTAGGTGTCTGAACGGGCAAATTTAACGCTCATTTCCAACCAGGAATAGGAATTAACCAAACGCTCAGCATGCCGTGCCGGAACCAGATTAGGGCCTGGATCAATCCTGAGGGTTTGCGACCAGCTCAAAAGAAAGTGATTTGAAGAAAGGAGCTCAGGGGCACTGTAATTCACAAACCTGCAGAGTTATAAATGACAGCTATCGTCCAAAAATATATTGAAGGAAGGCTGCGAAGAGGACTTGAAAGCGGGGCAGAATTGCACGAAAACGATTTCAGGGGGTAGACGGGAATTGCTTTTAAAGCATAGGAAAAGAGGCAGAACGTCGACAATGATGCACTTGGCCAAAAAGGGCGTATGCGTTTTTTCCTGAATATATTCAGGAAAAAACGCATACGCCCTTTTTGGCCAACCAAGCAAGCATGTTAAAGAAATCTGCACTAAAATGAAGTCTCACTGCCCCCCGGTCAAAAGGGCCATCTGAAAAAAGTGTAAAATCCAGAAATGCAGCACAGGCCATGGAGAACAGGGAGCCTTGTTATGCTGATGGGTGGGATGTAAAATGCCAACAGCCACTCTGGAGAAGTTTATGGTGTTTCCTGAAACCCCTAAAAAACAAAGCAACGGAGCCTACGGCACTTCCACTTATGGTCCTATAGTTTAGGGAAATTAAAATCAAAAACACACATCCACCCCAAAGTTTCAGACGGCTCTGTTTACAAGAACCTCGTCTACGGTACAAGTTAAATATCCCAGAAAGCGAAAAATGGATAAAGAAGTTGTGGTACGTACTTACAATGGAATATCACTCACCAATGAAATCTATGTCATCTGGCCCGTCGTGGCATAATGAGTGGATTCAGGTACGATGATTCTAAGTGAAATAAGTCACACAGAAAATGAAACATCATAAGATATCACTAATACACGGAATGCAATCTTGGCTACACATGAACTGAATTACAAAACAAAACAGGGTCTCAAATTTAGAAAACCAACTTATGTTTGCTTAAGGGGAAAGGTGAGTTGGGGTGCTGCATAAAACCAGAGATAGAAATTAGCGCAGATACCATTCCATAAGTCAAATATGTAATAGTAAAGACCTACCCCTTGCTCAACGAAATGGGCTAAACACCCTATATTCAACGCGTAGGAATACACCTGACTAGAAAGAATTTTCAAACCCATGGATTTATATGTCTCCATAAGAGAATCAAGCGTGTGTACAGCTGCATGAAGGCAGCAGAGAAAATCCGATAAATCCCATTATCAAAATGAATTACAAAAACAAAACACAATGACAGTGAAATAGAGAACAATTCTTAAATAATTCATTCAGGGCTTGTGATGCAACCTGGATTTACCTCATCTACACCCAGAGCTGAGTGAGACATAAGGTTGGACACTTCGGGCTGATAGCATTGGTGAGGTTCGATGAGCAAATGCACACCATTTGAAGTCATACTGCATGGTACCCATTCCATGGGTCCCAACTCTCCAGGTTTAAGGGATTCTTCCTTCAGTTAAAACATGCATGGGAAACCCACAGTATGGTGCAGCGTGTGAACGGGAAACGTTTTCAAATGCATTGCAGTTTTTGTCCCCTTTTACTCGGGTTCACAATTCCAGACCCTTTACTAACACTCTGCTTACTTGGAGAGTCAGTGCCTTTAACCTCCTGTTGGGCACAGTTTGCAATTTCTGCTCAAGAAGAACAGGAAGTGGGAGAACCAATGAGAGATTAGCTGTAGGTGTCTGCACGGGCAAATTTAACGCTCATTCCCCACCAGGAAGAGGAATTAACCAAATGCTCAGCATGCCCTGCCGGAACCAGATTAGGGCCTGAAGCAATCCAGCGGGTTTGCGGCCAGCTCACAAGATAGCGAGTTGAAGAAAGGAGCTCAGGGGCACTGTAACTCACAAACCTGCAGAGTTATAAATGACAGCTATCGTCCAAAAATATATTGAAGGAAGGCTGCGAAGAGAACTTGTAAGCGGGGCAGAATTGCAGGAAAACGATTTCAGGAGGTAGACGGTAATTGCATTTAAAGCATAGGAAAAGAGGCAGAACGTCGACAATGATGCTCTTGGCCAAAAAGGGCGTATGCGTTTTTTCTGAATATATTCAGGAAAAAACGCATACGCCCTTTTTGGCCAACCAAGCAAGCATGTTAAAGAAATCTGCAGTACAATGAAGTCTCACTGCCCCCCGGTCAAAAGGGCCATCTGAAAAAAGTGCAAAATCCAGTAAGGCAGCACAGGGCATGGAGAACCGGGAGCCTTGTTATGCTGATGGGCGGGATGTAAATTGCCAACAGCCACTCTGGAGAAGTGTATGGTGTTTCCTGGAACACCTAAAAAACAAAGCAACGGAGCCTACGGCACATCCACTTATGGTCCTATAGCTTAGGGAAATTAAAATCAAAAACACACAGCCACCCCAAAGTTTCGGTCGGCTCTGCTTACAAGAACCTCGTCTACGGTACAAGTTAAATATCCCAGAATGTGAAAAATGGATAAAGAAGTTGTGGTACGTACGTACAATGGAATATCACTGAGCAATGAAATCTATGTCATCAGGCCCGTCGCGGCATAATGAGTGGATTCAGGTACCATGATTCTAAGTGAAATAAGTCACACAGAAAATGAAACATCATAAGATATCACTAATACACGGAATATAAACTAGGCTACACATGAAGTGAATTACAAAACAGAACAGGGCCTCAAATTTAGAAAACCAACTTATGCTTGCTTAAGGGGAAAGGTGAGTTGGGGTGCCGCATCAAAACAGAGATAGAAATTAGCACAGATACCTTTTCATAAGCCAAATATATAATAGTCAAGACCTACCCCTTGCTCAACGAAATGGACTAAACACCCCATATTCAACGCCTAGGAATACACCTCACTTGTAAGAATCTTCAAACCCATGGATTCATATGTCTCCATAAGAGAATGAAGCGTGTGTACAGCGGCATGAATGCAGCAGAGAAAATCCGATAAATCCCATTATCAAAATATATTACAAAAACAAAACACAAGGACAGTGAAATAGGGAGCAATTCTTAAATAATTCATTCAGGGTTTGTGATGCAACCTGGATTTACCACATCTACACCCAGAGCTGAGTGAGACATAAGGTTGGGCACTTCGGGCTGATAGCATTGGTGAGGTTCAGTGAGCAAATGCAGACACTTTGAAGTCATACTGCATGGTACCCATTCCATGGGTCCCAACTCTCCAGGTTTAAGGGATTCTTCCTTCAGCTAAAACATGCATGGGAAACCCACAGTATGGTGCACCGTGTGACCGGCAAACGTTTTCAAATGCATCTCAGTTTTCCTCCCCTTTTACTCGGGTTCACCATTCCAGACCCTTTACTAACACTCTCCCTACTTGGAGAGTCAGTGCTTTAACCTCCTCTTTGGCACAGTTTGCAATTTCTGCTCAAGATGAACAGGAATAGGGAGAACCAATGAGAGACTAGCTGTAGGTGTCTGCACGGGCAAATTTAATGCTCATTTCCCGCCAGGAAGAGGAAATAACCTAAGGCTCAACATGCCGTGCTGGAAGCAGATTAGGGCCTGAAGCAATCCTGCGGGTTTGCGACCAGCTCACAAGATAGCGAGTTGAAGAAAGGAGCTCAGGGACACTGTAACTCACAAACCTGCAGAGTTATAAATGACAGCTATCGTCCAAAAATATACTGAAGGAAGGCTGCGAAGAGAACTTGTAAGCGGGGCAGAATTGCAGGAAATGTTTTCAGGGGGTAGACGGGAATTGCATTTAAAGCATAGGAAAAGAGGCAGAACGTCGACAATGATGCTCTTGGCCAAAAAGGGCGTATGCGTTTTTTCCTGAATATATTCAGGAAAAAACGCATACGCCCTTTTTGGCCAACCAAGCAAGCATTTTAAAGAAATCTGCACTACAATGAAGTCTCACTGCAACCGGGTCAAAACGGCCATCTGAAAAAAGTGTAAAATCCAGAAAGGCAGCACAGGCCATGGAGAACAGGGAGCCTTGTTATGCTGATGGGCGGGATGTAAATTACTAACAGCCACTGTGGAGAAGTGTATGGTATTTCCTGGAACACCTAAAAAACAAAGCAACGGAGCCTACGGCAATTCCACTTATGGTCCTATAGCTTAGGGAAATTAAAATCAAAAACTCACAGCCACCCCAATGTTTCGGACGGCTCTGTTTACAAGAACCGCGTCTACGGTACAAGTTAAATATTCCAGAATGTGAAAAATTGATAAAGAAGTTGTGGTACGTACGTACAATGGAATATCACTCAGCAATGAAATCTATGTCATCAGGCCCGTCGCGGCATAATGAGTGGATTCAGGTACCATGATTCTAACTGAAATAAGTCACACAGAAAATGAAACATCATAAGATATCACTAATACACGGAATGTAATCTTGGCTACACATGAAATGAATTACAAAACAGAACAGGGTCTCATATTTAGAAAACCAACTTATGTTTGCTTAATGGGAAAGGTGAGTTGGGTGCTGCATAAAACCAGAGATAGAAATTAGCACAGATACCATTCCATAAGTCAAATATGTAATAGTCAAGACCTACCACTTGCTCAACGAAATGGGCTAATCACCTTATATTCAACGCCTAGGAATACATCTGACTAGTAAGAATCTTCAAACCCATGGATTTATATGTCTCCATAAAAGAATCAAGCGTGTGTGCAGCTGCATGAAGGCAGCAGAGAAAATCCGATAAATCCCATTATCAAAATGTATTAAAAAACAAAACACAATGAGAGTGAAATAGAGAGCAATGCTTAAATAATTCATTCAGGGCTTGTGATGCAACCTGGATTTACCTCATCTACACCCAGAGCTGAGTGAGACATAAGGTTGGACACTTCAGGCTGATAGCATTGGTGTGGTTCGATGAGCAAATGCAGACCATTTGATGTCATACTGCATGGTACCCATTCCATGGGTCCCAACTATCCAGGGTTAAGCGATTCTTCCTTCAGCTAAAACATGCATGGGAAACCCACAGTATGGTGCACCGTGTGACCGGGAAACGTTTTCAAATACATCTCAGTTTTCGGCCCCTTTTACTCGGCTTCACCATTCCAGACCCTTTACTAACACTCTCCCTACTTGGAGAGTCAGTGCCTTTAAACTCCTGTTTGGCACAGTTTGCAATTTCTGCGCAAGATGAACAGGAAAAGGGAGAACCAATGAGAGACTAGCTGTAGGTGTCTGCACGGGCAAATTTAACGCTCATTTCCAACCAGGAATAGGAATTAACCAAACGCTCAGCATGCCGTGCCGGAACCAGATTAGGGCCTGAATCAATCCTGCGGGTTTGCGGCCAGCTCACAAGAAAGCGATTTGAAGAAAGGAGCTCAGGAAAACTGTAATTCTCAATCCTGCAAAGTTATAAATGACAGCTATTGT
Organism: Delphinapterus leucas; assembly: GCF_059928025.1. Lineage (NCBI taxonomy): Eukaryota > Metazoa > Chordata > Mammalia > Artiodactyla > Monodontidae > Delphinapterus > Delphinapterus leucas. The sequence continues at coordinate 5,957,339 of NW_028322233.1, forward strand.
CCAAAAATATATTGAAGGAAGGCTGCGAAGAGGACTTGAAATCGGGGCAGAATTGCAGGAAAGAGGTTTCAGGGAGTAGAGTGGAATTGCATTTAAAGCATAGGAAAAGAGGCAGAACGTCGACAATGATGCACGTGGCCAAAAAGGGCATATGCGTTTTTTCCTGAATATATTCAGGAAAAAACGCATATGCCCTTTTTGGCCAACCAAGCAAGCATGTTAAAGAAATCTGCACTACAATGAAGTCTCACTGTCCCACGGTCAAAAGGGTCACCTGAAAAAAGTGTAAAATCCAGAAAGGCAGCACAGGCCATGGAGAACAGGGAGCCATGTTATGCTGATGGGTGGGATGTAAATTGCCAACAGCCACTCTGGAGAAGTGTATGGTGTTTCATGAAACACCTAAAAAACAAAGCAACGGAGCCTATGGCAGTTCCACTTATGGTCCTATAGCTTAGGGAAATTAAAATCAAAAACACAGAGCCGCCCCAAAGTTTCAGACGGCTCTGTTTACAAGAACATCTTCTACGGTACAAGTTAAATATCCCAGAAAGCGAAAAATGGATAAAGAAGTTGTGGTACGTACGTACAATGGAATATCACTCACCAATGAAATCTATATCATCAGGCCCGTCGTGGCATAATGATTGAATTCAGGTACAATGATTCTAAGTGAAATAAGTCACACAGAAAATGAAATATCATAAGATATCACTAATACACGGAATGTAATCTTGGCAACACATGAACAGAATTACAAAACAGAACAGGGTCTCAAATTTAGAAAACCAACTTATGTTTGCTTAATGGGAAAGGTGAGTTGGGTGCTGCATAAAACCAGAGATAGAAGTTAGCACACATACCATTCCCTACGTCAAATACGTAATAGTAAAAACCTACCCCTTGCTCAACAAAATGGGCTAAACACCCTCTATTCAACGCCTAGGAATACACCTGACTAGTAAGAATCTTCAAACCCATGGATTTATATGTCTCCATAAGAGAATCAAGCGTGTGTACAGCTGCATGAAGGCAGCAGAGAAAATGCGATAAATCCTATTATCAAAATGAATTACAAAAACAAAACACAATGACAGTGAAATAGAGAGCAATTCTTAAATAATTCATTCAGGGCTTGTGATGCAACCTGGATTTACCTCATCTGAACCCAGAGCTGAGTGAGACATAAGGTTGGACACTTCGGGCTGATAGCATTGGTGAGGTTCGATGAGCAAATGCAGACCACTTGAAGTCATACTGCATGGTACCCATTCCATGGGTCCCAACTCTCCAGGTTTAAGCGATTCTTCCTTCAGCTAAAGCATGCATGGGAAACCCACAGTATGGTGCACCGTGTGACTGGGAAACATTTTCAAATACATCTCAGATTTCATCCCCTTTTACTCGGGTTCACAATTCCAGACACTTTACTAACACTCTCCCCACTTGGAGAGTCAATGCCTTTAACCTCCTGTTTGGCACAGTTTGCAATTTCTGAGCAAGATAAACAGGAATAGGGAGAACCAATGAGAGACTAGCTGTAGGTGTCTGCACGGGCAAATTTAACGCTCATTTCCAACCAGGAAGAGGAATTAACCAAAGGCTCAGCATGCCGTGCCGGAACCAGATTAGGGCCTGAAGAAATCCTGCGGGTGTGCGGCCAGCTCACAAGAAAGCGATTTGAAGACAGGAGCTCAGGGGCAGTGTAATTCACAAACCTGCAGAGTTATAAATGACAGCTATCGTCCAAAAATATATTGAAGGAAGGCTGCAAAGAGGACTTGAAAGCGGGGCAGAATTGCAGGAAAACGATTTCAGGGGGTAGACTGGAATTGCATTTAAAGCATAGGAAAAGAGGCAGAACTTTGACAATGATGCACTTGGCCAAAAAGGGCGTATGCGTTTTTTCCTGAATATATTCAGGAAAAAACGCATACGCCCTTTTTGGCCAACCAAGCAAGCATGTTAAAGAAATCTGCACTACAATGAAGTCTCACTGCCCCCAGGTCAAAAGGGCTATCTGAAAAAAGTGTAAAATCCAGAAATGCAGCACAGGCCATGGAGAACAGGGAGCCTTGTTATGCTGATGGGCGGGATGTAAATTGCCAACAGCCACTCTGGAGAAGTGTATGGTGTTTCCTGAAACACCTAAAAAACAAAGCAACGGAGCCTACGGCACTTCCACTTATGGTCCTATAGCTTAGGGAAATTAAAATCAAAAACACACAGCCACCCCAAAGTTTCAGACGGCTCTGTTTACAAGAACCTCGTTTACGGTACAAGTTAAATATCCCAGAAAGCGAAAAATGGATAAAGAAATTGTGGTACGCACGTTGAATGGAATATCACTCACCAATGAAATCTATGTCATCTGGCCCATCGTGGCATAATGAGTGGATTCAGGTACGATGAATCTAAGTGAAATAAGTCACACAGAAAATGTAACATCATATGATATCACTAATACACGGAATGTAATCTTGGCTACACATGAAGTGAATTACAAAAGAGAACAGGGTCTCAAATTTAGAAAACCAACTTATGTTTGCTTAAGGGGAAAGGTGAGTTGGGGTGCTGCATAAAACCAGAGATAGATATTAGCACAGATACCATTCCATAAGTTAAATATGTAATAGTCCAGACCTACCCCTTGCTCAACGAAATGGGATAAACACCCTATATTCAACGCCTAGGAATACACCTGACTAGTAAGAATCTTCAAACCCATGGATTTATATGTCTCCATAAGAGAATCAAGCATGTGTATAGCTGCATGAATGCAGCAGAAAAAATCCGATAAATCCCATTATCAAAATGAATTACAAAAACAAAACACAATGACAGTGAAATAGAGAGCAATTCTTAAATAATTCATTCAGGGCTTGTGATGCAACCTGGATTTACCTCATCTACACCCAGAGCTGAGTGAGACATAAGGGTGGACACTTCGGGCTGATAGCATTGGTGAGGTTCAATGAGCAAATGCAGACCATTTGAAGTCATACTGCATGGTACCCATTCCATGGGTCCAAACTCTCCAGGTTTAAGCGATTCTTCCTTCAGCTAAAACATGCATGGGAAACCGACAGTATGGTGCACCGTGTCACAGGGAAACGTTTTCAAATGCATCTCAGTTTTCGTCCCCTTTTACTCGGGTTCACAATTCCAGACCCTTTACTAACACTCTCCCCACTTGGAGAGTCAGTGCCTTTAACCTCCTGTTTGGCACAGTTTGCAATTTCTGCGCAAGATGAACAGGAATAGGGAGAACGAATGAGAGACTACCTGTAGGTGTCTGCACGGGCAAATTTAATGCTCATTTCCCACCAGGAAGTGGAATTAACCAAACGCTCAGCATGCCTTGCCAGAACCAGATTAGGGCCTGAAGCAATCCTGCGGGTTTGCGGCCAGCTCATCAGAAAGCGATTTGAAGAAAGGAGCTCAGGGGCACTGTAATTCTCAAACCTGCAAAGTTATAAATGACAGCTATTGTCCAAAAATATATTGAAGGAAGGCTGCGAAGAGGACTTGAAATCGGGGCAGAATTGCAGGAAAGTGGTTTCGGGGAGTAGAGTAGAATTGCATTTAAAGCATAGGAAAAGAGGCAGAACGTCGACAATGATGCACTTGGCCAAAAAGGGCGTATGCGTTTTTTCCTGAATATATTCAGGAAAAAACGCATACGCACTTTTTGGCCAACCAAGCAAGCATGTTAGACAAATCTGCACTACAATGAAGTCTCACTGCCCCCCAATCAAAAGGGCCATCTGAAAATAGTGTAAAATCCAGAAAGGCAGCACAGGCCATGGAGAACAGGGAGCCTTGTTATGCTGTTGGGTGGGATGTAAATTGCCAACAGCCACTCTGGAGAAGTGTATGGTGTTTCCTGAAACACCTAAAAAACAAAGCAACGGAGCCTACGGCACTTCCACTTATGGTCCTATAGCTTAGGGAAATTAAAATCAAAAACACAGAGCCTCCCCAAAGTTTCAGACGGCTCTGTTTACAAGAACATCTTCTACGGTACAAGTTAAATATCCCAGAAAGCGAAAAATGGATAAAGAAGTTGTGGTACGTACGTACAATGGAATATCACTCACCAATGAAATCTATATCATCAGGCCCGTCGTGGCATAATGATTGAATTCAGGTACAATGATTCTAAGTGAAATAAGTCACACAGAAAATGAAATATCATAAGATATCACTAATACACGGAATGTAATCTTGGCTACACATGAACTGAATTACAAAACAGAACAGGGTCTCAAATTTAGAAAACCAACTTATGTTTGCTTAAGGAGAAAGGTGAGTTGGGTGCTGCATAAAACCAGAGATAGAAATTAGCACAGATACCATGCCATAAGTCAAATATGTAATAGTCAAGACCTACCACTTGCTCAACGAAATGGGCTAAACACCCTATATTCAATGCCTAGGAATACACCTGACTAGTAAGAATCTTCAAACCCATGGATTTATATGTCTCCATAAGAGAATCAAGTGTGTGTACAGCTACATGAAGGCAGCATAGAAAATCCGATAAATCCTATTATCAAAATGAATTACAAAAACAAAACACAATGACAGTGAAATAGAGAGCAATTCTTAAATAATTCATTCAGGGCTTGTGATGCAACGTGGATTTACCTCATCTATACCCAGAGCTGAGTGAGACATAAGGTTGGACACTTCGGGCTGATAGCATTGGTGAGGTTCAATGAGCAAATGCAGACCATTTGAAGTCATACTGCATGGTACCCAGTCCATGGGTCCCAACTCTCCAGGTTTAAGCGATTCTTTCTTCAGCTAAAGCATGCATGGGAAACCCACAGTATGGTGCACCGTGTGACTGGGAAACGTTTTCAAATGCACCTCAGTTTTCATCCCCTTTTACTCGGGTTCACAATTCCAGACACTTTACTAACACTCTCCCCACTTGGAGAGTCAGTGCCTTTAACCTCCTGTTTGGCACAGTTTGCAAATTCTGACCAAATAAACAGGAATAGGGAGAACCAATGAGAGACTAGCTGTAGGTGTCTGCATGGGCAAATTTAATGCTCATTTCCAACCAGGAAGAGGAATTAACCAAAGGCTCAGCATGCCGTGCCGGAAACAGATTAGGGCCTGAAGCAATCCTGCGGGTTTGCGGCCAGCTCACAAGAAAGCGATTTGAAGAAAGGAGCTCAGGGGCACTGTAATTCACAAACCTGCAGAGTTATAAATGACAGCTATCGTCCAAAAATATATTGAAGGAAGGCTGCGAAGAGGACTTGAAAGCGGGGCAGAATTGCAGGAAAACGATTTCAGGGGGTAGACTGGAATTGCATTTAAAGCATAGGAAAAGAGGCAGAACGTCGACAATGATGCACTTGGCCAAAAAGGACGTATTCGTTTTTTCCTGAATATATTCAGGAAAAAACGCATACGCCCTTTTTGGCCAACCAAGCAAGCATGTTAAAGAAATCTGCACTACAATGAAGTCTCACTGCCCCCCGGTCAAAAGTGTCATCTGAAAAAAGTGTAAAATCCAGAAAGGCAGCACAGGCCATGGAGAACAGGGAGCCTTGTTATGCTGATGGGTGGGATGTAAATTGCCAAGAGCCACTCTGGAGAAGTGTATGGTGTTTCCTGAAACACCTAAAAAACAAAGCAACGGAGCCTACGGCACTTCCACTTATGGTCCTATAGCTTAGGGAAATTAAAATCAAAAACACACAGCCACCCCAAAGTTTCAGACGGCTCTGTTTACAAGAACCTCGTCTACGGTACAAGTAAAATATCCCAGAAAGCGAAAAATGGATAAAGAAGTTGTGGTACGTACGTACAATGGAATATCACTCACCAATGAAATCTATGTCATCTGGCCCGTCGTGGCATAATGAGTGGATTCAGGTACGATGATTCTAAGTGTAATAAGTCACACAGAAAATGAAACATCATAAGATATCACTAATACACGGAATGTAATCTTGGCTACACATGAACTGAATTACAAAACAGAACAGGGTCTCAAATTTAGAAAACCAACTTATGTTTGCTTAAGGGGAAAGGTGAGTTGGGGTGCTGCATAAAACCAGAGATAGAAGTTAGCACAGATACCATTCCATAAGTCAAATATGTAATAGTCAATACCTACCACTTGCTCAACGAAATGGGCTAAACACCCTCTATTCAACGCCTAGGAATACACCTGATTAGTAACAATCTTCAAACCCATGGATTTATATGTCTCCATAAGAGAATCAAGCGTGTGTACAGCTGCATGAAGGCAGCAGAGAAAATCCGATAAATCCTATTATCAAAATGAATTACAAAAACAAAACACAATGACAGTGAAATAGAGAGCAATTCTTAAATAATTCATTCAGGGCTTGTGATGCAACCTGGATTTACCTCATCTGAACCCAGAGCTGAGTGAGACATAAGGTTGGACACTTCGGGCTGATAGCATTGGTGAGGTTCGATGAGCAAATGCAGACCATTTGAAGTCATACTGCATGGTACCCATTCCATGGGTCCCAACTCTCCAGGTTTAAGCGATTCTTCCTTCAGCTAAAGCATGCATGGGAAACCCACAGTATGGTGCACCGTGTGACCGGGAAACATTTTCAAATGCATCTCAGATTTTGTCCCCTTTTACTCGGGTTCACAATTCCAGACCCTTTACTAACACTCTCCCCACTTGGAGAGTCAGTGCCTTTAAACTCCTGTTTGTCACAGTTTGCAATTTCTGCGCAAGATGAACAGGAATAGGGAGAACCAATGAGAGACTAGCTGTAGATGTCTGCACGGGCAAATTTAATGCTCATTTCCAACCAGGAAGAGGAAGTAACCAAAGGCTCAGCATGCCGTGCCGGAAACAGATTAGGGCCTGAAGCAATCCTGCTGGTTTGCGGTCAGCTCACAAGAAAGCGATTTGAAGAAAGGAGCTCAGGGGCACTGTAATTCACAAACCTGCAGAGTTATAAATGACAGCTATCGTCCAAAAATATATTGAAGGAAGTCTGCGAAGAGGACTTGAAAGGGGGGCAGGATTGCAGGAAAACGATTTCAGGGGGTAGACTGGAATTGCATTTAAATCATAGGAAACGAGGCAGAACGTCGACAATGATGCACTTGGCCAAAAAGGGCGTATGCGTTTTTTCCTGAATATATTCAGGAAAAAACGCATACGCCCTTTTTGGCCAACCAAGCAAGCATGTTAAAGAAATCTGCACTACAATGAAGTCTCACTGCCCCCAGGTCAAAGGGCCATCTGAAAAAAGTGTAAAATCCAGAAATGCAGCACAGGCCATGGAGAACAGGGAGCCTTGTTATGCTGATGGGTGGGATGTAAATTGCCAAGAGCCACTCTGGAGAAGTGTATGGTGTTTCCTGAAACACCTAAAAAACAAAGCAACGGAGCCTACGGCACTTCCACTTATGGTGCTATAGCTTAGGGAAATTAAAATGAAAAACACACAGACACCCCAAAATTTCAGACGGCTCTGTTTACAAGAACCGAGTCTACGGTACAAGTTAAATATCCCAGAAAGCGAAAAATGGATAAAGAAGTTGTGGTACGTACGTACAATAAAATATCACTCACCAATGAAATCTATGTCATCTGGCCCATCGTGGCATAATGAGTGGATTCAGGTACGATGATTCTAAGTGAAATAAGTCACACAGAAAATGAAATATCATAAGATATCACTAATACACCGAATGTAATCTTGGCTACACAGGAACTGAATTACAAAACAGAACAGGGTCTCAAATTTAGAAAACCAACTTATGTTTGCTTAAGGGGAAAGGTGAGTTGGGGTGCTGCATAAAACCAGAGATAGATATTAGCACAGATACCATTCCATAAGTTAAATATGTAATAGTCCAGACGTACCCCTTGCTCAACGAAATGGGATAAACACCCTATATTCAACGCCTAGGAATACACCTGACTAGTAAGAATCTTCAAACCCATGGATTTATATGTCTCCATGAGAGAATCAAGCGTGTGTACAGCTGCATGAATGCAGCAGAGAAAATCCGATAAATCCCATTATCAAAATGAATTACAAAAACAAAACACAATGACAGTGAAATAGAGAACAATTTTTAAATAATTCATTCAGGGCTTGTGATGCAACCTGGATTTACCTCATCTAAACCCAGAGCTGAGTGAGACATAAGGTTGGACACTTCGGGCTGATAGCATTGGTGAGGTAAGATGAGCAAATGCAGACCATTTGAAGTCATACTGCATGGTACCCATTCCATGGGTCCCAACTCTCCAGGTTTAAGCGATTCTTCCGTCAGCTAAAGCATGCATGGGAAACCCAGAGTATGGTGCACTGTGTGACCGGGAAACGTTTTCAAATGCATCTCAGTTTTTGTCCTCTTTTACTCGCGTTCACAATTCCAGACCCTTTACTAACACTCTCCCCACTTGGAGAGTCCGTGCCTTTAACCTCCTGTTTGGCACAGTTTGCAATTTCTGCGCAAGATGAACAGGAATAGGGAGAACCAATGAGAGACTAGCTGTAGGTGTCTGCACGGGCAAATTTAATGCTCATTTACAAACAGGAAGAGGAATTAACCAAAGGCTCACCATGCCGTGCTGGAAATAGATTAGGGCCTGAAGCAATCCTGCGGGTTTGCGGCCAGCTCACAAGAAAGCGATTTGATGAAAGGAGCTCAGGGGCACTGTAATTCACAAACCTGCAGAGTTATAAATGACAGATATCGTCCAAAAATATATTGAAGGAAGGCTGCGAAGAGGACTTGAAAGCAGGGCAGAATTGCTGGAAAACGATTTCAGGGGGTAGACTGGAATTGCATTTAAATCATAGGAAAAGAGGCAGAACGTCGACAATGATGCACTTGGCCAAAAAGGGCGTATGAGTTTTTTCCTCAATATATTCAGGAAAAAACGCATAGGCCCTTTTTGGCCAACCAAGCAAGCATATTAAAGAAATCTGCACTACAATGAAGTCTCACTGCCCCCCGGTCAAAAGGGCCATCTGAAAAAAGTGCAAAATCCAGAAATGCAGCACAGGCCATGGAGAACAGGGAGCCTTGTTATGCTGATGGGTGGGATGTAAATTGCCAAGAGCCACTCTGGAGAAGTGTATGGTGTTTCCTGAAACACCTAAAAAACAAAGCAACAGAGCCTACGGCACTTCCACTTATGGTCCTATAGCTTAGGGAAATTAAAATAAAAAACACACAGCCACCCAAAGTTTCAGACGGCTCTGTTTACAAGAACCTCATCTACGGTACAAGTTAAATATCCCAGAAAGCGAAAAATGGATAAAGAAGTTGTGGTACGTACGTACAATGGAATATCACTCACCAATGAAATCTATGTCATCTGGCCCGTCGTGGCATAATGAGTGGATTCAGGTACGATGATTCTAAGTGTAATAAGTCACACAGAAAATGAAACATCATAAGATATCACTAATACACGGAATGTAATCTTGGCTACACATGAACTGAATTACAAAACAGAACAGGGTCTCAAATTTAGAAAACCAACTTATGTTTGCTTAAGGGGAAAGGTGAGTTGGGGTGCTGCATAAAACCAGAGATAGAAGTTAGCACAGATACCATTCCATAAGTCAAATATTTAATAGTAAAGACCTACCACTTGCTCAACGAAATGGGCTAAACACCCTCTATTCAACGCCTAGGAATACACCTGACTAGTAAGAATCTTCAAACCCATGGATTTATATGTCTCCATAAGAGAATCAAGCGTGTGTACAGCTGCATGAAGGCAGCAGAGAAAATCCGATAAATCCTATTATCAAAATGAATTACAAAAACAAAACACAATGACAGTGAAATAGAGAGCAATTCTTAAATAATTCATTCAGGGCTTGTGATGCAACCTGGATTTACCTCATCTGAACCCAGAGCTGAGTGAGACATAAGGTTGGACACTTCGGGCTGATAGCATTGGTGAGGTTCGATGAGCAAATGCAGACCATTTGAAGTCATACTGCATGGTACCCATTCCATGGGTCCCAACTCTCCAGGTTTAAGCGATTCTTCCTTCAGCTAAAGCATGCATGGGAAACCCACAGTATGGTGCACCGTGTGACTGGGAAACGTTTTCAAATGCACCTCAGTTTTCATCCCCTTTTACTCGGGTTCACAATTCCAGACACTTTACTAACACTCTCCCCACTTGGAGAGTCAGTGCCTTTAACCTCCTGTTTGGCACAGTTTGCAATTTCTGCGCAAGATGAACAGGAATAGAGAGAACCAAGTAGAGACTAGCTGTAGGTGTCTGCACGGGCAAATTTAACGCTCATTTCCAGCCAGGAAGAGGAATTAACCAAAGGCTCAGCATGCCGTGCCAGAACAAATTAGGGCCTGAAGCAATCCTGCGGGTTTGCGGCCAGCTCAAAAGAAAGCGATATGAAGAAAGGAGCTCAGGGGCACTGTAATTCACCAACCTGCACAGTTATAAATGAAAGCTATCGTACAAAAATATATTGAAGGAAGGCTGCGAAGAGGACTTGAAAGCGGGGAAGAATTGCAGGAAAATGATTTCAGGGGGTAGACTGGAATTGCATTTTAAGCATAGGAAAAGAGGCAGAACGTCGACAATGATGCACTTGGCCAAAAAGGGCGTATGCGTTTTTCCCTGAATATATTCAGGAAAAAACGCATACGGCCTTTTTGGCCAACCAAGCAAGCATGTTAAAGAAATCTGCACTACAATGAAGTCTCACTGCCCCCCGGTCAAAAGGGCCATCTGAAAAAAGTGTAAAATCCAGAAAGGCAGCACAGGGCATGGAGAACTGGGAGCCTTGTTATGCTGATGGGCGGGATGTAAATTGCCAACAGCCACTCTGGTGAAGTGTAGGGTGTTTCCTGGAACACCTAAAAAACAAAGCAACGGAGCCTACGGCACTTCCACTTATGGTCCTATAGCTTAGGGAAATTAAAATCAAAAACACACAGCCACCCCAAAGTTTCGGTCGGCTCTGTTTACAAGAACCTCGTCTACGGTACAAGTTAAATATCCCAGAATGTGAAAAATGGATAAAGAAGTTGTGGTACGTACGTACAATGGAATATCACTGAGCAATGAAATCTATGTCATCAGGCCCGTCGCGGCATAATGAGTGGATTCAGGTACCATGATTCTAAGTGAAATAAGTCACACAGAAAATGAAACATCATAAGATATCACTAATACACGGAATATAAACTAGGCTACACATGAACTGAATTACAAAACAGAACAGGGCCTCAAATTTAGAAAACCAACTTATGCTTGCTTAAGGGGAAAGGTGAGTTGGGGTGCCGCATCAAAACAGAGATAGAAATTAGCACAGATACCTTTTCATAAGCCAAATATGTAATAGTCAAGACCTACCCCTTGCTCAACGAAATGGACTAAACACCCCATATTCAACGCCTAGGAATACACCTGACTAGTAAGAATCTTCAAACCCATGGAATCATATGTCTCCGTAAGAGAATGAAGCGTGTGTACAGCGGCATGAATGCAGCAGAGAAAATCCGATAAATCCCATTATCAAAATATATTACAAAAGCAAAACACAAGGACAGTGAAATAGAGAGCAATTCTTAAATAATTCATTCAGGGTTTGTGATGCAACCTGGATTTACCACATCTACACCCAGAGCTGAGTGAGACATGAGGTTGGGCACTTCAGGCTGATAGCATTGGTGAGGTTCAGTGAGCAAATGCAGACACTTTGAAGTCATGCTGCATGGTACCCATTCCAAGGGTCCCAACTCTCCAGGTTTAAGGGATTCTTCCTTCAGCTAAAACATGCATGGGAAACCCACAGTATGGTGCACCGTGTGACCGGCAAACATTTTCAAATGCATCTCAGTTTTCCTCCCCTTTTACTCGGGTTCACCATTCCAGACCCTTTACTAACACTCTCTCTACTTGGAGAGTCAGTGCTTTAACCTCCTCTTTGGCACAGTTTGCAATTTCTGCTCAAGATGAACAGGAATAGGGAGAACCAATGAAAGACTAGCTGTAGGTGTCTGCACGGGCAAATTTAACGCTCATTTCCCGCCAGGAAGAGGAAATAACCTAAGGCTCAACATGCCGTGCTGGAAGCAGATTAGGGCCTGAAGCAATCCTGCGGGTTTGCGACCAGCTCACAAGATAGCGAGTTGAAGAAAGGAGCTCAGGGACACTGTAACTCACAAACATGCAGAGTTATAAATGACAGCTATCGTCCAAAAATATACTGAAGGAAGGCTGCGAAGAGAACTTGTAAGCGGGGCAGAATTGCAGGAAAATGATTTCAGGGGGTAGACGGGAATTGCACTTAAAGCATAGGAAAAGAGGCAGAACGTCGACAATGATGCTCTTGGCCAAAAAGTGCGTATGCGTTTTTTCCTGAATATATTCAGGAAAAAACGCATACGACCTTTTTGGCCAACCAAGCAAGCATTTTAAAGAAATCTGCACTACAATGAAGTCTCACTGCCCCCCGGTCAAAACGGCCATCTGAAAAAAGTGTAAAATCCAGAAAGGCAGCACAGGCCATGGAGAACAGGGAGCCTTGTTATGCTGATGGGCGGGATGTAAATTACTAACAGCCACTCTGGAGAAGTGTATGGTATTTCCTGGAACACCTAAAAAACAAAGCAACGGAGCCTACGGCAATTCCACTTATGGTCCTATAGATTAGGGAAATTAAAATCAAAAATTCACAGCCACCCCAAAGTTTCGGACGGCGCTGTTTACAAGAACCTCGTCTACGGTAGAAGTTAAATATCCCAGAATGTGAAAAATTGATAAAGAAGATGTGGTACGTATGTACAATGGAATATCACTCAGCAATGAAATCTATGTCATCAGGCCCGTCGCGGCATAATGAGTGGATTCAGGTACCATGATTCTAACTGAAATAAGTCACACAGAAAATGAAACATCATAAGATATCACTAATACACGGAATGTATACTTGGCTACACATGAACTGAATTACAAAACAGAACAGGGCCTCAAATTTAGAAAACCAACTTATGCTTGCTTAAGGGGAAAGGTGAGTTGGGGTGCTGCATAAAACCAGAGATAGAAATTAGCACAGATACCATTCCATTCGTCAAATATGTAATAGTCAAGACCTACCCCTTGCTCAACGAAATGGACAAAACACGCCATATTCAATGCCTAGGAATACACCTGACTAGTAAGAATCTTCAAACCCATGGATTTATATGTCTCCATAAGAGAATGAAGCGTGTGTACAGCGGCATGAATGCAGCAGAGAAAATCCGATAAATCCCATTATCAAAATGAATTACAAAAACAAAACACAAGGACAGTGAAATAGGGAGCAATTCTTAAATAATTCATTCAGGGATTGTGATGCAACCTGGATTTACCACATCTACATCCAGAGCTGAGTGAGACATAAGGTTGGGGACTTCGGGCTGATAGCATTGGTGAGGTTCGATGAACAAATGCAGACCCTTTGAAGGCATACTGCATGGTACGCATTCCATGGGTCCCAACTCTCCAGGTTTAAGGGATTCTTCCTTCAGCTAATACATGCATGGGAAACCCACAGTATGGTGCAGCGTGTGACCGGGAAACGTTTTCAAATGCATTGCAGTTTTCGTCCCCTTTTACTCGGGTTAACAATTCCAGACACTTTACTAACACTCTCCCTACTTGGAGAGTCAGTGCCTTTAACCTCCTGTTGGGCACAGTTTGCAATTTCTGCTCAAGAAGAACAGGAAGAGGGAGAACCAATGAGAGATTAGCTGTAGGTGTCTGCACGGGCAAATTTAACGCTCATTCCCCACCAGGAAGAGGAATTAACCAAAGGCTCAGCATTCCCTGCCGGAACCAGATTAGGGCCTGAAGCAATCCAGCGGGTTTGCGACCAGCTCACAAGATAGTGAGTTGAAGAAAGGAGCTCAGGGGCACTGTAACTCACAAACCTGCAGAGTTATAAATGACAGCTATCGTCCAAAAATATATTGAAGGAAGGCTGCGAAGAGAACTTGTAAGCGGGGCAGAATTGCAGGAAAACGATTTCAGGGGGTAGACGGTAATTGCATTTAAAGCATAGGAAAAGAGGCAGAACGTCGACAATGATGCTCTTGGCCAAAAAGGGCGTATGCGTTTTTTCTGAATATATTCAGGAAAAAACGCATACGCACTTTTTGGCCAACCAAGCAAGCATGTTAAAGAAATCTGCACTACAATGAAGTCTCACTGCCCCCCGGTCAAAAGGGCCATCTGAAAAAAGTGTAAAATCCAGAAAGGCAGCACAGGGCATGGAGAACCGGGAGCCTTGTTATGCTGATGGGCGGGATGTAAATTGCCAACAGCCACTCTGGAGAAGTGTATGGTGTTTCCTGGAACACCTAAAAAACAAAGCAACGGAGCCTACGGCACTTCCACTTATGTTCCTATAGCTTAGGGAAATTAAAATCAAAAACACACAGCCACCCCAAAGTTTCGGTCGGCTCTGTTTACAAGAACCTCGTCTACGGTACATGTTAAATATCCCAGAATGTGAAAAATGGATAAAGAAGTTGTGGTACGTACGTACAATGGAATATCACTGAGCAATGAAATCTATGTCATCAGGCCCGTCGCGGCATAATGAGTGGATTCAGGTACCATGATTCTAAGTGAAATAAGTCACACAGAAAATGAAACATCTTAAGATATCACGAATACACGGAATATAAACTAGGCTACACATGAACTGAATTACAAAACAAAACAGGGCCTCAAATTTAGAAAACCAACTTATGCTTGCTTAAGGAGAAAGGTGAGTTGCGGTGCCACATCAAAACAGAGATAGAAATTAGCACAGATACCTTTTCATAAGCCAAATATGTAATAGTCAAGACCTACCCCTTGCTCAACGAAATGGACTAAACACCCCATATTCAACGCCTAAGAATACACCTGACTAGTAAGAATCTTCAAACCCATGGATTCATATGTCTCCGTAAGAGAATGAAGCGTGTGTACAGCGGCATGAATGCAGCAGAGAAAATCCGATAAATCCCATTATCAAAATGAATTACAAAAACAAAACACAATGACAGTGAAATAGAGAGCAATTCTTAAATAATTCATTCAGGGCTTGTGATGCAACCTGGATTTACCTCATCTGAACCCAGAGCTGAGTGAGACATAAGGTTGGACACTTCGGGCTGATAGCATTGGTGAGGTTCGATGAGCAAATGCAGACCATTTGAAGTCATACTGCATGGTACCCATTCCATGGGTCCCAACTCTCCAGGTTTAAGCGATTCTTCCTTCAGCTAAAGCATGCATGGGAAACCCACAGTATGGTGCACCGTGTGACCGGGAAACATTTTCAAATGCATCTCAGATTTTGTCCCCTTTTACTCGGGTTCACAATTCCAGACCCTTTACTAACACTCTCCCCACTTGGAGAGTCAGTGCCTTTAAACTCCTGTTTGTCACAGTTTGCAATTTCTGCGCAAGATGAACAGGAATAGGGAGAACCAATGAGAGACTAGCTGTAGGTGTCTGCACGGGCAAATTTAATGCTCATTTCCAACCAGGAAGAGGAAGTAACCAAAGGCTCAGCATGCCGTGCCGGAAACAGATTAGGGCCTGAAGCAATCCTGCTGGTTTGCGGTCAGCTCACAAGAAAGCGATTTGAAGAAAGGAGCTCAGGGGCACTGTAATTCACAAACCTGCAGAGTTATAAATGACAGCTATCGTCCAAAAATATATTGAAGGAAGTCTGCGAAGAGGACTTGAAAGGGGGGCAGGATTGCAGGAAAACGATTTCAGGGGGTAGACTGGAATTGCATTTAAATCATAGGAAACGAGGCAGAACGTCGACAATGATGCACTTGGCCAAAAAGGGCGTATGCGTTTTTTCCTGAATATATTCAGGAAAAAACGCATACGCCCTTTTTGGCCAACCAAGCAAGCATGTTAAAGAAATCTGCACTACAATGAAGTCTCACTGCCCCCAGGTCAAAGGGCCATCTGAAAAAAGTGTAAAATCCAGAAATGCAGCACAGGCCATGGAGAACAGGGAGCCTTGTTATGCTGATGGGTGGGATGTAAATTGCCAAGAGCCACTCTGGAGAAGTGTATGGTGTTTCCTGAAACACCTAAAAAACAAAGCAACGGAGCCTACGGCACTTCCACTTATGGTGCTATAGCTTAGGGAAATTAAAATGAAAAACACACAGACACCCCAAAATTTCAGACGGCTCTGTTTACAAGAACCGAGTCTACGGTACAAGTTAAATATCCCAGAAAGCGAAAAATGGATAAAGAAGTTGTGGTACGTACGTACAATAAAATATCACTCACCAATGAAATCTATGTCATCTGGCCCATCGTGGCATAATGAGTGGATTCAGGTACGATGATTCTAAGTGAAATAAGTCACACAGAAAATGAAATATCATAAGATATCACTAATACACCGAATGTAATCTTGGCTACACAGGAACTGAATTACAAAACAGAACAGGGTCTCAAATTTAGAAAACCAACTTATGTTTGCTTAAGGGGAAAGGTGAGTTGGGGTGCTGCATAAAACCAGAGATAGATATTAGCACAGATACCATTCCATAAGTTAAATATGTAATAGTCCAGACGTACCCCTTGCTCAACGAAATGGGATAAACACCCTATATTCAACGCCTAGGAATACACCTGACTAGTAAGAATCTTCAAACCCATGGATTTATATGTCTCCATGAGAGAATCAAGCGTGTGTACAGCTGCATGAATGCAGCAGAGAAAATCCGATAAATCCCATTATCAAAATGAATTACAAAAACAAAACACAATGACAGTGAAATAGAGAACAATTTTTAAATAATTCATTCAGGGCTTGTGATGCAACCTGGATTTACCTCATCTAAACCCAGAGCTGAGTGAGACATAAGGTTGGACACTTCGGGCTGATAGCATTGGTGAGGTAAGATGAGCAAATGCAGACCATTTGAAGTCATACTGCATGGTACCCATTCCATGGGTCCCAACTCTCCAGGTTTAAGCGATTCTTCCGTCAGCTAAAGCATGCATGGGAAACCCAGAGTATGGTGCACTGTGTGACCGGGAAACGTTTTCAAATGCATCTCAGTTTTTGTCCTCTTTTACTCGCGTTCACAATTCCAGACCCTTTACTAACACTCTCCCCACTTGGAGAGTCCGTGCCTTTAACCTCCTGTTTGGCACAGTTTGCAATTTCTGCGCAAGATGAACAGGAATAGGGAGAACCAATGAGAGACTAGCTGTAGGTGTCTGCACGGGCAAATTTAATGCTCATTTACAAACAGGAAGAGGAATTAACCAAAGGCTCACCATGCCGTGCTGGAAATAGATTAGGGCCTGAAGCAATCCTGCGGGTTTGCGGCCAGCTCACAAGAAAGCGATTTGATGAAAGGAGCTCAGGGGCACTGTAATTCACAAACCTGCAGAGTTATAAATGACAGATATCGTCCAAAAATATATTGAAGGAAGGCTGCGAAGAGGACTTGAAAGCAGGGCAGAATTGCTGGAAAACGATTTCAGGGGGTAGACTGGAATTGCATTTAAATCATAGGAAAAGAGGCAGAACGTCGACAATGATGCACTTGGCCAAAAAGGGCGTATGAGTTTTTTCCTCAATATATTCAGGAAAAAACGCATAGGCCCTTTTTGGCCAACCAAGCAAGCATATTAAAGAAATCTGCACTACAATGAAGTCTCACTGCCCCCCGGTCAAAAGGGCCATCTGAAAAAAGTGCAAAATCCAGAAATGCAGCACAGGCCATGGAGAACAGGGAGCCTTGTTATGCTGATGGGTGGGATGTAAATTGCCAAGAGCCACTCTGGAGAAGTGTATGGTGTTTCCTGAAACACCTAAAAAACAAAGCAACAGAGCCTACGGCACTTCCACTTATGGTCCTATAGCTTAGGGAAATTAAAATAAAAAACACACAGCCACCCAAAGTTTCAGACGGCTCTGTTTACAAGAACCTCATCTACGGTACAAGTTAAATATCCCAGAAAGCGAAAAATGGATAAAGAAGTTGTGGTACGTACGTACAATGGAATATCACTCACCAATGAAATCTATGTCATCTGGCCCGTCGTGGCATAATGAGTGGATTCAGGTACGATGATTCTAAGTGTAATAAGTCACACAGAAAATGAAACATCATAAGATATCACTAATACACGGAATGTAATCTTGGCTACACATGAACTGAATTACAAAACAGAACAGGGTCTCAAATTTAGAAAACCAACTTATGTTTGCTTAAGGGGAAAGGTGAGTTGGGGTGCTGCATAAAACCAGAGATAGAAGTTAGCACAGATACCATTCCATAAGTCAAATATTTAATAGTAAAGACCTACCACTTGCTCAACGAAATGGGCTAAACACCCTCTATTCAACGCCTAGGAATACACCTGACTAGTAAGAATCTTCAAACCCATGGATTTATATGTCTCCATAAGAGAATCAAGCGTGTGTACAGCTGCATGAAGGCAGCAGAGAAAATCCGATAAATCCTATTATCAAAATGAATTACAAAAACAAAACACAATGACAGTGAAATAGAGAGCAATTCTTAAATAATTCATTCAGGGCTTGTGATGCAACCTGGATTTACCTCATCTGAACCCAGAGCTGAGTGAGACATAAGGTTGGACACTTCGGGCTGATAGCATTGGTGAGGTTCGATGAGCAAATGCAGACCATTTGAAGTCATACTGCATGGTACCCATTCCATGGGTCCCAACTCTCCAGGTTTAAGCGATTCTTCCTTCAGCTAAAGCATGCATGGGAAACCCACAGTATGGTGCACCGTGTGACTGGGAAACGTTTTCAAATGCACCTCAGTTTTCATCCCCTTTTACTCGGGTTCACAATTCCAGACACTTTACTAACACTCTCCCCACTTGGAGAGTCAGTGCCTTTAACCTCCTGTTTGGCACAGTTTGCAATTTCTGCGCAAGATGAACAGGAATAGAGAGAACCAAGTAGAGACTAGCTGTAGGTGTCTGCACGGGCAAATTTAACGCTCATTTCCAGCCAGGAAGAGGAATTAACCAAAGGCTCAGCATGCCGTGCCAGAACAAATTAGGGCCTGAAGCAATCCTGCGGGTTTGCGGCCAGCTCAAAAGAAAGCGATATGAAGAAAGGAGCTCAGGGGCACTGTAATTCACCAACCTGCACAGTTATAAATGAAAGCTATCGTACAAAAATATATTGAAGGAAGGCTGCGAAGAGGACTTGAAAGCGGGGAAGAATTGCAGGAAAATGATTTCAGGGGGTAGACTGGAATTGCATTTTAAGCATAGGAAAAGAGGCAGAACGTCGACAATGATGCACTTGGCCAAAAAGGGCGTATGCGTTTTTCCCTGAATATATTCAGGAAAAAACGCATACGGCCTTTTTGGCCAACCAAGCAAGCATGTTAAAGAAATCTGCACTACAATGAAGTCTCACTGCCCCCCGGTCAAAAGGGCCATCTGAAAAAAGTGTAAAATCCAGAAAGGCAGCACAGGCCATGGAGAACTGGGAGCCTTGTTATGCTGATGGGCGGGATGTAAATTGCCAACAGCCACTCTGGTGAAGTGTAGGGTGTTTCCTGGAACACCTAAAAAACAAAGCAACGGAGCCTACGGCACTTCCACTTATGGTCCTATAGCTTAGGGAAATTAAAATCAAAAACACACAGCCACCCCAAAGTTTCGGTCGGCTCTGTTTACAAGAACCTCGTCTACGGTACAAGTTAAATATCCCAGAATGTGAAAAATGGATAAAGAAGTTGTGGTACGTACGTACAATGGAATATCACTGAGCAATGAAATCTATGTCATCAGGCCCGTCGCGGCATAATGAGTGGATTCAGGTACCATGATTCTAAGTGAAATAAGTCACACAGAAAATGAAACATCATAAGATATCACTAATACACGGAATATAAACTAGGCTACACATGAACTGAATTACAAAACAGAACAGGGCCTCAAATTTAGAAAACCAACTTATGCTTGCTTAAGGGGAAAGGTGAGTTGGGGTGCCGCATCAAAACAGAGATAGAAATTAGCACAGATACCTTTTCATAAGCCAAATATGTAATAGTCAAGACCTACCCCTTGCTCAACGAAATGGACTAAACACCCCATATTCAACGCCTAGGAATACACCTGACTAGTAAGAATCTTCAAACCCATGGAATCATATGTCTCCGTAAGAGAATGAAGCGTGTGTACAGCGGCATGAATGCAGCAGAGAAAATCCGATAAATCCCATTATCAAAATATATTACAAAAGCAAAACACAAGGACAGTGAAATAGAGAGCAATTCTTAAATAATTCATTCAGGGTTTGTGATGCAACCTGGATTTACCACATCTACACCCAGAGCTGAGTGAGACATGAGGTTGGGCACTTCAGGCTGATAGCATTGGTGAGGTTCAGTGAGCAAATGCAGACACTTTGAAGTCATGCTGCATGGTACCCATTCCAAGGGTCCCAACTCTCCAGGTTTAAGGGATTCTTCCTTCAGCTAAAACATGCATGGGAAACCCACAGTATGGTGCACCGTGTGACCGGCAAACATTTTCAAATGCATCTCAGTTTTCCTCCCCTTTTACTCGGGTTCACCATTCCAGACCCTTTACTAACACTCTCTCTACTTGGAGAGTCAGTGCTTTAACCTCCTCTTTGGCACAGTTTGCAATTTCTGCTCAAGATGAACAGGAATAGGGAGAACCAATGAAAGACTAGCTGTAGGTGTCTGCACGGGCAAATTTAACGCTCATTTCCCGCCAGGAAGAGGAAATAACCTAAGGCTCAACATGCCGTGCTGGAAGCAGATTAGGGCCTGAAGCAATCCTGCGGGTTTGCGACCAGCTCACAAGATAGCGAGTTGAAGAAAGGAGCTCAGGGACACTGTAACTCACAAACATGCAGAGTTATAAATGACAGCTATCGTCCAAAAATATACTGAAGGAAGGCTGCGAAGAGAACTTGTAAGCGGGGCAGAATTGCAGGAAAATGATTTCAGGGGGTAGACGGGAATTGCACTTAAAGCATAGGAAAAGAGGCAGAACGTCGACAATGATGCTCTTGGCCAAAAAGTGCGTATGCGTTTTTTCCTGAATATATTCAGGAAAAAACGCATACGCCCTTTTTGGCCAACCAAGCAAGCATTTTAAAGAAATCTGCACTACAATGAAGTCTCACTGCCCCCCGGTCAAAACGGCCATCTGAAAAAAGTGTAAAATCCAGAAAGGCAGCACAGGCCATGGAGAACAGGGAGCCTTGTTATGCTGATGGGCGGGATGTAAATTACTAACAGCCACTCTGGAGAAGTGTATGGTATTTCCTGGAACACCTAAAAAACAAAGCAACGGAGCCTACGGCAATTCCACTTATGGTCCTATAGATTAGGGAAATTAAAATCAAAAATTCACAGCCACCCCAAAGTTTCGGACGGCGCTGTTTACAAGAACCTCGTCTACGGTAGAAGTTAAATATCCCAGAATGTGAAAAATTGATAAAGAAGATGTGGTACGTATGTACAATGGAATATCACTCAGCAATGAAATCTATGTCATCAGGCCCGTCGCGGCATAATGAGTGGATTCAGGTACCATGATTCTAACTGAAATAAGTCACACAGAAAATGAAACATCATAAGATATCACTAATACACGGAATGTATACTTGGCTACACATGAACTGAATTACAAAACAGAACAGGGCCTCAAATTTAGAAAACCAACTTATGCTTGCTTAAGGGGAAAGGTGAGTTGGGGTGCTGCATAAAACCAGAGATAGAAATTAGCACAGATACCATTCCATTCGTCAAATATGTAATAGTCAAGACCTACCCCTTGCTCAACGAAATGGACAAAACACGCCATATTCAATGCCTAGGAATACACCTGACTAGTAAGAATCTTCAAACCCATGGATTTATATGTCTCCATAAGAGAATGAAGCGTGTGTACAGCGGCATGAATGCAGCAGAGAAAATCCGATAAATCCCATTATCAAAATGAATTACAAAAACAAAACACAAGGACAGTGAAATAGGGAGCAATTCTTAAATAATTCATTCAGGGATTGTGATGCAACCTGGATTTACCACATCTACATCCAGAGCTGAGTGAGACATAAGGTTGGGGACTTCGGGCTGATAGCATTGGTGAGGTTCGATGAACAAATGCAGACCCTTTGAAGGCATACTGCATGGTACGCATTCCATGGGTCCCAACTCTCCAGGTTTAAGGGATTCTTCCTTCAGCTAATACATGCATGGGAAACCCACAGTATGGTGCAGCGTGTGACCGGGAAACGTTTTCAAATGCATTGCAGTTTTCGTCCCCTTTTACTCGGGTTCACAATTCCAGACACTTTACTAACACTCTCCCTACTTGGAGAGTCAGTGCCTTTAACCTCCTGTTGGGCACAGTTTGCAATTTCTGCTCAAGAAGAACAGGAAGAGGGAGAACCAATGAGAGATTAGCTGTAGGTGTCTGCACGGGCAAATTTAACGCTCATTCCCCACCAGGAAGAGGAATTAACCAAAGGCTCAGCATTCCCTGCCGGAACCAGATTAGGGCCTGAAGCAATCCAGCGGGTTTGCGACCAGCTCACAAGATAGTGAGTTGAAGAAAGGAGCTCAGGGGCACTGTAACTCACAAACCTGCAGAGTTATAAATGACAGCTATCGTCCAAAAATATATTGAAGGAAGGCTGCGAAGAGAACTTGTAAGCGGGGCAGAATTGCAGGAAAACGATTTCAGGGGGTAGACGGTAATTGCATTTAAAGCATAGGAAAAGAGGCAGAACGTCGACAATGATGCTCTTGGCCAAAAAGGGCGTATGCGTTTTTTCTGAATATATTCAGGAAAAAACGCATACGCACTTTTTGGCCAACCAAGCAAGCATGTTAAAGAAATCTGCACTACAATGAAGTCTCACTGCCCCCCGGTCAAAAGGGCCATCTGAAAAAAGTGTAAAATCCAGAAAGGCAGCACAGGGCATGGAGAACCGGGAGCCTTGTTATGCTGATGGGCGGGATGTAAATTGCCAACAGCCACTCTGGAGAAGTGTATGGTGTTTCCTGGAACACCTAAAAAACAAAGCAACGGAGCCTACGGCACTTCCACTTATGTTCCTATAGCTTAGGGAAATTAAAATCAAAAACACACAGCCACCCCAAAGTTTCGGTCGGCTCTGTTTACAAGAACCTCGTCTACGGTACATGTTAAATATCCCAGAATGTGAAAAATGGATAAAGAAGTTGTGGTACGTACGTACAATGGAATATCACTGAGCAATGAAATCTATGTCATCAGGCCCGTCGCGGCATAATGAGTGGATTCAGGTACCATGATTCTAAGTGAAATAAGTCACACAGAAAATGAAACATCTTAAGATATCACGAATACACGGAATATAAACTAGGCTACACATGAACTGAATTACAAAACAAAACAGGGCCTCAAATTTAGAAAACCAACTTATGCTTGCTTAAGGAGAAAGGTGAGTTGCGGTGCCACATCAAAACAGAGATAGAAATTAGCACAGATACCTTTTCATAAGCCAAATATGTAATAGTCAAGACCTACCCCTTGCTCAACGAAATGGACTAAACACCCCATATTCAACGCCTAAGAATACACCTGACTAGTAAGAATCTTCAAACCCATGGATTCATATGTCTCCGTAAGAGAATGAAGCGTGTGTACAGCGGCATGAATGCAGCAGAGAAAATCCGATAAATCCCATTATCAAAATATATTACAAAAACAAAACACAAGGACAGTGAAATAGTGAGCAATTCTTTAATAATTCATTCAGGGTTTGTGATGCAACCTGGATTTACCACATCTACACCCAGAGCTGAGTGAGACATAAGGTTGGGCACTTCGGGCTGATAGCATTGGTGAGGTTCAGTGAGCAAATGCAGACGCATTGAAGTCATACTGCATGGTACCCATTCCAAGGGTCCCAACTCTCCAGGATTAAGGGATTCTTCCTTCAGCTAAAACATGCATGGGGAACCCACAGTATGGTGCACCGTGTGACCGGCAAACGTTTTCAAATGCATCTCAGTTTTCCTCCCCTTTTACTCGGGTTCACCATTCCAGACCCTTTACTAACACTCTCCCTACTTGGAGAGTCAGTGCTTTAACCTCCTCTTTGGCACAGTTTGCAATTTCTGCTCAAGATGAACAGGAATAGGGAGATCCAATGAGAGACTAGCTGTAGGTGTCTGCACGGGCAAATTTAATGCTCATTTCCCGCCAGGAAGAGGAAATAACCTAAGGCTCAACATGCCGTGCTGGAAGCAGATTAGGGCCTGAAGCAATCCTGCGGGTTTTCGGCCAGCTCACAAGATAGCGAGTTGAAGAAAGGAGCTCAGGGACACTGTAACTCACAAACCTGCAGAGTTATAAATGACAGCTATCGTCCAAAAATATATTGAAGGAAGGCTGCGAAGAGAACTTGTAAGCGGGGCAGAATTGCAGGAAAACGATTTCAGGGGGTAGACGGGAATTGCATTTAAAGCATAGGAAAAGAGGCAGAACGTCGACAATGATGCTCTTGGCCAAAAAGGGCGTATGCGTTTTTTCCTGAATATATTCAGGAAAAAACGCATACGCCCTTTTTGGCCAACCAAGCAAGCATTTTAAAGAAATCTGCACTACAATGAAGTCTCACTGCCCCCCGGTCAAAACGGCCATCTGAAAAAAGTGTAAAATCCAGAAAGGCAGCACAGGCCATGGAGAACAGGGAGCCTTGTTATGCTGATGGGCGAGATGTAAATTACTAACAGCCACTCTGGAGAAGTGTATGGTATTTCCTGGAACACCTAAAAAACAAAGCAACGGAGCCTACGGCAATTCCACTTATGGTCCTATAGATTAGGGAAATTAAAATCAAAAACTCACAGCCACCCCAAAGTTTCGGACGGCTCTGTTTACAAGAACCTCGTCTACGGTAGAAGTTAAATATCCCAGAATGTGAAAAATTGATAAAGAAGATGTGGTACGTACGTACAATGGAATATCACTCAGCAATGAAATCTATGTCATCAGGCCCGTCGCGGCATAATGAGTGGATTCAGGTACCATGATTCTAACTGAAATAAGTCACACAGAAAATGAAACATCATAAGATATCACTAATACACGGAATGTATACTTGGCTACACATGAACTGAATTACAAAACAGAACAGGGCCTCAAATTTAGAAAACCAACTTATGCTTGCTTAAGGGGAAAGGTGAGTTGGGGTGCTGCATAAAACCAGAGATAGAAATTAGCACAGATACCATTCCATTCGTCAAATATGTAATAGTCAAGACCTACCCCTTGCTCAACGAAATGGACAAAACACGCCATATTCAACGCCTAGGAATATACCTGACTAGTAAGAATCTTCAAACCCATGGATTTATATGTCTCCATAAGAGAATGAAGCGTGTGTAGAGTGGCAGGAATGCAGCAGAGAAAATCCGATAAATCCCATTATCAAAATGAATTACAAAAACAAAACACAAGGACAGTGAAATAGGGAGCAATTCTTAAATAATTCATTCAGGGATTGTGAAGCAACCTGGATTTTCCACATCTACATCCAGAGCTGAGTGAGACATAAGGTTGGGGACTTCGGGCTGATAGCATTGGTGAGGTTCGATGAACAAATGCAGACCCTTTGAAGGCATACTGCATGGTACGCATTCCATGGGTCCCAACTCTCCAGGTTTAAGGGATTCTTCCTTCAGCTAATACATGCATGGGAAACCCACAGTATGGTGCAGCGTGTGACCGGGAAACGTTTTCAAATGCATTGCAGTTTTCGTCCCCTTTTACTCGGGTTCACAATTCCAGACCCTTTACTAACACTCTCCCTACTTGGAGAGTCAGTGCCTTTAACCTCCTGTTGGGCACAGTTTGCAATTTCTGCTCAAGAAGAACAGGAAGAGGGAGAACCAATGAGAGATTAGCTGTAGGTGTCTGCACGGGCAAATTTAACGCTCATTCCCCACCAGGAAGACGAATTAACCAAAGGCTCAGCATGCCCTGCCGGAACCAGATTAGGGCCTGAAGCAATCCAGCGGGTTTGCGGCCAGCTCACAAGATAGCGAGTTGAAGAAAGGAGCTCAGGGGCACTGTAACTCACAAACCTGCAGAGTTATAAATGACAGCTATCGTCCAAAAATATATTGAAGGAAGGCTGCAAAGAGAACTTGTAAGCGGGGCAGAATTGCAGGAAAACGATTTCAGGGGGTAGACGGTAATTGCATTTAAAGCATAGGAAAAGAGGCAGAACGTCGACAATGATGCTCTTGGCCAAAAAGGGCGTATGCGTTCTTTCTGAATATATTCAGGAAAAAACGCATACGCACTTTTTGGCCAAGCAAGCAAGCATGTTAAAGAAATCTGCACTACAATGAAGTCTCACTGCCTCCCGGTCAAAAGGGCCATCTGAAAAAAGTGTAAAATCCAGAAAGGCAGCACAGGGCATGGAGAACCGGGAGCCTTGTTATGCTGATGGGCGGGATGTAAATTGCCAACAGCCACTCTGGAGAAGTGTAGGGTGTTTCCAGGAACACCTAAAAAACAAAGCAACGGAGCCTACGGCACTTCCACTTATGGTCCTGTAGCTTAGGGAAATTAAAATCAAAAACACACAGCCACCCCAAAGTTTCGGTCGGCTCTGTTTACAAGAACCTCGTCTATGGTACAAGTTAAATATCCCAGAATGTGAAAAATGGATAAAGAAGTTGTGGTACGTACGTACAATGGAATATCACTGAGCAATGAAATCTATGTCATCAGGCCCGTCGCGGCATAATGAGTGGATTCAGGTACCATGATTCTAAGTGAAATAAGTCACACAGAAAATGAAACATCATAAGATATCACTAATACACGGAATATAAACTAGGCTACACATGAACTGAATTACAAAACAGAACAGGGCCTCAAGTTTAGAAAACCAACTTATGCTTGCTTAAGGGGAAAGGTGAGTTGGGGTGCCGCATCAAAACAGAGATAGAAATTAGCACAGATACCTTTTCATAAGCCAAATATGTAATAGTCAAGACCTACCCCTTGCTCAACGAAATGGACTAAACACCCCATATTCAACGCCTAGGAGTACACCTGACTAGTAAGAATCTTCAAACCCATGGATTCATATGTCTCCGTAAGAGAATGAAGCGTGTGTACAGCGGCATGAATGCAGCAGAGAAAATCCGATAAATCCCATTATCAAAATATATTACAAAAACAAAACACAAGGACAGTGAAATAGAGAGCAATTCTTTAATAATTCATTCAGGGTTTGTGATGCAACCTGGATTTACCACATCTACACCCAGAGCTGAGTGAGACATAAGGTTGGGCACTTCGGGCTGATAGCATTGGTGAGGTTCAGTGAGCAAATGCAGACGCATTGAAGTCATACTGCATGGTACCCATTCCAAGGGTCCCAACTCTCCAGGATTAAGGGATTCTTCCTTCAGCTAAAACATGCATGGGAAACCCACAGTATGGTGCACCGTGTGACCGGCAAACGTTTTCAAATGCATCTCAGTTTTCCTCCCCTTTTACTCGGGTTCACCATTCCAGACCCTTTACTAACACTCTCCCTACTTGGAGAGTCAGTGCTTTAACCTCCTCTTTGGCACAGTTTGCAATTTCTGCTCAAGATGAACAGGAATAGGGAGATCCAATGAGAGACTAGCTGTAGGTGTCTGCACGGGCAAATTTAACGCTCATTTCCCGCCAGGAAGAGGAAATAACCTAAGGCTCAACATGCCCTGCTGGAAGCAGATTAGGGCCTGAAGCAATCCTGCGGGTTTTCGGCCAGCTCACAAGATAGCGAGTTGAAGAAAGGAGCTCAGGGACACTGTAACTCACAAACCTGCAGAGTTATAAATGACAGCTATCGTCCAAAAATATATTGAAGGACGGCTGCGAAGAGAACTTGTAAGCGGGGCAGAATTGCAGGAAAATGATTTCAGGGGGTAGACGGGAATTGCATTTAAAGCATAGGAAAAGAGGCAGAACGTCGACAATGATGCTCTTGGCCAAAAAGGGCGTATGCGTTTTTTCCTGAATATATTCAGGAAAAAACGCATACGCCCTTTTTGGCCAACCAAGCAAGCATTTTAAAGAAATCTGCACTACAATGAAGTCTCACTGCCCCCCGGTCAAAACGGCCATCTGAATAAAGTGTAAAATCCAGAAAGGCAGCACAGGCCATGGAGAACAGGGAGCCTTGTTATGCTGATGGGCGAGATGTAAATTACTAACAGCCACTCTGGAGAAGTGTATGGTATTTCCTGGAACACCTAAAAAACAAAGCAACGGAGCCTACGGCAATTCCACTTATGGTCCTATAGATTAGGGAAATTAAAATCAAAAACTCACAGCCACCCCAAAGTTTCGGACGGCTCTGTTTACAAGAACCTCGTCTACGGTAGAAGTTAAATATCCCAGAATGTGAAAAATTGATAAAGAAGATGTGGTACGTACGTACAATGGAATATCACTCAGCAATGAAATCTATGTCATCAGGCCCGTCGCGGCATAATGAGTGGATTCAGGTACCATGATTCTAACTGAAATAAGTCACACAGAAAATGAAACATCATAAGATATCACTAATACACGGAATGTATACTTGGCTACACATGAACTGAATTACAAAACAGAACAGGGCCTCAAATTTAGAAAACCAACTTATGCTTGCTTAAGGGGAAAGGTGAGTTGGGGTGCTGCATAAAACCAGAGATAGAAATTAGCACAGATACCATTCCATTCGTCAAATATGTAATAGTCAAGACCTACCCCTTGCTCAACGAAATGGACAAAACACGCCATATTCAAAGCCTAGGAATACACCTGACTAGTAAGAATCTTCAAACCCATGGATTTATATGTCTCCATAAGAGAATGAAGCGTGTGTACAGTGGCAGGAATGCAGCAGAGAAAATCCGATAAATCCCATTATCAAAATGAATTACAAAAACAAAACACAAGGACAGTGAAATAGGGAGCAATTCTTAAATAATTCATTCAGGGATTGTGATGCAACCTGGATTTTCCACATCTACATCCAGAGCTGAGTGAGACATAAGGTTGGGGACTTCGGGCTGATAGCATTGGTGAGGTTCGATGAACAAATGCAGACCCTTTGAAGGCATACTGCATGGTACGCATTCCATGGGTCCCAACTCTCCAGGTTTAAGGGATTCTTCCTTCAGCTAATACATGCATGGGAAACCCACAGTATGGTGCAGCGTGTGACCGGGAAACGTTTTCAAATGCATTGCAGTTTTCGTCCCCTTTTACTCCGGTCCACAATTCCAGACACTTTACTAACACTCTCCCTACTTGGAGAGTCAGTGCCTTTAACCTCCTGTTGGGCACAGTTTGCAATTTCTGCTCAAGAAGAACAGGAAGAGGGAGAACCAATGAGAGATTAGCTGTAGGTGTCTGCACTGGCAAATTTAACGCTCATTCCCCACCAGGAAGAGGAATTAACCAAAGGCTCAGCATGCCCTGCCGGAACCAGATTAGGGCCTGAAGCAATCCAGCGGGTTTGCGGCCAGCTCACAAGATAGCGAGTTGAAGAAAGGAGCTCAGGGGCACTGTAACTCACAAACCTGCAGAGTTATAAATGACAGCTATCGTCCAAAAATATATTGAAGGAAGGCTGCGAAGAGAACTTGTAAGCGGGGCAGAATTGCAGGAAAACGATTTCAGGGGGTAGACGGTAATTGCATTTAAAGCATAGGAAAAGAGGCAGAACGTCGACAATGATGCTCTTGGCCAAAAAGGGCGTATGCGTTTTTTCTGAATATATTCAGGAAAAAACGCATACGCACTTTTTGGCCAACCAAGCAAGCATGATAAAGAAATCTGCACTAAAATGAAGTCTCACTGCCCCCCGGTCAAAAGGGCCATCTGAAAAAAGTGTAAAATCCAGAAAGGCAGCACAGGGCATGGAGAACCGGGAGCCTAGTTATGCTGATGGGCGGGATGTAAATTGCCAACAGCCACTCTGGAGAAGTGTATGGTGTTTCCTGGAACACCTAAAAAACAAAGCAACGGAGCCTACGGCACTTCCACTTATGGTCCTATAGCTTAGGGATATTAAAATCAAAAACACACAGCCACCCCAAAGTTTCGGTCGGCTCTGTTTACAAGAACCTCGTCTACGGTACAAGTGAAATATCCCAGAATGTGAAAAATGGATAAAGAAGTTGTGGTACGTACGTACAATGGAATATCACTGAGCAATGAAATCTATGTCATCAGGCCCGTCGCGGCATAATGAGTGGATTCAGGTACCATGATTCTAAGTGAAATAAGTCACACAGAAAATGAAACATCTTAAGATATCACTAATACACGGAATATAAACTAGGCTACACATGAACTGAATTACAAAACAGAACAGGGCCTCAAATTTAGAAAACCAACTTATGCTTGCTTAAGGGGAAAGGTGAGTTGGGGTGCCGCATCAAAACAGAGATAGAAATTAGCACAGATACCTTTTCATAAGCCAAATATGTAATAGTCAAGACCTACCCCTTGCTCAACGAAATGGACTAAACACCCCATATTCAACGCCTAGGAATACACCTGACTAGTAAGAATCTTCAAACCCATGGATTCATATGTCTCCGTAAGAGAATGAAGCGTGTGTACAGCAGCATGAATGCAGCAGAGAAAATCCGATAAATCCCATTATCAAAATATATTAAAAAAACAAAACACAAGGACAGTGAAATAGAGAGCAATTCTTAAATAATTCATTCAGGATTTGTGATGCAACATAGATTTACCACATCTACACCCAGAGCTGAGTGAGACATAAGGTTGGGCACTTCGGGCTGATAGCATTGGTGAGGTTCAGTGAGCCAATGCAGACACTTTGAAGTCATACTGCATGGTACCCATTCCAAGGGTCCCAACTCTCCCGGTTTAAGGGATTCTTCCTTCAGCTAAAACATGCATGGGAAACCCACAGTATGGTGCACCGTGTGACCGGCAAACGTTTTCAAATGCATCTCAGTTTTCCTCCCCTTTTACTCGGGTTCACCATTCCAGACCCTTTACTAACACTCTCCCTACTTGGAGAGTCAGTGCTTTAACCTCCTCTTTGGCACAGTTTGCAATTTCTGCTCAAGATGAACAGGAATAGGGAGAACCAATGAGAGACTAGCTGTAGGTGTCTGCACGGGCAAATTTAACGCTCATTTCCCGCCAGGAAGAGGAAATAAACTAAGGCTCAACATGCCGTGCTGGAAGCAGATTAGGGCCGGAAGCAATCCTGCGGGTTTGCGACCAGCTCACAAGATAGCGAGTTGAAGAAAGGAGCTCAGGGACACTGTAACTCACAAACCTGCAGAGTTATAAATGACAGCTATCGTCCAAAAATATATTGCAGGAAGGCTGCGAAGAGAACTTGTAAGCGGGCAGAATTGCAGGAAAACGATTTCAGGGGGTAGACGGGAATTGCATTTAAAGCATAGGAAAAGAGGCAGAACGTCGACAATGATGCTCTTGGCCAAAAAGGGCGTATGCGTTTTTTCCTGAATATATTCAGGAAAAAACGCATACGCCCTTTTTGGCCAACCAAGCAAGCATTTTAAAGAAATCTGCACTACAATGAAGTCTCACTGCCCCCCGGTCAAAACGGCCATCTGAAAAAAGTGTAAAATCCAGAAAGGCAGCACAGGCCATGGAGAACAGGGAGCCTTGTTATGCTGATGGGCGGGATGTAAATTACTAACAGCCACTCTGGAGAAGTGTATGGTATTTCCTGGAACACCTAAAAAACAAAGCAACGGAGCCTACGGCAAATCCACTTATGGTCCTATAGCTTAGGGAACTTAAAATCAAAATCTCACAGCCACCCCAAAGTTTCGGACGGCTCTGTTTACAAGAACCTCGTCTACGGTACAAGTTAAATATCCCAGAATGTGAAAAATTGATAAAGAAGTTGTGGTACGTACGTACAATGGAATATCACTCAGCAATGAAATCTATGTCATCAGGCCCGTCGCGGCATAATGAGTGGATTCAGGTACCATGATTCTAACTGAAATAAGTCACACAGAAAATGAAACATCATAAGATATCACTAATACACGGAATGTAAAGTTCGCTACACATGAACTGAATTACAAAACAGAACAGGGTCTTAGATTTAGAAAACCAACTTATGCTTGCTTAAGGGGAAAGGTGAGTTGGGGTGCTGCATAAAACCAGAGACAGAAATTAGCACAGATACCATTCCATTCGTCAAATATATAATAGTCAAGACCTACCCCTTGCTCAACGAAATGGACAAAACACGCCATATTCAACGCCTAGGAATACACCTGACTAGTAAGAATCTTCAAACCCATGGATTTATATGTCTCCATAAGAGAATGAAGCGTGTGTACAGCGGCATGAATGCAGCAGAGAAAATCCGATAAATCCCATTATCAAAATGAATTACAAAAACAAAACACAAGGAAAGTGAAATAGGGAGCAATTCTTAAATAATTCATTCAGGGATTGTGATGCAACCTGGATTTACCACATCTACATCCAGAGCTGAGTGAGACATAAGGTTGGGGCCTTCGGGCTGATAGCATTGGTGAGGTTCGATGAACAAATGCAGACCCTTTGAAGGCATACTGCATGGTACGCATTCCATGGGTCCCAACTCTCCAGGTTTAAGGGATTCTTCCTTCAGCTAATACATGCATGGGAAACCCACAGTATGGTGCAGCGTGTGACCGGGAAACGTTTTCAAATGCATTGCAGTTTTCGTCCCCTTTTACTCGGGTTCACAATTCCAGACACTTTACTAACACTCTCCCTACTTGGAGAGTCAGTGCCTTTTACCTCCTGTTGGGCACAGTTTGCAATTTCTGCTCAAGAAGAACAGGAAGAGGGAGAACCAATGAGAGATTAGCTGTAGGTGTCTGCACTGGCAAATTTAACGCTCATTCCCCACCAGGAAGAGGAATTAACCAAAGGCTCAGCATGCCCTGCCGGAACCAGATTAGGGCCTGAAGCAATCCAGCGGGTTTGCGGCCAGCTCACAAGATAGCGAGTTGAAGAAAGGAGCTCAGGGGCACTGTAACTCACAAACCTGCAGAGTTATAAATGACAGCTATCGTCCAAAAATATATTGAAGGAAGGCTGCAAAGAGAACTTGTAAGCGGGGCAGAATTGCAGGAAAACGATTTCAGGGGGTAGACGGGAATTGCATTTAAAGCATAGGAAAAGAGGCAGAACGTCGACAATGATGCTCTTGGCCAAAAAGGGCGTATGCGTTTTTTCTGAATATATTCAGGAAAAAACGCATACGCACTTTTAGGCCAACCAAGCAAGCATGTTAAAGAAATCTGCACTACAATGAAGTCTCACTGCCCCCCGGTCAAAAGGGCCATCTGAAAAAAGTGTAAAATCCAGAAAGGCAGCACAGGGCATGGAGAACCGGGAGCCTTGTTATGCTGATGTGCGGGATGTAAATTGCCAACAGCCACTCTGGAGAAGTGTATGGTGTTTCCTGGAACACCTAAAAAACAAAGCAACGGAGCCTACGGCACTTCCACTTATGGTCCTATAGCTTAGGGAAATTAAAATCAAAAACACACAGCCACCCCAAAGTTTCGGTCGGCTCTGTTTACAAGAACCTCGTCTACGGTACAAGTTAAATATCCCAGAATGTGAAAAATGGATAAAGAAGTTGTGGTACGTACGTACAATGGAATATCACTCAGCAATGAAATCTATGTCATCAGGCCCGTCGCGGCATAATGAGTGGATTCAGGTACCATGATTCTAACTGAAATAAGTCACACAGAAAATGAAACATCATAAGATATCACTAATACACGGAATGTAAAGTTCGCTACACATGAACTGAATTACAAAACAGAACAGGGTCTCAGATTTAGAAAACCAACTTATGCTTGCTTAAGGGGAAAGGTGAGTTGGGGTGCTGCATAAAACCAGAGATAGAAATTAGCACAGATACCATTCCATTCGTCAAATATGTAATAGTCAAGACCTACCCCTTGCTCAACGAAATGGACAAAACACGCCATATTCAACGCCTAGGAATACACCTGACTAGTAAGAATCTTCAAACCCATGGATTTATATGTCTCCATAAGAGAATGAAGCGTGTGTACAGCGGCATGAATGCAGCAGAGAAAATCCGATAAATCCCATTATCAAAATGAATTACAAAAACAAAACACAAGGACAGTGAAATAGGGAGCAATTCTTAAATAATTCATTCAGGGATTGTGATGCAACCTGGATTTACCACATCTACATCCAGAGCTGAGTGAGACATAAGGTTGGGGACTTCGGGCTGATAGCATTGGTGAGGTTCGATGAACAAATGCAGACCCTTTGAAGGCATACTGCATGGTACGCATTCCATGGGTCCCAACTCTCCAGGTTTAAGGGATTCTTCCTTCAGCTAATACATTCATGGGAAACCCACAGTATGGTGCAGCGTGTGACCGGGAAACGTTTTCAAATGCATTGCAGTTTTCGTCCCCTTTTACTCGGGTTCACAATTCCAGACACTTTACTAACACTCTCCCTACTTGGAGAGTCAGTGCCTTTAACCTCCTGTTGGGCACAGTTTGCAATTTCTGCTCAAGAAGAACAGGAAGAGGGAGAACCAATGAGAGATTAGCTGTAGGTGTCTGCACGGGCAAATTTAACGCTCATTCCCCACCAGGAAGAGGAATTAACCAAAGGCTCAGCATGCCCTGCCGGAACCAGATTAGGGCCTGAAGCAATCCAGCGGGTTTGCGGCCAGCTCACAAGATAGCGAGTTGAAGAAAGGAGCTCAGGGGCACTGTAACTCACAAACCTGCAGAGTTATAAATGACAGCTATCGTCCAAAAATATATTGAAGGAAGGCTGCGAAGAGAACTTGTAAGCGGGGCAGAATTGCAGGAAAACGATTTCAGGGGGTAGACGGGAATTGCATTTAAAGCATAGGAAAAGAGGCAGAACGTCGACAATGACGCTCTTGGCCAAAAAGGGCGTATGCGTTTTTTCTGAATATATTCAGGAAAAAACGCATACACACTTTTAGGCCAACCAAGCAAGCATGTTAAAGAAATCTGCACTACAATGAAGTCTCACTGCTCCCCGGTCAAAAGGGCCATCTGAAAAAAGTGTAAAATCCAGAAAGGCAGCACAGGGCATGGAGAACCGGGAGCCTTGTTATGCTGATGTGCGGGATGTAAATTGCCAACAGCCACTCTGGAGAAGTGTATGGTGTTTCCTGGAACACCTACAAAACAAAGCAATGGAGCCTACGGCACTTCCACTTATGGTCCTATAGCTTAGGGAAATTAAAATCAAAAACACACAGCCACCCCAAAGTTTTGGTCGGCTCTGTTTACAAGAACCTCGTCTACGGTACAAGTTAAATATCCCAGAATGTGAAAAATGGATAAAGAAGTTGTGGTACGTACGTACAATGGAATATCACTCAGCAATGAAATCTATGTCATCAGGCCTGTCGCGGCATAATGAGTGGATTCAGGTACCATGATTCTAACTGAAATAAGTCACACAGAAAATGAAATATCATAAGATATCACTAATACACGGAATGTAAACTTGGCTACACATGAACTGAATTACAAAACAGAACAGGGTCTCAAATTTAGAAAACCAACTTATGCTTGCTTAAGGGGAAAGGTGAGTTGGGGTGCTGCATAAAACCAGAGATAGAAATTAGCACAGATACCATTCCATTCGTCAAATATGTAATAGTCAAGACCTACCCCTTGCTCAACGAAATGGACAAAACACGCCATATTCAACGCCTAGGAATAAACCTGACTAGTAAGAATCTTCAAACCCATGGATTTATATGTCTCCATAAGAGAATGAAGCGTGTGTACAGCGGCATGAATGCAGCAGAGAAAATCCGATAAATCCCATTATCAAAATGAATTACAAAAACAAAACACAAGGACAGTGAAATAGGGAGCAATTCTTAAATAATTCATTCAGGGATTGTGATGCAACCTGGATTTACCACATCTACATCCAGAGCTGAGTGAGACATAAGGTTGGGGACTTCGGGCTGATAGCATTGGTGAGGTTCGATGAACAAATGCAGACCCTTTGAAGGCATACTGCATGGTACGCATTCCATGGGTCCCAACTCTCCAGATTTAAGGGATTCTTCCTTCAGCTAATACATGCATGGGAAACCCACAGTATGGTGCAGCGTGTGACCGGGAAACTTTTTCAAATGCATTGCAGTTTTCGTCCCCTTTTACTCGGGTTCACAATTCCAGACCCTTTACTAACACTCTCCCTACTTGGAGAGTCAGTGCCTTTAACCTCCTGTTGGGCACAGTTTGCAATTTCTGCTCAAGAAGAACAGGAAGAGGGAGAACCAATGAGAGATTAGCTGTAGGTGTCTGCACGGGCAAATTTAACTCTCATTCCCCACCAGAAATAGGAATTAACCAAAGGCTCAGCATGCCCTGCCGGAACCAGATTAGGGCCTGAAGCAATCCAGCGGGTTTGCGGCCAGCTCACAAGATAGCGAGTTGAAGAAAGGAGCTCAGGGGCACTGTAACTCACAAACCTGCAGAGTTATAAATGACAGCTATCGTCCAAAAATATATTGAAGGAAGGCTGCGAAGAGAACTTGTAAGCGGGGCAGAATTGCAGGAAAACGATTTCAGGGGGTAGACGGGAATTGCATTTAAAACATAGGAAAAGAGGCAGAACGTTGACAATGATGCTCTTGGCCAAAAAGGGCGTATGCGTTTTTTCTGAATATATTCAGGAAAAAACGCATACGCCCTTTTTGGCCAACCAAGCAAGCATGTTAAAGAAATCTGCACTACAATGAAGTCTCACTGCCCCCCGGTCAAAAGGGCCATCTGAAAAAAGTGTAAAATCCAGAAAGGCAGCACAGGGCATGGAGAACCGGGAGCCTTGTTATGCTGATGGGCGGGAAGTAAATTGCCAACAGCCACTCTGGAGAAGAGTATGGTGTTTCCTGGAACACCTAAAAAACAAAGCAACGGAGCCTACGGCACTTCCACTTATGGTCCTATAGCTTAGGGAAATTAAAATCAAAAACACACAGCCACCCCAAAGTTTCGGTCAGCTCTGTTTACAAGAACCTCGTCTACGGTACAAGTGAAATATCCCAGAATGTGAAAAATGGATAAAGAAGTTGTGGTACGTACGTACAATGGAATATCACGCAGCAATGAAATCTATGTCATCAGGCCCGTCGCGGCATAATGAGTGGATTCAGGTACCATGATTCTAACTGAAATAAGTCACACAGAAAATGAAACATCATAAGATATCACTAATACACGGAATGTATACTTGGCTACACATGAACTGAATTACAAAACAGAACAGGGCCTCAAATTTAGAAAACCAACTTATGCTTGCTTAAGGGGAAAGGTGAGTTGGGGTGCTGCATAAAACCAGAGATAGAAATTAGCACAGATACCATTCCATTCGTCAAATATGTAATAGTCAAGACCTACCCCTTGCTCAACGAAATGGACAAAACACGCCATATTCAATGCCTAGGAATACACCTGACTAGTAAGAATCTTCAAACCCATGGATTTATATGTCTCCATAAGAGAATGAAGCGTGTGTACAGCGGCATGAATGCAGCAGAGAAAATCCGATAAATCCCATTATCAAAATGAATTACAAAAACAAAACACAAGGACAGTGAAATAGGGAGCAATTCTTAAATAATTCATTCAGGGATTGTGATGCAACCTGGATTTACCACATCTACATCCAGAGCTGAGTGAGACATAAGGTTGGGGACTTCGGGCTGATAGCATTGGTGAGGTTCGATGAACAAATGCAGACCCTTTGAAGGCATACTGCATGGTACGCATTCCATGGGTCCCAACTCTCCAGGTTTAAGGGATTCTTCCTTCAGCTAATACATGCATGGGAAACCCACAGTATGGTGCAGCGTGTGACCGGGAAACGTTTTCAAATGCATTGCAGTTTTCGTCCCCTTTTACTCGGGTTCACAATTCCAGACACTTTACTAACACTCTCCCTACTTGGAGAGTCAGTGCCTTTAACCTCCTGTTGGGCACAGTTTGCAATTTCTGCTCAAGAAGAACAGGAAGAGGGAGAACCAATGAGAGATTAGCTGTAGGTGTCTGCACGGGCAAATTTAACGCTCATTCCCCACCAGGAAGAGGAATTAACCAAAGGCTCAGCATTCCCTGCCGGAACCAGATTAGGGCCTGAAGCAATCCAGCGGGTTTGCGACCAGCTCACAAGATAGTGAGTTGAAGAAAGGAGCTCAGGGGCACTGTAACTCACAAACCTGCAGAGTTATAAATGACAGCTATCGTCCAAAAATATATTGAAGGAAGGCTGCGAAGAGAACTTGTAAGCGGGGCAGAATTGCAGGAAAACGATTTCAGGGGGTAGACGGTAATTGCATTTAAAGCATAGGAAAAGAGGCAGAACGTCGACAATGATGCTCTTGGCCAAAAAGGGCGTATGCGTTTTTTCTGAATATATTCAGGAAAAAACGCATACGCACTTTTTGGCCAACCAAGCAAGCATGTTAAAGAAACCTGCACTACAATGAAGTCTCACTGCCCCCCGGTCAAAAGGGCCATCTGAAAAAAGTGTAAAATCCAGAAAGGCAGCACAGGGCATGGAGAACCGGGAGCCTTGTTATGCTGATGGGCGGGATGTAAATTGCCAACAGCCACTCTGGAGAAGTGTATGGTGTTTCCTGGAACACCTAAAAAACAAAGCAACGGAGCCTACGGCACTTCCACTTATGTTCCTATAGCTTAGGGAAATTAAAATCAAAAACACACAGCCACCCCAAAGTTTCGGTCGGCTCTGTTTACAAGAACCTCGTCTACGGTACATGTTAAATATCCCAGAATGTGAAAAATGGATAAAGAAGTTGTGGTACGTATGTACAATGGAATATCACTGAGCAATGAAATCTATGTCATCAGGCCCGTCGCGGCATAATGAGTGGATTCAGGTACCATGATTCTAAGTGAAATAAGTCACACAGAAAATGAAACATCTTAAGATATCACGAATACACGGAATATAAACTAGGCTACACATGAACTGAATTACAAAACAAAACAGGGCCTCAAATTTAGAAAACCAACTTATGCTTGCTTAAGGAGAAAGGTGAGTTGCGGTGCCACATCAAAACAGAGATAGAAATTAGCACAGATACCTTTTCATAAGCCAAATATGTAATAGTCAAGACCTACCCCTTGCTCAACGAAATGGACTAAACACCCCATATTCAACGCCTAAGAATACACCTGACTAGTAAGAATCTTCAAACCCATGGATTCATATGTCTCCGTAAGAGAATGAAGCGTGTGTACAGCGGCATGAATGCAGCAGAGAAAATCCGATAAATCCCATTATCAAAATATATTACAAAAACAAAACACAAGGACAGTGAAATAGTGAGCAATTCTTTAATAATTCATTCAGGGTTTGTGATGCAACCTGGATTTACCACATCTACACCCAGAGCTGAGTGAGACATAAGGTTGGGCACTTCGGGCTGATAGCATTGGTGAGGTTCAGTGAGCAAATGCAGACGCATTGAAGTCATACTGCATGGTACCCATTCCAAGGGTCCCAACTCTCCAGGATTAAGGGATTCTTCCTTCAGCTAAAACATGCATGGGGAACCCACAGTATGGTGCACCGTGTGACCGGCAAACGTTTTCAAATGCATCTCAGTTTTCCTCCCCTTTTACTCGGGTTCACCATTCCAGACCCTTTACTAACACTCTCCCTACTTGGAGAGTCAGTGCTTTAACCTCCTCTTTGGCACAGTTTGCAATTTCTGCTCAAGATGAACAGGAATAGGGAGATCCAATGAGAGACTAGCTGTAGGTGTCTGCACGGGCAAATTTAATGCTCATTTCCCGCCAGGAAGAGGAAATAACCTAAGGCTCAACATGCCGTGCTGGAAGCAGATTAGGGCCTGAAGCAATCCTGCGGGTTTTCTGCCAGCTCACAAGATAGCGAGTTGAAGAAAGGAGCTCAGGGACACTGTAACTCACAAACCTGCAGAGTTATAAATGACAGCTATCGTCCAAAAATATATTGAAGGAAGGCTGCGAAGAGAACTTGTAAGCGGGGCAGAATTGCAGGAAAACGATTTCAGGGGGTAGACGGGAATTGCATTTAAAGCATAGGAAAAGAGGCAGAACGTCGACAATGATGCTCTTGGCCAAAAAGGGCGTATGCGTTTTTTCCTGAATATATTCAGGAAAAAACGCATACGCCCTTTTTGGCCAACCAAGCAAGCATTTTAAAGAAATCTGCACTACAATGAAGTCTCACTGCCCCCCGGTCAAAACGGCCATCTGAATAAAGTGTAAAATCCAGAAAGGCAGCACAGGCCATGGAGAACAGGGAGCCTTGTTATGCTGATGGGCGAGATGTAAATTACTAACAGCCACTCTGGAGAAGTGTATGGTATTTCCTGGAACACCTAAAAAACAAAGCAACGGAGCCTACGGCAATTCCACTTATGGTCCTATAGATTAGGGAAATTAAAATCAAAAACTCACAGCCACCCCAAAGTTTCGGACGGCTCTGTTTACAAGAACGTCGTCTACGGTAGAAGTTAAATATCCCAGAATGTGAAAAATTGATAAAGAAGATGTGGTACGTACGTACAATGGAATATCACTCAGCAATGAAATCTATGTCATCAGGCCCGTCGCGGCATAATGAGTGGATTCAGGTACCATGATTCTAACTGAAATAAGTCACACAGAAAATGAAACATC
Organism: Delphinapterus leucas; assembly: GCF_059928025.1. Taxonomy (NCBI): domain Eukaryota; kingdom Metazoa; phylum Chordata; class Mammalia; order Artiodactyla; family Monodontidae; genus Delphinapterus; species Delphinapterus leucas. The sequence continues at coordinate 5,998,199 of NW_028322233.1, forward strand.
ATAAGATATCACTAATACACGGAATGTATACTTGGCTACACATGAACTGAATTACAAAACAGAACAGGGCCTCAAATTTAGAAAACCAACTTATGCTTGCTTAAGGGGAAAGGTGAGTTGGGGTGCTGCATAAAACCAGAGATAGAAATTAGCACAGATACCATTCCATTCGTCAAATATGTAATAGTCAAGACCTACCCCTTGCTCAACGAAATGGACAAAACACGCCATATTCAACGCCTAGGAATATACCTGACTAGTAAGAATCTTCAAACCCATGGATTTATATGTCTCCATAAGAGAATGAAGCGTGTGTAGAGTGGCAGGAATGCAGCAGAGAAAATCCGATAAATCCCATTATCAAAATGAATTACAAAAACAAAACACAAGGACAGTGAAATAGGGAGCAATTCTTAAATAATTCATTCAGGGATTGTGATGCAACCTGGATTTTCCACATCTACATCCAGAGCTGAGTGAGACATAAGGTTGGGGACTTCGGGCTGATAGCATTGGTGAGGTTCGATGAACAAATGCAGACCCTTTGAAGGCATACTGCATGGTACGCATTCCATGGGTCCCAACTCTCCAGGTTTAAGGGATTCTTCCTTCAGCTAATACATGCATGGGAAACCCACAGTATGGTGCAGCGTGTGACCGGGAAACGTTTTCAAATGCATTGCAGTTTTCGTCCCCTTTTACTCGGGTTCACAATTCCAGACCCTTTACTAACACTCTCCCTACTTGGAGAGTCAGTGCCTTTAACCTCCTGTTGGGCACAGTTTGCAATTTCTGCTCAAGAAGAACAGGAAGAGGGAGAACCAATGAGAGATTAGCTGTAGGTGTCTGCACGGGCAAATTTAACGCTCATTCCCCACCAGGAAGACGAATTAACCAAAGGCTCAGCATGCCCTGCCGGAACCAGATTAGGGCCTGAAGCAATCCAGCGGGTTTGCGGCCAGCTCACAAGATAGCGAGTTGAAGAAAGGAGCTCAGGGGCACTGTAACTCACAAACCTGCAGAGTTATAAATGACAGCTATCGTCCAAAAATATATTGAAGGAAGGCTGCAAAGAGAACTTGTAAGCGGGGCAGAATTGCAGGAAAACGATTTCAGGGGGTAGACGGGAATTGCATTTAAAGCATAGGAAAAGAGGCAGAACGTCGACAATGATGCTCTTGGCCAAAAAGGGCGTATGCGTTCTTTCTGAATATATTCAGGAAAAAACGCATACGCACTTTTTGGCCAAGCAAGCAAGCATGTTAAAGAAATCTGCACTACAATGAAGTCTCACTGCCTCCCGGTCAAAAGGGCCATCTGAAAAAAGTGTAAAATCCAGAAAGGCAGCACAGGGCATGGAGAACCGGGAGCCTTGTTATGCTGATGGGCGGGATGTAAATTGCCAACAGCCACTCTGGAGAAGTGTAGGGTGTTTCCAGGAACACCTAAAAAACAAAGCAACGGAGCCTACGGCACTTCCACTTATGGTCCTGTAGCTTAGGGAAATTAAAATCAAAAACACACAGCCACCCCAAAGTTTCGGTCGGCTCTGTTTACAAGAACCTCGTCTATGGTACAAGTTAAATATCCCAGAATGTGACAAATGGATAAAGAAGTTGTGGTACGTACGTACAATGGAATATCACTGAGCAATGAAATCTATGTCATCAGGCCCGTCGCGGCATAATGAGTGGATTCAGGTACCATGATTCTAAGTGAAATAAGTCACACAGAAAATGAAACATCATAAGATATCACTAATACACGGAATATAAACTAGGCTACACATGAACTGAATTACAAAACAGAACAGGGCCTCAAGTTTAGAAAACCAACTTATGCTTGCTTAAGGGGAAAGGTGAGCTGGGGTGCCGCATCAAAACAGAGATAGAAATTAGCACAGATACCTTTTCATAAGCCAAATATGTAATAGTCAAGACCTACCCCTTGCTCAACGAAATGGACTAAACACCCCATATTCAACGCCTAGGAGTACACCTGACTAGTAAGAATCTTCAAACCCATGGATTCATATGTCTCCGTAAGAGAATGAAGCGTGTGTACAGCGGCATGAATGCAGCAGAGAAAATCCGATAAATCCCATTATCAAAATATATTACAAAAACAAAACACAAGGACAGTGAAATAGTGAGCAATTCTTTAATAATTCATTCAGGGTTTGTGATGCAACCTGGATTTACCACATCTACACCCAGAGCTGAGTGAGACATAAGGTTGGGCACTTCGGGCTGATAGCATTGGTGAGGTTCAGTGAGCAAATGCAGACGCATTGAAGTCATACTGCATGGTACCCATTCCAAGGGTCCCAACTCTCCAGGATTAAGGGATTCTTCCTTCAGCTAAAACATGCATGGGAAACCCACAGTATGGTGCACCGTGTGACCGGCAAACGTTTTCAAATGCATCTCAGTTTTCCTCCCCTTTTACTCGGGTTCACCATTCCAGACCCTTTACTAACACTCTCCCTACTTGGAGAGTCAGTGCTTTAACCTCCTCTTTGGCACAGTTTGCAATTTCTGCTCAAGATGAACAGGAATAGGGAGATCCAATGAGAGACTAGCTGTAGGTGTCTGCACGGGCAAATTTAACGCTCATTTCCCGCCAGGAAGAGGAAATAACCTAAGGCTCAACATGCCCTGCTGGAAGCAGATTAGGGCCTGAAGCAATCCTGCGGGTTTTCGGCCAGCTCACAAGATAGCGAGTTGAAGAAAGGAGCTCAGGGACACTGTAACTCACAAACCTGCAGAGTTATAAATGACAGCTATCGTCCAAAAATATATTGAAGGACGGCTGCGAAGAGAACTTGTAAGCGGGGCAGAATTGCAGGAAAATGATTTCAGGGGGTAGACGGGAATTGCATTTAAAGCATAGGAAAAGAGGCAGAACGTCGACAATGATGCTCTTGGCCAAAAAGGGCGTATGCGTTTTTTCCTGAATATATTCAGGAAAAAACGCATACGCACTTTTTGGCCAACCAAGCAAGCATGATAAAGAAATCTGCACTAAAATGAAGTCTCACTGCCCCCCGGTCAAAAGGGCCATCTGAAAAAAGTGTAAAATCCAGAAAGGCAGCACAGGGCATGGAGAACCGGGAGCCTAGTTATGCTGATGGGCGGGATGTAAATTGCCAACAGCCACTCTGGAGAAGTGTATGGTGTTTCCTGGAACACCTAAAAAACAAAGCAACGGAGCCTACGGCACTTCCACTTATGGTCCTATAGCTTAGGGATATTAAAATCAAAAACACACAGCCACCCCAAAGTTTCGGTCGGCTCTGTTTACAAGAACCTCGTCTACGGTACAAGTGAAATATCCCAGAATGTGAAAAATGGATAAAGAAGTTGTGGTACGTACGTACAATGGAATATCACTGAGCAATGAAATCTATGTCATCAGGCCCGTCGCGGCATAATGAGTGGATTCAGGTACCATGCTTCTAAGTGAAATAAGTCACACAGAAAATGAAACATCTTAAGATATCACTAATACACGGAATGTATACTTGGCTACACATGAACTGAATTACAAAACAGAACAGGGCCTCAAATTTAGAAAACCAACTTATGCTTGCTTAAGGGGAAAGGTGAGTTGGGGTGCCGCATCAAAACAGAGATAGAAATTAGCACAGATACCTTTTCATAAGCCAAATATGTAATAGTCAAGACCTACCCCTTGCTCAACGCAATGGACTAAACACCCCATATTCAACGCCTAGGAATACACCTGACTAGTAAGAATCTTCAAACCCATGGATTCATATGTCTCCGTAAGAGAATGAAGCGTGTGTACAGCAGCATGAATGCAGCAGAGAAAATCCGATAAATCCCATTATCAAAATATATTAAAAAAACAAAACACAAGGACAGTGAAATAGAGAGCAATTCTTAAATAATTCATTCAGGATTTGTGATGCAACATAGATTTACCACATCTACACCCAGAGCTGAGTGAGACATAAGGTTGGGCACTTCGGGCTGATAGCATTGGTGAGGTTCAGTGAGCCAATGCAGACACTTTGAAGCCATACTGCATGGTACCCATTCCAAGGGTCCCAACTCTCCCGGTTTAAGGGATTCTTCCTTCAGCTAAAACATGCATGGGAAACCCACAGTATGGTGCACCGTGTGACCGGCAAACGTTTTCAAATGCATCTCAGTTTTCCTCCCCTTTTACTCGGGTTCACCATTCCAGACCCTTTACTAACACTCTCCCTACTTGGAGAGTCAGTGCTTTAACCTCCTCTTTGGCACAGTTTGCAATTTCTGCTCAAGATGAACAGGAATAGGGAGAACCAAAGAGAGACTAGCTGTAGGTGTCTGCACGGGCAAATTTAACGCTCATTTCCCGCCAGGAAGAGGAAATAAACTAAGGCTCAACATGCCGTGCTGGAAGCAGATTAGGGCCGGAAGCAATCCTGCGGGTTTGCGACCAGCTCACAAGATAGCGAGTTGAAGAAAGGAGCTCAGGGACACTGTAACTCACAAACCTGCAGAGTTATAAATGACAGCTATCGTCCAAAAATATATTGCAGGAAGGCTGCGAAGAGAACTTGTAAGCGGGCAGAATTGCAGGAAAACGATTTCAGGGGGTAGACGGGAATTGCATTTAAAGCATAGGAAAAGAGGCAGAACGTCGACAATGATGCTCTTGGCCAAAAAGGGCGTATGCGTTTTTTCCTGAATATATTCAGGAAAAAACGCATACGCCCTTTTTGGCCAACCAAGCAAGCATTTTAAAGAAATCTGCACTACAATGAAGTCTCACTGCCCCCCGGTCAAAACGGCCATCTGAAAAAAGTGTAAAATCCAGAAAGGCAGCACAGGCCATGGAGAACAGGGAGCCTTGTTATGCTGATGGGCGGGATGTAAATTACTAACAGCCACTCTGGAGAAGTGTATGGTATTTCCTGGAACACCTAAAAAACAAAGCAACGGAGCCTACGGCAAATCCACTTATGGTCCTATAGCTTAGGGAACTTAAAATCAAAATCTCACAGCCACCCCAAAGTTTCGGACGGCTCTGTTTACAAGAACCTCGTCTACGGTACAAGTTAAATATCCCAGAATGTGAAAAATTGATAAAGAAGTTGTGGTACGTACGTACAATGGAATATCACTCAGCAATGAAATCTATGTCATCAGGCCCGTCGCGGCATAATGAGTGGATTCAGGTACCATGATTCTAACTGAAATAAGTCACACAGAAAATGAAACATCATAAGATATCACTAATACACGGAATGTAAAGTTCGCTACACATGAACTGAATTACAAAACAGAACAGGGTCTTAGATTTAGAAAACCAACTTATGCTTGCTTAAGGGGAAAGGTGAGTTGGGGTGCTGCATAAAACCAGAGACAGAAATTAGCACAGATACCATTCCATTCGTCAAATATATAATAGTCAAGACCTACCCCTTGCTCAACGAAATGGACAAAACACGCCATATTCAACGCCTAGGAATACACCTGACTAGTAAGAATCTTCAAACCCATGGATTTATATGTCTCCATAAGAGAATGAAGCGTGTGTACAGCGGCATGAATGCAGCAGAGAAAATCCGATAAATCCCATTATCAAAATGAATTACAAAAACAAAACACAAGGAAAGTGAAATAGGGAGCAATTCTTAAATAATTCATTCAGGGATTGTGATGCAACCTGGATTTACCACATCTACATCCAGAGCTGAGTGAGACATAAGGTTGGGGCCTTCGGGCTGATAGCATTGGTGAGGTTCGATGAACAAATGCAGACCCTTTGAAGGCATACTGCATGGTACGCATTCCATGGGTCCGAACTCTCCAGGTTTAAGGGATTCTTCCTTCAGCTAATACATGCATGGGAAACCCACAGTATGGTGCAGCGTGTGACCGGGAAACGTTTTCAAATGCATTGCAGTTTTCGTCCCCTTTTACTCGGGTTCACAATTCCAGACACTTTACTAACACTCTCCCTACTTGGAGAGTCAGTGCCTTTTACCTCCTGTTGGGCACAGTTTGCAATTTCTGCTCAAGAAGAACAGGAAGAGGGAGAACCAATGAGAGATTAGCTGTAGGTGTCTGCACTGGCAAATTTAACGCTCATTCCCCACCAGGAAGAGGAATTAACCAAAGGCTCAGCATGCCCTGCCGGAACCAGATTAGGGCCTGAAGCAATCCAGCGGGTTTGCGGCCAGCTCACAAGATAGCGAGTTGAAGAAAGGAGCTCAGGGGCACTGTAACTCACAAACCTGCAGAGTTATAAATGACAGCTATCGTCCAAAAATATATTGAAGGAAGGCTGCAAAGAGAACTTGTAAGCGGGGCAGAATTGCAGGAAAACGATTTCAGGGGGTAGACGGGAATTGCATTTAAAGCATAGGAAAAGAGGCAGAACGTCGACAATGATGCTCTTGGCCAAAAAGGGCGTATGCGTTTTTTCTGAATATATTCAGGAAAAAACGCATACGCACTTTTAGGCCAACCAAGCAAGCATGTTAAAGAAATCTGCACTACAATGAAGTCTCACTGCCCCCCGGTCAAAAGGGCCATCTGAAAAAAGTGTAAAATCCAGAAAGGCAGCACAGGGCATGGAGAACCGGGAGCCTTGTTATGCTGATGTGCGGGATGTAAATTGCCAACAGCCACTCTGGAGAAGTGTATGGTGTTTCCTGGAACACCTAAAAAACAAAGCAACGGAGCCTACGGCACTTCCACTTATGGTCCTATAGCTTAGGGAAATTAAAATCAAAAACACACAGCCACCCCAAAGTTTCGGTCGGCTCTGTTTACAAGAACCTCGTCTACGGTACAAGTTAAATATCCCAGAATGTGAAAAATGGATAAAGAAGTTGTGGTACGTACGTACAATGGAATATCACTCAGCAATGAAATCTATGTCATCAGGCCCGTCGCGGCATAATGAGTGGATTCAGGTACCATGATTCTAACTGAAATAAGTCACACAGAAAATGAAACATCATAAGATATCACTAATACACGGAATGTAAAGTTCGCTACACATGAACTGAATTACAAAACAGAACAGGGTCTCAGATTTAGAAAACCAACTTATGCTTGCTTAAGGGGAAAGGTGAGTTGGGGTGCTGCATAAAACCAGAGATAGAAATTAGCACAGATACCATTCCATTCGTCAAATATGTAATAGTCAAGACCTACCCCTTGCTCAACGAAATGGACAAAACACGCCATATTCAACGCCTAGGAATACACCTGACTAGTAAGAATCTTCAAACCCATGGATTTATATGTCTCCATAAGAGAATGAAGCGTGTGTACAGCGGCATGAATGCAGCAGAGAAAATCCGATAAATCCCATTATCAAAATGAATTACAAAAACAAAACACAAGGACAGTGAAATAGGGAGCAATTCTTAAATAATTCATTCAGGGATTGTGATGCAACCTGGATTTACCACATCTACATCCAGAGCTGAGTGAGACATAAGGTTGGGGACTTCGGGCTGATAGCATTGGTGAGGTTCGATGAACAAATGCAGACCCTTTGAAGGCATACTGCATGGTACGCATTCCATGGGTCCCAACTCTCCAGGTTTAAGGGATTCTTCCTTCAGCTAATACATTCATGGGAAACCCACAGTATGGTGCAGCGTGTGACCGGGAAACGTTTTCAAATGCATTGCAGTTTTCGTCCCCTTTTACTCGGGTTCACAATTCCAGACCCTTTACTAACACTCTCCCTACTTGGAGAGTCAGTGCCTTTAACCTCCTGTTGGGCACAGTTTGCAATTTCTGCTCAAGAAGAACAGGAAGAGGGAGAACCAATGAGAGATTAGCTGTAGGTGTCTGCACGGGCAAATTTAACGCTCATTCCCCACCAGGAAGAGGAATTAACCAAAGGCTCAGCATGCCCTGCCGGAACCAGATTAGGGCCTGAAGCAATCCAGCGGGTTTGCGGCCAGCTCACAAGATAGCGAGTTGAAGAAAGGAGCTCAGGGGCACTGTAACTCACAAACCTGCAGAGTTATAAATGACAGCTATCGTCCAAAAATATATTGAAGGAAGGCTGCGAAGAGAACTTGTAAGCGGGGCAGAATTGCAGGAAAACGATTTCAGGGGGTAGACGGGAATTGCATTTAAAGCATAGGAAAAGAGGCAGAACGTCGACAATGACGCTCTTGGCCAAAAAGGGCGTATGCGTTTTTTCTGAATATATTCAGGAAAAAACGCATACACACTTTTAGGCCAACCAAGCAAGCATGTTAAAGAAATCTGCACTACAATGAAGTCTCACTGCCCCCCGGTCAAAAGGGCCATCTGAAAAAAGTGTAAAATCCAGAAAGGCAGCACAGGGCATGGAGAACCGGGAGCCTTGTTATGCTGATGTGCGGGATGTAAATTGCCAACAGCCACTCTGGAGAAGTGTATGGTGTTTCCTGGAACACCTACAAAACAAAGCAACGGAGCCTACGGCACTTCCACTTATGGTCCTATAGCTTAGGGAAATTAAAATCAAAAACACACAGACACCCCAAAGTTTCAGACGGCTCTGTTTACAAGAACCTCGTGTATGGTACAAGTTAAATATCCCAGAAAGTGAAAAATGGATAAAGAAGTTGTGGTACGTACGTACAATGGAATATCACTCACCAATGAAATCTATGTCATCTGGCCCGTCGTGGCATAATAAGTGGTTCAGGTACGATAATTCTAAGTGAAATAAATCCCACAGAAAATGAAACATCATAAGATATCACTAATACACCGAATGTAATCTTGGCTACACATGAACTGAATTACAAAACAGAACAGGGTCTCAAATTTAGAAAACCAACTTATGTTAGCTTAAGGGGAAAGGTGAGTTGGGGTGCTGCATAAAACCAGACATAGAAATTAGCACAGATACCATTCCTTACGTCAAATATGTAATAGTCAAGACCTACCCCTTGCTCAACGAAATGGGCTAAACACCCTATATTCAACGCCTACGAATACACCTGACTAGTAAGAATCTTCAAACCCATGGATTTATATGTCTCCATAAGAGAATCAAGCGTGTGTGCAGCTGCATGAAGGCAGCAGAGAAAATCCGATAGATCCCATTATCAAAATGTATTAAAAAACAAAACACAATGACAGTGAAATAGAGAGCAATGCTTAAATAATTCATTCAGGGCTTGTGATACAACCTGGATTTACCTCATCTACACCCAGAGCTGAGTGAGACATAAGGTTGGACACTTCAGGCTGATAGCATTGGTGTGGTTCGATGAGCAAATGCAGACCTTTTGATGTCATACTGCATGGTACCCATTCCATGGGTCCCAACTCTCCAGGTTTAAGCGATTCTTCCTTCAGCTAAAACATGCATGGGAAACCCACAGTATGGTGCACCGTGTGACTGGGAAACGTTTTCAAATGCATCTCAGCTTTCGGCCCCTTTTACTCGGCTTCACCATTCCAGACCCTTTACTAACACTCTCCCCACTTGGAGAGTCAGTGCCTTTAACCTGCTGTTTGGGAGAGTTTGCAATTTCTGCGCAAGATGAACAGGAATAGGGAGAACCAATGAGAGACTAGCTGTAGGTGTCTGCACGGGCAAATTTAACGCTCATTTCCAACCAGGAATAGGAATTAACCAAACGTTCAGCATGCCGTGCCGGAAACAGATTAGGGCCTGAATCAATCCTGCGGGTTTGCGGCCTGCTCACAAGAAAGCGATTTGAAGAAAGGAGCTCAGGGGCACTGTAATTCTCAATCCTGCAAAGTTATAAATGATAGCTATTGTCCAAAAATATATTGAAGGAAGGCTGCGAAGAGGACTTGAAATCAGGGCAGAATTGCAGGAAAGCGGTTTCAGGGAGTAGAGTGGAATTGCATTTAAAGCATAGGAAAAGAGGCAGAACGTCGACAATGATGCACGTGTCCAAAAAGGGCGTATGCGTTTTTTCCTGAATATATTCAGGAAAAAACGCATACGCCCTTTTTGCCAACCAAGCAAGCATGTTAAAGAAATCTGCACTACAATGAAGTCTCACTCCTCCCCGGTCAAAAGGGTCATCTGAAAAAAGTGTAAAATCCAGAAAGGCAGCACAGGCCATGGAGAACAGGGAGCCATGTTATGCTGATGGGTGGGATGTAAATTGCCAAGAGCCACTCTGGAGAAGTGTATGGTGTTTCCTGAAACACCTAAAAAACAAAGCAACGGAGCCTACGGCACTTCCACTTATGGTCCTATAGCTTAGGGAAATTAAAATCAAAAACACACAGCCGCCCCAAAGTTTCAGACGGCTCTGTTTACAAGAACATCTTCTACGGTACAAGTTAAATATCCCAGAAAGCGAAAAATGGATAAAGAAGTTGTGGTACGTACATACAATGGAATATCACTCACCAATGAAATCTATATCATCAGGCCCCTCGTGGCATAATGATTGAATTCAGGTAGGTTGATTCTAAGTGAAATAAGTCACACAGAAAATGAAATATCATAAGATAACACTAATACACGGAATGTAATCTTGGCTACACATGAACTGAATTACAAAACAGAACAGGGTCTCAAATTTAGAAAACCAACTTATGTTAGCTTAAGGGGAAAGGTGAGTTGGGGTGCTGCATAAAACCAGAGATAGATATTAGCACAGATACCATTCCATAAGTTAAATATGTAATAGTCCAGACCTACCCCTTGCTCAACAAAATGGGATAAACACCCTCTATTCAACGCCTAGGAATACACCGGACTAGTAAGAATCTTCAAACCCATGGATTTATATGTCTCCATAAGAGAATCAAGCATGTGTATAGCTGCATGAATGCAGCAGAAAAAATCCGATAAATCCCATTATCAAAATGAATTACAAAAACAAAACACAATGACAGTGAAATAGAGAGCAATTCTTAAATAATTCATTCAGGGCTTGTGATGCAACCTGGATTTACCTCATCTACACCCAGAGCTGAGTGAGACATAAGGGTGGACACTTCGGGCTGATAGCATTGGTGAGGTTCAATGAGCAAATGCAGACCATTTGAAGTCATACTGCATGGTACCCATTCCAAGGGTCCGAACTCTCCAGGTTTAAGCGATTCTTCCTTCAGCTAAAACATGCATGGGAAACCGACAGTATGGTGCACCGTGTCACAGGGAAACGTTTTCAAATGCATCTCAGTTTTCGTCCCATTTTACTCGGGTTCACAATTCCAGACCCTTTACTAACACTCTCCCCACTTGGAGAGTCAGTGCCTTTAACCTCCTGTTTGGCACAGTTTGCAATTTCTGCGCAAGATGAACAGGAATAGGGAGAACGAATGAGAGACTACCTGTAGGTGTCTGCACGGGCAAATTTAATGCTCATTTCCCACCAGTAAGTGGAATTAACCAAACGCTCAGCATGCCTTGCCAGAACCAGATTAGGGCCTGAAGCAATCCTGCGGGTTTGCGGTCAGCTCATCAGAAAGCGATTTGAAGAAAGGAGCTCAGGGGCACTGTAATTCTCAAACCTGCAAAGTTATAAATGACAGCTATTGTCCAAAAATATATTGAAGGAAGGCTGCGAAGAGGACTTGAAATCGGGGCAGAATTGCAGGAAAGTGGTTTCGGGGAGTAGAGTAGAATTGCATTTAAAGCATAGGAAAAGAGGCAGAACGTCGACAATGATGCACGTGGCCAAAAACTGCGTATGCGTTTTTTCCTGAATATATTCAGGAAAAAACGCATACGCCCTTTTTGGCCAACCAAGCAAGCATGTTAGACAAATCTGCACTACAATGAAGTCTCACTGCCCCCCAATCAAAAGGGCCATCTGAAAAAAGTGTAAAATCCAGAAAGGCAGCACAGGCCATGGAGAACAGGGAGCCATGTTATGCTGATGGGTGGGATGTAAATTGCCAACAGCCACTCTGGAGAAGTGTATGGTGTTTCCTGAAACACCTAAAAAACAAAGCAACGGAGCCTACGGCACTTCCACTTATGGTCCTATAGCTTAGGGAAATTAAAATCAAAAACACACAGCCGCCCCAATGTTTCAGACGGCTCTGTTTACAAGAACATCTTCTACGGTACAAGTTAAATATCCCAGAAAGTGAAAAATGGATAAAGAAGTTGTGGTACGTAAGTACAATGGAATATCACTCACCAATGAAATCTATATCATCAGGCCCGTCGTGGCATAATGATTGAATTCAGGTACAATGATTCTAAGTGAAATAAGTCACACAGAAAATGAAATATCATAAGATATCACTAATACACGGAATGTAATCTTGGCTACACATGAACTGAATTACAAAACAGAACAGGGTCTCAAATTTAGAAAACCAACATATGTTTGCTTAAGGAGAAAGGTGAGTTGGGTGCTGCATAAAACCAGAGATAGAAATTAGCACAGATACCATTCCATAAGTCAAATATGTAATAGTCAAGACCTACCACTTGCTCAACGAAATGGGCTAAACACCCTATATTCAATGCCTAGGAATACACCTTACTAGTAAGAATCTTCAAACCCATGGATTTATATGTCTCCATAAGAGAATCAAGTGTGTTTACAGCTACATGAATGCAGCATAGAAAATCCGATAAATCCTATTATCAAAATGAATTACAAAAACAAAACACAATGACAGTGAAATAGAGAGCAATTCTTAAATAATTCATTCAGGGCTTGTGATGCAACGTGGATTTACCTCATCTATACCCAGAGCTGAGTGAGACATAAGGTTGGACACTTCGGGCTGATAGCATTGGTGAGGTTCAATGAGCAAATGCAGACCATTTGAAGTCATACTGCATGGTACCCAGTCCATGGGTCCCAACTATCCATGTTTAAGCGATTCTTTCTTCAGCTAAAGCATGCATGGGAAACCCACAGTATGGTGCACCGTGTGACCGGGAAACGTTTTCAAATGCATCTCAGTCTCTGTCCCCTTTTACTCGGGTTCACAATTCCAGACCCTTTACTAAAACTCTCCCCACTTGGAGAGTCAGTGCCTTTAACCTCCTGTTTGGCACAGTTTGCAATTTCTGCGCAAGATGAACAGGAATAGGGAGAACCAATGAGAGACTAGCTGTAGGTGTATGCACGGGAAAATTTAACGCTCATTTCCAACCAGGAAGAGGAATTAACCAAAGGCTCAGCATGCCATGCTGGAACCAGATTAGGGCCTGAAGCAATGCTGCGGGTTTGCGGCCAGCTCACAAGAAAGCGATTTGAAGAAAGGAGCTCAGGGGCCAAATAATTCACAAACCTGCAGAGTTATAAATGACAGCTATCGTCCAAAAATATATTGAAGGAAGGCTGTGAAGAGGACTTGAAAGCAGGGCAGAATTTCTGGAAAACGATTTCAGGGGGTAGACTGGAATTGCATTTAAAGCATAGGAAAAGAGGCAGAACGTCGACAATGATGCACTTGGCTAAAAAGTGCGTATGCGGTTTTTCCTCAATATATTCAGGAAAAAACGCATAGGCCCTTTTTGGCCAACCAAGCAAGCATATTAAAGAAATCTGCACTACAATGAAGTCTCACTGCCCCCCGGTCAAAAGGGCCATCTGAAAAATGTGTAAAATCCAGAAATGCAGCACAGGCCATGGAGAACAGGGAGCCTTGTTATGCTGATGGGCGGGATGTAAATTGCCAAGAGCCACTCTGGAGAAGTGTATGGTGTTTCCTGAAACACCTAAAAAACAAAGCAACAGAGCCTACGGCACTTCCACTTATGGTCCTATAGCTTAGGGAAATTAAAATCAAAAACACACAGCCACCCCAAAGTTTCAGACGGCTCTGTTTACAAGAACCTCATCTACGGTACAAGTAAAATATCCCAGAAAGCGAAAAATGGATAAAGAAGTTGTGGTACGTACGTACAATGGAATATCACTCACCAATGAAATCTATGTCATGTGGCCAATCGTGGCATAATGAGTGGATTCAGGTACGATGATTCTAAGTGAAATAAGTCACACAGAAAATGAAACATCATAAGATATCACTAATACACGGAATGTAATCTTGGCTACACATGAACTGATTTACAAAACAGAACAGGGTCTCAAATTTAGAAAACCAACTTATGTTTGCGTAAGGGGAAAGGTGAGTTGGGGTGCTGCATAAAACCAGAGATAGAAGTTAGCACAGATACCATTCCATAAGTCAAATATTTAATAGTCAAGACCTACCACTTGCTCAACGAAATGGGCTAAACACCCTCTATTCAACGCCTAGGAATACACCTGACTAGTAAGAATCTTCAAACCCATGGATTTATATGTCTCCATAAGAGAATCAAGCGTGTGTACAGCTGCATGAAGGCAGCAGAGAAAATCCGATAAATCCTATTATCAAAATGAATTACAAAAACAAAACACAATGACAGTGAAATAGAGAGCAATTCTTAAATAATTCATTCAGGGCTTGTGATGCAACCTGGATTTACCTCATCTGAACCCAGAGCTGAGTGAGACATAAGGTTGGACACTTCGGGCTGATAGCATTGGTGAGGTTCGATGAGCAAATGCAGACCATTTGAAGTCATACTGCATGGTACCCATTCCATGGGTCCCAACTCTCCAGGTTTAAGCGATTCTTCCTTCAGCTAAAGCATGCATGGGAAACCCACAGTATGGTGCACCGTGTGACTGGGAAACGTTTTCAAATGCATCTCAGTTTTCATCCCCTTTTACTCGGGTTCACAATTCCAGACACTTTACTAACACTCTCCCCACTTGGAGAGTCAGTGCCTTTAACCTCCTGTTTGGCAGTTTGCAAATTCTGACCAAATAAACAGGAATAGGGAGAACCAATGAGAGACTAGCTGTAGGTGTCTGCACGGGCAAATTTAATGCTCATTTCCCACCACAAGAGGGATTAACCAAAGGCTCAACATGCCGTGTCAGAAACAGATTAGGGCCTGAAGCAATCATGCGGGTTTGCGGCCAGCTCACAAGAAAGCGATTTGAAGAAAGGAGCTCAGGGGCACTGTAATTCACAAACCTGCAGAGTTATAAATGACAGCTATCGTCCAAAAATATATTGAAGGAAGGCTGCGAAGAGGACTTGAACGCGGGGTAGAATTGCAGGAAAACGATTTCAGGGTGTAGACTGGAATTGCATTTAAAACATAGGAAAAGAGGCAGAACGTCGACAATGATGCACTTGGCCAAAAAGTGCGTATGCGTTTTTTCCTGAATATATTCAGGAAAAAATGCATACGCCCTTTTTGTCCAACGAAGCAAGCATGTTAAAGAAATCTGCACTACAATGAAGTCTCACTGCCCCCCGGTCAAAAGTGTCATCTGAAAAAAGTGTAAAATCCAGAAAGGCAGCACAGGCCATGGAGAACAGGGAGCCTTGTTATGCTGATGGGTGGGATGTAAATTGCCAAGAGCCAATCTGGAGAAGTGTATGGTGTTTCCTGAAACACCTAAAAAACAAAGCAACGGAGCCTACGGCACTTCCACTTATGGTCCTATAGCTTAGGGAAATTAAAATCAAAAACACACAGCCACCCCAAAGTTTCAGACGGCCCTGTTTACAAGAACCTCGTCTACGGTACAAGTAAAATATCCCAGAAAGCGAAAAATGGATAAAGAAGTTGTGGTACGTACGTACGATGGAATATCACTCACCAATGAAATCTATGTCATCTGGCCCATCGTGGCATAATGAGTGGATTCAGGTACGATGATTCTAAGTGAAATAAGTCACACAGAAAATGAAACATCATAAGATATCACTAATACACGGAATGTAATCTTGGCTACACATGAACTGATTTACAAAACAGAACAGGGTCTCAAATTTAGAAAACCAACTTATGATTGCGTAAGGGGAAAGGTGAGTTGGGGTGCTGCATAAAACCAGAGATAGAAGTTAGCACAGATACCATTCCATACGTCAAATACGTAATAGTAAAGACCTACCCCTTGCTCAACGAAATGGGCTAAACACCCTCTATTCAACGCCTAGGAATACACCTGACTAGTAAGAATCTTCAAACCCATGGATTTATATGTCTCCATAAGAGAATCAAGCGTGTGTACAGCTGCATGAAGGCAGCAGAGAAAATCCGATAAATCCTATTATCAAAATGAATTACAAAAACAAAACACAATGACAGTGAAATAGAGAGCAATTCTTAAATAATTCATTCAGGGCTTGTGATGCAACCTGGATTTACCTCATCTGAACCCAGAGCTGAGTGAGACATAAGGTTGGGCACTTCGGGCTGATAGCATTGGTGAGGTTCGATGAGCAAATGCAGACTATTTGAAGTCATACTGCATGGTACACATTCCATGGGTCCCAACTCTCCAGGTTTAAGCGATTCTTCCTTCAGCTAAAGCATGCATGGGAAACCCACAGTATGGTGCACCGTGTGACTGGGAAACGTTTTCAAATGCATCTCAGTTTTCATCCCCTTTTACTCGGGTTCACAATTCCTGACACTTTACTAACACTCTCCCCACTTGGAGAGTCAGTGCCTTTAACCTCCTGTTTGGCACAGTTTGCAAATTCTGACCAAATAAACAGGAATAGGGAGAACCAATGAGAGACTAGCTGTAGGTGTCTGCACGGGCAAATTTAATGCTCATTTCCCACCACAAGAGGGATTAACCAAAGGCTCAACATGCCGTGTCGGAAACAGATTAGGGCCTGAAGCAATCATGCGGGTTTGCGGCCAGCTCACAAGAAAGCGATTTGAAGAAAGGAGCTCAGGGGCCAAGTAATTCACAAACCTGCAGAGTTATAAATGACAGCTATCGTCCAAAAATATATTGAAGGAAGGCTGCGAAGAGGACTTGAACGCGGGGTAGAATTGCAGGAAAACGATTTCAGGGTGTAGACAGGAATTGCATTTAAAACATAGGAAAAGAGGCAGAACGTCGACAATGATGCACTTGGCCAAAAAGGGCGTATGCGTTTTTTCCTGAATATATTCAGGAAAAAATGCATACGCCCTTTTTGGCCAACCAAGCAAGCATGTTAAAGAAATCTGCACTACAATGAAGTCTCACTGCCCCCCGGTCAAAAGTGTCATCTGAAAAAAGTGTAAAATCCAGAAAGGCAGCACAGGCCATGGAGAACAGGGAGCCTTGTTATGCTGATGGGTGGGATGTAAATTGCCAAGAGCCACTCTGGAGAAGTGTATGGTGTTTCCTGAAACACCTAAAAAACAAAGCAACGGAGCCTACGGCACTTCCACTTATGGTCCTATAGCTTAGGGAAATTAAAATCAAAAACACACAGCCACCCCAAAGTTTCAGACAGCTCTGTTTACAAGAACCTCGTCTACGGTACAAGTAAAATATCCCAGAAAGCGAAAAATGGATAAAGAAGATGTGGTACGTACGTACAATGGAATATCACTCACCAATGAAATCTATGTCATCTGGCCCATCGTGGCATAATGAGTGGATTCAGGTACGATGATTCTAAGTGAAATAAGTCACACAGAAAATAAAACATCATAAGATATCACTAATACACGGAATGTAATCTTGGCTACACATGAACTGATTTACAAAACAGAACAGGGTCTCAAATTTAGAAAACCAACTTATGATTGCGTAAGGGGAAAGGTGAGTTGGGGTGCTGCATAAAACCAGAGATAGAAGTTAGCACAGATACCATTCCATACGTCAAATACGTAATAGAATAGACCTACCCCTTGCTCAACGAAATGGGCTAAACACCCTCTATTCAACGCCTAGGAATACACCTGACTAGTAAGAATCTTCAAACCCATGGATTTATATGTCTCCATAAGAGAATCAAGCGTGTGTACAGCTGCATGAAGGCAGCAGAGAAAATCCGATAAATCCTATTATCAAAATGAATTACAAAAACAAAACACAATGACAGTGAAATAGAGAGCAATTCTTAAATAATTCATTCAGGGCTTGTGATGCAACCTGGATTTACCTCATCTGAACCCAGAGCTGAGTGAGACATATGGTTGGACACTTCGGGCTGATAGCATTGGTGAGGTTCGATGAGCAAATGCAGACTATTTGAAGTCATACTGCATGGTACCCATTCCATGGGTCCCAACTCTCCAGGTTTAAGCGATTCTTCCTTCAGCTAAAGCATGCATGGGAAACCCACAGTATGGTGCACCGTGTGACTGGGAAACGTTTTCAAATGCATCTCAGTTTTCATCCCCTTTTACTCGGGTTCACAATTCCAGACACTTTACTAACACTCTCCCCACTTGGAGAGTCAGTGCCTTTAACATCCTGTTTGGCACAGTTTGCAAATTCTGACCAAATAAACAGGAATAGGGAGAACCAATGAGAGACTAGCTGTAGGTGTCTGCACGTGCAAATTTAATGCTCATTTCCAACCAGGAAGAGGAATTAACCAAAGGCTCAGCATGCCGTGCCGGAAACAGATTAGGGCCTGAAGCAATCCTGCGGGTTTGCGGCCAGCTCACAAGAAAGCGATTTGAAGAAAGGAGCTCAGGGGCACTGTAATTCACAAACCTGCAGAGTTATAAATGACAGCTATCGTCCAAAAATATATTGAAGGAAGGCTGCGAAGAGGACTTGAAAGCGGGGCAGAATTGCAGGAAAACGATTTCAGGGGGTAGACTGGAATTGCATTTAAAGCATAGGAAAAGAGGCAGAACGTCGACAATGATGCACTTGGCCAAAAAGGGCATATGCGTTTTTTCCTGAATATATTCAGGAAAAAACGCATACGCCCTTTTTGGCCAACCAAGCAAGCATGTTAAAGAAATCTGCACTACAATGAAGTCTCACTGCCCCCCGGTCAAAAGGGTCATCTGAAAAAAGTGTAAAATCCAGAAAGGCAGCACAGGCCATGGAGAACAGGGAGCCTTGTTATGCTGATGGGTGGGATGTAAATTGCCAAGAGCCGCTCTGGAGAATTGTATGGTGTTTCCTGAAACACCTAAAAAACAAAGCAACGGAGCCTACGGCACTTCCACTTATGGTCCTATAGCTTAGGGAAATTAAAATCAAAAACACACAGCCACCCCAAAGTTTCAGACGGCTCTGTTTACAAGAACCTCGTCTACGGTACAAGTAAAATATCCCAGAAAGCGAAAAATCGATAAAGAAGTTGTGGTACGTACGTACAATGGAATATCACTCACCAATGAAATCTATGTCATCTGGCCCGTCGTGGCATAATGAGTGGATTCAGGTACGATGATTCTAAGTGTAATAAGTCACACAGAAAATGAAACATCATAAGATATCACTAATACACGGAATGTAATCTTGGCTACATATGAACTAAATTACAAAACAAAACAGGGTCTCAAATTTAGAAAACCAACTTATGTTTGCTTAAGGGGAAAGGTGAGTTGGGGTGCTGCATAAAACCAGAGATAGAAATTACCACAGATACCATTCCATACGGGAAATACGTAATAGTCGAGACCTACAACTTGCTCAACGAAATGGGCTAAACACCCTATATTCAACGCCTAGGAATACACCTGACTAGTAAGAATCTTCAAACCCATGGATTTATATGTCTCTATAAGAGAATCAAGCGTGTGTACAGCTGCATGAAGGCAGCAGAGAAAATCTGAAAAATCCCATTATCAAAATGAATTACAAAAACAAAACACAAGGACAGTGAAATAGAGAGCAATCCTTAAATAATTCATTCAGGGCTTGTGATGCAACCTGAATTTTCATCTACACCCAGAGCTGAGTGAGACATAAGGTTGGACACTTTGGGCTGATAGCATTGGTGAGGTTCGATGAGCAACTGCAGACCATTTGAAGTCATACTGCATGGTACCCATTCCATGGGTCCCAAATCTTCAGGTTTAAGTGGTTCTTCCTTCAGCTACAACATGCATGGGAAACCCACAGTATGGTTCACCGTGTGACCGGGAAACGTTTTCAAATGCATCTCAGTTTTTGTCCCCTTTTACTCGGGTTCACAATTCCAGGCCCTTTACTAACACTCTCCCCACTTGGAGAGTCAGTGCCTTTAACCTGCTGTTTGGCACAGTTTGCAATTTCTGTGCAAGATGAACAGGAATAGGGAGAACCAATGAGAGACTAGCTGTAGGTGTCTGAACGGGCAAATTTAACGTTCATTTCCAACCAGGAAGTGGAATTAACCAATGGCTCAGCATGCCGTGCCGGAACCAGATTAGGGCCTGAAGCAATCCTGCGGGTTTGCGGACAGCTCATAAGAAAGCAATTTGAAGAAAGGAGTTCAGGGGCACTGTAATTCACAAACCTGCAGAGTTATAAATGACAGCTATCGTCCAAAAATATATTGAAGGAAGCCTGCGAAGAGGACTTGAAAGCAGGGCAGAATTGCAGGAAAACGATTTCAGGGGGTAGACTGGAATTGCATTTAAAGCATAGGAAAAGAGGCAGAACGTCGACAATGATGCACTTGGCCAAAAAGGGCGTATGCGTTTTTTCCTGAATATATTCAGGAAAAAACGCATACGCCCTTTTTGGCCAACCAAGCAAGCAGGTTAAAGAAATCTGCACTACAATGAAGTCTCACTGCCCCCCGGTCAAAAGGGCCATCTGAAAAAAGTGTAAAATCCAGAAATGCAGCACAGGCCATGGAGAACAGGGAGCCTTGTTATGCTGATGGGTGGGATGTAAATTGCCAAGAGCCACTCTGGAGAAGTGTATGGTGTTTCCTGAAACACCTAAAAAACAAAGCAACGGAGCCTACAGCACTTCCACTTACGGTCCTATAGCTTAGGGAAATTAAAATCAAAAACATACAGCCACCCCTAAATTTCAGACGGCTCTGTTTACAAGAACCTCGTCTACGGTACAAGTTAAATATCCCAGAAAGCGAAAAATGGATAAAGAAGTTGTGGTACGTACGTACAATGGAATATCACTCACCAATGAAGTCTATGTCATCTGGCCCGTCCTGGCATAATGAGTGGATTCAGGTACGATGATTCTAAGTGAAATAAGTCACACAGAAAATGAAACATCATAAGATATCACTAATACACGGAATGTAATCTTGGCTACACATGAACTGAATTACAAAACAGAACAGGGTCTCAAATTTAGAAAACCAACTTATGTTTACTTAAGGGGAAAGGTGAGTTGGGGTGCTGCATAAATCCAGAGATAGAAATTAGCACAGATACCATTCCATACGTCAAATATGTAATAGTCAAGACCTACCCCTTGCTCAACGAAATGGGCTAAACACCCTCTATTCAATGCCTAGGAATACACCTGACTAGTAAGAATCTTCAAACCCATGGATGTATATGTCTCCATAAGAGAATCAAGCGTGTGTACAGCTGCATGAAGGCAGCAGAGAAAATCCGATAAATCCTATTATCAAAATGAATTACAAAAACAAAACACAATGACAGTGAAATAGAGAGCAATTCTTAAATAATTCATTCAGGGCTTGTGATGCAACCTGGATTTACCACATCTACACACAGAGCTCGGTGAGACATAAGTTTCGACACTTCTGGCTGATAGCATTGGTGAGGTTTGGTTAGCAAATGCAGACCCTTTGAAGTCATACTGCTTGGTACCCATTCCAAGGGTCCCAACTCTCTAGGTTTAAGAAATTCTTCCTTCAGCTAAAACATGCATGGGAAACACAGACTATGGTACACTGGGTGATTGGGAAATGTTTTCAAATGCATCTCAGTTTTTGTCCCCTGGGACTCGGGTTCACCATTCCAGACCCTTCACTAACACTCTCCCCACTCGGAGAGTCAGTGCCTTTAACCTCCTGTTTGGCACAGTTTGCAATTTCTGCGCAAGATGAACAGGAATAGGGAGAACCAATGAGAGACTAGCTGTAGGAGTCTGTACGGGCAAATGTATCCCTCACTGCCCACCAGGAAGAGGAATCAATCAAAGGCTCAGCGTGCCCTGCCGGAAACAGATTAGGGACTGAAGCAATCCTGCGGGTTTGCAGTCAGCTCAGAAGAATGCGAGTTGAAGAAAGGAGCTCAGGGGCACTGTAATTCACAAACCTGCAGAGTTATGAATGACAGCTATCGTCTAAAAATATATTGAAGTAAGTCTGCGAAGAGGACTAGAAAGTGGGGCAGAATTCCAGGAACACTATTTCAGGGGGTAGACTGGAATTGCACTTAAAGCACAGGAAAAGAGACAGAATGTTGACAATGATGCACTTGGCCAAAATGGGCGTAAGCGTTTTTTCCTTAATATATTCAGGAAAAAACGCATACGCACTTTTTGGCCAACCAAGCAAGCGTGTACAGGAAATCTGCACTACAATGAAGTCTCACTGCGCCCCAGTCAAAAGAGCCATCTGAAAAAAGTGTAAAATCCAGAAAGACAGGACAGGCCATGGAGAACAGGGAGCCTTATAATATTGATTTACGGGATGTAAATTGCCAACAGCCACTCTGGAGAAGTGTATGGTGTTTCCTGAAACACGTAGGAAACAAAGCAACACAGCCTATGGCACTTCCACTTATGGTCCTATAGCTTTGGGAAATTAAAATCAAAAACACACAGCCACCCCAAAGTTTGGGACGGCTCTGTTTACAAGAACCTCATCTACGGTACGAGTTAAATATCCCAGAAAGTGAAAAATGGATAAAGAAGTTCTGGTACATACGTACAATGGAATATCACTCAGCAATTATATCTATGTCATCAGGCCCATAGCGGCATAATGAGAGTATTCAGGTACGATGATTCTACGTGAAATAAGTCACACAGAAAAAGAAACATCATAAGATATCACTAATACACGGAATGTAAACTTGGCTACACATGAACTGAATTACAAAACAGAAAAGGGTCTCAAATTTAGAAAACCAACTTATGCTTGCTTATGGGGAAAGGTGAGTTGGGGTGCTGCATAAAACCAGAGATTGAAATTAGCACAGATACCGTTCCATAAAACAAATAAGTAATAGACCAGACCTACTCCTTGCTCAACGAAATGGACTCAACACCCCATATTCAAGGCCTAGGAATATACCTGACTAGTAAGAATCTTAAAACCCACGGATTTATATGTCTCCATAAGAGAAACTTGCGTGTGTACAGCGGCATAAAGGTAGCAGTGAAAACCCGATAAATCCCATTATCAAAATAATTTTCAAATACAAAACACAATGACAGTGAAATAGAGAGCAATTCTTAAATAATTCATTCAGGGCTTGTGATGCAACCTGGATTTACCACATCTACACACAGAGCTGGGTGACACATAAGGCTGGACACTTCGGGCTGATAGCATTGGTGAGGTTCAGTGAGCAAATGCAGACCCTTTGAAGTCATACTGCATGGAACCCTTTCCATGGGTCCCAAATCTACAGGTTTAAGGGATTCTTCCTTCAGCTAAAACATGCATGGGAAACCCAGAGTATGGTCCACCGTGTGATTGGGAAACGTTTTCAAATGCATCTCAGTTTTCGTCCCCTGGTACTCGGGTTCACCATTCCAGACGCTTTACTAACCCTCTCCCCACTTGGAGAGTCAGTGCCTTTAAGCTCCTGTTTGGCACAGTTTGCAATTTCTGGCAAGATGAACAGGAATAGGGAGAACCAATGAGAGACTAGCTGTAGGTGTCTGCACGGGCAAATTTAACGCTCATTTCCCACCAGGAAGAGGATTTAACCAAAGGCTCAGCATGCCATTCCGGAACCAGTTTAGGGCCTGAAGCAATCCTGCGGGTTTGCGGCCAGCTCACAAGGAAGCGATTTGATGAAAGGAGATCATGGGCACTGTAATTCACAAACCTGCAGAGTTATATATGACAGCTATCATCCAAAAATATATGGAAGGAAGCCTGCGAAGAGGACTTGAAAGCGGGGCAGAATTGCAGGACAACGATTTCAGGGGGTAGACTGGAATTACATTTAAAGCATAGGAAAAGAGGCAGAACGTCGACAATGATGCACTTGGCCAAAAACCGCGTATGCGTTTTTTCCAGAATATATTCAGGAAAAAACGCATACGCCCTTTTTGGCCAACCAAGCAAGCATGTTAAAGAAATCTGCACTACAGTGAAGTCTCACTGCCCCCTGGTCAAAACGGCCATCTGAAAAATGTGTAAAATCCAGACAGGCAACACAGGCCATGGAGAACAGGGAGCTCTGTTATGCTGATGGGCGGGATGTAAATTGCCAAGAGCCACTCTGGAGAAGTGTATGGTGTTTCCTGAAACACCTAAAAAACAAAGCAACAGAGCCTATGGCACTTCCACTTATTGTCCTATAGCTTAGGGAAATTAAAATCAAAAACACAGAGCCTACCCCAAAGTTTCAGACGGCTCTGTTTACAAGAACCTCGTCTACGGTACAAGTAAAATATCACAGAAAGCAAAAAATGGATAATGAAATTGTGGTACGTACCTACATTGTAATATCACTCTCCAATGAAATCTATGTCATCAGGCCCGTCGCGCCATAATGAGTGGATTCAGGTCGATGATTCTAAGTGAAATAAGTCACACAGAAAATGAAACATCATAAGATATCACTAATACACCGAATGTAATCTTGGCTACACATGAACTGAATTGCAAAACAGAACAGGGTCTCAAATTAAGAAAACCAACTTATGTTTGCTTAAGGGGAAAGGTGAGTTTGGGTGCTGCATAAAACCAGAGATAGAAATTAGCACGGATACCGTTCCATAAGTCAAATATGTAATAGTCAAGATCTACCCCTTGCTCAACGAGATGGTCTAAAAACCGTATATTCAACGCCTAGCAATACACCTGACTAGTAAGAATCTTCAAACCCATGGATTTATATGTCTCCATAAGAGAATCAAGCGTGTGTACAGCTGCATGTATGCAGCAGAGTAAACACGATAAATCCCCTTATCAAAATGAATTACAAATACAAAACACAATGACAGTGAAATAGAGAGCAATTCTTAAATAATTCATTCAGGGCTTGTGATGCAACCTGGATTTACCTCATCTACACCCAGAGCTGAGTGAGACATAAGGTGGGACACTTCAGGCTGATAGCATTGGTGAGGTTCGATGAGCAAATGCAGACCCTTTGAAGTCATACTGCATGGTACCCATTCCATGGGTCCCAAATCTCCAGGTTTAAGGGATTCTTCCTTCAGCTAAAACATGCATGGGAAACCCACAGTATGGTGCACCGTGTGACTGCGAAACGTTTTCAAATGCATCTCAGTTTTCGTCCCCTTTTACTCGGGTTCACCATTCCAGACCCTTTACTAACACTTTCCCCACTTGGAGAGTCAGTCCCTTTAACCTGCTGTTTGGCACAGTTTGCAATTTCTGCGCAAGATGAACAGGAATAGGGAGAACCAATGAGAGAGTATCTGTAGGTTTCTGCACGGGCAAATTTAACGCTCATTTCCCACCAGGAAGAGGAAATAACAAAAGGCTCAGCATGCCGTGAGGGAACCAAATTAGGGCCTGAAGCAATCCTGCGGCTTTGCGGACAGCTCACAAGAAAGTGATTTGACGAAAGGAGCTCACGGGCACTGTAATTCACAAACCTTCAGCGTTATAAATGACAGCTATCGTCCAAACATATATTGAAGGAAGGCTGCAAAGAGGACTTCAAAGCGGGGCAGATTTGCAGGAAAACGATTTCAGGGGGTAGACTGGAATTGCATTTAAAGCATACGAAAAGAGGGAGAACGTCGACATTGATGCACTTGGCCAAAAAGGGCGTATGCATTTTTCCAGAATATATTCAGGAAAAAAAGCATACGCCCTTTTTGGCCAACCAAGCAAGCATGTTATAGAAATCTGCACTACAATGAAGTCTCACTGCCCCCCGGCCAAAAGGGCCATCTGAAAAAAGTGTAAAATCCAGAAAGGCAGCACAGGCCATGGAGAAGAGAGAGACTTGTTTTGCTGATGGGCAGGATGTAAATTGCCAAGAGTCACTCTGGAGAAGTGTATGGTGTATCCTCAAACACCTAAAAAACAAAGCAACGGAGGCTACGGCACTTCCACTTATGGTCCTATAGCTTAGGGAAATTAAAATCAGAAACACACAGCCACCCCAAAGTTTCGGACGGCTCTCTTTATAAGAACCTCGTGTACGGCACAAGTTAAATATCGCAGAAAGCAAAAAATGGATAAAGAAGATGTGGTACGTATGTACAATGGAATATCACTCTCCAATGAAATCTATGTCATCAGGCCCGTCGTGGCATAATGAGTGGATTCAGGTAGGATGATTCTAAGTGAAGTAAGTCTCACAGAAAATGAAACATCATAAGATATCACTAATACACCGAATGTAATCTTGGCTACACATGAACTGAATTTCAAAACAGAACAGGGTCTCAAATTTAGAAAACCAAATTATGTTTGCTTAAGGGGAAAGTTGAGTTGGGGAGCTGCATGAAAGCAGAGATAGAAATTAGCACAGATACCATTCCATACGTCAAATATGTAATACTCAAGACCTACCCCTTGCTCAACGAAATGGACTAACAACCCTATATTCAACGCCTAGGAATACACCTGACTAGTAAGAATATTCAAACCCATGGATTTATATGTCTCCATAAGAGAATCAAGCATGTGTACAGCTGCATGAAGGCAGCAGAGAAAATCCGATAAATCCCCTTATCAAAATGAATTACAAAAACAAAACACAATGACAGTGAAATAGAGAGCAATTCTTAAATAATTCATGCAGGGCTTGTGATGCAACCTGGATTTACCTCATCTACACCCAGAGCTGAGTGAGACATAAGGTTGTACACTTCGGGCTGATTGCATTGGTGAGGTTCGATGAGCAAATGCAGACCCTTTGAAGTCATACTGCATGGGACCCATTCCATGGGTCCCAACTCTCCAGGTTTAAGGGATTCTTCCTTCAGCTAAAACATGCATGGGAAACCCACATTATGGTGCACCGTGTGACCAGGAAACGTTTTCAAATGTATCACAGAGTTCGTCCCCTTTTACTCGGGTTCACCATTCCAGACACCTTACTAACACTGTCCCTACTTGGAGAGTCAGTGTCTTTAACCTCCTGTTTGGCACAGTTTGCAATTTCTGCGCAAGATGAACAGGAATAGGGAGAACCAATGAGAGACTAGCTGTAGGTGACTGCACGGGCAAATTTAACGCTCATTTCCAACCAGGAAGTGGATTTAACCAAACGCTCTGCATGACGTGCCGGAACCAGATTAGGGCTTGAAGCAATCTTGCGGGTTTGCGGAAAGCTCACAAGAAAGCGAATTGAAGAAAGGCGCTCAGGGGCACTGTAATTCACAAACCTGCAGAGTTATAAATGACAGCTATCGTCCAAAAATATATTGAAGGACGGCTGCGAAGAGGACTTGAAAGCGGGGCAGAATTGCAGGACAACGATTTCAGGGGGTAGACTGGAATTGCATTTAAAGCATAGGAAAAGAGTCAGAACGTCGACAATGATGCACTTGGCCTAAAAGGGCGTATGCGTCTTTTCCTGAATATATTCAGGAAAAAACGCATACGCCCTTTTTGGCCAACCAAGCAAGCATGTTAAAGAAATCTGCACTACAGTGAAGTCTCACTGCCCCCCGGTCAAAAGGGACATCTGAAAAAAGTGTAAAATCCACAAAGGCAGCACAGGCCATGGAGAACAGGGAGCCTTGTTATGCTGATGAGCGGGATGTAAATTGCCAAGAGCCACTCTGGAGAAGTGTATGGTGTTTCCTCAAACACCTAAAAAACAAAGCAACGGAGCCTACGGCACTTCCACTTATGGTCCTATAGCTTAGGGAAATTAAAATCAGACACACAGCCTCCCCAAAGTGTCGGACGGCTCTGTTTACAAGAACCTCGTGTACGGCACAAGTTAAATATCGCAGAAAGCAAAAAATGGATAAAGAGGTTGTGGTACGTATGTACAATGGAATATCACTCTCCAATGAAATCTATGTCATCAGGCCCGTCACGGCATAATGAGTGGCTTCAGGTACGATGATTCTAAGTGAAATAAGTCACACAGAAAATGAAACATCATAAGATATCACTAATACACCGAATGTAATCTTGGCTACACATGAACTGAAATACAAAATAGAACAGGGTCTCAAATTTAGAAAACCAACTTATATTGGCTTAAGGGGAAAGGTGAGTTGGGGTGCTGCATAAAACCAGATATAGAAGTTAGCACAGATACCATTCCATAAGTCAAATATGTAATAGTTAAGACCTACCCCTTGCTCAACGAAATGGACTAACAACCCTATATTCAACACCTAGGAATACACCTGACTAGTAAGAATCTTCAAACCCAAGGATTTATATGTCTCCATAAGAGAATCAAGCGTGTGTACAGCTGCATGAAGGCAGCAGAGAAAATCCGATAAATCCCATTATCAAAATGAATTACAAAAACTAAACACAATGACAGTGAAATAGAGAGCAATTCTTAAATAATTCATTCAGGGCTTGTGATGCAACCTGGATTTACCTCATCTACACCCAGAGCTGAGTGAAACATAAGGTTGGACACTTCGGGCTGATAGCATTGGTGAGGTTCGATGAGCAAATGCAGATCCTTTGAAGTCATACTGCATGGGACCCATTCCATGGATCCCAACTCTCCAGGTTTAAGGGATGCTTCCTTCAGCTAAAACATGCATGGGAATCCCACAGTATGGTGCACCGTGTGACCTGGAAACGTTTTCAAATGCATCTCAGGTTTAGTCCTCTTTTATTCGGGTTCACAATTCCAGACCCTTTGCTAACACTCTCCCAACTTGGAGAGTCAGTGCCTTTAACCTCCTGTTTGGCACAGTTTGCAATTTCTACACAAGATGAACAGGAATAGGGAGAACCAATGAGAGACTAGCTGTAGGTGTCTGCACGGGCAATTTTAACACTCATTTCCCAACAGGAAGACGAATGAACCAAAGGCTCAGCATGCCGTGCCGGAACAAGTTTAGGGCCTGAAGCAATCCTGCAGGTTTGCGGCCAGCTCACAAGAAAGCGATTTGAAGAAAGTAGCTCAGGGGCACTGTTTTTCACACACCTGCCGAGTTATAAATGACAGCTATCGTCCAAAAATATATTGAAGGAAGGGTGCGAAGAGGACTTGAAAGCAGGGCAGAATTGCAGGAAAACGATTTCAGGGGGTAGACTGGAATTGCATTTAAAGCATAGGAAAGGAGGCAGAATGTCGAAAATGATGCACTTGGCCAAAAAGGGCGTATGCGTTTTTTCCTGAATATATTCAGGAAAAAACGCATACGCACTTTTTGGTCAACCAAGCAAGCATGTTAAAGAAATCTGCACTAGAGTGAAGTCTCACTGCCCCCCGGTCAAAAGGGCCATCTGAAAAAGGGGTAAAATCCAGAAAAGCAGCACAGGCCATGGAGAACAGGGAGCCTTGTTATGCTGATGGGCGGGATGTAAATTGCCAAGAGTCACCATGGAGAACTGTATGGTGTATCCTCAAACACCTAAAAAACAAAGCAACGGAGCCTACGGCACTTCCACTTATGGTACTATAGCTTAGGGAAATTAAAATCAGAAACACACAGCCACCCCAAAGTGTCGGACGGCTCTGTTTATAAGAACCTCGTGTACAGCACAAGTTAAATATCGCAGAAAGCAAAAAATGGATAAAGAAGTTGTGGTACGTATGTACAATGGAATATCACTCACCAATGAAATCTATGTCATCAGGCCCGTTGTGGCATAATGAGTTGATTCAGGTACGATGATTCTAAGTGAAGTAAGTCACACAGAAAATGCAACATCATAAGATATCACTAATACACGGAATGTAATCTTGGCTACACATGAACTGAATTACAAAACAGGACAGGGTCTCAAATTTAGAAAACCAACTTATGTTTGCTTAAGGGGAAAGTTGAGTTGGGGTGCTGCATAAAACGAGAGATAGAAATTAGCACAAATACCATTCCATAAGTCAAATATGTAATAGTCAAGACCTACCCCTTGCTCAACGAAATGGGCTAAACACCCTATATTCAACGCCTAGGAATACACCTGACTAGTAGGAATCTTCAAACCCATGGATTTATATGTCTCCATAAGAGAAACAAGCGTGTGTACAGCTGCATGAAGGCAGCAGAGAAAATCCGATAAATCCCATTATCGAAATGAATTACAAAAACAAAACACAAAGACAGTGAAATAGAGAGCAATTCTTAAATAATTCATGCAGGGCTTGTGATGCAACCTGGATTTACCTCATCTACACCCAGAGCTGAGTGAGACATAAGGTTGGACACTTCTGGCTGATAGCATTAGTGAGGTTCGATGAGCAAATGCAGACCCTTTGAAGTCATACTGCATGGTACCCATTCCATGGGTCCCAACTCTCCAGGTTTAACGGATTCTTCCTTAAGCTAAAACATGCATGGGAAACCCACATTATGGTGCACCGTGTGACCGGGAAACGTTTTCAAATGTATCTCAGTTTTCGTCCCCCTTTACTCAGGTTCACCATTCCCGACCCTTTACTAACACTCTCCCCACTTGGAGAGTCAGTGCCTTTAACCTCGTCTTTGGCACAGTTTGCAATTTCTGCGCAAGATGAACAGGAAAAGGGAGAACCAATGAGAGACTAGCTGTAGGTGTCTGCACGGGCAAATTTAACGCTCATTTCCCACCAGGAAGGGGAATTAACCAAAGGATCAGCATGCTGTACCGGAAACAGATTAGTGCCTGAAGCAATCCTGCGGTTTTGCGGCCAGCTCACAACAAAGCGATTTGAAGAAAGGAGCTCAGGGGCACTGTAATTCGCAAACCTGCAGAGTTATAAATGACAGCTATCGTCCAAAAATATATTGAAGGAAGGCTGCGAAGAGGACTCGAAAGCGGGGCAGAATTGCAGGAAAACGATTTCAGGGGGTAGACTGGAATTGCATTTAAAGCATAGGAAAGGAAGCAGAACGTCGACAATGATGCACTTGGCCAAAAAGGGCGTATGTGTGTTTTCCTGAATATATTCAGGGAAAAACGCATACGCACTTTTTGGCCAACCAAGCAAGCATGTTAAAGAAATCGGCACTACAGTGAAGTCTCACTGCCCCCCAGTCAAAAGGGCCATCTGAAAAAATTGTAAAATCCAGAAAGGCAACACAGGCCATGGAGAACAGGGAGCCTTGTTATGCTGATGGGCGGGATGTAAATTGCCAAGAGTCACTCTGGAGAAGTCTATGGTGTATCCTCAAACACCTAAAAAACAAAGCAACGGAGCCTACGGCACTTCCACTTATGGTCCTATAGCTTAGGGAAATTAAAATCAGAAACACACAGCCACCCCAAAGTGTCGGACGGCTCTGTATATAAGAACCTCGTGTACGGCACAAGTTAAATATCGCAGAAAGCAAAAAATGGATAAAGAAGTTGTGGTACGTATGTACAATGGAATATCACTCTCCAATGAAATCTATGTCATCAGGCCCGTCGTGGCATAATGAGTGGATTCAGGTACGATGATTCAAGTGAAATAAGTCACACAGAAAATGAAACATCATAAGATATCACTAATACACGGAATGTAATCTTGGCTACACATGAACTGAATTACAAAACAGAACAGGGTCTCAAATTTAGAAAACCAACTTATGTTTGCTTAAGGGGAAAGGTGAGTTGGGGTGCTGCATAAACCCAGAGATAGAAATTAGCACAGATACCATTCCATAAGTCTTATATGTAATAGTCAAGACCTACCCCTTGCTCAACGAGATGGACTATACACCCCATATTCAACGCCTAGCAATACACCTTACTAGTAAGAATCTTCAAACCCATGGATTTATATGTCTCCATAAGAGAATCAAGCGTGTGTACAGCTGCATGAATGCAGCAGGGAAAATCCGATAAATCCCATTATCAAAATTAATTACAAAAACAAAACACAATGACAGTGAAATGGAGAGCAATTCTTAAATATTTCATTCAGTGCTTGTGATGCAACCTGGATTTACCTCATCTACACCCAGAGCTGAGTGAGACATAAGGTTGGACACTTCGGGCTGATAGCATTGGTGAGGTTCGATGAGCAAATGCAGACCATTTGAAGTCATACTGCATGGTACCCATTCCATGGATCCCAAATCTCCAGGTTTAAGCGATCCTTCCTTCAGCTAAAACATGCATGGGAAACCCAAAGTATGGTGCACCGTGTGACCGGGAAACGTTTTCAAATGCATCTCAGTTTCCGTCCCCTTTTACTCGGGTTCACAATTCCAGACCGTTTACTAATACTCTCCCCACTTGGAGAGTCAGTGCCTTTAACTTCCTGTTTGGCACAGTTTGCAATTTCTGCGCAAGATGAACAGGAATAGGGAGAACCAATGAGAGACTAGCTGTAGGTGTCTGCACAGGCAAATTTAACGCTCATTTGCCACCAGGAAGTGGAATTAACCAAACGCTCAGCATGCCATGCCGGAACCAGATTAGGGCCTGAAGCAATCCTGCGGGTTTGGGCCAGCTCACAAGAAAGCGATTTGAAGAAAGGAGCTCAGGGGCACTGTAATTCACAAACCTGCAGAGTTATAAATGACAGCTATCGTCAAAAAATGTATTGAAGGAAGGCTGCGAAGAGGACTTGAAAGCGGGGCAGAATTGCAGGAGAAAGATTTCAGGGGGTAGACTGGAATTGCATTTAAAGCATAGGAAAAGAGGCAGAACGTCGACAATGATGCACTTGGCCAAAAAGGGCGTATGCGTTTTTTCCGGAATATATTCAGGAAAAAAAGCATACGCCCTTTTTGGCCAACCAAGCAAGCATGTTAAAGAAATCTGCACTATAGTGACGTCTCACTGCCCCCCGGTCAAAAGGGACATCTGAAAAAAGTGTCAAATCCAGAAATGCAGCACAGACCTTGGAGAACAGGGAGCCTTGTTATGCTGATGGGTGGGATGTAAATTGCCAACAGCCACTCTGGAGTAGTGTATGGTGTTTCCTGAAACACCTAAAAAACAAAGCAACGGAGCCTACGGCACTTCCACTTATGGTCCTATAGCTTAGGGAAATTAAAATCAGAAACACACAGACACCCCAAAGTTTCAGACGGCTCTGTTTACAAGAACCTCGTCTATGGTACAAGTTAAATATCCCAGAAAGCGAAAAATGGATAAAGAAGTTGTGGTACGTACGTACAAAGGAATATCACTCACCAATGAAATCTATGTCATCAGGCCCGTCGTGGCATAATGAGTGGATTCAGGTACGATGATTCAAGTGAAATAAGACACAGAAAATGAAACATCATAAGATATCACTAATACACGGAATGTAATCTTGGCTACACATGAACTGAATTACAAAACAGAACAGGGTCTCAAATTTAGAAAACCAACTTATGTTTGCTTAAGGGGAAAGGTGAGTTGGGGTGCTGCATAAACCCAGAGATAGAAATTACCACAGATACCATTCCATAAGTCTTATATGTAATAGTCAAGACCTACCCCTTGCTCAACGAGATGGACTATACACCCCATATTCAACGCCTAGCAATACACCTTACTAGTAAGAATCTTCAAACCCATGGATTTATATGTCTCCATAAGAGAATCAAGCGTGTGTACAGCTACATGAATGTAGCAGGGAAAATCCGATAAATCCCATTATCAAAATGAATTACAAAAACAAAACACAATGACAGTGAAATGGAGAGCAATTCTTAAATATTTCATTCAGTGCTTGTGATGCAACCTGGATTTACCTCATCGACACACAGAGCTGAGTGAGACATAAGGTTGGACACTTCGGGCTGATAGTATTGGTGAGGTTCGATGAGCAAATGCAGACCCTTTGAAGTCATACTGCATGGTACCCGTTCCATGGGTCCCAACTCTCCAGGTTTAAGGGATTCTTCCTTCAGCTAAAACATGCATGGGAATCCCACAGTATGGTGCACCATGTGACCGGGAAACGTTTTCAAATGCATGTTCGTTTTCGTCCGCTTTTTCTCGGGTTCACAATTCCAGACGCTTTACTAACAGTCTCCCCACCTGGACAGTCAGTGCCTTTATCTGCTGTTTGGCACAGTTTGCAATTTCTGCGCAAGATGAACAGGAATAGGGAGAACTAATGAGAGAGTAGCTGTAGCTGTCTGCACGGGCAAATTTAACTCTCATTTCCCACCAGGAAGAGGAATGAACTAAAGGCTCAGCGTGCCATGCCGGAACAAGATTAGGGCCTGAAGCAATCCTGCAGTTTTGCGGCCAGCTCAAAAGAAAGCTAGTTGAAAAAAAGAGCTCAGGGGCACTGTCATTCACAAACCTGCAGTTATCAATGACAGCTATCTTCCAAAAATATATTGAAGTAAGGCTGCAAAGCAGAGTTGAAAGTGGGGCAGAAATGAAGGAAACCGATTTCAGGAGGTAGACAGTAACTGCATTTAAAGCATAGGAAAAGAGGCAGTACGTCGATAATGATGCACTTGGCCAAGAAGGGCATATGCGTTTTATCCAGGGCCCTCATTAAAGAGGGGAGGAGGCTCCCAGCACACTCCAATGGCCAACAGAGGGCCCATGTCACCAAGGCGACGTGTGCCACCCAGGCAGGAGTGACCTCATGTCAGAGGGCCCACCTCACAGAAGGGTGAGGTACCCAGCCAGGATCAGACTCTCACCAGAGGGCCCACATCACCAAGGGGATCGGATCCAGGCAGGAGTGGCCTCACACCAGTGTGGCCAAATAATAGAAAGGTGAGGAACCCAGAACATGTGGCCTAAACAAGAGGACCCACATCTCCAAGGGGCTGGAAGTGAGGCAGGAAGGAGGAGCCACAAAACAGAGGACCCATAGAATAAAAAAGTGAGGAATCCCGCAGTTGGAAACTCCTAGCATGCGGCAAGGAGCAGCGAGGCTATGGGTTCCCAGCCAGTGTGAACTCACAACAGAGGGCCCTCATCATTAAACTGTGAACAACACAGCTGTTGGGACCACAGAACAGAAGGCCCACATTCCCATGGGGTTGGCATCCTGGCAGGAGTGTACTCGCACCACAGGGCACACATCAGAAAATTTTGGGAGCCCAGGAGTTAGGGCCAGACGCCAAATGGCCCTAATTACAGAGGGGAGCAGACTCCTAGCAGGCACCAACTCTCAACTGAGGGCACACGTCGCCAATGTGACGTGTGACAGCCAGGCAGGAATGACCTCACAGACAAAGGCCTACGTCACAGAAGGGGGAGGAACCCAGCCAGGATAAGATTCCCACCAGAGGGCCCACATCACCAAGGGGATCAGAACCAGGCAGGAGTGGCCTCAAACCAGTATGGCCAAATCATAGAAAAGTGAAGAAACCAGAACATATGGCCTAAACCAGAGGACCCACATCAACAAGGGGCTCAGAGTGAGACAGGCAGTAGGTGTCTCAAACAGAGGGCCCATAAAATAAAAAAGGTGGGGAATCCCGCAGTTGGAACCTCCCAGCAGGCGGCAAGGTACAGCGAGGCTATGGGATCCCGGCCGGTGTGAACTCACAACAGAGGGCCCTCATCACGAAACTGTGAACAACCCAGCAGTTGGGACAACAGAGCAGAAGGCCCACATTCCCATGTGGTTGGGAACCTGACAGGAGTGTACTCCCACCAGAGGGCACACATCAGAAAAGTATGGGAGCCCAGGAGTTAGGGCCTGACGCCAGAGTGTCCTCATCACCGAGAGGAGAATGCTCCCAGCATGCTCCAACTGCCGCCAGAGGGCCGACGTCACCAAGGCGGGGTGTGCCAGCCAGGCAGGAGTGACCTCAGGGACGAGGGTCAACCTTACGGAACTGTGAGGAACCCAACCAGGATGAGACTCTTACCAGAGGGCCCACATCACCAAGGGGATGGGAACCAGGCAGGAGTGTTCTCACCACAGTGGTGCCACATCACTGAAAGGCGAGGAACCCACAACATGTGGCCTCAATCCAGAACACGCACATCAACAAGGGGCTCAGAGTTAGGGAGGCAGGAAGTGTCTCACAACACACGGCCCATAGAAGAATAAAGGTAAGGAATCCTGCAGTTGGAAGATCCAAGCAGGTGGCCCAGAGCACCGAGGCTCTGGGATGCATGCCGGAGTGAACTCACAGCAGAGGGCCCACATCCTGACACTGGGAGCAACCCAGCCGTTGGCACCTCAGAACAGAAGTCCCAAATCCGCATGGGGATGGGAACCTGGAAGGAGTGACATTGCACCAGTGAGCTCACATCAGAAAATGTGCGGAGCCCAGCAGTTAGGGCCTGACGCAAGAGGGCCCTCATCACCTTGGAGAGGAGCGTACAAGAAGGCTCCAACTGCCACCAGAGGTCCGACGTCACCAAGGCAATGGGAGCAAGCCAGGCAGGAGTGGCCTCACACCAGTGTGGCCAAATCATAGAAAGGTGAGGAACCCAGAATATGTGGCCCAAACAAGCCGACCCACATCTCCAAGGGGCTGGGAGTGAGGCAGGCAGGAGGACCCTCAAAACAGAGGACCCATAGAATAAAAAATGTGAGGAATCCCGCAGTTGGAAACTCCTAGCATGCGGCAAGGAGCAGCGAGGCTATGGGATCCCATCCAGTGTGAACTCACAACAGAGGGCCCTCATCATGAAACTGTGAACAACACAGCTGTTGGGACCACAGAACAGAAGGCCCACATTCCCATGGGTTTGGTAACATGGCAGGAGTGTACTCGCACCACAGGGCACACATCAGAAAAGTTTGGGAGCCCAGGAGTTAGGGCCTGACTCCAGACAGCCCTAATTACCGAGGGGAGCAGACTCCTAGCAGGCACCAACTCCCAACTGAGGGCCCACGTCGCCAAGGTGACGTGCGTCAGCCAGGCAGGAGTGACCTCACAGCAGAGGGCCTACGTCACAGAAGGGGGAGGAACCCAGCCAGGATAAGACAATCACCAGAGGGCCCACATCACCAAGGGGATCAGAACCAGGCAGGAGTGGCCTCACACCAGTATGGCCAAATCATAGAAAAGTGAGGAACCCAGAACATATGGCCTAAACCAGAGGACCCATATCAACAAGGGGCTCAGAGTGAGGCAGGCAGGAGGTGTCTCAAACAGAGGGCCCATAAAATAAAAAAGGTGAGGAATCCCGCAGTTGGAAGCTCCAAGCAGTTGTCCCAGAGCACCGAGGCTATGGGATCCATGCCGGATTGAACTCACAGCAGAGGGCCCACATCCTGACACTGTGAGCAACCCAGCCGTTGGCACCTCAGAACAGAAGGCCCAAATCCGCATGGGGATGGGAACCTGGCCGGAGTGTCCTCTCACCACTTAGCACGTATCAGAAAATATGGGTACCCAGCAGTTAGGGCCTGACACCAGAGTGTCCTCATCACCGAGAGGAGAAGGCTCCCAGCACGCTCCATCTGCCGTCAGAGGGCCGACGTCACCAAGGCGGTGTGTGCCAGCCAGGCAGGAGTGACCTCAGGGCAGAGGGCCAACCTTACGAAACTGTGAGGAACCCAACCAGGATGAGACTCTCACCAGAGGGCCCACATCACCAAGGGGATGGGAACCAGGCAGGAGTGTTCTGACCCCAGTGGGGCCACATCATTGAAAGGCGAGAAATCCACCACATGTGGCCTCAAACCAGAAGACCCACAACAACAAGGGGCTCAGAGTGAGGCAGGCAGGAAGTGTCTCACAACACACGGCCCATAGAAGAAAAAAGGTAAGGAATCCTGCAGTTGGAAGCTCCAAGCAGGTGGCCCAGAACACCGAGGATATGGGATGCATGCCGGAGTGAACTCACAGCAGAGGGCCCACATCCTGACACTGTGAGCAACCCACACGTTGGCACCTCAGAACAGAAGGCCCAAATCCGCATGGGGATGGGAACCTGGCAGGAGTGTCATCGCACCAGTGAGCACATATCAGAAAATGTGGGGAGCCCAGCAGTTAGGGCCTGACGCCAGAGGGCCCTCATCACCGATGGGAGGAGGCTCCCAGCACGCTCCAACTGCAACCAGAGGGCCCATGTGGCCAAGGCGACGTGTGCCAGCCAGGCAGGAGTGACCTCACAGCAGAGGACCCACCTCCCAGAAGTAAGAGGAATCAAGCCAGGGTCCAACTCTCACCAGAGGGCCCACATCAACAAGAGGATGGGAACCAGTCACGAGTGTCCTCACGCCAGTGGGGTCACATACCTAAAAGGTGAGGCAACCGGCACATGTTGCCTCAAACCAGAGGACCTACATCACCAAGGGGCTTGGAGTGAGGCAGGCAGGAGGAGCCTCACAACAGAGGGCCCAAAGTATAAAAAAGGGGCGGAATCCAGCAGTTGGAACCTCCCAGCAGTCGGCCCAGGGCACAGAGGCTATGGGATCTAGGCCTGAGTGAACTAACACCAGAGAACCAACATCACGAAACTGTGAGCAACCCAGGCGTTGGGACCACTGAGCAGAAGGCCCACTTCCTCATGGGGATGGGAACCTTACAGGAGTGTCCTGGCATCACTGGGCTCAGTCAGAAAACGTGGGGTGCCCAGCAGTTAGAGCCTGATACCAGAGGGCCCTCATCAGCTAGGAGAGGAGGCTCCCAGCAGGCTCCAACTGCAACCAGATGGCTGACGTCACCAAGGCAATGTGAGCAAGCCAGGCAGGAGTTACCTCAGAGAAGAGGGCCCACCTCAAAGAAGGGTCAGGAACCCAGCAAGGATCAGACTTTCACCAGAGGGCCCACAACACCAAGGGGATGTGAACCAGGCAGGAGTGTCCTCACACCATTGGGGCCATATCATCGAAAGGTGAGGGACCCAACACACGTGGCCTCAAACCAGAGGACATACATCACCAAGGGTCTGGGAGGGAGGCAGGCAGGAGTAGCCTCAAAACAGAGGGCCCATAGAATAAAAAAGGTGAGGAATCCCGCAGTTGGAACGTTCCAGCAGGTGGCAAGGAGCAGCGAGGCTATGGGTTCCAGGTCGGTGTGAACTCACAAAAGAGGGCCCTCATCATGAAACTGTGAACCCAGCCATTGTGTCCACAGAGCAGAAGGCCCCCATTTCCATGGGGTTGGGAACCTGGCAGGAGTGTACTCGCACCACAGGGCACACATCAGAAAAATTTGGGAGCCCAGGAGTTAGGGCCAGAGGCCAGAGGGCCCTCATTACCGAAGGGAGGAAACTCCCAGCAGGCACCAAATCCCAACTGAGGGCCCACGTCGCCAAGGTGACGTGCGCCAGCCAGGCAGGATTGAACTCACAGCAGAGGGCAAACGTCACAGAAGGGAGAGGAACCCAGCCAGGATAAGACTCTCACCAGAGGGCCCACATCACCAAGGGGACCGGAACCAGGCAGAAGTATCCTCACACCAGTGTGGCCAAATAATGGAAAGGTGAGGAACCCAGAACATGTGGCCTAAACCACAGGAACCACATCTCCAAGGTGCTCAGAGTGAGGCAGGCAGGAGTAGCCTAACAACACAGACACCATAGATCAAAAAATGTGAGGAATCCAGCAGTTGGAACGTCCCAGCAGGCGGCCAGGAGCAGCGAGGCAATGGGATCCTTTCTGGAATGAACTCACACCAGAGGGCCCTCATCATTAAACTGTGAGCGACCCAACCGTTGGGACCTCACAGCAGAAGGCGCATATCCACATGGGGATGGAAACCCGGCAAGAGTGTCATCGCACAAGTGGGCAAACATCAGAAAAAATGGGGAGCCCAGCAGTTATTGACTGATGCCACAGGGCCCTCATCACCGAGGGGAGGAGACTCCCAGCAAGCTCCAACTGCCACCAGAGGGCCGACGTCTCCAAGGCAACGGGAACAAGCCAGGCAGGTGTGACCTCAGAGCAGAGGGACCACCTCACAGAAAGGTGACGAAACCAGCCAGGATCAGACTCTCACCAGACAGCCCACATCACCAAGGGGATATGAACCAGGCAGGAGTGTCCTCACACCAGTGGGTCCACATCTTTAATAGGTGAGTAAACTGGCACATGTGGCCTCAAACCAGAGGACACACATCACCAATGGGCTGGGAGTGAGGCAGGTGTCTGGACGGGCACATTTAACTCTCATTTCCCACCAGGAAGAGGAATTAACCAAACGCTCAGCGTGCCGTGCCGGAACCAGATTACGGCCTGAAGCAAACCTGCGGTTTTGTGGCCAGCTTACAAGGAAGCGAGTTAAGAAAGGAAATCAGGGACACTGTAATTCACAAACCTGCAGAGTTATAAATGACAACTATTGTCAAAAATATATTGAAGTAAGGCTGCAAAGAAGACTTGAAAACACGGCAGAATTCCAGGAATCAGATTTCAGGAGGTAGATTTGAATTGCATTTAAAGCATATGAAAAGCAGCAGATCTTTGACAGTGATGCACTTGGACAAAAAGAGCGTATGCATTTTTTCGTGAATATATTCAGGAAAAAACGCCTACGCCCTTTTTGGTCAACCAAGCACTCGAGCAATGGAAATCCGCACTACAATGAAGTCTCTTTTCCCATTCGTCAAAAG
Organism: Delphinapterus leucas; assembly: GCF_059928025.1. Taxonomy (NCBI): domain Eukaryota; kingdom Metazoa; phylum Chordata; class Mammalia; order Artiodactyla; family Monodontidae; genus Delphinapterus; species Delphinapterus leucas. The sequence goes on from NW_028322233.1 coordinate 6,038,560, forward strand.
GGCCATCTGAAAAAAGTGTAAAAACGAGAAACACAGGACAGGCCATGGAGAACAGGGAGCCTTGTTATGCTGATGGGTGGGATGTAAATTGCCAACAGACACTCTGGAGATGTTTATGGTGTATCCTGAAACATCTAAAAAACAAAGCTACAGAGCCTAGGGCACTTCCACTTATGGTCCTATAGCTTAGGAAAATTAAAATCAACAAGACACAGCCAACACAAAATTTAGGGCTGCTGTGTTTACAAGAACCTTGAGTCCAGTACAAATTAAATATCCCAGAAAGAAAAAAATAGATAAAGAAGTTGTGCTTCTTACGTACAACGGAATATCACTCAGCAATGAAATCAATGTCATCAGGCCTGTAGCAGCAAATTGAGTGGACTTAAGCACGATGACTCTAAGAGAAATATGTCACACAGAGAAAGACAGTAATCATAAGATATCACTAATAGAGGGAGTGTAAACTTGGCTCCACATGAACTGAATTACAAAACCGAACAGTGTCTCACATTTAGCTAAAAAACTTATGCTTGCTTAAGGGGAAAGTTGAGTTGGGGTGCTGTATAAAACCAGAGATTGAAATTAGCACAGATACCTTTCCATAAGCCAAATATGTAATAGACAAGACCTACTCCTTGCTCAACGAAATAGACTCATCCATGCTGTATCATCTCACACCTGTTAGAATGGGCATCATCAGAAAATCTACAAACAACAAATGCTGGAAAGGGTGTGGAGATAAGGAACCCTCTTCCACTATTGTTGGGAATGTAAATAGATACAGTCACTGTGGAGAACATTATGGAGTTTCTTATAAAACTAAAAATAGAATTACCATATGATACAGCAATCCCACTACTGGGCATATACCCAGACAAAACCAAAAATCAAAAAGAGACATTCACCGCAATGTTCATTGCATCACTATTTACAATATCCAGGTAATGGAAGCAACCTAAATGCCCAGACAGACGAATGCATAAAGATGTGGTACATATATAAAATGGAATATTACTAAGCCATAAAAAGGAATGAAATTGGATCATTTGTAGAGACGTTGATGGATCTAGAGACTGTCATACAGAGTGAAGTAAGTCAGAAAGAGAAAAACAAAACAAATCTTGTATATTAATGCATATATGTGGAACCTAGAAAAATTGTACAGATGAACCGTTTTGCAAGACAGAAATAGAGCAACAGATGTAGACAACAAACGTATGGACACCAAGGGGGGAGAGCGGTTGGGGGGGTGGTGGTGGGAGGAGTTGAGAGATTGGGATTGGCATGTATACATTTATATGTATAAAATAGATAACCAATAAGAACCTGCTGTATAAAAAATAAAATAAAATTCAAAATTAAAAAAATAAAATTAAAAAAAGTAAAACAGAAAAAATATTCTTCCCTTCACATACATGTATTAATATGAATAAATTATTTCCATGCTTATATCTGTAAATACAAAAAAGAGGAATAAAATCTACCTTGAACCAAAAACGGAAAAAAGAAAAAAAATCAGAACCCACCATTTACACAGAGGAAAACCGTATCAGGGCACTTGCTCCAGTTGTAAACCATTCTGAAGTTGGTCAGTGGTGGGGAATCATCTCCCATTCAGCCAGCAGGCCCCACGCAACAAGCGTCCTCTTTGCAAAGCTGGGGGACCATGCCGAGGCATCTGTGAGTAAACGTGGGCCGAACCCCAGGCCAGCTGCTGCTGAAATGTTCCCACCCTTCCCAGGTAAAACACCTGAATATGTACAAGGACTTGAAAGCCTAGAGGAAGGGCCATGGAGCCACACGAGTGACAGCATGCCGGCCGACTTGGTGCCTGCAGGCCAGCCAGGATGGCCCTGGCCCTGGGTGCTCTTCTGGAAGCTTTCCATTTCCCTGCCTGAGATACCCCTCCTGTCCTCGCCCCCACTGCTTTCTTCCTTCCTCACCTCTGCCCAGGAAGAAATTCCAGCGGCAGGTATGGGTGTCACATCCTCTTCTTTAGCAGGTGGCATCTTGGCAACTGCTGCAGAAAGTCCAGCAGAACCCCACTCACACTGGGCCACCCACAAAGCCGTGGCCTCTCACTCCGTCCCACCAGCCCAGCCCCGAGACTGTTGACAGGGCAGAGAAAATGGCGTCAGGCACAGCCATTTTATATGTGTGTTTATATCGATCTCAACCCAGGCACACCTGGGGAGGGCTGGCCGGCACGGTCAGGCTGCCCAGGTCAGCCAATCATCACCCCTCAGGGTCTCACAATTGCAGAAAATGGAAATTGCTGAATCAGCCAGGTCCAAGGAACAGCTGTGGGCTCTTGAGAGTCAGGATAGACAAGGGGTTGTAGCTCCGGCTTGTTTTCTAATCATTTTAACTGGCCCATGAGTGGGAGACAACTTCAAGAAAACCCTCTCCTAATGAGAGGACCCCAGGAGTCAGGGAGAGGAGGGGTGGGTGGTGGGTGGAGACAGAGGCCTGGTGCCCCGGGTGCAGTGGAAGTCTCTGGAAGACCAGGTGGAGGGAGGCCGCACAGAGTGATGCCCAGGGTCACAGACCTGACGGAGGTGCTATTTGTTAGTTCAAGTCCTGCTCTGAGGTGCTCTGTGTCAGATCTGAGCGACAGGTGAGCTGGGAGTGCTCTGCAATGTGGGCTATGTGCACGGTTCCCGTGTGCCCAGCCTTGCCACGGTACCTGCAAGGGTAGCTCTGTATCCTGGGAGGGGCCTGACCACGAGAGCCCCATGGGCTGCAGGGGACCTGCGCAGGGAACCCCATATCCTGGGAGGGGCCTGAACACGAGAGCCCCGTGGGCTGGCGTGGGGGTGGGGTACCTGCCCAGGTGAGCTTCATATCCTGGGATTGGCCTGACCTCGACAGCCCCATGGGCTGCTGGAGTTCTGGTAAAGGATGTCAGGACAGTCAGTGAAGCCACCGAGGATATACCTCCAGTAGTTCCTAAATCCTACACCCTGCTGGTCATTCTACCAACCACCAGGACTTGGTATTCTGTATTAGTCTTGAATGATGCCTTCTTTTGTATTCCATTAGTCCGAGAGTCACAAGAAATTTTGGCTTGTGAGTGGCAGGACTCAACATACAACTAAAACAATACTTCCGGGCCGTCTTGCCCCAAGGGTTCAAAAATTCCCACACCACCTTTGGGGAAAGCTCAGCTAAAGACCTAAAAGCTCTACCTCTGGAAAAGGAAACACTCCTTCAATATGCAGACGACATTCTGATCGCCAGCCCTACTAAGGAGACCTCTGAACTACCAAGCCAATAGAGGATAGAAGTTGTCCAAGAAAAAGCTCAAATATCACAGACTACGGTGACCTGCCTGGGCTTCATTCTCACAGAAGGTCGGAGAAGCACATCCCAGGAAAGGGAAGAAACAATTTATAGCATTACCCCTTTCTAAAACTAGAAGACAGCTTAGGGGTTCCTGGGGAGGCCAGGGTTTGCTGCTTCTGGATCCCTAACTACAGTCTACTTGCTGGGCCTCTATATGAAACACTGAAATGAAAAGATGATGATCCTTTTGAATAGAATCCAGAAGTGGCCTTTCAAGAATGGAAAGAGCAGTCAATTCAGACCCTTGCCCTGGAACTCCCTAATTTAGCTAAAACATGCATGGGAAACCCACAGTATGGTGCACCGTGTGAGTGGGAAACGTTTTTAAATGCATCTCAGTTTTGTCCCCTGGTACTTGGGTTCACCATTCCAGACGCTTTCCTAACACTCTCCCCACTTGGAGAGTCAGTGCCTTTAACCTCCTGTTTGGCACAGTTTGCAATTTCTGCGCAAGATGAACAGGAATAGGGAGAATCAACGAGAGACTAGCTGTAGGTGTCTGCATGGGCAAATGTAACGCTAATTTCCCACCAGGAAGAGGAATTAACCAAAGGCTCAGCGTACCCTGCCAGAAAGAGATTAGGGCCTAAAGCAATCCTGCCGTTTTGCTGCCAGCTCACAAGAAAACGAGTTGAAGAAAGGAGCTCACGGGCACTGTAATTCACAAACCTGCAGAGTTATGAATGACAGCTATCGTCCAAAAATATATTGCACTAAGTGAGCGAAGAGGACTTGAAAGAGACGCAGAATTTCAGGAAAACGATTTCAGGGGGTAAACTGGAATTGCACTTAAAGCATAGGAAAAGAGGCAGAATGTCGACAGTGATGCACTTGGCCAAAAAGGGCGTATGTGTTTTTTCCTGAATATATTCAGGAAAAAACACATACGCCCTTTTTGGCCAACCAAGCAAGCGTGTAAAGTAAATCTGCACTACAAGGGAAGTCTCACTGCCCCCCGGTCAACAGGGCCATCTGAAAAAAGTGTAAAATCCAGAAATACAGGACAGGCCATAGACAACAGGGAGCCTTGTCATACTGATGGGCGGGATGTAAATTGCCAAGAGCCACTATGGAGAAGTGTATAGTGTTTCCTCAAACACCTAAAAAACAAAGCAACGGAGCCTACGGCACTTCCACTTATGGTCCTATAGCTTAGGGAAATTAAAATCAGAAACACACAGACACCCCAATGTTTCGGATGGCTCTGTTTACAAGAACCTCGTCTACGGTACAAGTTAAATATCGCAGAAAGCAAAAAATGGATAAAGAAGTTGTGGTACGTATGTACAATGGAATATCACTCTCCAATGAAATGTATGTCATCAGGCCCGTCGGGGCATAATGAGTGGATTCAGGTACGATGATTCTAAGTGAAATAAGTCACACAGAAAATGAAACATCATAAGATATCACTAATACACGGAATGTAATCTTGGCTACACATGAACTGAATTACAAAACAGAACAGGGTCTCAAATTTAGAAAACCAACTTATGTTTGCTTAAGGGGAAAGGTGAGTTGGGGTGCTGCATAAAACCAGAGATAGAAATTCGCACAGATACCATTCCATAAGTCAAATATGTAATAGTCAAGACCTACCCCTTGCTCAAAAAAATGGACTAACAACCCTATATTCAAGGCCTAGGAATACACCTGACTAGTAAGAATCTTCAAACCCATGGATTTATATGTCTCCATAAGAGAATCAAGCCTGTGTACAGCTGCATAAAGGCAGCAGAGAAAATCCGATAAATCCCTTTATCAAAATGAATTACAAAAACAAAACACAATGACAGTGAAATAGAGAGCAATTCTTAAATAATTCATTCAGGGCTTGTGATGCAACCTGGATTTACCTCATCTACACCCAGAGCTGAGTGAGACATAAGGTTGGACACTTCGGGCTGATAGCATTGGTGAGGTGCGATGAGCAAATTCAGATCATTTGAAGTCATACGGCATGGTACCCATTCCATGGGTCCAAACTCTCCAGGTTTAAGCGATTCTTCCTTCAGCTAAAACATGCATGGGAAACCCAGAACATGGTGCACCGTGTGACCGGGAAACGTTTTCAAATGCATCTCAGTTTTTGTCCCCTTTTACTCGGGTTCACAATTCCAGACCCTTTACTAACACTCTCCCCACTTGGAGAGTCAGTGCCTTTAACCTCCTGTTTGGCACAGTTTGCAATTTCTGCGCAAGATGAACAGGAATAGGGAGAACCAATGAGAGACTAGCTGTAGGTGTCTGCACGGGCAAATTTAACGCTCATTTCCAACCAGGAAGAGGAATTAACCAAAGGCTCAGCATGCCGTGCCGGAACCAGATTAGGGCCTGAAGCAATCCTGCGGGTTTGCGGCCAGCTCACAAGAAAGCGATTTGAAGAAAGGAGCTCAGGGGCACTGTAATTCACAATCCTGCAGAGTTATAAATGAGAGTTATCGTCCAAAAATATATTGAAGGAAGGCGTCGAAGAGGATTTGAAAGCGGGGCAGAATTGCAGGAAAACGATTTCAGGGGGTAGACTGGAATTGCATTTAAAGCATAGGAAAAGAGGCAGAACTTCGAAAATGATACACTTGGCCAAAAAGGGCGTATGCGTTTTTTCCTGAATGTATTCAGGAAAAAACGCATACGCACTTTTTGGCCAACCAAGCAAGCATATTAAAGAAATCTGCACTACAGTGAAGTCTCACTGCCCCCGGGTCAAAAGGGCCATCTGAAAAAAGTGTAAAATCCAGAAAGGCAGCACAGGCCATGGAGAACAGGGAGCCTTGTTATGCTGATGGGCGGAATGTAAATTGCCAAGAGCCACTCTGGAGAAGTGTATGGTGTTTCCTCAAACACTTAAAAAACAAAGCAACGGAGCCTACAGCACTTCCATTTATGGTCCTATAGCTTAGGGAAATTAAAATCAGAAACGCACAGCCACCCCAAAGTTTCAGACGGCTCTGTTTACAAGAACCTCATCTATGGTACAAGTTAAATATCACAGAAAGCAAAAAATGGATAAAGAAGTTGTGGTACGTACGTACAATGGAATTTCACTCTCCAATGAAATCTATGTCATCAGGCCCGCAGCGGCATAATGAGTGGATTCAGGTACGATGATTCTAAGTGAAATAATTTACACAGAAAATGAAACATCATAAGTTATCACTAATACACGTAATGTAATCTTGGCTACACATGAACTGAATTACAAAACAGAACAGGGTCTCAAATTTAGAAAACCAACTTGTGTTTGCTTAAGGGGAAAGGTGAGTTGGGGTGCTGCATAAAACCAGAGATAGAAATTCGCACAGATACCATTCCATAAGTCAAATATGTAATAGTCAAGACCTACCCCTTGCTCAACGAAATGGACTAACAACCCTATATTCAATGCCTAGGAATACACCTGACTAGTAAGAATATTCAAACCCATGGATTTATATGTCTCCATAAGAGAATCAAGCATGTGTACAGCTGCATGAAGGCAGCAGAGAAAATCCGATAAATCCCTTTATCAAAATGAATTACAAAAACAAAACACAATGACAGTGAAATAGAGAGCAATTCTTAAATAATTCATTCAGGGCTTGTGATGCAACCTGGATTTACCTCATCTACACCCAGAGCTGAGTGAGACATAAGGTTGGACACTTCGGGCTGATAGCATTGGTGAGGTTCGATGAGCAAATGCAGACCATTTGAAGTCATACTGCATGGTACCCATTCCATGGGTCCCAACTCTCCAGGTTTAAGCGATTCTTCCTTCAGCTAAAACATGCATGGGAAACCCACAGTATGGTGCACCGTGTGACCAGGAAACGTTTTCAAATGCATCTCAGTTTTCGTCCCCTTTTACTCGGGTCCACAATTCCAGACCCTTTACTAACACTCTCCCCACTTGGAGAGTCAGTGCCTTTAACCTGCTGTTTGGCACAGTTTGCAATTTCTGCGCAAGATGAACAGGAATAGGGAGAATCAATGAGAGACTAGCTGTAGGTGTCTGCACGGGCAAATTTAACGCTCATTTCCCACCAGGAAGAGGAATTAACCAAAGGCTCAGCATGTTCCGGAACCAGATCAGGGCCTGATGCAATCCTGCGGGTTTGCGGCCAGCTCACAAGAAAGCGATTTGAAGAAAGGAGCTCAGGGGCACTGTAATTCACAAACCTGCAGAGTTATAAATGAGAGCTATCGTCCAAAAATATATTGAAGTAAGGCTTCGAAGAGGATTTGAAAGCGGGGCAGAATTGCAGGAAAACGATTTCAGGGGGTAGACTGGAATTGCACTTAAAGCATAGGAAAAGAGGCAGAATGTCGACAGTGATGCACTTGGCCAAAAAGGTCGTATGTGTTTTTTCCTGAATATATTCAGGAAAAAACACATACGCCCTTTTTGGCCAACCAAGCAAGCGTGTAAAGGAAATCTGCACTACAAGGTAAGTCTCACTGCCCCCCGGTCAACAGGGCCATCTGAAAGAAGTGTAAAATCCAGAAAGACAGGACAGGCCATAGAGAACAGCGAGCCTTTTCATACTGATGGGCGGGATGTAAATTGCCAAGAGCCACTCTGGAGAAGTGTATGGTGTTTCCTGAAACACGTAGGAAACAAAGCAACACAGCTTATGGCACATCCACTTATGGTCCTGTAGCTTAGAGACATTAAAATCAAAAACACACATCCACCCCAAAGTTTGGGACGGCTCTGTTTACAAGAACCTCGTCTACAGTACTAGTTAAATATCCCAGAAAGCGAAAAATGGATAAAGAAGTTATGGTACATACGTACAATGGAATATCACTCAGCAATGAAATCTATGTCATCAGGCCCGTAGCGGCATTATGAGTGCATTCAGGTAGGATGATTCTACGTGAAATAAGTCACACAGAAAAAGAAACATCATAAGATATCACTAATACACGGAATGTAAACTTGGCTACACATGAACTGAACTACAAAACAGAACAGGGTCTTAAATTTAGAACACCAACTTATGCTTGCTTATGGGGAAAGGTGAGTTGTGGTGCTGCATAAAACCAGAGATTGAAATTAGGACAGATACCTTTCCATAAGCCAAATATGTAATAGACAAGACCTACACATTGCTCATCGAAATGGACTCAACACCCGTTATTCAACGCATAGGAATATACCTGACTAGTAAGAATCTTAAAACCCATGGATTTATATGTCTCCGTAAGAGAACCAAGCGTGTGTACAGCTGCATGTATGCAGAAGAGAAAATCTGATAAATCCCATTATCAAAATGAATTACAAAAACAAAACACAATGACAGTGAAATAGAGAGCAATTCTTAAAAAATTCATTCAGGGCCTGGAATGCAACCTGGATTTACCTCATCTACACCCAGAGCTGAGTGAGACATAAGGTTGGACACTTCGGGCTGATAGCATTGGTGAGGTTCGGTGAGCAAATGCAGACATTTTGAAGTCATACTGCATGGAACCATTTCCATGGGTCCCAACTCTCCATGTTTAAGGGATTCTTCCTTCAGCTAAAACATGCATGGGAAACCCAGAGCATGGTCCACCGTGTGAGTGGGAAACGTTTTCAAATGCATCTCAGTTTTTGTCCCCTGGTACTCGGGTTCACCATTCCAGACGCCTTCCTAACACTCTCCCCACTTGGAGAGTCAGTGCCTTTAACCTCCTCTTTGGCACAGTTTGCAATTTCTGCGCAAGATGAACAGGAATAGGGAGAATCAATGAGAGACTAGCTGTAGGTGTCTGCACAGGCAATTTTAACGCTCATTTCCCACCAGGAAGAGGAATTAACCAAAGGCTCAGCATGTTCCGGAAACAGATTAGGGCCTGATGCAATCCTGTGGGTTTGCGGCCAGCTCACAAGAAAGCGATTTGAAGAAAGGAGCTCAGGGGCACTGTAATTCACAAACCTGCAGTTATAAATGACAGCTATCGTCCAAAAATATATTGAAGGAAGGCTTCGAAGAGGATTTGAAAGCGGGGCAGAATTGCAGGAAAACGATTTCAGGGGGTAGACTGGAATTGCATTTAAAGCATAGGAAAAGAGGCAGAACTTCGACAATGATGCACTTGGCCAAAAAGGGCGTATGCTTTTTTCCTTAATATATTCAGGAAAAAACGCATACGCCCTTTTTGGCCAACCAAACAAGCATGTTAAAGAAATCTGCACTACAGTGAAGTCTCACTGCCCCCCGGTCAAAAGGGCCACCAAAAAAAGTGTAAAATCCAGAAAGGCAGCACAGGCCATGGAGAACAGGGAGCCTTGTTATGCTAATGGGCGGGATGTAAATTGCAAAGAGCCACTCTGGAGAAGTGTATGGTGTTTCCTGAGACACCTAAAAAACAAAGCAACGGAGCCTACGGCACTTCCACTTATGGTCCTATAGCTTAGGGAAATTAAAATAAGAAACGCACAGCCACCCCAAAGTTTCAGACGGCTTTGTTTACAAGAACCTCGTCTACGGTACAAGTAAAATATCCCAGAAAGCGAAAAATGGATAAAGAAGTTGTGGTACGTACGTACAATGGAATATCACTCTCCAATGAAATCTATGTCATCAGGCCTGTCGCGGCATAATGAGTGGATTCAGGTACGATGATTCTAAGTGAAATAAGTCACACAGAAAATGAAACATCATAAGATATCACTAATACACCGAATGTAATCTTGGCTACACATGAACTGAATTACCAAACAGAACAGGGTCTCAAATTTAGAAAACCAACTTATGTTTGCTTTAGGGGAAAGGTGAGTTGGGGTGCTGCATAAAACCAGACATAGAAATTAGCACAGATACCATTCAATAAGTCAAATATATAAGAGTCAAGACCTACCCCTTGCTCAACGAGATGGACTAAACACCCTATATTCAACGCCTAGGAATACACCTGACTAGTAAGAATCTTCAAACCCACGGATTTATATGTCTCCATAAGAGAATCAAGCATGTGTACAGCTGCATGAATGCAGCAGAGAAAATCCGATAAATCCCGTTATCAAAATGAATTACAAAAACAAAACACAATGACAGTGAAAAAGAGAGCAATTCTTAAATAATTCATTCAGGGCTTGTGATGCAACCTGGATTTACCTCATCTACACCCAGAGCTGAGTGAGACATAAGGTTGGACACTTCGGGCTGATAGCATTGGTGAGGTTCGATGAGCAAATGCAGACCCTTTGAAGTCATACTGCATTGTAACCTTTCCATGGGTCCCAACTCTCCATGTTTAAAGGATTCTTCCTTCAGCTAAAACATGCATGGGAAACCCAGAGCATGGTCCACCGTGTGAGTGGGATACGTTTTCAAATGCATCTCAGTTTTCGTCCCCTGGTACTCGGGTTCTCCATTCCAGACGCTTTCCTAACACTCTCCCCACTTGGAAAGTCAGTGCCTTTAACCTCCTCTTTGGTACAGTTTGCAATTTCTGCGCAAGATGAACAGGAATAGGGAGAATCAATGAGAGACTAGCTGTAGGTGCCTGCACGGGCAAATTGAACTCTCATTTTCCACCAGGAGGAGGAATTAACAAAAGGCTCGGCATGCCGAGCCGGATCCAGATTAGGGTCTGAAGCAATCCTGCGGATTTGTGGCCAGCTCACAAGAAACCGAGTTGAAGAAAGGAGCTCAGGGGCACTATAATTTACAAACCTGCAGAGTTATACATGACAACTATCGCCCAAAAATATATTGAACTAAGGCTGCAAAGAGGACTTAAAAGCGGGGCAGAATTGCAGGAAACCGATTTCAGGAGGTAGACTGGAATTGCATTTAAAGCATAGGAAAAGAGGCAGAACGTTGACAATGATGCACTTGGCCAAAAAGGGCTTATGCGTTTTTTCCTGAATATATTCAGGAAGAAACGCATAAGCCCTTTTTGGCCAACCAAGCAAGCATGCAAAGGAAATCTGCACTACAATGAAGCCTCACATACCCCAGGTCAAAAGGGCCACCTGAAAAATGTGTAAAATCCAGAAAGCAAGAACAGGCCATGTAGAACAGGGAGCCTTTTATGCTGATGGGCAGGATATAAACTGCCAACTGCCACTCTGGAGAAGTATATGGTGTTTCCTGAAACACCTAAAAAACAAAGCAACAGAGCCTACGGCACTTCCACTTATAGTCCTATAGCCTACAAAAATTAAAATCAAAAAGACACAGCCACCCCAAAGTTTGGGACGGCTCTGTTGACAAAAACCTCGTCGACGGTACAAGTTAAATATCCCAGAAAGCGAAAAATGGATAAAGAAGTTGTTCTGAGACCAGTGGGGCCACATCATTGAAAGGTGAGGAACCCAGCACATGTGGCCTCGAACCAGAAGACCCACATAAAAAGGGGCTCGGCGTGAGGCAGGGAGGAGGTGTCTCACAACAAAGTGCACAAAGAAGAAAAAAGGTGAGGAATCCAGGAGTTGGAAACTCCAAGCAGTTGTCCCAGAGTACCGAGGCTATGGGATCCATGCCGGTGTGAACTCACAGCAGAGGGCCCACATCCTGACACTGTGAGCAACCCAGCCGTTGTGACCCCAGAGCAGAAGGCCCAAAATCTCATGGGGATGGGACCCTGGCAGGAGTGTCCTCTCACCACTTAGCACGTATCAGAAAATGTGGCTACCCAGCAGTTAGGGCCTGACACCAGAGTGCCCTCATCAACGAGAGGAGAAGCCTCCCAGCACGCTCCAACTGTCGCCAGAGGGCCGACGTCACCAAAGCGGGGTGTGCCAGCCAGGCAGGAGTGACCTCAGGGAAGAGGGCCAACCTTACGGAACTGTGAGGAACCCAACCAGGATGAGACTCTCACCAGAGGGCCCACATCCCCAAGGGGATGGGAACCAGGCAGGAGTGTTCTCACTCCAGTGGGGCCACATCATTGAAAGGCGAGGGAACCACCACATGTGGCCTCAAACCAGAAGACCCACATCAACAAGACGCTCAGAGTGAGGCAGGCAGAGTGTGTCTCACAACACACGGCCCATAGTGCAAAAAAGGTAAGGAATCCTGTAGTTGGAAGCTCCAAGCAGGTGGCCCAGAACACCGAGGCTATGGGATGCATGCCGGAGTGAACTCACAGCAGAGGGCCCACATCCTGACACTGTGAGCAACCCAGCCGTTGGTACCTCAGAACAGAAGGCCCAAATCTGCATGGGGATGAGAACCTGGCAGGAGTGTCATCGCACCATTGGGCGCACATCAGAAAATGTGGGGAGCCCAGCAGTTATGGTCTGATGACAGAGGAACCTCATCACCGATGGCAGGAGGCTCCCAGCACGCTCCAACTGCAACCAGACAACCCATGTGGCCAACGCGACATGTGCCAGCAAGGCAGGAGTGACCTCACAGCAGAGGGCCCACCTCCCAGAAGTGTGAGGAATCAAGCCAGGATCAGACTCTCACCAGAGGGCCCACATCAACAAGAGGATGGGAACCAGTCAGGAGTGTCCTCACACCAGTGGGGCCACATACCTAAAAGGTGAGGCAACCGGCACATGTGCCTTCAAACCAGAGGACCTTCATCAACAAGGGGCTTGGAGTGAGACAGGCAGGAGGAACCTCACAACACAGGGCCCGAAGTATAAAAATAGTGTGGAATCTAGCAGTTGGCACCTCCCAGCAGGCGGCCCAGAGCACAGAGGCTATGGGATCTAGGCCTGAGTGAACTAACACCAGAGAACCAACATCACGAAACTGTGAGCAACCCAGGCGATGGGACCACAGAGCAGAAGGCCCACATCCGCATGGGGATGGGAACCTTACAGGAGTGTCCTGGCATCACTGGGCTCAGTCAGAAAACGTGGGGTGCCCAGCAGTTAGAGCCTGATGCCAGAGGGCCCTCATCACCTAGGAGAGGAGGCTCCCAGCAGGCTCCAACTGCCACCAGATGGCCGACATCTCCAAGGCAATGGGAGCAAGCCAGGCAGGAGTTACCTCACAGAAGAGGGCCCACCTCAAAGAAGGGTCAGGAACCAAGCAAGGATCAGACTTTCACCAGAGGACCCACAACTCCAAGGGGATGTGAACCAGGCAGGAGTGTCCTCACACCATTGGGGCCATATCATCGAAAGGTGAGGGACCCAACACACGTGGCCTCAAACCAGAGGACACACATCACCAAGGGTCTGGGAGGGAGGCAGGCAGGAGTAGCCTCAAAACAGAGGGCCCATAGAATAAAAAAGGTGAGGAATCCCGCAGTTGGAACGTCCCAGCCGGTGGCAAGGAGCAGCGAGGCTATGGGATCCCGGCCGGTGTGAACTCACAACAGAGTGCCCTCATCATGAAACTGTGAACAACCCAGGCGTTGTGTCCACAGAGCAGAAGGCCCACATTCCCATGGGGTTGGCAACTTGGCAGGAGTGTACTCGCACCACAGGGCACACATCAGAAAAGTTTGGGAGCCCAGGAGTTAGGGCCTGATGCCAGAGGGCCCTCATTACCGAAGGGAGGAAACTCCCAGCAGGCACCAAATCCCAACTGAGGGCCCACGTCTCCAAGGTGACGTGCGCTAGCCAGGCAGGAGTGACCTCACAGAAGAGGGCAAATGTCACAGAAGGGTGAGGAACCCAGCCAGGATAAGACTCTCACCAGAGGGCCCACATCACCAAAGGGATCGGAACCAGGCAGAAGTATCCTCACACCAGTGTGGCCAAATAATGGAAAGGTGAGGAACCCAGAACATGTGGCCTAAACCACAGGAACCACATCTCCAAGGTGCTCAGAGTGAGGCAGGCAGGACTAGCCTAACAACACAGGGCCCATAGATTACAAAATGTGAGGAATCCAGCAGTTGGAACCTCGCAGCAGGTGGCCCACAGCACGGAGTCTATGGGATCCAGGCCGAAGTGAACTCACAACAGAGGGCCCACATCATGAAACTGTGAGCAGCCCAGCCTTTTGGATATCAGAGCAGAAGTCCCACATCCCCATGGGGATGGGAACCCGGCAGGGGTGTCCTCGCACCACTTAGTACGTATCAGAAAATGTGGGTACCAGCAGTTAGGGCCTGACGCGAGAGGGCCCTCATCACCGAGGGGAGGAGGTTCCCAGTATGCTCCAACTGCCACCAGAGGGCGGACATCACCAAGGCGGTGTGTGCCAGCCAGGCAGGAGTGACTTCAGTGCAGAGGGCATAGCTCACGGATGTGTGAGGAACCCAACCAGGATCAGACTCTCACCAGAGGGCCCACTTCACCAAGGGGATGGGAACCAGGTGGGAGTATTCTGAGACCAGTGGGGCCACATCATTGAAAGGTGAGGAAGCCAGCACATGTGGTCTAAAACCAGAAGAGGCACATCAAAAAGGGGCTCGGAGTGAGGCAGGGAGGAGTTGTCTCACAACACAGTGCACAAAGAAGAAAAAACGTGAGGAATCCAGCAGTTGGTAGCTCCAAGCAGTTGTCCCAGAGAACCGAAGCTATGGGATCCATGCCTGAGTGAACTCACAGCAGAGGGCCCACATCTTGACACTGTGAGCAACCCAGCCGTTGTGACCGCAGAGCAGAAGGCCCAAAACCGCATGGGGATGGGAACGTGGCAGGAGTGTCCTCTCACCACTTAGCACGTATAAGAAAATGTGGGTACCCAGCAGTTAGGGTCTGAAACCAGAGGGTCCTCATCACCGAGAGGAGAAGTCTCCCAGCATGCTCCGACTGTCGCCACAGGGCCGATGTCACCAAGGCGGGGTGTGCCAGCCAGTCAGGAGTGACCTCAGAGCAGAGGGCCTACTTTACGGAACTGTGAAGAACCCAACCAGGATGAGACTCTCACCAGAGGGCCCACATCCCCAAGGGGATGGGAACCAGGCAGGAGTGTTCTCACTCCAGTGGGGCCACATCATTGAAAGGCGAGGGACCCACCGCATGTGGCCTCAAACCAGAAGACCCACATCAACAAGGGGCTCAGAGTGAGGCAAGCAGGGTGTGTCTCACAACACACGGCTCATAGAAGTAAAAAGGTAAGGAATCGTGCAGTTGGAAGCTCCAAGCAGGTGGCCCAGATCACCGAGGCTATGGGATGCATGCTGGAGTGAACTCACAGCAGAGGGCCCACATCCTGACACTGTGAGCAACCCAGCCGTTGGCACCTCAGAACAGAAGGCACAAATCTGCATGGGGATGGGAACCTGGCAGGAGTGTCATCGCACCATTGGGCGCACATCCGAAAATGTGGGGAGCCCAGCAGTTAGGGCCTGACGGCAGAGGGTCCTCATCACCGACGGGAGGAGGCTCCCAGCACGTTCCAAATGCCACCAGAGGGCCTACGTCGCCAAGGCGAGGTGTGCCAACCAGGCAGGTGTGACCTCAGAGCAGAGGGCCAAGCTCACGGAAGTGTGAGGAACCCAACAAGGATCACACTCTCACCAGAGTGCCCACAGCACCAAGGGGATGCGAACCAGGCAGGAGTGTGCTCATAACAGTGGGGCCACATCATTGAAAGGTGAGGCACCCAGCACATGTGGCCTCAAACCAAAAGAGCCACATAAAAAGGGGGCTCGGAGTGAGTCAGGCAGGAGATGTCTCACAACACAGGGCCCATAGAAGAAAAAAGGTGAGGAATCCAGCAGTTGGAAGGTCCAAGCAGGTGGCCCAGGGCACCGAGGGTATGGGATCCATGCCGAAGTGAACTCACAGCAGAGGGCCCACATCCTGACACTGTGAGCAACCCAGCCGCTGGGACCTCAGAACAGAAGGTCCAAATCTGCATGGGGATGGGAACCTGGCAGGAGTGTCATCGCACCAGTAGGGCCACATCCCTAAAAGTTGAGGCAAACGGCACACGTGGTCTCAAACCAGAAGACCTACATCACCAAGGGGCTCGGTGTGAGGCAGGCAGGAGGAGCCTCACAACACAGGGCCCAAAGTATAAGAAAGGTGAGGAATCCAGCACTTGGAACCTCCCAGCAGGTGGCCCAGGGCACAGAGGCTATGGGATCTAGGCCTGAGTGAACTAACACCGGAGTGCCAACATAACGAAACTTTGTGCAACCCAGACGTTGCGATCACAGAGCAGAAGGCCCACATCCCCATGAGAATTGGAAACTTACAGGAGTGTCCTGGCATCACTGGGCTCACATCAGAAATCGTGGGGAGCCCAGCAGTTAGAGCCTGACGCAAGAGGGCCCGCATCACCTTGGAGAGGAGTGTACAAGAAGGCTCCAACTGCCACCAGAGGTCCGACATCACCAAGGCAACGGGAGCAATCCAGGCAGGAGTTACCTCACAGCAGAGGTCCCACCTCACAGAAGAGTAAGGAACCCAGCCAGGATCAGACTGTTACAAGAGGGCCCACATCACCAAGGGGATCGGATGCAGGCAGGAGTGGCCTCACACCAGTGTGACCAAATCATAGAAAGGCAAAGAACCCAGAACATGTGGCCTAAAAAAGAGGACCCACATCTCGAAGAGGCTGGGAGTGAGGCAGGCAGGAGGAGCCTCAAAACAGAGGACCCATAGAATAAAAAAGGTGAGGAATCCCGCAGTTAGAACTTCCTAGCATGCAGCAAAGAGCAGCGAGGCTATGGGATCCCGGCCAGTGTGAACTCACAACAGAGGGCCCTCATCATGAAACTGTGAACAACACAGGTGTTGGGACCACAGAACAGAAGGCCCACATTCCCATGGGGTTGGTAACCTGGCAGGAGGGTACTCGCACCACAGGGCACACATCAGAAAACTTTGGGAGCCCAGGAGTTGGGGCCTGACGCCAGAAGGCCCTCATTACCGAGGGGAAGAGACTCCTGGCCCTCATTACCGAGGGGAGGAGACTCCCAGCAGGCACCAAGTCCCAACTGAGGGCCCACGTCGCCAAGGTGACGTGCGTCAGCCAGGCAGGAGTGACCTCACAGCAGAGGGCCTACGTCACAGAAGGGGGAGGAACCCAGCCAGGATAAGACTCTCACCAGAGGGCCCACATCACCAAGGGGATCAGAACCAGGCAGGAGTGGCCTCACACCAGTATGGCCAAATCATAGAAAAGTGAGGAACCCAGAACATATGGCCTAAACCAGAGGACCCACATCAACAAGGGGCTCAGAGTGAGGCAGGCAGGAGGTGTCTCAAACAGAGGGCCCATAAAATAAAAAAGGTGAGGAATCCCGCAGTTGGAACCTCCCAGTAGGCGGCAAGGAGCAGCGAGGCTATGGGATCCCGGCCGGTGTGAACTCACAACAGAGGGCCCTCATCACGAAACTGTGAACAACCCAGCGGTTGGGACCACAGAGCAGAAGGCCCATATTCCCATGTGGTTGGGAACCTGGCAGGAGTGTACTCCCACCAGAGGGCACACATCAGAAGAGTATGGGAGCCCAGGAGTTAGGGCCTGACGCCAGAGGGCCCTCATTACCGAGGGGAGGAGACTCCCAGCAGGCACCAACTCCCAGATGAGGGCCCACGTCGCCAAGGTGACGTGCGCCAGCCAGGCAGCAGTGACCTCACAGCAGAGTGTCTACGTCACAGAAGGGTGGAGTACCCAGCCAGCATAAGACTCTCACCAGAAGGCCCACATCACCAAGGGAATGGGATCCAGGCAGGAGTGGTCTCACACCAGTGTGGCCAAATCATAGAAAGGTGAGGAACCCAGAACATGTGGCCTAAACCAGAGGACCTAAACCAGAGGACCCACATCTCCAAGGGGCTCGGAGGACTAGCCTCACAACGCAGGGCCCATAGAATAAAAAATGTGAGGAATCCAGCAGTTGGAAGCTCCAAGCAGTTGTCCCAGAGCACCGAGGCAATGGGATCCATGCCGGATTGAAGTCACAGCAGAGGGGCCACATCCTGACACTGTGAGCAACCCAGCCGTTGTGACCCCAGAGAAGAAGGCCCAAAACCGCATGGGGATGGGTACCTGGCAGTAGTGTCCTCTCACCACTTAACACGTACCAGAAAATGTGGGTACCCAGCAGTTAGGGCCTGACACCAGAATGTCCTCATCACCGAGAGGAGAAGGCTCCCAGCACGCTCCAACTGCCGCCAGAGGGCCGACGTCACCAACGCGGGGTGTGCCAGCCAGGCAGGAGTGACCTCAGGGCAGAGGGCCAACCTTACGAAACTGTGAGGAACCCAACCAGGATGAGACTCTCACCAGAGGGCCCACATCCCCAAGGGGATGGGAACCAGGCAGGAGTGTTCTCACTCCAGTGGGGCCACATCATTGAAAGGCGAGGAACCCACCACATGTAGCCTCAAACCAGAAGACCCACATCAACAAGGGGCTCAGAGTGAGGCAGGCAGGAAGTGTCTCACAACACACGGCCCATAGAAGAAAAAAGGTAAGGAATCCTGCAGTTGGAAGCTCCAAGCAGGTGGCCCAGAGCACCGAGGGTATGGGATGCATGCCGGAGTGAACTCACAGCAGAGGGCCCACATCCTGACGCTGTGAGCAACCCAGCCATTGGCACCTCAGAACAGAAGGCCCAAATCCGCATGGGGATGGGAACCTGGCAGGAGTAGCATCGCACCAGTGGGCACACATCAGAAAATGTGGGGAGCCCAGCAGTTAGGGCCTGACGCCAGAGGGCCCTCATCACCGACGGGAGGAGGCTCCCAGCACGCTCCAACTGCAACCAGAGGGCCCATGTGGCCAAGGCGACGTGTGCCACCCAGGCAGGAGTGACCTCACAGAAGAGGACCCACCTCCCAGAAGTGTGAGGAATCAAGCCAGGGTCAGACTCTCACCAGAGGGCCCACATCAACAAGAGGATGGGAACCAGTCAGGAGTCTCCTCACACCAGTGGGGTCACATACCTAAAAGGTGAGGCAACCGGCACATGTGGCCTCAAACCAGAGGACCTACATCTCCAAGGGGCTTGGAGTGAGGCAGGCAGGAGGAACCTCACACACAGGGCCCAAAGTATAAAAAAGGGGCGGAATCCAGCAGTTGGAACCTCCCAGCAGTCGCGCCAGAGCACAGAGGCTATGGGATCTAGGCCTGAGTGAACTAACACCAGAGAACCAACATCACGAAACTGTGAGCAACCCAGGCGTTGGGACCACAGAGCAGAAGGCCCACATCCACATGGGGATGGGAACCTTACAGGAGTGTCCTGGCATCACTGGGCTCAGTCAGAAAACGTGGGGTGCCCAGCAGTTAGAGCCTGATGCCAGAGGGCCCTCATCACCTAGGAGAGGAGGCTCCCAGCAGGCTCCAACTGCCACCAGATGGCCGACGTCACCAAGGCAATGGGAGCAAGCCAGGCAGGAGTTACCTCACAGAAGAGGGTCCACCTCAAAGAAGGGTCAGGAACCCAGCAAGGATCAGACTTTCACCAGAGGGCCCACAACAACAAGGGGATGTGAACCAGGCAGGAGTGTCCTCACACCATTGGGGCCATATCGAACGGTCAGGGACCCAACACACGTGGCCTCAAACCAGAGGACACACATCACCAAGGGTCTGGGAGGGAGGAAGGCAGGAGTAGCCTCAAAACAGAGGGCCCATAGAATAAAAAAGGTGAGGAATCCCGCAGTTGGAACGTCCCAGCCGGTGGCAAGGAGCAGCGAGGCTATGGGATCCCGGCCGGTGTGAACTCACAACAGAGGGCCCTCATCATGAATCTGTGAACAACCCAGGCGTTGAGTCCACAGAGCAGAAGGCCCACATTCCCATGGGGTTGGCAACTTGGCAGGAGTGTACTCGCACCACAGGGCACACATCAGAAAAGTTTGGGAGCCCAGGAGTTAGGGCCTGATGCCAGATGGCCCTCATTACCGAAGGGAGGAAACACCCAGCAGGCACCAAATCCCAACTGAGGGCCACGTCGCCAAGGTGACGTGCGCTAGCCAGGCAGGAGTGACCTCACAGAAGAGGGCAAATGTCACAGAAGGGTGAGGAACCCAGCCAGGATAAGACTCTCACCAGAGGGCCCACATCACCAAGGGGATCGGAACCATGCAGAAGTATCCTCACACCAGTGTGGCCAAATAATGGAAAGGTGAGGAACCCAGAACATGTGGCCTAAACCACAGGAACCACATCTCCAAGGTGCTCGGAGTGAGGCAGGCAGGAGTAGCCTAACAACACAGGGCCCATAGATTACAAAATGTGAGGAATCCAGCAGTTGGAACCTCGCAGCAGGCGGCCCAGAGCACGGAATCTATGGGATCCAGGCCGAAGTGAACTCACAGCAGAGGGCCCACATCATGAAACTGTGAGCAACCCAGCCGTTGGGACCTCAGAGCAGAAGGCCCACATCCCCATGTGGATGGGAACCTGGCAGGAGTATCCTCGCACCACTTAGTATGTACTAGAAAATGTGGGTACCCAGCAGTTAGGGCCTGACGCCAAAGGGCCCTCATCACTGAGGGGAGGAGGCTCCCAGCCCGCTCCAACTGCCACCAGAGGGCCGACGTCGCCACGGCGGGGTGTGCCAGCCAGGAAGGAATGACCTCAGAGCAGAGGGCCAAGCTCAAAGAAGTGTGAGGAACCCAACCAGGATCAGATTCTCACCAGAGGGTCCACATCACCAAGGGGATGCGAACCAGGCAGGAGTGTGCTCACACCAGTGGGGCCACATCATTGAAAGGTGAGGAACCCAGCACATGTGGCTTCAAACCAGAACAGACACATCAAAAAGGGGCTCGGAGTGAGTCAGGCAGGAGATGTCTCACAACACAGGGCCCATAGAAGAAAAAAGGTGAGGAATCCAGCAGTTGGAAGCTCCAAGCAGGTGGCCCAGGGCACCGAGGCAATGGGATCCATGCCGGAGTGAACTCACAGCAGAGGGCGCACATCCTGACACTGTGAGCAACCCAGCCGCTTGGACCTCAGAACAGAAGGTCCAAACCTGCATGGGGATGGGAACCTGGCAGGAGTGTCATCGCACCAGTAGGGCCACATCCCTAAAAGGTGAGGCAAACGGCACACGTGGTCTCAAACCAGAAGACCTACATCACCAAGGGGCTCGGTGTGAGGCAGGCAGGAGGAGCCTCACAACACAGGGCCCAAAGTATAAGAAAGGTGAGGAATCCAGCAGTTGGAACCTCCCAGCAGGCGGCCCAGAGCACAGAGGCTATGGGATCTAGGCCTGAGTGAACTAACACCGGAGTGCCAACATGACGAAACTGTGAGCAACCCAGACGTTGGCACCTCAGAACAGAAGGCCCAAATCCGCATGGGGATGGGAACCTGGCAGGAGTGTCCTCACACCAGTGGGCACACATCAGAAAATGTGGGGAGCCCAGCAGTTAGGCCTGACGCCAGAGGGCCCTCATCACCGACGGGAGGAGGCTCCCAGCACGCTCCAACTGCAACCAGAGGGCCCATGTGGCCAAGGCGACGTGTGCCACCCAGGCAGGAGTGACCTCACAGCAGAGGACCCACCTCCCAGAAGTGTGAGGAATCAAGCCAGGGTCAGACTCTCACCAGAGGGCCCACATCAACAAGAGGATGGGAACCAGTCAGGAGTCTCCTCACACCAGTGGGGTCACATACCTAAAAGGTGAGGCAACCGGCACATGTGGCCTCAAACCAGAGGACCTACATCTCCAAGGGGCTTGGAGTGAGGCAGGCAGGAGGAGCCTCACACACAGGGCCCAAAGTATAAAAAAGGGGCGGAATCCAGCAGTTGGAACCTCCCAGCAGTCGCGCCAGAGCACAGAGGCTATGGGATCTAGGCCTGAGTGAACTAACACCAGAGAACCAACATCACGAAACTGTGAGCAACCCAGGCGATGGGACCACAGAGCAGAAGGCCCACATCCGCATGGGGATGGGAACCTTACAGGAGTCTCCTGGCATCACTGGGCTCAGTCAGAAAACGTGGGGTGCCCAGCAGTTAGATCCTGATGCCAGAGGGCCCTCATCAGCTAGGAGAGGAGGCTCCCAGCAGGCTCCAACTGCCACCAGATGGCCGACGTCACCAAGTCAATGGGAGCAAGCCAGGCAGGAGTTACCTCACAGAAGAGGGCAAATGTCACAGAAGGGTGAGGAACCCAGCCAGGATAAGAGTCTCACCAGAGGGCCCACATCACCAAGGGGATCGGAAGCAGGCAGAAGTATCCTCACACCAGTGTGGCCAAATAATGGAAAGGTGAGGAACCCAGAACATGTGGCCTAAACCACAGGAACTACATCTCCAAGGTGCTCGGAGTGAGGCAGGCAGGACTAGCCTAACAACACAGGGCCCATAGATTAAAAAATGTGAGGAATCCAGCAGTTGGAACCTCGCAGCAGGCGGCCCAGAGCACGGAGTCTATGGGATCCAGGCCGAAGTGAACTCACAGCAGAGGGCCCACATCATGAAACTGTGAGCAACCCAGCCGTTGGGACCTCAGAGCAGAAGGCCCACATCCCCATGTGGATGGGAATCTGGCAGGAGTATCCTCGCACCACTTAGTACGTACTAGAAAATGTGGGTACCCAGCAGTGAGGGCCTGACGCCAAAGGGCCCTCATCACTGAGGGGAGGAGGCTCCCAGCCCGCTCCAACTGCCACCAGAGGGCCAACGTCACCACGCCGCGGTGTGCCACCCAGGAAGGAATGACCTCAGCGCAGAGGGCCAAGCTCACAGAAGTGTGAGTAACCCAACCAGGATCAGATTCTCACCAGAGGGTCCACATCACCAAGGGGATGCGAACCAGGCAGGAGTGTGCTCACACCAGTGGGGCCACATCATTGAAAGGTGAGGAACCCAGCACATGTGGCTTCAAACCAGAACAGCCACATCAAAAAGGGGCTCGGAGTGAGTCAGGCAGGAGATGTCTCACAACACAGGGCCCATAGAAGAAAAAAGGTGAGGAATCCAGCAGTTGGAAGCTCCAAGCAGGTGGCCCAGGGCACCGAGGCAATGGGATCCATGCCGGAGTGAACTCACAGCAGAGGGCGCTCATCCTGACACTGTGAGCAACCCAGCCGCTGGGACCTCAGAACAGAAGGTCCAAACCTGCATGGGGATGGGAACCTGGCAGGAGAGTCATCGCACCAGTAGGGCCACATCCCAAAAAGGTGAGGCAAACGGCACACGTGGTCTCAAACCAGAAGACCTACATCACCAAGGGGCTCGGTGTGAGGCAGGCAGGAGGAGCCTCACAACACAGGGCCCAAAGTATAAGAAAGGTGAGGAATCCAGCAGTTGGAACCTCCCAGCAGGCGGCCCAGAGCACAGAGGCTATGGGATCTAGGCCCGAGTGAACTAACACCGGAGTGGCAACATAAGGAAACTGTGAGCAACCCAGGCGTTGCGACCACAGAGCAGAAGGCCCACATCCCCATGAGGATTGGAACCTTACAAGAGTGTCCTGGCATCACTGAGCTCACATCAGAAATCTTGGGGAGCCCAGCCATTAGAACCTGACGTAAGAGAGCCCTCATCACCTTGGAGAGGAGGGTACAAGAAGGCTCCAACTGCCACCAGAAGTCCGACGTCACCAAGGCAACGGGAGCAAGCCAGGCAGGAGTGGCCTCACACCAGTGTGGCCAAATCATAGAAATGTGAGGAACCCAGAACATGTGGCCTAAACAAGAGGACCCACATCTCCAAGGGGCTGGGAGGGAGGCAGGCAGGAGGAGCCTCAAAACAGAGGACCCATAGAATAAAAAAGGTGAGGAATCCCGCAGTTGGAACCTCCTAGCATGCGGCAAGGAGCAGCGAGGCTATGGGATCCCGGCCAGTGTGAACTCACAAAACAAGGCCCTCATCATGAAACTGTGAACAACACAGGTGTTGGGACCACAGAACAGAAGGCACACATCCCATGGCTTTGGGAACCTGGCAGGAGTGTACTCGCACCACAGGGCACACATCAGAAATGTTTGGGAGCCCAGGAGTTAGGGCCTGACGCCAGACGGCCCTAATTACCGAGGGGATCAGACTCCCAGCAGGCACCAACTCCCAACTGAGGGCCCACGTCGCCAAGGTGACGTGCGCCAGCCAGGCATGAGTGACCTTACAGCAGAGGGCATACGTCACAGACGGGTGAGGACCCCAGCCTGGATAACACTCTCACCAGAGGGCCCACATCACCAAGGGGATCGGAACTAGGCAGAAGTATCATCACAGCAGTGTGGCCAAATAATGGAAAGGTGAGGAACCCAGAACATGTGGCCTAAACCACAGGAACCACATCTCCAAGGTGCTTGGAGTGAGGAAGGCAGGACTAGCCTAACAACACAGGGCCCATAGATTAAAAAATGTGAGGAATCCAGCAGTTGGAACCTTGCAGCTGGCGGCCCAGAACACGGAGTCTATGGGATCCAGGCCAAAGTGAACTCACAGCAGAGGGCCCACATCATGAAACTGTGAGAAACCCAGCCGTTGGGACCTCAGAGCAGAAGGCCCACATCCCCATGGGGATGGGAACCTGGCAGGAGTGTCCTCGCACCACTTAGTACGTATTAGACAATGAGGGTATCCAGCAGTTAGGGCCTGATGCAAAAGGGCCCTCATCACTGAGGGGACGAGGCTCCCAGCACGCGCCAACTGCCACCAGAGGGCCGACGTCGCCAAGGTGGGGTGTGCCAGCCAGGCTGGAGTGACCTTGGAGCAGAGGGCCAAGCTCACAGAAGCTTGAGGAACCCAACCAGGATCAGACTCTCACCAGAGGGCCTACATCACCAAGGGGATGGGAACAAGGCAGGAGTGTGCTCACTCCAGTGGGGCCACATCATTGAAAGGTGAGGAACCCAGCACATGTGGCCTCAAACCAGAAGAGCCACATCAAAAAGGGGCTCGGAGTGAGTCAGGCAGGAGATGTCTCACAACACAGTGCCCATAGAAGAAAAAAGGTGAGGTATCCAGCAGTTCGAATCTTCCAGCAGGCGGCCCAGAGCACAGAGGCTATGGGATCCCGGCCTGAGTGAACTAACACCAGAGAGCCTATGTCATGAAACTGTGAGCAACCCAGGCGTTGGAACCACAGAGCAGAAGGCCAAAATCCGTATGGGGATGGGAACCTGGCAGGAGTGTCATCGCACCATGGGCACACATCAGAAAATGTCGGGAGGCCAGCAGTTAGGGCCTGACACCAGAGCGCCTTCATCACCAAGGGGAGGAGGCTCCCAGCAGGCTCCAACTGCCACCAGAGGGCCGATGTCGCCAAGGCACGGTGTGCCACCCAGGCAGGATTGACCTCAGAGAAGAGGGCCCACCTCCCAGAAGTGTGAGGAATCCAGGCAGGATCAGACTCTCACCAGAGGGCCCACATCACCAAGGGGATGGGAACCAGGCAGGAGTGTCCTCACACCATTGGGGCCATATCATCGAAAGGTGAGGGACCCAACACACGTGGCCTCAAACCAGAGGACACACATCACCAAGGGTCTGGGAGGGAGGCAGGCAGGAGTAGCCTCAAAACAGAGGGCCCATAGAATAAAAAAGGTGAAGAATCCCGCAGTTGGAACGTCCCAGCAGGTGGCAAGGAGCAGCGAGGCTATGGGTTCCAGGTCGGTGTGAACTCACAAAAGAGGGCCCTCATCATGAAACTGTGAACAACCCAGCCATTGTGTCCACAGAGCAGAAGGCCCACATTTCCATGGGGTTGGGAACCTGGCAGGAGTGTACTCGCACCACAGGGCACACATCAGAAAAATTTGGGAGCCCAGGAGTTAGGGCCAGACGCCAGAGGGCCCTCATTACCGAAGGGAGGAAACTCCCAGCAGGCACCAAATCCCAACTGAGGGCCCACGTCGCCAAGGTGACGTGCGCCAGCCAGGCAGGAGTGACCTCACAGCAGAGGGCAAACGTCACAGAAGGGAGAGGAACCCAGCCAGGATAAGACTCTCACCAGAGGGCCCACATCACCAAGGGGATCGGAACCAGGCAGAAGTATCCTCACACCAGGGTGGCCAAATAATGGAAAGGTGAGGAACCCAGAACATGTGGCCTAAACCACAGGAACCACATCTCCAAGGTGCTCAGAGTGAGGCAGGCAGGAGTAGCCTAACAACACAGGGACCATAGATCAAAAAATGTGAGGAATCCAGCAGTTGGAACGTCCCAGCAGGCGGCCAGGAGCAGCGAGGCAATGGGATCCTTTCTGGAATGAACTCACACCAGAGGGCCCTCATCATTAAACTGTGAGCGACCCAACCGTTGGGACCTCACAGCAGAAGGCGCACATCCACATGGGGATGGGAACCCGGCAGGAGTGTCATCGCACAAGTGGGCAAACATCAGAAAAAATGGGGAGCCCAGCAGTTATTGACTGATGCCACAGGGCCCTCATCACCGAGGGGAGGAGACTCCCAGCAAGCTCCAACTGCCACCAGAGGGCCGACGTCTCCAAGGCAACGGGAACAAGCCAGGCAGTTGTGACCTCAGAGCAGAGGGACCACCTCACAGAAAGGTGACGAAACCAGCCAGGATCAGACTCTCACCAGACAGCCCACATCACCAAGGGGATATGAACCAGGCAGGAGTGTCCTCACACCAGTGGGTCCACATCCTTAATAGGTGAGTAAACCGGCACATGTGGCCTCAAACCAGAGGACACACATCACCAATGGGCTGGGAGTGAGGCAGGTGTCTGGACGGGCACATTTAACTCTCATTTCCCACCAGGAAGAGGAATTAACCAAACGCTCAGCGTGCCGTGCCGGAACCAGATTACGGCCTGAAGCAAACCTGCGGTTTTGTGGCCAGCTTACAAGGAAGCGAGTTAAGAAAGGAAATCAGGGACACTGTAATTCACAAACCTGCAGAGTTATAAATGACAACTACTGTCAAAAATATATTGAAGTAAGGCTGCAAAGAAGACTTGAAAACACGGCAGAATTCCAGGAATCAGATTTCAGGAGGTAGATTTGAATTGCATTTAAAGCATATGAAAAGCAGCAGATCTTTGACAGTGATGCACTTGGACAAAAAGAGCGTATGCATTTTTTCGTGAATATATTCAGGAAAAAACGCATACGCCCTTTTTGGTCAACCAAGCACTCGAGCAATGGAAATCCGCACTACAATGAAGTCTCTTTTCCCATTCGTCAAAAGGGCCATCTGAAAAAAGTGTAAAAACGAGAAACACAGGACAGGCCATGGAGAAGAGGGAGCCTTGTTATGCTGACGGGTGGGATGTAAATTGCCAACAGACACTCTGGAGATGTTTATGGTGTATCCTGAAACATCTAAAAAACAAAGCTACAGAGCCTAGGGCACTTCCACTTATGGTCCTATAGCTTAGGAAAATTAAAATCAACAAGACACAGCCAACACAAAATTTAGGGCTGCTGTGTTTTCAAGAACCTTGAGTCCAGTACAAATTAAATATCCCAGAAAGAAAAAAATGGATAAAGAAGTTGTGCTACTTACGTACAACGGAATATCACTCAGCAATGAAATCAATGTCATCAGGCCTGTAGCAGCAAATTGAGTGGATTTAAGCACGATGACTCTAAGAGAAATATGTCACACAGAGAAAGACAGTAATCATAAGATATCACTAATAGAGGGAGTGTAAACTTGGCTCCACATGAACTGAATTACAAAACCGAACAGTGTCTCACATTTAGCTAAAAAACTTATGCTTGCTTAAGGGGAAAGTTGAGTTGGGGTGCTGTATAAAACCAGAGATTGAAATTAGCACAGATACCTTTCCATAAGCCAAATATGTAATAGACAAGACCTACTCCTTGCTCAACGAAATAGACTCATCCATGCTGTATCATCTCACACCTGTTAGAATGGGCATCATCAGAAAATCTACAAACAACAAATGCTGGAAAGGGTGTGGAGATAAGGAACCCTCTTCCACTATTGTTGGGAATGTAAATAGATACAGTCACTGTGGAGAACATTATGGAGTTTCTTATAAAACTAAAAATAGAATTACCATATGATACAGCAATCCCACTACTGGGCATATACCCAGACAAAACCAAAAATCAAAAAGAGACATTCACCGCAATGTTCATTGCATCACTATTTACAATATCCAGGTAATGGAAGCAACCTAAATGCCCAGACAGACGAATGCATAAAGATGTGGTACATATATAAAATGGAATATTACTAAGCCATAAAAAGGAATGAAATTGGATCATTTGTAGAGACGTTGATGGATCTAGAGACTGTCATACAGAGTGAAGTAAGTCAGAAAGAGAAAAACAAAACAAATCTTGTATATTAATGCATATATGTGGAACCTAGAAAAATTGTACAGATGAACCGTTTTGCAAGACAGAAATAGAGCAACAGATGTAGACAACAAACGTATGGACACCAAGGGGGGAGAGCGGTTGGGGGGGTGGTGGTGGGAGGAGTTGAGAGATTGGGATTGGCATGTATACATTTATATGTATAAAATAGATAACCAATAAGAACCTGCTGTATAAAAAATAAAATAAAATTCAAAATTAAAAAAACAAAATTAAAAAAAGTAAAACAGAAAAAATATTCTTCCCTTCACATACATGTATTAATATGAATAAATTATTTCCATGCTTATATCTGTAAATACAAAAAAGAGGAATAAAATCTACCTTGAACCAAAAACGGAAAAAAGAAAAAAAATCAGAACCCACCATTTACACAGAGGAAAACCGTATCAGGGCACTTGCTCCAGTTGTAAACCATTCTGAAGTTGGTCAGTGGTGGGGAATCATCTCCCATTCAGCCAGCAGGCCCCACGCAACAAGCGTCCTCTTTGCAAAGCTGGGGGACCATGCCGAGGCATCTGTGAGTAAACGTGGGCCGAACCCCAGGCCAGCTGCTGCTGAAATGTTCCCACCCTTCCCAGGTAAAACACCTGAATATGTACAAGGACTTGAAAGCCTAGAGGAAGGGCCATGGAGCCACACGAGTGACAGCATGCCGGCCGACTTGGTGCCTGCAGGCCAGCCAGGATGGCCCTGGCCCTGGGTGCTCTTCTGGAAGCTTTCCATTTCCCTGCCTGAGATACCCCTCCTGTCCTCGCCCCCACTGCTTTCTTCCTTCCTCACCTCTGCCCAGGAAGAAATTCCAGTGGCAGGTATGGGTGTCACATCCTCTTCTTTAGCAGGTGGCATCTTGGCAACTGCTGCAGAAAGTCCAGCAGAACCCCACTCACACTGGGCCACCCACAAAGCCGTGGCCTCTCACTCCGTCCCACCAGCCCAGCCCCGAGACTGTTGACAGGGCAGAGAAAATGGCGTCAGGCACAGCCATTTTATATGTGTGTTTATATCGATCTCAACCCAGGCACACCTGGGGAGGGCTGGCCGGCACGGTCAGGCTGCCCAGGTCAGCCAATCATCACCCCTCAGGGTCTCACAGTTGCAGAAAATGGAAATTGCTGAATCAGCCAGGTCCAAGGAACAGGTGTGGGCTCTTGAGAGTCAGGATAGACAAGGGGTTGTAGCTCCGGCTTGTTTTCTAATCATTTTGACTGGCCCATGAGTGGGAGACAACTTCAAGAAAACCCTCTCCTAATGAGAGGACCCCAGGAGTCAGGGAGAGGAGGGGTGGGTGGTGGGTGGAGACAGAGGCCTGGTGCCCCGGGTGCAGTGGAAGTCTCTGGAAGACCAGGTGGAGGGAGGCCGCACAGAGTGATGCCCAGGGTCACAGACCTGACGGAGGTGCTATTTGTTAGTTCAAGTCCTGCTCTGAGGTGCTCTGTGTCAGATCTGAGCGACAGGTGAGCTGGGAGTGCTCTGCAATGTGGGCTATGTGCACGGTTCCTGTGTGCCCAGCCTTGCCACGGTACCTGCAAGGGTAGCTCTGTATCCTGGGAGGGGCCTGACCACGAGAGCCCCATGGGCTGCAGGGGACCTGCGCAGGGAACCCCATATCCTGGGAGGGGCCTGAACACGAGAGCCCCGTGGGCTGGCGTGGGGGTGGGGTACCTGCCCAGGTGAGCTTCATATCCTGGGATTGGCCTGACCTCGAGAGCCCCATGGGCTGCTGGAGTCCTGGTAAAGGATGTCAGGACAGTCAGTGAAGCCACCGAGGATATACCTCCAGTAGTTCCTAAATCCTACACCCTGCTGGTCATTCTACCAACCACCAGGACTTGGTATTCTGTATTAGTCTTGAATGATGCCTTCTTTGGTATTCCATTAGTCCGAGAGTCACAAAAAATTTTGGCTTGTGAGTGGCAGGACTCAACATACAACTAAAACAATACTTCCGGGCCGTCTTGCCCCAAGGGTTCAAAAATTCCCACACCACCTTTGGGGAAAGCTCAGCTAAAGACCTAAAAGCTCTACCTCTGGAAAAGGAAACACTCCTTCAATATGCAGACGACATTCTGATCGCCAGCCCTACTAAGGAGACCTCTGAACTACCAAGCCAATAGAGGATAGAAGTTGTCCAAGAAAAAGCTCAAATATCACAGACTACGGTGACCTGCCTGGGCTTCATTCTCACAGAAGGTCGGAGAAGCACATCCCAGGAAAGGGAAGAAACAATTTATAGCCTTACCCCTTTCTAAAAGTAGAAGACAGCTTAGGGGTTCCTGGGGAGGCCAGGGTTTGCTGCTTCTGGATCCCTAACTACAGTCTACTAGCTGGGCCTCTATATGAAACACTGAAAGGAAAAGATGATGATCCTTTTGAATAGAATCCAGAAGTGGCCTTTCAAGAATGGAAAGCGCAGTCAATTCAGACCCTGCCCTGGAACTCCCTAATTTAGCTAAACCCTTTGACCTTTACATTCCTGGTGAAAGGTGAATCGCCATTGGAGTATTAGTGCAAAAACTGAGACCACTTGAAATGGAACAATGCAAGAATGCCATATAGGTAGGATAAACTACGGTCACCATGGAGCTTGGCCCACCGCCACATCTGCCCAAGATACTGGCGGTATCTAAAAACCTGGACATCAGCAGCCCAAAAGGCCACCTCCCTCTTAAGGGAAAAGGACCCCACGTGGTGATCCTAACCCCCAACCATGCCCTGAAGTTGCAGGGTTTGCTCCGTGGGCACACTGACCTCGAGTGAGGAGGCCCTCCAACTCCAACCTCCAGAGAGATAACCAGGGGCAACGGGGCAACATGACAACTCATGTGACCATCACTTGACCTGGAGTTTCTCTCATAAAACAACAAGAGTGTGTCCCAAAAGAGTAGACTACTGCTTGCAGGACTTACTGCACCCAGAGGGGAGCTAATAATCTTGGCGGGGGAACCGAATATCACGCTGTCACCATAGAAAAGCCTAGAAACACCGTGATGATGGTGGCCAATAAGACCGGCTGGACTCCTGTTTACTTCAAAAGGCTGTTGATTCAGTGGCCATCATGGTCCTTCATCACCACTGACCCTGGGCTGTCTGGGAGTTGAGCGGGCAGGGTCCTGACACCTGGTGCTGTTTTTACGTTAATTCAGGGGCCTAATTGAAGAAAGCGCAGACTACTGGTCAGAGCATCTAGGCTGGCAGAAACGGTCAGCCTAAGGTGGCCAAATAAATGTGGGGCGGGGTGAAACTGGACCTCACAGCATCACTGCACATCTCCTTCCTGGACCCTTAACGGTCATTAGAATCTATAACACTTCCAATACTGGTGCTCAGGCGGACGAGCAGGGAGGCAGCAGCCCTGGGGACAATCAACGTCACCTGGAGGCTGCTGGGGAGAAGTTCTGACCCTCGCCCACGAGTATGAGTGCTCTTAACTCAGCACTCAGCAGTTACAGATGAAGGGTCTGCACCCTCAGCACTCCAAGAATGAGGAAGGGGACAAAAGGCAGAAGCGGGGTTTGTCCCAGGCAAAGCCCCTTAAAAATCCCTGGGAGATAAAAATAGAATCTGGGCAATGAAATAAAGTCTAACCTTTTTATCCTTTGTGCTTTGTCTAATTTCACGTGCTCCTAGGGTCCCGCATACAGAGGTTCCACACCTGGCACTTCAGACCAGATTTTCTAGTGCAGAATGGCTGGGTCGACACATCAGATCCTGGGGCCCAGGGCAGACTCCGTGATATAGAGCCTGAGCTGCAGCCAACCGGGCCCTCGAGAGAGCTCTGCCCCCTCCCTCCCACTGACTCTGACAGGATCTCTACACAGCAGCCCAGCCCACAGCCCACAGGGTAGCACATGCTCTCACCTCTCCATTCTCTGATCAAAATATAAAGTTTCCTTTGCTTCTGAACCAAACTCAGTCTCGATCTGTTGGCTCCAATGACACCGGGCAGGGGGACACTTGTTGGGGTCCACTCTGGAGGATCAGTAACAGAAATTGAGAACCTTGTAACTTCAATGAACAGATGTGTGAGCCAAACTGTAATTAACATAGAACAGTGTATAAGGCTCGGGTAAAATAAGATGTTTCTAACACTTCCATTTGATATTTCCATCAATTTATTATAAGCAAGTTCACTGAAAAGATTTGTCAGGTCAATATTAGAGAAACGAAATGATTTCTTTCCAAGGATGTACATCTAATAATCTTGGTTAAAGCTTCAATCTTGTTTTAAATGCTTTTCCATTGAAAATGATACCTCTCTTTCAGCTCCCCCATTTCTGAGAAGTATAAAATCTTATAATTTATGATTACCAAAGAGGAAAGGTGGGAGGAGGGATAAATTAACAGTTTGGGATTAACACATACACACTGCTATGTATATAATCAATCATCAACAAGGAACTACTGTATAGCACAGGGAACTACACTCAATATTTTGCAATAACCTATAAGGGGAAATAATCTGAAAAAGAATAGATATTTTTATTGACATCATCTATCAATGACAGTTAAAATGGAACCTAAGGGAAGCCGTTGGTGAGTGCTTCTGACCCTGAGGACTTCAATCATCTAAAGTTTGGACTCTGCCTACTTCCCAAGGCCCTTAATGAACATATGTGTAGCCGTAGCTTAAAAAATTCCCCAGTTTGGGTTGCGGAGAGACACTGATTTTGAAAAAGCCCTGGTGGTCTCCTCACATGAATGGGATCCTTCCTACAGCTAAAACATGCCTGTCACACCCAGAGGATGGTATACCGTCTGATCGGGAAGAGTTTGGAAAAGGCATCTCATCTCCTCATCTCCTGGTGCTCGGGTTCACCACTCCGGCGTCTTTACTAACAGTCTCTCCACTTGGAGATGTCAGCACTGTCAACATCCTGTTGTGTACAGTTTGGAATTTGTCCAGAGGATGAAGCGGAAGGAGGAGGAACAATGAGAGACAAGTCCTAGGTGCTCGGACAGCCACATGTCACTTTAATTTCCAATCAGAAAGACGAATTGACCAAAGGCTAGGGTTGCCCATGGAAACAGAATAGGCCTTGAGGAAATCCTGCTGCTTTGTGGCCAGTTCCCATAAACACAAGTAAAAAATGGAACTCAGGGGCACTAAAATTCATGAAACTGTAGAGTTGAAAATATCTATCCCTAAAAATTGTCTTGAGGATAGTCAGAGAAAAGGACTTGTAAGCAAGGGAGAATGGCAGGAAAGGGATTGGAAGAGGTAGAAAGGACTCGCCATTAAGCACAAGAAAAGGGGCTGAACATTTGCAACTTTGCACTTGGTCAAAAAGGGTGTATGCGTCTCTTTCTGTATATATTCAAGAAAAGGGCACACACATTTTTAGCCAACCAAACAGGTGGGCACTGGAAATCAATACTACAAAAGATATCACTTCACATCAGTCAGAAGAGCCGTCCTCATAAAGTGTAAACACCAGAAATGCAGGACAGGAAAGGAGAAAAGGGAGCCCTGTGAGGCTTATAGTGGAAATGTATATTGCCAACGGTCACTCTGGAGAAGTGTATTGTGTTTACTAAAGCATCTAAAAAATGAGCTACAGAGCACAGGGCACTTGCACTCATGGACGTGTATCTTGGGAAAAACAAAAATCGAGAGGACACAGGCACCCCAATGTTTACCGCCTCTCTGTTTAAAAGAACCTCGACTAGGATATAACTTAAATGTCTCTGGAGGGAAAAAATGGATAGAGATGTGGTACTTATGTAGAGTGGAATATTACTCAGCCTGGAAATCAATGAAATATGGCCATTTGTAACAACTCCAGAGGAGTTACGTATGATCATTCGAAGTCACATAATTCAAAAGAAAAAGACACATATCATAAGATATCATTTAAAGCAACATAAGATATCACTAATACACGGAATGTAAACTTGGGGACACATGAATGGAACTACAAAACAGAACGGGGCCTCAAATTTAGAAAACCAACATATGCTTGCTTAAGGGGAAAGGTGAGTTCGGGTGCTGAATAAAACCAGAGATTGAAATTAGCACAGATACTGTTCCATAAGCCAAATATGTAATAGAAAAGACCTACTTTTTGGTCAACGAAATGACTCAACACCCCATATTCACCACCTAGGAATATACCTGACTAGTAAGAGTCTTAAAACGTATGGATTTATATGTCTCCGTAAGAGAATCAAGCGTGTGTAGAGCGACATAAACGCAGCAGTGAAAATCAGCTAAATCACATTTTCAAAATAAATTTCAAAAACATAACAAAATGGCAGTGAAATAGAGAGCAATTCTTAAAAAATTCTTTCAGGGCTTGTGATGCAACCTGGATTTAACACATCTACACCCACAGCTGGATGAGACATAAGGCTGGACACTTCGAGCTGATAGCATTGGTGAGGTTCTGTGAGCAAATGCAGACCATTTGAAGTCATACAGCATTTTACCCATTCCATGGGTTTCAACTCTCCAGGTTTAAGGGATTCTTCCTTCAGCTAAAACGTGCATGGGAAACCCAGTGTATGGTCCACCGTGTGATTGGGAAACGTTTTTAAATGCATCTCAGTTTTCGTCCCCTGGTACTCGGGTTCACCATTCCAGACGCTTTACTAACACTCTCCCCACTTGGAGAGTCAGTGTCTTTAACCTCCTGTCTGGCTCAGTTTGCAATTTACGCAGAAGATGTACAGGAATAGGGAGAACCAATGAGAGATTAGCTGTAGGTGTCTGCATGGGCAAATGTAATGCTCATTTCCCACCAGGAAGGAGAATTAAACAAACGGTCAGCGTGCAATGCCGGAACAAGATTAGGGCCAGAAGCAATCCTATGGTTTTGCAGCCAGCTCAAAAGAAAACGAGTTGAAGAAACGAGCTCAGGGGCACTGTAATTCACAAACATGCAGAGTTATAAATGACAGCTATAGTCCAAAAATATATTGAAGTAAGGACGCGAAGAGGACTTGAAAGTGGGGCAGGATTGCAGGAAACCGATATCAGGAGTTAGACTGAAAATGCATTTAAAGCATAGGAAAAGAGGCAGAACGTTGACAATGATGCACTTGGCTAAAAAGGGCGTATTCGATTTTTCCTGAATATAGTCAGGAAAAAACGCATACACGCTTTTTGGCCAACCAAGCAAGCTTGCAAAGGAAATCTGCACTACAATGAAGTCTCACTTCCCCCTGGTCATAAGGGCCATCTGAAAAAACTGTAAAATCCAGAAAGACAGGACAGGCCATGGAGAAGAGGGAGCATTGTTATGCTGATGGGTGGGATGTAAATTGCCAACAGCCACTCTGGAGAAGTGTATGGCGTTTCCTGAAACACCTAAAAAAGAAAGGAACTGAGCCCAGTGCACTTCCACATATGGTCTTTTAGCTTAGAGAAATTAAAATCAGAAAGACGCAACCACCACAAACTTTGGGACAGCTCTGTTTAGAACCTTGTCTACCCTATAAGTTAAATATACCAGAGAGCAAAAGAGGGATAAAGAAGTTGTAGTACTTACGTAAAATGGAATATCACTCAGCAAGGAAATCTATGTCATCAGGCCCAAAGCAGCATAAGGACTGGATTCAGGTACGATGTCTCTAAGTGAAATAAATCACACAGATAAAGAAACCTCATAAGATGTCACTAATACACGGAATGTACACTTGGCTACACATGAACTGAAATACAAAACAGAACAGGGTCTCAAATTTAGAAAACCAACTTATGCTTGCTTATGGGGAAAGGTGAGTTGGGGTGCTGCATAAAAACAGAGATTGAAATTAGCACAGAGACCGTTCCATAAGCCAAATACGTAATAGACAAGACCTACTCCTTGCTCAACGAAATGCACTAAACACCCTATATTCAACGCCTAGGAATACACCTTGTTAGTAAGAATCTTCAAACCCATGGATTTATATGTCTCCATAAGAGAATCAAGCGTGTGTACAGCTGCATGAAGGCAGCAGAGAAAATCCGATAAATCCCATTATCAAAATGAATTACAAAAACAAAACACAATGACAGTGAAATAGAGAGCAATTCTTAAATAATTCATTCAGGGCTTGTGATGCAACCTGGATTTACCTCATCTACACCCAGAGCTGAGTGAGACATAAGGTTGGACACTTCGGGCTGATAGCATTGGTGAGGTTCGATGAGCAAATGCAGACCCTTTGAAGTCATACTGCATGGGACCCATTCCATGGGTCCCAACTCTCCAGGTTTAAGGGATTCTTCCTTCAGCTAAAACATGCATGGGAAACCCCCAGTATGGTGCACCGTGTGACCGGGAAACGTTTTCAAATGCATGTCCGTTTTCGTCCGCTTTTTCTCGGGTTCACAATTCCAGACCCTTTACTAACAGTCTCCCCACTTGGACAGTCAGTGCCTTTATCTCCTGTTTGGCACAGTTTGCAATTTCTGCACAAGATGAACAGGAATAGGGAGAACTAATGAGAGAGTAGCTGTAGCTGTCTGCACGGGCAAATTTAACTCTCATTTCCCACCAGGAAGAGGAATGAACCAAAGGCTCAGCATGCCATGCCGGAACAAGATTAGGGCCTGAAGAATCCTGCAGTTTTGCGTCCAGCTGAAAAGAAAGCTAGTTGAAAAAAAGAGCTCAGGGGCACTGTCATTCACAAACCTGCAGTTATCAATGACAGCTATCTTCCAAAAATATATTGAAGTAAGGCTGCAAAGCAGACTTGAAAGTGGGGCAGAATTGAAGGAAACCGATTTCAGGAGGTAGACAGTAATTGCATTTAAAACATAGGAAAAGAGGCAGTACGTCGACAATGATGCACTTGGCCAAGAAGGGCATATGCGTTTTATCCAGGGCCCTCATTAAAGAGGGGAGGAGGCTCCCAGCACACTCCAATGGCCAACAGAGGGCCCATGTCACCAAGGCGACGTGTGCCACCCAGGCAGGAGTGACCTCATGTCAGAGGGCCCACCTCACAGAAGGGTGAGGTACCCAGCCAGGATCAGACTCTCACCAGAGGGCCCACATCACCAAGGGGATCGGATCCAGGCAGGAGTGGCCTCACACCAGTGTGGCCAAATAATAGAAAGGTGAGGAACCCAGAACATGTGGCCTAAACAAGAGGACCCACATCTCCAAGGGGCTGGAAGTGAGGCAGGAAGGAGGAGCCACAAAACAGAGGACCCATAGAATAAAAAAGTGAGGAATCCCGCAGTTGGAACCTCCTAGCATGCGGCAAGAACCAGCGAGGCTATGGGTTCCCAGCCAGTGTGAACTCACAACAGAGGGCCCTCATCATTAAACTGTGAACAACACAGCTGTTGGGACCACAGAACAGAAGGCCCACATTCCCATGGGGTTGGCATCCTGGCAGGAGTGTACTCGCACCACAGGGCACACATCAGAAAATTTTGGGAGCCCAGGAGTTAGGGCCTGACGCCAAACGGCCCTAATTACAGAGGGGAGCAGGCTCCTAGCAGGCACCAACTCTCAACTGAGGGCACACGTCGCCAATGTGACGTGTGACAGCCAGGCAGGAATGACCTCACAGCCAAGGGCCTACGTCACAGAAGGGGGAGGAACCCAGCCAGGATAAGACTCCCACCAGAGGGCCCACATCACCAAGGGGATCAGAACCAGGCAGGAGTGGCCTCAAACCAGTATGGCCAAATCATAGAAAAGTGAAGAAACCAGAACATATGGCCTAAACCAGAGGACCCACATCAACAAGGGGCTCAGAGTGAGGCAGGCAGTAGGTGTCTCAAACAGAGGGCCCATAAAATAAAAAAGGTGGGGAATCCCGCAGTTGGAACCTCCCAGCAGGCGGCAAGGTACAGCGAGGCTATGGGATCCCGGCCGGTGTGAACTCACAACAGAGGGCCCTCATCACGAAACTGTGAACAACCCAGCAGTTGGGACAACAGAGCAGAAGGCCCACATTCCCATGTGGTTGGGAACCTGACAGGAGTGTCCTCCCACCAGAGGGCACACATCAGAAAAGTATGGGAGCCCAGGAGTTAGGGCCTGACGCCAGAGTGTCCTCATCACCGAGAGGAGAATGCTCCCAGCATGCTCCAGCTGCCGCCAGAGGGCCGACGTCACCAAGGCGGGGTGTGCCAGCCAGGCAGGAGTGACCTCAGGGCCGAGGGTCAACCTTACGGAACTGTGAGGAACCCAACCAGGATGAGACTCTCACCAGAGGGCCCACATCACCAAGGGGATGGGAACCAGGCAGGAGTGTTCTCACCACAGTGGGGCCACATCACTGAAAGGCGAGGAACCCACAACATGTGGCCTCAATCCAGAACACCCACATCAACAAGGGGCTCAGAGTGAGGGAGGCAGGAAGTGTCTCACAACACACGGCCCATAGAAGAATAAAGGTAAGGAATCCTGCAGTTGGAAGCTCCAAGCATGTGGCCCAGAGCACCGAGGCTCTGGGATGCGTGCCGGAGTGAACTCACAGCAGAGGGCCCACATCCTGACACTGGGAGCAACCCAGCCGTTGGCACCTCAGAACAGAAGTCCCAAATCCGCATGGGGATGGGAACCTGGAAAGAGTGACATTGCACCAGTGGGCTCACATCAGAAAATGTGTGGAGCCCAGCAGTTAGGGCCTGACGCAAGAGGGCCCTCATCACCTTGGAGAGGAGCGTACAAGAAGGCTCCAACTGCCACCAGAGGTCCGACGTCACCAAGGCAACGGGAGGAAGCCAGGCAGGAGTGGCCTCACACCAGTGTGGCCAAATCATAGAAAGGTGAGGAACCCAGAATATGTGGCCCAAACAAGCCGACCCACATCTCCAAGGGGCTGGGAGTGAGGCAGGCAGGAGGACCCTCAAAACAGAGGACCCATAGAATAAAAAAGGTGAGGAATCCCGCAGTTGGAAACTCCTAGCATGCGGCAAGGAGCAGCGAGGCTATGGGATCCCAGCCAGTGTGAACTCACAACAGAGGGCCCTCATCATGAAACTGTGAACAACACAGCTGTTGGGACCACAGAACAGAAGGCCCACATTCCCATGGGTTTGGTAACATGGCAGGAGTGTACTCGCACCACAGGGCACACATCAGAAAAGTTTGGGAGCCCAGGAGTTAGGGCCTGACTCCAGACAGCCCTAATTACCGAGGGGAGCAGACTCCTAGCAGGCACCAACTCCCAACTGAGGGCCCACGTCGCCAAGGTGACGTGCGTCAGCCAGGCAGGAGTGACCTCACAGCAGAGGGCCTACGTCACAGAAGGGGGAGGAACCCAGCCAGGATAAGACAATCACCAGAGGGCCCACATCACCAAGGGGATCAGAACCAGGCAGGAGTGGCCTCACACCAGTATGGCCAAATCATAGAAAAGTGAGGAACCCAGAACATATGGCCTAAACCAGAGGACCCATATCAACAAGGGGCTCAGAGTGAGGCAGGCAGGAGGTGTCTCAAACAGAGGGCCCATAAAATAAAAAAGGTGAGGAATCCCGCAGTTGGAAGCTCCAAGCAGTAGTCCCAGAGCACCGAGGCTATGGGATCCATGCCGGATTGAACTCACAGCAGAGGGCCCACATCCTGACACTGTGAGCAACCCAGCCGTTGGCACCTCAGAACAGAAGGCCCAAATCCGCATGGGGATGGGAACCTGGCCGGAGTGTCCTCTCACCACTTAGCACGTATCAGAAAATATGGGTACCCAGCAGTTAGGGCCTGACACCTGAGTGTCCTCATCACCAAGAGGAGAAGGCTCCCAGCACGGTCCATCTGCGGTCAGAGGGCCGACGTCACCAAGGCGGTGTGTGCCAGCCAGGCAGGAGTGACCTCAGGGCAGAGGGCCAACCTTACGAAACTGTTAGGAACCCAACCAGGATGAGACTCTCACCAGAGGGCCCACATCCCCAAGGGGATGGGAACCAGGCAGGAGTGTTCTGACCCCAGTGGGGCCACATCATTGAAAGGCGAGAAACCCACCACATGTGGCCTCAAACCAGAAGACCCACAACAACAAGGGGCTCAGAGTGAGGCAGGCAGGAAGTGTCTCACAACACACGGCCCATAGAAGAAAAAAGGTAAGGAATCCTGCAGTTGGAAGCTCCAAGCAGGTGGCCCAGAACACCGAGGATATGGGATGCATGCCGGAGTGAACTCACAGCAGAGGGCCCACATCCTGACACTGTGAGCAACCCACACGTTGGCACCTCAGAACAGAAGGCCCAAATCCGCATGGGGATGGGAACCTGGCAGGAGTGTCATCGCACCAGTGAGCACATATCAGAAAATGTGGGGAGCCCAGCAGTTAGGGCCTGACGCCAGAGGGCCCTCATCACCGATGGGAGGAGGCTCCCAGCACGCTCCAACTGCAACCAGAGGGCCCATGTGGCCAAGGCGACGTGTGCCAGCCAGGCAGGAGTGACCTCACAGCAGAGGACCCACCTCCCAGAAGTATGAGGAATCAAGCCAGGGTCCAACTCTCACCAGAGGGCCCACATCAACAAGAGGATGGGAACCAGTCACGAGTGTCCTCACACCAGTGGGGTCACATACCTAAAAGGTGAGGCAACCGGCACATGTTGCCTCAAACCAGAGGACCTACATCACCAAGGGGCTTGGAGTGAGGCAGGCAGGAGGAGCCTCACAACAGAGGGCCCAAAGTATAAAAAAGGGGCGGAATCCAGCAGTTGGAACCTCCCAGCAGTCGGCCCAGAGCACAGAGGCTATGGGATCTAGGCCTGAGTGAACTAACACCAGAGAACCAACATCACGAAACTGTGAGCAACCCAGGCTTTGGGACCACTGAGCAGAAGGCCCACTCCCTCATGGGGATGGGAACCTTACAGGAGTGTCCTGGCATCACTGGGCTCAGTCAGAAAACGTGGGGTGCCCAGCAGTTAGAGCCTGATGCCAGAGGGCCCTCATCACCTAGGAGAGGAGGCTCCCAGCAGGCTCCAACTGCAACCAGATGGCCGACGTCACCAAGGCAATGTGAGCAAGCCAGGCAGGAGTTACCTCAGAGAAGAGGGCCCACCTCAAAGAAGGGTCAGGAACCCAGCAAGGATCAGACTTTCACCAGAGGGCCCACAACACCAAGGGGATGTGAACCAGGCAGGAGTGTCCTCACACCATTGGGGCCATATCATCGAAAGGTGAGGGACCCAACACACGTGGCCTCAAACCAGAGGACACACATCACCAAGGGTCTGGGAGGGAGGCAGGCAGGAGTAGCCTCAAAACAGAGGGCCCATAGAATAAAAAAGGTGAAGAATCCCGCAGTTGGAACGTCCCAGCAGGTGGCAAGGAGCAGCGAGGCTATGGGTTCCAGGTCGGTGTGAACTCACAAAAGAGGGCCCTCATCATGAAACTGTGAACAACCCAGCCGTTGTGTCCACAGAGCAGAAGGCCCACATTTCCATGGGGTTGGGAACCTGGCAGGAGTGTACTCGCACCACAGGGCACACATCAGAAAAATTTGGGAGCCCAGAAGTTAGGGCCAGACGCCAGAGGGCCCTCATTACCGAAGGGAGGAAACTCCCAGCAGGCACCAAATCCCAACTGAGGGCCCACGTCGCCAAGGTGACGTGCGCCAGCCAGGCAGGAGTGACCTCACAGCAGAGGGCAAACGTCACAGAAGGGAGAGGAACCCAGCCAGGATAAGACTCTCACCAGAGGGCCCACATCACCAAGGGGATCGGAACCAGGCAGAAGTATCCTCACACCAGTGTGGCCAAATAATGGAAAGGTGAGGAACCCAGAACATGTGGCCTAAACCACAGGAACCACATCTCCAAGGTGCTCAGAGTGAGGCAGGCAGGAGTAGCCTATCAACACAGGGACCATAGATCAAAAAATGTGAGGAATCCAGCAGTTGGAAGGTCCCAGCAGGCGGCCAGGAGCAGCGAGGCAATGGGATCCTTTCTGGAATGAACTCACACCAGAGGGCCCTCATCATTAAACTGTGAGCGACCCAACCGTTGGGACCTCACAGCAGAAGGCGCACATCCACATGGGGATGGGAACCCGGCAGGAGTGTCATCGCACAAGTGGGCAAACATCAGAAAAAATGGGGAGCCCAGCAGTTATTGACTGATGCCACAGGGCCCTCATCACCGAGGGGAGGAGACTCCCAGCAAGCTCCAACTGCCACCAGAGGGCCGACGTCTCCAAGGCAACGGGAACAAGCCAGGCAGTTGTGACCTCAGAGCAGAGGGACCACCTCACAGAAAGGTGACGAAACCAGCCAGGATCAGACTCTCACCAGACAGCCCACATCACCAAGGGGATATGAACCAGGCAGGAGTGTCCTCACACCAGTGGGTCCACATCCTTAATAGGTGAGTAAACCGGCACATGTGGCCTCAAACCAGAGGACACACATCACCAATGGGCTGGGAGTGAGGCAGGTGTCTGGACGGGCACATTTAACTCTCATTTCCCACCAGGAAGAGGAATTAACCAAACGCTCAGCGTGCCGTGCCGGAACCAGATTACGGCCTGAAGCAAACCTGCGGTTTTGTGGCCAGCTTACAAGGAAGCGAGTTAAGAAAGGAAATCAGGGACACTGTAATTCACAAACCTGCAGAGTTATAAATGACAACTATTGTCAAAAATATATTGAAGTAAGGCTGCAAAGAAGACTTGAAAACACGGCAGAATTCCAGGAATCAGATTTCAGGAGGTAGATTTGAATTGCATTTAAAGCATATGAAAAGCAGCAGATCTTTGACAGTGATGCACTTGGACAAAAAGAGCGTATGCATTTTTTCGTGAATATATTCAGGAAAAAACGCATACGCCCTTTTTGGTCAACCAAGCACTCGAGCAATGGAAATCCGCACTACAATGAAGTCTCTTTTCCCATTCGTCAAAAGGGCCATCTGAAAAAAGTGTAAAAACGAGAAACACAGGACAGGCCATGGAGAAGAGGGAGCCTTGTTATGCTGACGGGTGGGATGTAAATTGCCAACAGACACTCTGGAGATGTTTATGGTGTATCCTGAAACATCTAAAAAACAAAGCTACAGAGCCTAGGGCACTTCCACTTATGGTCCTATAGCTTAGGAAAATTAAAATCAACAAGACACAGCCAACACAAAATTTAGGGCTGCTGTGTTTTCAAGAACCTTGAGTCCAGTACAAATTAAATATCCCAGAAAGAAAAAAATGGATAAAGAAGTTGTGCTACTTACGTACAACGGAATATCACTCAGCAATGAAATCAATGTCATCAGGCCTGTAGCAGCAAATTGAGTGGATTTAAGCACGATGACTCTAAGAGAAATATGTCACACAGAGAAAGACAGTAATCATAAGATATCACTAATAGAGGGAGTGTAAACTTGGCTCCACATGAACTGAATTACAAAACCGAACAGTGTCTCACATTTAGCTAAAAAACTTATGCTTGCTTAAGGGGAAAGTTGAGTTGGGGTGCTGTATAAAACCAGAGATTGAAATTAGCACAGATACCTTTCCATAAGCCAAATATGTAATAGACAAGAC
Source organism: Delphinapterus leucas (assembly GCF_059928025.1). NCBI lineage: Eukaryota > Metazoa > Chordata > Mammalia > Artiodactyla > Monodontidae > Delphinapterus > Delphinapterus leucas. The sequence goes on from NW_028322233.1 coordinate 6,082,424, forward strand.
CTACTCCTTGCTCAACGAAATAGACTCATCCATGCTGTATCATCTCACACCTGTTAGAATGGGCATCATCAGAAAATCTACAAACAACAAATGCTGGAAAGGGTGTGGAGATAAGGAACCCTCTTCCACTATTGTTGGGAATGTAAATAGATACAGTCACTGTGGAGAACATTATGGAGTTTCTTATAAAACTAAAAATAGAATTACCATATGATACAGCAATCCCACTACTGGGCATATACCCAGACAAAACCAAAAATCAAAAAGAGACATTCACCGCAATGTTCATTGCATCACTATTTACAATATCCAGGTAATGGAAGCAACCTAAATGCCCAGACAGACGAATGCATAAAGATGTGGTACATATATAAAATGGAATATTACTAAGCCATAAAAAGGAATGAAATTGGATCATTTGTAGAGACGTTGATGGATCTAGAGACTGTCATACAGAGTGAAGTAAGTCAGAAAGAGAAAAACAAAACAAATCTTGTATATTAATGCATATATGTGGAACCTAGAAAAATTGTACAGATGAACCGTTTTGCAAGACAGAAATAGAGCAACAGATGTAGACAACAAACGTATGGACACCAAGGGGGGAGAGCGGTTGGGGGGGTGGTGGTGGGAGGAGTTGAGAGATTGGGATTGGCATGTATACATTTATATGTATAAAATAGATAACCAATAAGAACCTGCTGTATAAAAAATAAAATAAAATTCAAAATTAAAAAAATAAAATTAAAAAAAGTAAAACAGAAAAAATATTCTTCCCTTCACATACATGTATTTATATGAATAAATTATTTCCATGCTTATATCTGTAAATACAAAAAAGAGGAATAAAATCTACCTTGAACCAAAAACGGAAAAAAGAAAAAAAATCAGAACCCACCATTTACACAGAGGAAAACCGTATCAGGGCACTTGCTCCAGTTGTAAACCATTCTGAAGTTGGTCAGTGGTGGGGAATCATCTCCCATTCAGCCAGCAGGCCCCACGCAACAAGCGTCCTCTTTGCAAAGCTGGGGGACCATGCCGAGGCATCTGTGAGTAAACGTGGGCCGAACCCCAGGCCAGCTGCTGCTGAAATGTTCCCACCCTTCCCAGGTAAAACACCTGAATATGTACAAGGACTTGAAAGCCTAGAGGAAGGGCCATGGAGCCACACGAGTGACAGCATGCCGGCCGACTTGGTGCCTGCAGGCCAGCCAGGATGGTCCTGGCCCTGGGTGCTCTTCTGGAAGCTTTCCATTTCCCTGCCTGAGATACCCCTCCTGTCCTCGCCCCCACTGCTTTCTTCCTTCCTCACCTCTGCCCAGGAAGAAATTCCAGCGGCAGGTATGGGTGTCACATCCTCTTCTTTAGCAGGTGGCATCTTGGCAACTGCTGCAGAAAGTCCAGCAGAACCCCACTCACACTGGGCCACCCACAAAGCCGTGGCCTCTCACTCCGTCCCACCAGCCCAGCCCCGAGACTGTTGACAGGGCAGAGAAAATGGCGTCAGGCACAGCCATTTTATATGTGTGTTTATATCGATCTCAACCCAGGCACACCTGGGGAGGGCTGGCCGGCACGGTCAGGCTGCCCAGGTCAGCCAATCATCACCCCTCAGGGTCTCACAGTTGCAGAAAATGGAACTTGCTGAATCAGCCAGGTCCAAGGAACAGGTGTGGGCTCTTGAGAGTCAGGATAGACAAGGGGTTGTAGCTCCGGCTTGTTTTCTAATCATTTTAACTGGCCCATGAGTGGGAGAAAACTTCAAGAAAACCCTCTCCTAATGAGAGGAACCCAGGAGTCAGGGAGAGGAGGGGAGGGTGGTGGGTGGAGACAGAGGCCTGGTGCCCCGGGTGCAGTGGAAGTCTCTGGAAGACCAGGTGGAGGGAGGCCGCACAGAGTGATCCCCAAGATCACAGACCTTTTGGAGCTGCTGTTTGTTAGTTCAAGTACTGCTCTGAGGTGCTCTGTGTCAGATCTGAGCGACAGGTGAGCTGGGAGTGCTTTGCAATGTGCGCTATGTGCACGGTTCCTGTTTGCCCAGACTTGCCACGGAACATGCAAGGGTAGCTCTGTATCCTGGGAGGGACGTGACAACGAGAGCCCCATGGGCTGCAGGTGACCTGCCCAGAGAACACCATATCCTGGGAGGGGCCTGAACACGAGGGCCCTGTGGGCTGGGGTGGGGGTGGGGTACCTGCCTGGGTGAGCTCCATATCCTGGGATTGGCCTGACTTTGAGAGCCCCATGGGCTGCAGCAGTCAAGGTAACGGATGTCAGGAGAGTCAGTGAAGCCACCGAGGATATACCTCCAGTAGTTCCTAAATCCTACACCCTGCTGGTCATTCTACCAACCACCAGGACTTGGTATTCTGTATTAGTCTTCAATGATGCCTTCTTTTACACTTTTTTCACATGGCCCTTTTGACCGGGGGGCAGTGAGACTTCATTGTAGTGCAGATTTCCTTTAAACGCTTGCTTGGTTGGCCAAAAAGTGCGTATGCGTTTTTTCCTGAATATATTCAGGAAAAAACCCATATGCTCTTTTTGGCCAAGTGCATCATTGTCGACATTCTGCCTCTTTTCCTATGCTTTAAGTGCAATTCCAGTCTACCCCCTGAAATCGTTTTCCTGAAATTCTGCACCGCTTTAAAGCCCTCTTCACAGACTTACTTGAATATATTTTGGACGATAGCTATCATTCATAACTCTGCAGGTTTGTGGATTACAGTGCCCTTGAGCTCTTTTCTTCAACTCGCTTTCTTGTGAGCTGACTGCAAAACCGCAGGATTGCTTCAGGCCCTAATCTGTTTCTGGCAGGGCATGCTGAGCCTTTGGTTAATTCCTCTTCCTGGTGGGAAATAAGCGTTCCATTTGCCCGTGCAGACACCTACAGCTAGTCTCTTTGGATCTCCAAATTCCTGTTCATGTTGCGCAGAAATTGCAAAGTGTGCCAAACAGGAGGTTAAAGGCACTGACTCTCCAAGTGGGGAGAGTGTTAGTAAAGCGTCTGGAATGGTGAACCCGAGAACCAGGGGACGAAAACTGAGATGCATTTGAAAACGTTTCCCAATGACACGGTGGAACGTACTCTGGGTTTCCCATGCATGTTTTAGCTGAAGGAAGAATCCCTTAAACCTGGAGAGTTGGGACCCATGGAATGGGTACCATGCAGTATGACTTCAAAGGGTCTGCATTTGCTCATCGAACCTCACCAATGCCATCAGCCCGAAGTGTCCAGCCTTATGTCTCAACCTAACCCTTACCCGAAGCCTTACCCTTATCCGTCCTCTAATCATACGCTAACACTAACCCGTATCCTAACACGTACGCTCATCGTAAACCGTTGTCGTACCCTAACCTGTACCCTAAACCGTCTCCGTCCCCAAACCCTAACAAACCCTAACTCTAACTCTTACCCAAAGCCTTACCCTAAACCGTCCCCTAATCGTAACACGTACGCTAACACTAACCTGTACCCTAACATGTACTCTCACCCTAAACCGTGGTCGTACCCTAAGCTGTACCCTAAACCGTCCCCATCCAGTAACCCTAAACCTAACCCTAACCCTAACGATAACACTTACCCGAAACCTTACCCTAACCCGTCCCCTAATCCTAACCCGTACTCTAACACTAACCCGTACCCTAACACGTACGCTCACCCTAAACCGTTTTTGTACCCTAACCTGTACCCTAAACCATCCGTGTCCCAGTCCCCTAACCCAAAACCTAACCCTAATCCTTACCCGAAGCCTTACTCTAACCCTTCCTTTAATCCTAACCCGTACGCTAACACTAACCCATACCCTAAAACGTACGCTCACCCTAAACCGTTGTCGTACCCTAACCGGTAACCTAAACCGTCCCCGTTCCCTAACCCTAACCCTAACCCTACCCTTAACCCTTACCCGAAGCCTTACACTAACCCGTCCCCTAATCCTAACCCGTGCGCTAACACTAACACGTACCCTAACATGTACGCTCACCCTAAACCATTGGCGAATCCTAACCTGTACTCTAAACTGTCCCCATCCCCGTCCCCTAATCCTAACCCTGACACTTACTCGAAGCCTTACTCTAACACGTCCCCTAATCCTAACCCGTACGCTAACACTAACCCATACCCTAACACGTACGCTCACCCTAAACCACTGTCGTACCCTAACCGGAACCCTAAACCATCCCAGTCCCCTAACCGTAAGCCTAACCCTAACCCTAACCCTAACCCTAACCCTAACCCTTACCCGAAGCCTTACCCTAACCCGTCCCCTAATCCTAACCCGTACGCTAACACTAACCCATACCCTAACACGTATGCTCACCTTAATCCTTTGTCATACCCTAACCTGTACCCTAAACCGTCCCCGTCCCCTTCCCCTAAACCTAACCCTAACCCTAACCCTAACCGTTACCCGAAGCCTTACTCTAATCCGTCCCTTAATCCTAACCCGTACGCTAACACTGACCAATACCCTAACACGTACCCTCACCCTAAACCGTTGTCGTACCCTAACCTGTAACCTAAACCGCCATGTCCCCTAACCCTAACCCTAACCCTAACCTTAACCCTTACCCGAAGCCTTACACTAACCCGTCCCCTAATCCTAACCCATGCGCTAACACTAACCCGTACCCTAACATGTACGCTCACCCTAAACCGTTGGTGAACCCTAACCTGTACCCTAAACCGTCCCTGTCCCCGTCCCCTAACCCTAACACTTACCCGAAACGTTACGCTAACCCGTCCCCTAATCCTAACCCGTACGCTAACACTAACACGTACCCTAACACATACGCTGACACTAAAACGTTGTTATACCCTTACCTGTACCCTAAACCATCCCCGTCCCTTAACTGTAATCCTAACCCTTACCTGAAGCTTTACCCTAACCCGTCCCCTAATCCTAACCCATACCCTAACACTAACCCGTACCCTAACACGTACGCTCACCCTAATCCATTGTCGTACCGTAAACTTTACCCTAAACCATCCCTGTCCCAGTCCCCTAACCCTAACCCTAACCCTAACCCTAACCCTTACCCGAAGCCTTACCCTAACCCGTCCAGTAATCCTAACACTTACGCTAACACTAACCAGTACCTAACAGGTACGCTCACACTAAACCGTTGTCGTACCCTAAACTCTACCCTAAACCGTCCCGGTCCCCTAACCATAACCCTAACCCTAACCCCAACCCTTACCCGAAGCCTTACCGTAACCTGACCCATAATCCTAACCCGTACGCTAACACTAACCCGTACCCTAACACGTACGTTCACCCTAAACCGTTGTCGTACCCTAACCTGTACCCTAAACCGTCCCCGTCCCCTAACCCTAACCGTAACCCTTACCCTAACCCTTACCAGAAGCCTTACCCTAACCCGTCCCCTAATCCTAACCCGTACGCTAACACTAACCTGTACATTAACATGTACTCTCACCCTAAACCGTGGTCGTACCCTAAGCTGTACCCTAAACCGTCCCCATCCCGTAACCCTAACCCTAACCCTAACCCTAACGCTAACCCTTACCCGAAACCTTACCCTAACCCGTCCCTTAATCCTAACCCGTACGTTAACACTAACCCGTACCCTAACACGTACGCTCAACCTAAACCGTTGTTGTACCCTAACCTGTACCCTAAACCATCCATGTCCCAGTCCCCTAACCCTAACACTAACCCTAATCCTTACCCGAAGCCTTACTCTATCCCTTCCCTTAATCCTAACCCGTACTCTAACTTTAACCCATACCCTAAAACGTACGTTCACACTAAACCGTTGTCGTACCCTAACCTATACCCTAAACCGTCCCCGTCCCCTAAGCCTAACCCTAACCCTACACTAACCCTTACCCGAAGCCTTACCCTAACCTGTCCCCTAATCCTAACCCGTACGCTAACACTAAACCGTACCCTAACACGTACGCTCACCCTAAACAATTGGCGAACCCTAACCTGTACCCTAAACCATCCCCGTCCCCGTCCGCTAACCCTTACACTGACCCTTACTCGAAGCCTTATCCTAACACGTCCCCTAATCCTAACCCGTACGCTAACACTAACCCATACCTTAACACGTACGCTCACCCTAAACCGTTGTCGTACACTAACCTGTACCCTAAACCGTCCCCGTCCCCTAACCGTAACCCTAACCCGAACCCTAACCCTAACCCTTACCCGAAGCCTTACCCTAACCCGTCCCCTAATCCTAACCCGTACGCTAACACTAACCCATACCCTAACACGTACGCTCACCCTAATCCATTGTCATACCCTAACCTGTACCCTAAACCGTCCCCGTCCCCGTCCCCTAAACCTAACCCTAACCCTAACCCTAACCGTTACCCGAAGCCTTACTCTAATCCGTCCCTTAATTCTAACCCGTACACTAACACTGACCCATACCCTAACACGTACCCTCACCCTAAACCGTTGTCGTACCCTAACCTGTAACCTAAACCGTCCCCGTCCACTAAACCTAAACCTAACCCTAAACCTAACCCTTACCCGAAGCCTTACCGTAACCCGTCCCCTAATCCTAACCCGTGCGCTAACACTAACCCGTACCCTAACACGTACGATCACCCTAAACCATTGGCGAACCCTAACCTGTACCCTAAACCGTCCCTGTCCCCGTCCCTTAACCCTAATCCCAACCCTTACCCGGAACTTTAACCTAACCCGTCCCCTAATCCTAACCCATATGCTAACACTAACCCATACCCTAACACGTACGCTCACCCTAAACCGTTGTCATACCCTAACCTGTAACCTAAACCGTCCCCGTCCCCTAACCCTAACCCAAACCCTAACCCTAACCCTAACAATTACTCGAAGCCTTACCCTAAACCGTCCCGAAATCCTAACCCGTACGCTAACACTAACCCGTACCCTAATACGTACACTCACCCTAAACCTTTGTCTTATCCTAACCTGTACCCTAAAACATCCCCGTCCCCTAACCCTAACCCTAACCCTAACCCTAACCCTTACCCGAAGCCTTACCCTAACCCGTCCCCTAATACTAACACTTACGCTAACACTAACCCATACCCTAACACGTACGCTCACCCTAAACCGTTGTCGTACCCTACCCTGTATGCTAAACCATCCCTGTCCCCTAACCCTAACCCTAACCATAACCCTAACCCTAACCCTAACCCTTACCCGAACCCTTACATTAACCTGTCACATAATCCTAACCCGCACGCTAAAACTAACAAATACCCTAACACGTACGTTCACCCTAAACCGTTGTCGTACCCTAAACTGTACCGTAAACCATCCCCGTCCCCTAACCCTAATCCTAACCCTAAGCCTAACCCTAACCCTTACTCGAAGCCTTACCCTAACCCATCCCCTAATCCTAACCCGTACGCTAACACTAACCAGCACCCTAACACGTACGCTCACGCTAAACCGTTGTCGTACACTAACCTGTTACCTAAATCATCCCCGTCCCCTAACCCTAACCCTAACCCTAACCCTTATCTGAAGCCTTACACTAACCCGTCCCCTAATCCTAACCCGTACGCTAACACTAACCCGCACCCTAAAACGTACGCTCATGCTAAACCATTGTCTTACACTAACCTGTACCCTAAACCATCCCCGTCCCCTAACCCTAACCCTAACCCTAACACTTACCCGAAGCACTACCCTAACCCGTCGCCTAATCCTAACCCGTACGCTAACCCTAACCCGTATCCTAACACGTAAGCTCACCTTAAAACCTTGTCGTACACTAACCTGTACCCTAAACCGTCTCCGTCCCCTAACCCTAACCCTAAACCTAACCCTTACCCGAAGCCTTACCCTAACCCGTCCCCTAATCCTAAATCGTACGCTAACACTAACCCGTAACGTAACACGTACGCTCACCCTAAACTGTTGTCGTACACTAAGCTGTACCCTAAACGGTCCCCGTCCCCTAACCCTAAACTTAACACGAACCCTAACCCTAACCCTAACACTTACCCGAAACCTTACCCTAACCCGTCCCCAATCCTAACCCGTACGCTAAAACTAATCCGTACCCTAACATGTACGCTCACCTGAAAACGTTGTCGTACCCTAACCTGTACCCTAAACCGTCCCCGTCCCCTAACCCTAACCCTAACCCAACCTTAACCCTAACCCTTACCCGAAGCCTTACCCTAACCCGTCCCCTAATCCTAACCTGTACGCTAACACTAACCCATACCCTAACACGTACGCTAACCCTCAACAATTTTCGTACCCTAACCAGTACCCTAAACCGTCCCCGTACCCTAACCCTAACCCTAACCGTAAACCTTACCCGAAGCCTTACCATAAACCGTCCCCTAATGTTAACACGTATGCTAACACTAACTTGTTCCCTAATGCGTACGCTCATCCTAAACCATTGTTGTGCACAAACCTGTACCCTAAATCATCCCCATCCCCTAACCTTAACCCTAACCCTAACCCTTAAACGAAGGCTTACCCTAACCCGTCCCCTAATCCTAACCAGTACGATAACACTAACCCATACCCTAACACGTACGCTCACCCTAAACTGTTGGCGTACCCTAATCTGTAGCCTAAACCATCCCCGTCCCCTAACCCTAACCCTAATCCTAACCCTAACCCTTAAACGAAGGTTTACCCTAATCCGTCCCCTAATCCTAACCTGTACACTAACCCTAACCCATACCCTAACACGTACGCTCACCCTAAACAGTTGTCGTACCCTAACCTGTACCCTAAAACTTCCCCATCACCTAACCCAAACCCTAGTCCTAACCCTAACCCTAAACCTTACCCGAAGCCTTACCCTAAACCGTCCCCTAATAGTAACCCGTACGCTAACACTAACCTGTACCCTAACACGTACGCTCACCCTAAACCGTTTTCGTACCCTACCCTTTATGCTAAACCATCACCGTCCCCTAACCCTAACCCTAGCCCTAACCCTAACCCTTACCCGAAACCTTACATTAATCTGTCACATAATCCTAACCCGTACGCTAACACTAACACCTACCCTAACACGTACGTTCACCCTAAACCATTGTCGTACACTAAACTGTACCATAAACCATCCCCGTACCCTAACCCTAATCCTAACCCTAACCCTAACCCTTACCCTTATCCGAAGCCTTACCCTAACCCGTCCCCTAATCCTGACCCGTAAGCTGACACTAACCCGTACCCTAACACATACGCTTACCCTAAACCTTTGTCGTACCCTAACCTGTACCCTTAACCGTCCCCTAACCCTAAGCCTAACACTTACCCGAACCCTTAACCAAAACGGTCCCCTAATCCTGACCCGTACGCTAACATGTACGCTCACGCTAAACCGTTGTCGTACCCTAACCTGTCACCTAAACCGTCCCCGTACCCTAACCTTAACCCTAACCCTAAACCTAAACCTAACCCTTAACCGAAGCCTTACCCTAACCCGTTCCTTAATCCTAACCCGTACGTTAACACTAACACATACCCTAAAACCTACGCTCACCCTAAACCGTTGTCGTACCCTAACCTGTACCCTAAACCGTCCCCTAACCCTAACCCTAACCCTAACCCTAACCCTTACTCGAAGCCTTACCCTAACCCGTCCCCTAATCCTAACCCGTACGCTAACACTAACCCGTACCTTAATATGTACGCTCAGCCTAAACCACTTTCGTACACTAACCTGTACCTTAAACCAACCCCGTCCCCTAACCCTAACCCTAACCCTAACCCTAACCCTAAACCTTACCCGAATCCTTACCCTAACCCGTCCCCTAATCCTAACCCGTACGCTAAAAGTAACCCGTACCCTAATACGTACGCTCAGCCTACACCATTGTTGTACACTAACCTGTACCCTAAACCGTTCCCGTACCCTAACCCTAACACTAACCCTAACCCTAATCCTAACACTGAAATGAAGGCTTACCCTAACCCGTCCCCTAATCCTAACCCATACACTAACCCTAACCCGTACCCTAACACGTACGTTCACCCTAAACCGTTGTCGTACCCTAACCTGTACCCTAAACCGTCCCCGTCCCCTAACCCTAACTCTAACCCTAACCCTAACCGTAACACTTACCCGAAGCCTTAAACAAACCCATCCCCTAATCCTGACCCGTACGCTAACACTCAAATATACCCTAACATGTATGCTCACGCTAAATCGTTGTCGTACCCTAACCTGTAACCTAAACCGTCCCTGTCCCCTAACCCTAACCCTAACCCTAACCCTAACCCTTATCCGAAGCCTTACCATGACCCGTCCCCTATTCCTAACCCATACGCTAACACTAACCCGTACCCTAACATGTACGCTCACCCTGAACCGTGGTCATATGCTAACCTGTATCCCAAACCGTCCCCCTCCCGTAACACTAACCATAACCCTAACCCTAAAACTAACCCTTACCCAAAGCCTTACCCTAACCCGTCCCATAATCCTGACCCGTACGCTAACACTAACACGTACCCTAACATGTACGCTCACCCTAAACCGTTGTCGTACCCTAACCTGTACCCTAATCCGTCCCCGCCCCCTAACCATAACCCTAATTCTTACCCGAAGCCTTACCCTAACACGTCCCCTAATCCTAAACCGTACGCTAACACTAACCACTACCCTAACACGTACGCTCACCCTAAACCGTTGTCGTACCCTAAACTGTACCCTATACCGTCTCCAACACCTAACCTTAACCCTAACCCTAAAACTTACCCGAAGCCTTACCCTAACCTGTCCCCTAATCCTAACTCGTACGCTAACACTAACCCATACCCTAACATGTACACTCACACTAAACCGTTGTCATACCCTAACCTGTACCCTAAACCGTCCCCTAACCCTAACCCTAACACTAACCCTAACCCTAACCCTTACCCAAAGCCTTCCCCTAACCCGTCCCCTAATCTAACCCGTACGCTAACACTAACCCGTACCCTAACACGTACGCTCACCCTAAACCGTTGTCGTACCCTAACCTGTACCCTAAACCATCCCCATCCCCTAACCCTAACACTAACCCTAACCCTAACCCTAACCCTAAGCCTTACCCGAAGCCTTAGCCTAACACGAACCCTAATGCTGAACCGTACGGTAACACTAAACCTTACCCTAACACGTACGCTCACGCTAAACCGTTGTCGTACCTTAACCTGTAACCTAAACCATCCCCGTCCACTAACCCTAACCTTAAACCTAACCCTAACACTTATTCGAAGCTTTACCCTAACCCGTCCCCTAATCCTAACCCGTAGGCTAACACTAACCCGTACCCTAACACGTACACTCACCCTAAATCGTTGTCGTGCCCTAAACTGTACCCTATACCGTACCTGTCCCCTAACTCTAACCCTAACCCTAAACCTAACGCTTACCCGAAGCCTTACCCTAACCCGTCCCCTAATCCTAACCCAGACGCTAACACTAACACATACCCTAAAATGTACGCTCACACTAAACAGTTGTCGTACCCGAAACTGTACCCTAAATTGACCCCTAAACCTAACCCAAACCCTAACCCTAACCCTAACCCTAACCTGAAGCCTTTCCCTAACCCGTTCCCTAATCCTAACCCGTACGCTAACAGTAACCCATACCCTAACACGTATGCTCACCTTAAAACGTGGTCATACTCTAAACTGTACCCTAAACCGTCCCCGTCCCCTAACCCTAACCCTATCCCTTATCGGAAGCCTTACCCTAACCCGTCCCCTAATCCTAACCCATACGCTAACACTAACACGTACCCTAACACGTACGTTCACCCTAAACCGTGGTCGTACACTAAACTGTACCGTAAACCATCCCCGTACCCTAACCCTAATCCTAACCCTAACCCTAACCCTAAACCTTACCCGAAGCCTTAACCTAAGCCGTCCCCTAATCCTGACCCGTACGCTAATACTAAACCATACCCTAACACGTACGATCACGCTAAACCATTGACGTACCCTAACCTGTAACCTAAATCTTCCCCGTCTCCTAACCCTAACCCTAACCCTAACCCAAACCCTTATCCGAAGCCTTACCCTAAGCCGTCCCCTAATCCTAAACTGTACGCTAACACTAACCCGTACCCTAACACGTACGCTCACCCTAAAACTTTGTCGTACCCTAACCTGTACCCTTAACCGTCCCCGTCCCCTAACCCTAACCCTAACCCTAACCCTTATCCGAAGCCTTACTCTAAACCTTCGCTTAATCCTAAACCGTACGCTAACACTAACCCATACCCTAAAACCTAAGCTCACCCTAAACCGTTGTCGTACCGTAAACTGTAACCTAAACCGTCCCCTAAAACTAACCCTAACCCTAACCCTAACCCTAACCCTAAGCCTTACCCAAAGCCTTACCCTAAACCATCCCCTAATCCTAACCCGTACCCTAACAATAACCCGTACCCTAACACGTACGCTCACCCTAAACCGTTGTCGTACCCTAAACTGTACCCTAAACCGTTCCCGTCCCCTAACCCTAACCCTAACCCTAACCGTAACCCGAACCCTTACCCGAAGCCTTACCCTAAACCGTCTCCTAATCCTAACCCGTACGCTAACACTAACCCATGCCCTAACACGTACCCTCAACCTAAACCGTTGTCGTACCCTAACCTGTACCCTAAACCGTCCCAGTCCCCGTCCCCTAACCCGAACCCTAAACCTATCCCTAACCCTAACCCTTAACCTAAGCCTTACCCTAACCCGTCCCCTAATCCTAACCCGTACGCTAACACTAACCCGTGCCCTAACACGTACGCTTACCCTAAACCGCTGTCGTACCCTAACCTGTACCCTAAACCGTAACCGTCCCCTAACCCTTACCCTAACCCTAACCCTAACCCTCAACCGAAGCCTTCCCCTAACCCGTAACCAATCCTAACTCATATGCTATCACGTACGCTCACCCTAAACTGTTGTCATACACTAACCTGTACACTAAACCGTCCCCATCCCCTAACGCTAAACCTAACCCTAACCCTAACCCTAACCCTTACCCGAAGCCTTACCCTAACCCGTCCCCTAATCCTAATGTGTACGCTAACACTAACACGTTCCCTAACATGTACGCTCACCCTAAACCGTTGTCGTACCCTAACCTGTACCCTAAACCGTCCCCGTCCCCTAACCCTTACACTAACCCTAACCCTAAACCTTACCCATAGCCTTACCCTAACCCATCCCCTAATCCTTACCCAACGCTGAAAGTAACCCATACCCTAACACGTACGCTCACCCTAAACCGTTTTCGTACCCTAACCTTTACACTATACCGTTCCCGTCCCCGTCCCCTAACCCTAACCCTAAACCTAAACCTTACCTGAAGCCTTACCCTAACCCGTCCCTTAATCCTAACCCGTACGCTAACTCTAACCCGTACCCTAACACGTACGTTCACCATAAACCATTGTCGTACCCTAACCTGTACCATAACCCGTCCCCATCCCCTAAACCTAACCCTAACCCCAACCCTTACCCGAAACCTTACCCTAACCTGACTCCAAAACCTAACCCGTGCGCTAACACTAACCCGTACCCTAACAGGTACGCTCACCCTAAACCGCTCTCCTACCCTAACATGTACTCTAAACTGTCCCCGTCTCCTAACCCTAACACTAAACCTAACCCTTACCCGAAGCCTTACCCTAACCCGTCCCCTGATCCTAAGCCGTATGCTAACACTAACGCATACACTAACAGGTACGCTCACCCTAAACCATTTTCGTACCCTTACCTGTACCCTAAACTGCCCCCTAACCCTAACGCTAACCCTAACCCTAAACCTTACCCGAAGCCTTCCCCTAACCCGTCCCCTAATTCTAACCCGTAGGCTAACACTAACCAATACCCTAACACATACGCTCACCCTAAACCATTGTCGTACCTTAACCTGTACCCTAAACCGTCCCCATCCCCGTCCCCTAACCCTAACCCTAAACCTAACCCTTACCCGAAGCCTTACCATAACCCGTACGCTAACACAAATCGGTACCCTAACACGTACGCTCAACCTAAACCGTTGTCGTACACTAACCTGTACCCTAAACCGTCCCCGTACTCTAAACCTAACCCTAACCATTACCCGAAGCCTTAACCTAACCCGTCCCCTAATCCTAACCCGTATGCTAACAACAACCGGTACCCTAACACGTACGCTCACCCTAAACCGTTGTCGTACCCTAACCTCTACCCTAAACCGTTACTGTCCCCTAACCCTAACCCTAACCATAACCCTAACCCTTACCCGAAGCCTTACCCTAACCCATCGCCTAATCGTAACCCGTATGCTAACACTAACCCGTACCCTAACATGTACGCTCACCCTAAACCGTTGTCATAACCTAACATGTACCCTAAACAGTCCCCGTCCCCTAACCCTAACCCTAACCCTAACCCTTACCCGAAGCCTTACTCTAACCTGTCCCATAATCCTAAACCGTACGCTAAACCTAACCATACCCTAACACGTACGCTCAACCTAAAACATTGTCGTACACTAACCTGTAACCTAAACTGTCCCCGTCTCCTAACCCTAACTCTAACCCTAAACCTAACCCTTAGCCGAAGCCTTACCCTAAACCATCCCCTAATCCTAACCCGTACGCTAACACTAACCCGTACCCTAACACGTACGCTCACCCTAAATCTTTGTGGTACCCTAACCTGTACCCTAAACCGTTCCTGTCCCCTAACACTAACCCTAACACTAACCCTAAACCTAACCCTTACCCGAAGCCTTACCCTAACCCGTCTCCTTATCCTAACCCATATGCTAACACTAACCCATACCCTAACACGTACGCTCACCCTAAACCGTTGTCGTACCCTAACCTGTACACTAAACCGTCCCCGTCCCCTAACCCTAACCGTAACCCTAACCCTAACCCTTAACGAAGCCTTACCCTAAACGGTCCCCTAATCCTAACACGTACGCTAACACTAACCTGTACCCTAACACGTACGCTCACCCTAAACCGTTGTCGTACCGTATCCTGTACACGAAACCGTCCCCATCCACTAACTCTAACCCTAACCCTAACCCTAAACCTAACCCTTACCCGAAGCCTTACACTAACCCGTCCCCTACTCCTAACCCGTACGCTAACACTAAAACGTACCCTAAAACTTATGCCCACCCTAAACCGTTGTCGTACACTAACCTGTACCCTAAACCATCCCCTTCCCCTAACCCTAACCCCAACCCTAACCCTAACCCTTACCCGAAGCCTTACCGTGACCCCTACGCTAACACTAACACATAGCCTAACACGTACGCTAACACTAAAACGTTGTCGTACACTAACCTGTACCCTAAACCGTCCCCATACCCTAACCCTAACACTAACCCTTACCCGAAGCCTTACCCTAACCTCTCCCCTAATCCTAACCCGTACGCTAACACTAACCAGTACCCTAACACGTACGCTCACCCTAAACCGTTTTCGTACCCTAACCTGTACCCTAAACCGCTCCTGTCTCCTAACCCGAACCCTAAACCTAAACCTAACCCTTACCCGAAGCGTTAACCTAACCCGTCCCCTAATCGTAACCCGTACGCTAACACTAACCCGTACCCTAACATGTACGCTCACCCTAAACGGTTGTTGTATGCTAACCTGTACCCTAAACCGTCCCCGTCCCCTAACCCTAACCCTAACACTTACCAAAAGCCTTACACTAACCCGTCCCATAATAGTAAACCGTACGCAAACACTAACCCATACCCTAACACGTACGCTCACCCTAAAATGTTGTCGTAC
The DNA here is from genome assembly GCF_059928025.1 of Delphinapterus leucas. Classification (NCBI taxonomy): domain Eukaryota; kingdom Metazoa; phylum Chordata; class Mammalia; order Artiodactyla; family Monodontidae; genus Delphinapterus; species Delphinapterus leucas. The sequence goes on from NW_028322233.1 coordinate 6,098,175, forward strand.
CCTAACCTCTACCCTAAACCGTCCCCGTCCCCTAAACCTAACCCTAACCCTAACCCTAACCCTTACCCGAACCCTTACACTAACCCGTCCCCTAATCCTAACCCGTACGCTAACACTAACCCGTACCCAAAAACGTACCCTCACCCTTAACCGTTGTCGTACCCTAACCTGTACCCTAAACCGTCCCCGTCCTCATCCCCTAAACCTAACCCTAACACTTAGCCGAAGCCTTACTCTAACCTGTCCCCTAATCCTAACCGGTACACTAGCACTAATATGTACCCTAACAGGTACGCTCAAACTAAGCTGTTGTCGTACCCTGACCTGTACCCTAAACCATCCCCGTCCCCTAACCCTAACCCTAACCCTTACCCGAAGCCTTAACCTAACCAGTCCCCTAATCCTAATCTGAACGCTAACACTAACCCTTACCCTGACACGTACGCTCACCCTAAACCATTGTCGTACCTTAACCTGTACCCTAAACCGTCCCCGTCCCTAACTGTAACCCTAACCCTAACCCTAAACCTTACCCGAAGCCTTACCCTAACCCGTCCCCTAAACCTAACCCGTACGCTACCTCTAACCCGTTCCCGAACACGTACGATAACCCTAAACCGTTGTCGTACCCTAACCTGTACGCTAAACTGCCCCAGTCCCCTAACCCTAACCCTAACACTTACCCGAAGCCTTACCCTAACCCGTCCAATAATCCTAATCCGTACGCTAACACTAACCCGTGCCCTAACACGTATGCTCACCCTAAACCGTTGTCGTACCTTAAACTGTACCATAAACCGTCCCCGTCCCCTAACACTAACCCTAAGCCTAACCCTAACACTGACCCTTACCCGAAGCCTTACCCTAACCCGTCCCCTAATCCTAACTCGTACACTAACACTAACCCGTGCCCTAACACGTACGCTCCCCCTAAACCATTGTTGTACCCTAACCTGTACCCTAAACCGTCCCCGTCACCGAACCCTAACCCTAACCCTAAACCGAACGCTAACTCTTACGCGAAGTCTTACCCTAACACTTCCCCTAATCCTAAACCGTACGCTAACACTAACTCGTACCCTAACACTTACGCACACCCTAAACCATTGTCGTACCCTAACCTGTACCCTAAACCATCCCCATTCCCTAACCCTAACCCTAAACTTAACGCTAACCCTTACCTGAAGCCTTAACCTAACCCGTCCCCTAATCCTAACCAGTACGCTAACAGTAACCCGTACCCTAACACGTACGCTCACTCTAAACCGTTGTTGTACCCTAATTTGTACCCTAAACCGTCCCCATCCCCTAACCCTAACCCTAACCCTAACCTTTACCTGAAGCCTTACACTAACCCGTCCTCTAATCCTAACCCGTACGTTAACACTAACCCATACTCTAACACGTACGCTCACCCTAAACCGTTGTCATACCCTAACCTGTACCCTAAACCGTCCCCATCCCCTAATCCTAAGCCTAACCCTACCCTAACCCTAACCCTTACCCGAAGACTTACCGTAACCCGTCCCATAATCCTAAACCGTACGCTGACACTAACCTATACCCTAACACGTACGCTCACCCTAAACCATTGTCGTACACTAACCTGTATCCTAAACCATCCCCGTACCGTAACCCTAACCCTAACCCATACCCGAAGCCTTACCCTAACCCGTCCCCTGATCCTAACCCATACGCTAACACTAACCCATACCCTAACACGTACGCTCACTCTAAAACCTTGTCGTACCCTAAACTGTACCCTAAACCGTCCCCGTCCCCTATCCCTAACCCTAACCCTAACCCTTACCCGAAGCCTTACCCTAACCCGTCCCCTAATCCTAACCCATACGCTAACACTTACCCGTACCCTAACACGTACGCTCACCCTAAATTCTTGTCGTACACTAACCTGTACCCTAAACCGCCCCGTCCCCTAACCCTAACCCTAACACTAAACCTTACCTGAAGCCTTACAGCAACCCGTCACCTAATCCTAACCCGTACGCTAAAACTAACCCATACCCTAACACGTTCGCTCACCCTAAACCGTTGTCGTATACTAACCTGTACCCTAAACCATCCCCGTCCCCTAACCCTAACCCAAAACGTAACCCTAACACTAACCGTTACCTGAAGCCTTACCCTAACCCGTCCCCTACTACTAACCCGTACGCTAACACTAACCCGTACCCTAACACGTATGCTCACCCTAAACCTTTGTGGTACCCTAAACTGTACCCTAAACCGTCCCTGTCCCCTAACCCTAACCCTAACCCTAACCCTAACCCTAACCTGTACCCTAAACCGTCCTGGTCCCCTAACCCTAACCCTAACCCTAACCCTTACCCGAAGCCTTACCCTAACTCGCCCCAATTCCTAAACCGTACGCTAACACTAACCCATACCCTAACTCATACGCTCACCCTAAACCGTTGTCATACCCTAACCTGTACCCTAAACGGTCCCTGTCCCCTAACCCTAACCTTATCCCTAAGCCTAACCCTAAACCTAAGCCTTACCCGAAGCCTTACCCAAAACCGTCCCCTAATCCTAACCCGTACGCTAACACTAACCCGTTCCCTAATACGTACGCTCACCCTAAATCGTTGTTGTACTCTACCCTGTACCCTAAACCGTCCCCGTCCCATAACCCTAACCATAACAATAACCCTAAACCTAACCCTTACCCGAAACCTTACCCTAACCCGTCCCCTAATCCTATCCCGTACACTAACACTAACCCGTACCCTAACACGTATGCTCACCCTAATCCGTTGTCGTACCATAACCTATACCCTAAACCGTCCCCGTCCCCTAACCCTAACGCTTACCCGAGGCCTTACCCAACCCGTCCCCTAATACTAACCCATACGCTAACACTAACACATACCCTAACACGTACGCTCACACTAAACAGTTGTCGTACCCTAACCTGTAACCTAAACCGTCCCCATACCCTAACCCTAACACTAACCCTTACCCGAAGCCTTACCCTAACCTCTCCCCTAATCCTAACCCGTACGCTAACACTAACCAGTACCCTAACACGTACGCTCACCCTAAACCATTGTCGTACCCTAACTTGTACTCTAAATCATCCCCGTCCCCGTCCCCTAACCCTAACCCTAACCCTTACCCGAAGCCTTACCCTAAACCGTCCCCTAATCCTAACCCGTACGCTAACACTAACATGTACCCTATCACGTTCGCTCAGTCTAAACAGTTGTCGTACACTAACCTCTACCATAAATCGTCCCCGTCTCCTAACCCTAACCCTAAACCTAACCCTTACCCGAAGCCTTGCCTTACCCTAACTCGTCCCCTAATCCTAACCGGTACGCTAACACTAACCCATACACTAACACATAAGCTCACCCTGAACCGTTGTCGTACCCAAACCTCTACCCTAAACCGTACCCGTCCCCTAACCCTAACCCTAACCTTAACACTTACCCGAACACTTACCCTAACCCATCCCCTAATCCTAACCCCTACGCTAACGCTATCCCATACCCTAACACGTACGCTCACCCTAAACTGTTTTCGTACCCTAACCTGTACCCTAAACCGCTCCTGTCTCCTAACCCGAACCCTAACCCTAACCCTAACCCTTACCCGAAGCGTTAACCTAACCCGTCCCCTAATCGTAACCCGTACGCTAACACTAACCCATACCCTAACACGTACGCTCACCCTAAACGGTTGTTGTATGCTAACCTGTACCCTAAACCGTCCCCGTCCCCTAACCCTAACCCTAACCCTAACACTTACCAAAAGCCTTACACTAACCCGTCCCATAATAGTAAACCGTACGCAAACACTAACCCATACCCTAACACGTACGCTCACCCTAAAATGTTGTCGTACCCTAACCTCTACCCTAAACCGTCCCCGTCCCCTAAACCTAACCCTAACCCTAACCCTAACCCTTACCCGAACCCTTACACTAACCCGTCCCCTAATCCTAACCCGTACGCTAACACTAACCCGTACCCAAAAACGTACCCTCACCCTTAACCGTTGTCGTACCCTAACCTGTACCCTAAACCGTCCCCGTCCTCATCCCCTAAACCTAACCCTAACACTTAGCCGAAGCCTTACTCTAACCTGTCCCCTAATCCTAACCGGTACACTAGCACTAATATGTACCCTAACAGGTACGCTCAAACTAAGCTGTTGTCGTACCCTGACCTGTACCCTAAACCATCCCCGTCCCCTAACCCTAACCCTAACCCTTACCCGAAGCCTTAACCTAACCAGTCCCCTAATCCTAATCCGAACGCTAACACTAACCCTTACCCTGACACGTACGCTCACCCTAAACCATTGTCGTACCTTAACCTGTACCCTAAACCGTCCCCGTCCCTAACTGTAACCCTAACCCTAACCCTAAACCTTACCCGAAGACTTACCCTAACCCGTCCCCTAAACCTAACCCGTACGCTACCTCTAACCCGTTCCCGAACACGTACGATAACCCTAAACCGTTGTCGTACCCTAACCTGTACGCTAAACTGCCCCAGTCCCCTAACCCTAACCCTAACACTTACCCGAAGCCTTACCCTAACCCGTCCAATAATCCTAATCCGTACGCTAACACTAACCCGTGCCCTAACACGTATGCTCACCCTAAACCGTTGTCGTACCTTAAACTGTACCATAAACCGTCCCCGTCCCCTAACACTAACCCTAAGCCTAACCCTAACACTGACCCTTACCCGAAGCCTTACCCTAACCCGTCCCCTAATCCTAACTCGTACACTAACACTAACCCGTGCCCTAACACGTACGCTCCCCCTAAACCATTGTTGTACCCTAACCTGTACCCTAAACCGTCCCCGTCACCGAACCCTAACCCTAACCCTAAACCGAACGCTAACTCTTACGCGAAGTCTTACCCTAACACTTCCCCTAATCCTAAACCGTACGCTAACACTAACTCGTACCCTAACACTTACGCACACCCTAAACCATTGTCGTACCCTAACCTGTACCCTAAACCATCCCCATTCCCTAACCCTAACCCTAAACTTAACGCTAACCCTTACCTGAAGCCTTAACCTAACCCGTCCCCTAATCCTAACCAGTACGCTAACAGTAACCCGTACCCTAACACGTACGCTCACTCTAAACCGTTGTTGTACCCTAACTTGTACCCTAAACCGTCCCCATCCCCTAACCCTAACCCTAACCCTAACCTTTACCTGAAGCCTTACACTAACCTGTCCTCTAATCCTAACCCGTACGTTAACACTAACCCATACTCTAACACGTACGCTCACCCTAAACCGTTGTCATACCCTAACCTGTACCCTAAACCGTCCCCATCCCCTAATCCTAAGCCTAACCCTACCCTAACCCTAACCCTTACCCGAAGACTTACCGTAACCCGTCCCATAATCCTAAACCGTACGCTGACACTAACCTATACCCTAACACGTACGCTCACCCTAAACCATTGTCGTACACTAACCTGTATCCTAAACCATCCCCGTACCGTAACCCTAACCCTAACCCATACCCGAAGCCTTACCCTAACCCGTCCCCTGATCCTAACCCATACGCTAACACTAACCCATACCCTAACACGTACGCTCACTCTAAAACCTTGTCGTACCCTAAACTGTACCCTAAACCGTCCCCGTCCCCTATCCCTAACCCTAACCCTAACCCTTACCCGAAGCCTTACCCTAACCCGTCCCCTAATCCTAACCCATACGCTAACACTTACCCGTACCCTAACACGTACGCTCACCCTAAATTCTTGTCGTACACTAACCTGTACCCTAAACCGCCCCGTCCCCTAACCCTAACCCTAACACTAAACCTTACCTGAAGCCTTACAGCAACCCGTCACCTAATCCTAACCCGTACGCTAAAACTAACCCATACCCTAACACGTTCGCTCACCCTAAACCGTTGTCGTACACTAACCTGTACCCTAAACCATCCCCGTCCCCTAACCCTAACCCAAAACGTAACCCTAACACTAACCGTTACCTGAAGCCTTACCCTAACCCGTCCCCTACTACTAACCCGTACGCTAACACTAACCCGTACCCTAACACGTATGCTCACCCTAAACCTTTGTGGTACCCTAAACTGTACCCTAAACCGTCCCTGTCCCCTAACCCTAACCCTAACCCTAACCTGTACCCTAAACCGTCCTGGTCCCCTAACCCTAACCCTAACCCTTACCCGAAGCCTTACCCTAACTCGCCCCAATTCCTAAACCGTACGCTAACACTAACCCATACCCTAACTCATACGCTCACCCTAAACCGTTGTCATACCCTAACCTGTACCCTAAACGGTCCCTGTCCCCTAACCCTAACCTTATCCCTAAGCCTAACCCTAAACCTAAGCCTTACCCGAAGCCTTACCCAAAACCGTCCCCTAATCCTAACCCGTACGCTAACACTAACCCATTCCCTAATACGTACGCTCACCCTAAATCGTTGTTGTACTCTACCCTGTACCCTAAACCGTCCCCGTCCCATAACCCTAACCATAACAATAACCCTAAACCTAACCCTTACCCGAAACCTTACCCTAACCCGTCCCCTAATCCTATCCCGTACACTAACACTAACCCGTACCCTAACACGTATGCTCACCCTAATCCGTTGTCGTACCATAACCTATACCCTAAACCGTCCCCGTCCCCTAACCCTAACGCTTACCCGAGGCCTTACCCTAACCCGTCCCCTAATACTAACCCATACGCTAACACTAACACATACCCTAACACGTACGCTCACACTAAACAGTTGTCGTACCCTAACCTGTAACCTAAACCGTCCCCGTCACCTAACCGTAACCCTACCCCTAAACTTAACCCTTACCCTAACCCGTCACCTAATCCTAACCCGTACGCTAACACTAACCCGTACCCTAACACGTACACTCACCCTAAACCTTTGTCATACCCTAAACTGTACCCTAAACAGTCCCCATCCCCTAACCCTAAACCTAACCCTAACCCTACCCTAACTCTTACCCGAAGCCTTACCGTAACCCATTCCATAATCTTATCCTGAACGGTAACACTAACACGTACCCTAACACGTACGCTCACCCTAAACCGTTGACGTACACTAACCTGTACCCTAAACCGTCCCCATCCCCTAACCCTAACCCTAAACCTAACCCAAAACCTTACCCGAATCCTTACACTAACCTGTCACCTAATCCTAACACGTACGCTAATGCTAAACCGTACCCTAAAACGTACGCTCATACTAAACCTTTGTCGTACCCTAACCTGTACCCTAAACCGTCCCCGTACCCTAAACCTAACCCTTACCCAAAGCCTTACACTAATCCGTCCCCTAGTCCTAAGCGGTACGCTAACACTAACACCTACCCTAACACGTACGCTCACCCTAAACTATTGTCGTACCCTAACCTCTACCTTAAACCATTCCTGTCCCCTATCCTAACCCTAACACTAACCCTAACCCTAATCCTAACACTTACCCGAAGTCTTACCCTAACCCGTCCCCTAATCCTAACCCGTACGCTAACACTAACCCGTACCCTAACACGTTCGCTCACCCTAAACCGTTGTCGTACCCTAACGTGTACCCTAAACCGTCCCCGTCCCCATCCCCTAACCCTAACCCTAACCCTAACCATTACCCGAAGCCTTACCCTAACGCGTCCCCTAATCCTAACCCGTACGCTAACACTAACCCCTACCCTAACACGTACGCTCACCCTAAACCGTTGTCGTACTCTAACCTGTACCCTGAACAGTCCCCATCCCCTAACCCTAACCCTAACCCTAACCGTAAGGCTAACCCTTACCCGAAGCCTTGTCCTAACCCGTCCCCGAATGCTAAACCGTACGCTAACTCTAAGCTATACCCTAACACTTACACTCACACTAAACCGTCGTCGTACCCTAACCTGTACCCTAAACCGTACCCGTCCCCGTCCCCTAACCCTAACACTAAACCTAACCCTTACCCAAAGCGTTACCCTATTCCGTCCCCTAATCCTAAACCATACACTAACACTAACCCATAACCTAACATGTACGCTCACCCTAAAAGGTTGTTGTACCCTAACTTGTACCCTAAATCGTCCCTGTCCCCTAACCCTTACCCTAACCCTAACCCTAACCCTAACCCTTACCCGAAGCCTTACACTAACCCGTCACATAATCCTAAACCGTACGCTAACACTAACCCGTACCCTAACACGTACGCTCACACTAAACCGTTGTCGTACCCTAACCTGTACCCTAAACCGTCCCCTTCCCCTAATCCTAATCCTAACCCTATCCTTAACACTTACCCGAAGCCTTACCCTAACCCGTCCCCTAAACCTAACCCGTACGCTAACACTAACCCGTAAACTAACACGTACGCTCACCCTAAAACATTGTCGTACCCTAACCTGTACACTAAACCGTCCCCATCCCCTAAACCTAACCCTAACCCTAACCCTAACCCTTACCCTAACCCGTCCCCTAATCCTAACCCGTACGCTAACACTAACACGTACCCTAACACGTAAGCTCACCCTAAAATATTGTCGTACTCTAACCTGTACCCTAAACCGTCCCGTCCCCTAACCATAACCCTAACCCTAACCCTAACACTAACCCTTACGCAAAGCCTTACCCTAGCCCGTACCCTAATCCTAACCCCTACTCTAACACTAACCCGTACCCTGACACGTATGCTCACCCTAGACCGTTGTCGTACGCTAACCTGTACCCTAAACCGTCCCTTTCCCCTAACCCTAACCCTAACCCTAACCCTTACCCGAAGCCTTCCACTAACCCGTCCCCTAATCCTAATCCGTACGCTAACACTAACCCATACCCTAACACGTACGATCACCCTAAACCGATCTCGTACACCAACCTGTACCCTAAACCGTCCCCATCCCCTAACCCTAACCCTAACCCTAACCCTAACCCTTACCCGAAGCCTTACCTTAACCCGTCCCCTAATCCTAACCCGTACGCTAACACTGAGCCGTACCCTAACACGCACGCTCACCCTAAACAGTTGTCGTACCCTAACCTGTACCCTAAACCGTCCCTGTCACCATCCCCTAACCTTAACCCTAACCCTTACCCAAAGCCTTACCCTAACCCGTCCCCTAATCCTAAACCGTACGCTAACACTAACCCATACCCTAACACGTACGCTCACCCTAAGCCATTGTAGTACCTTAATCTGTACCCTAAACTTTCAACATGCCCTAACCCTAACCCTAACCCTAACCCTAAACCTAACCCTTACCCGAAGCCTTACCATAACCCATATGCTAACACTAACCAGTACCCTAACATGTACGCTCAACCTAAACCGTTGTCGTACCCTAACCTGTACCCTAAACCATCCCCGTACCCTAACCCTAACTGTAACCCTTACCCGAAGCCTTACCGTAATCCATCCCCTACTCCTACCAGTACGCTAACACTAACACGTATCCTAACAGTTATGCTCACCCTACACCATTGTCGTACACTAACCTGTACCCTAAACCGTCCCCGTCCCCTAACCCTAACCCTATCCCTTACCCGAAGTCTTAGCATAACCCGTACGCTAACACTAACCGGAACCCTAACACATACGCTCAACCTAAACCGTTGTCGTACCCTAACCTATACCTTAAACCGTCGCTTTACCCTAAACCTAACCCTAACCCTTACCCGAAGCCTTACGCTAAACCGTCCCCTAAACCTAACATGTACGCTAACACTAAACCATACCCTAACACGTACGCTCACGCTAAAACGTTGTCGTACCCTAACCTGTACCCTAAACCGTCACCGTACCCTAACCCTAACCCTAACCTTTACCCGAAGCCTTACCGTAACCCGTATGCTAACGCTAACCGGTACCCTAACACGTACGCTCAACTTAAACTGTTGTCGTACCCTAACCTGTACCCTAAACCGTCCCCATCCCCTAACCCTAACCCTAATATTTACCCGAAGCCTTACTCTAACCCGTCCCCTAATACTAACCCGTACACTAACACTAACTCGTACCATAACACATACGCTCACCCTGAACCGTTTTCGTACCCTAACCTGTATCCTAAACCGTCCCCGTCCCCTAACCCTAACCCTAACCCTAACACTTACCCGAAGCCTTACCCTAACCCGTCCCCTAATCCTAACCCGTACGCTAACACTAACCCGTACACTATCACGTACACACACCCTAAACCGTTGTCATACCCTAACGTGTACCCTTAACCGTCCCCGGCCCCTAACCCTAAACCTAAACCTAACCCTAACCCTTACCCGAAGCCTTACACTAACCCGTCCAATAATCCTAAACCGTACGCTAACACTAACCCATACCCTACAACATACGCTCACGCTAAAACGTTGTCCTACCCTAACCTGTACATTAAACCGTTCCCGTCCCATAAACCTAACGCTAACCCTAAACCTAACCCTTACCCGAAGCCTTACCCTAACCCGTCCCCTAATCCTAACCCGTACGCTAACACTAACCCGTACCCGAACACGTACCCTCACCCTTAACCATTGTCGTACACTAACCTGTACCCTAAACCGTCCCCATCCCAGTCCCCTAACCCTAACCCTAACACTAACACTAAACCTTCCCGAAGCCTTACCCTAACCCGTCCCCTAATCCTAACCCGTACTCTCACACTAACCTGTACCCTAACACGTACGCTCACCATAAACAGTTGTCATAACCTAAACTGTAGCCTAAACCGTCCCCGTCCCCGTTCCCTAACCCTAACCCTAACCCTTACCCAAAGCCTTCCCCTAACCCGTCCCCTAATCCTAACCGGTACGCTAACACTAACCCATGCCCTAACACGTATGCTCGCCCTAAACCGTTGACGTACCCTAACCTGTACACTAAACCGTCCCTGTCCCCTAACCCTAACCATAACCCTAACACTAACCCTTACCCGAAGTCTTACACTAACCCGTCCCCTAATCCTAACCTGCACGCTAACACTAACGTGTACCCTAACATGTTCGCTCACCCTAAATCGTTGCTGTACCCTAACGTGTACCCTAAACCGTCCCCGGCCCCATCCCCTCACCCTAACCCTAACCCTAACCGTTACCCGAAGCCTTACCCGAACCCGTCCCCTAATCCTAACCTGGACGCTAACACTAACACTTACCCTAACACGTACGCTCAGCCTAAAATGTTGTCGCACTCTAACCTGTACCATAAACAGTCCCCGTCCCCTAACCCTAACCCTAACCCTAACCCTTACCTGAAGCCTTACCCTAACCCTTCCACTAATCCTAACCCGTACGCAAACACTAACCCGTACCCAACACGTACACTCACCCTAAACCGTTGTCTTACCCTAACCTGTACCCTAAATCGTCCCCGTCTCCTAAACCTAACCGTAACCCTAACCCTAACCCTAATCCTTACCCGAAGCCTTACCCTTACCCGTCCCCTAATCCTAACCCGTACGCTAACACTAACCCGTACCGTAACACGTACGCTCAACCTAAACCGCTGTCGTACCCTAACCTGTACCCTAAACCGTCCCGGTCCCCTAACCCTAACCCTAACACTAAACCTTACCTGAAGCCTTACACTAACCCGTCACCTAATCCTAACCCGTACGCTAAAACTAACCCGTACCCTAACACGTTCGCTCACCCTAAACCGTTGTCGTACCCTAACCTGTACCCTAAACCATCCCAGTCCCCTTACCCTAAACCTAAACGTAACCCTAACCCTAACCGTTACCTGAATCCTTACCCTAACCCGTCACGTAATCCTAACCCATACGCTAACACTAACCCGTACCCTAACACGTACGCTCACCCTAAACCGTTGTCGTACCCTAACCTGTACCCTAAACCGTCCCTGTCCCCTAACCTTAACCCTAACCCTAACACTAACCCTAACCTGTACCCTAAACCGTCCCGGTCCCCTAACCCTAAGCCTAACCCTAACACTAACATTTACCCGAAGCCTTACCTTAACACGTCCCCTAATCGTAACTCGTACACTAACACTAACCCGTGCCCTAACACGTACGCTCACCCTAACCCGTTGTCGTACACTAATCTACCATAAACCGTCCCCGTCTCGTAACCCTAACCCTAACCCTAACCCTAACCCTAAACCTTAACCGAAGCCTTACCCTAACCCGTCCCCTAATCCTAACCCGTACGCTAACACTAACCCGTACCATAAGATGTACGCTCACCCTAAACCGTTGTCGTACCCACCGTGTACCCTAAACCGTCCCCATCCCCTAACCCTAACCCTAACCCTAACCCTAACCCTAACCCTTACCCGAAGCCTTACCCTAACCCGTCCCCAAATCCTAAACCGTACGCTAACACTAACCCGTACCCTAACACGTACGCTCACCCTAAACCGTTGTCGTACCCTAACCTGTAACCTAAACCGTCCCCGTCCCCTAACCCTAACCGTAACCCTAAACCTAAACCTTACCCGAAGCCTTAGCCTAAGCTGTCCCCTAATTCTAACCCCTACGCTAACATTAACACATACCTAACACGTACGGTCACACTAAACCGTTGTTGTACACTAACCTGTAACCTAAAACGTCCCCATCCCCTAACCCTAACTCTAACCCTAACCCTAAACCTTACCCGAAGCCTTACCCTAACATATTCCCTAATCCTAACCCGTACACTAAAACTAAACCTATCCTAACACGTACGCTCACCCTAAAACGTTGTCATACCCTAACCTGTACCCTAAACCGTCCCTGTCCCCTAACCCTAACCCTAACCCTAACCCTTACCCGAAACCTTACCCTAACGCGTCCCCAAATCCTAACCCGTACGCTAACACAAACCCGTACCCTAACACGTACGCTCACCCTAAACCGTTGTCGTACCCTAACCTGTACCCTAAACGGTCCCCGTACCCTATCCCTAACCCTAACCCTTACCTGAAGCCTTACCCTTACCCGTCCCCTAATCCAAACCCGTATGCTAACACTAACCTGTTCCCTAATACGTACGCTCACCCTAAACCATTGTCGTATCCTAACCTGTACCCTAAACCGTCCTCATCCCCTAACCATAACCCTAACCCTAACCCTAAACCTAACCCTTACCCGAAGCCTTACCCTAACCCGTCCCCTAATCCTAACCCGTACGCTAACACTATCCCGTACCCTAATATGTACGCTCACCCTAAACCGTTGTTGTACTCTACGCTGTACCCTAAACCATCCCCGTCCCATAACCCTAACCCTAACAATAACCCTAAACCTAACCCTTACCCGAAACCTTACACTAACCCGTCCCCTAATCCTATCCCGTACGCTAACACTAAGCCGTACCCTAACACGTACGCTCACCCTAAACCGTTGTCGTACCCTAACCTATACCCTAAACCATCCCCGTCAACTAACCCTAACGCTAAACCTAACTGTAACGCTTACCCGAGGCCTTACACTAACCAGTCCCCTAATACTAACCCGTATGCTAACACTAAAACATACCCAAACACGTACGCTCACACTAAACTGTTGTCGTACCCTAACCTGTACCCTAAACCGTCCCCGTCCCCTAACCCTAACACTAACCCTAAACCTAACCCTTACCCGAAGCCTTACCCTCACCTGTCCCCTAATCCTAACCCGTACGCTAACAATAACCCGTACCCTAACACGTACGCTCACCCTAAACTGTTGACGTACCCTAATCTGTACCCTCAACCGTCCCCCTCCCCTAACCCTAACCCTAACCGTAACCCAAACCCTTACCCGAATGCTTACCCTAACATGTCACATAACCATAAACCGTACGCTAACACTAACCCGTACCCTAACACGTACGCTCACCCTAAACCGTTGTAGTACCCTAATCTGTACCCTAAACAGTCCCCGTGCCCTAACCCTAACCCTAACCCTAACCCTAACCCTAACCCTTACCCGAAGTCTTATCCTAACCCTTCCACTAATCCTAACCCGTACGCTAACACTAACCCGTACCCTAACTCGTACGCTCACCTTAAACTGTTGTCATACACTGACCTGTACCCTACACCGTCCCCGTCCCCTATCCCTAACGCTAACCCTAACCCTAAACCTAACCCTTACCCGAAGCCTTACACTAACACGTCCACTAATCTTAACCCGTATGCTAACACTAACCCGTACCCTAACACGTACGCTCACACTAAACCGTTGTCGTACCCTAACCTGTACCCTAAACCGTCCCCGTTCCCTAACCCTAAGCCTAACACTTACCCGAAGCCTTACCCTAACCCGTCCCCTAATCCTAACCCGTACGCTCACCCTAACTTGTACCCTAACACGTACGCTCACCCTAAACCGTTCTCATACCCTAACCTGTACCCTAAACCGTCCCCGTCCCCTAACCCTAACCCTAACCCTAACCCTTACCCGAAGCCTTACAGTAATCCGTCCCCTAATCCTAACCGGTACACTAACACTAACACCTACCCTAACACGTATGCTCACCCTAAACTGTTGTCGTACCCTAACCTCGAACCTAAACCATTCCTGTCCCCTAAACCTAACCCTAACCCTAAACCTAACCCTAACCCTAACCCTTACCCGAAGCCTTAGCCTAACCCCTCCCCTAATCCTAACCCTTACGCTAACACTAACCCGTACTCTAACACGTACGCTCACCCTAAAACTTTGACGTACCCTAACCTGTACCCTAAACCGTCCCCGTCCCCTAAACCTAACCCTAACCCTAACCATAACCCTAACCCTTACCCGAAACTTACGCTAACCTGTCCCCTAATCCTAATCCGTACGCTAACACTATCCCATACCCTAACACGTACGCTCACCCTAAACTGTTGTTGTACACTAACCTGTACCCTAAACCATCCCCTTCCCCGTCCCCGTCCCCTAACTCTAACTTTAACCCTAACCCTTACCCGAAGCTTTATCCAAACTCGTCCCCTAATTCTAACCCGTAGGCTATCACTAACCCGTACCCTAACATGTACGCTCACCCTAAACCTTTGTCATACCCTAACCTATACCCTAAAGCATCCCTGTCCCGGTCCCCTAACCCTAACCCTAACCCTATCCCTTACCCGAAGTCTTACCCTAACCCGTCCCCTAATCCTAATCCATACGTTAACACTAACACATACCCTATCACGTACGATCACCCTAAACCGTTATTGTACCATAACCTGTACCCTAAACTGTCCCCGTCCCCTAACCCTAACCCTAACCCTTATCCGAAACCTTACCCTAACCCGACTCCTAATCCTAACCCGTACGCTAACACTAACACGTACCCTAACATGTACTCTCACCCTAAACCATTGTCGTACCCTAACCTGTACCCTAAACCGTCCCCGTCCCCTAACCCTAACCCTAAACCTAACCCTAAACCTAACCCTTACCCGAAGCCTTAACCTAACCCGTCCCCTAATCCAACCCGTACGCTAACACTAACCGTTGCCCTAACATGTACGCTCATCCTAAACCGTTGTCGTAGCCTAACCTGTACCCTAAACTGTCCCCGTACCCTAACCCTAACCCTAACCCTAACCCTAAACCTTACCCGAAGCCTTACCCTAACCCGTCCCCTAATCCTAACCCGTAACCTAACACTAATACGTACCCTAACACGTACGCTCACCGTAAACCGTTGTCGTACTCTAACCTGTACCCTAGACCGTCCCCATCCCCTAACACTAACCCTAACCCTAACCCTAACCCTTACCCAAAGCCTTACCCTATCCCGTCTACTAATCCTAACCCGTACGCTAACACTAACCTGTACCCTAACATGTACGCTCACCCTAAACCATTGTCATAACATGTACCCTAAACCGTCCCCGTCCCCTATCCCTAACCCTAAACCTAACCCTAACCCTAACCCTTACCCGAAGCCTTACCCTATCACGTACCCTAATCCTAACCCGTACGCTAACACTAACCCGTACCCTAACACGTACGCTCACACTAAACCGTTGTCGTACCCTAACCTGTACCCTAAACCGTCCCCGTCCCCGTCCCCGTCCCCTAACCCTAACCCTTACCCAAAGCCTTACCCTAACCCGTCCCCTAATCCTAAACCGTACGCTAACACTAACCCATGCCCTAACACGTACGCTCACCCTAAACCGTTGTCGTATACTAACCTGTATCCTAAACCGTCCCCGTCCCCGTCCCCTAACCCTAACCCTAAGCCTCACCCTTACTCGAAGCCTTATCCTAACCTGCCCCTAATCCTAACCCGTACGCTAACAGTAACCCGTACCCTAACCAGTACGCTCACCCTAAACCGTGGTCGTACCCGAACCTGTACCCTAAACCGTCTCCGTCCCCTGACCCTAACCCTAACCCTAACCATAACCCTAAACCTTACCCGAAGCCTTCCACTAACCCGTCCCCTAATCCTAACCGTATGCGAACTCTAACCCGTACCCTAACACGTACGCTGACCCTAAACCGTTCTCGTACACTAACCTGTACCCTAAACCATCCCCGTCCCCTTACCCTAAACCTAACCCTAACCCTTACCCGAAGACTTACCCTAACCCGTCCCCTTAGACTAAACCGTATGCTAACACTAACACGTACCCTAACACGTACGCTCACCCTAAACTGTTGTCGTACACTAACCTGTACCCTAAACCGTCCCCATCGCCTAACACTAACCCTAACCCTAACCCAAACCCTTACCCGAACCCTTACCCTAACACTTCCCCTAATCCTTACACATATGCTAACACTAACCCGTACCCTAAAACATACGCTCACCCTAAACCGTAGTCGTACACTAACCTGTACCCTAAACCGTCCCTGTTGCCGTCCCCGACCCCTAACCCTAACACTTACCCAAAGCCTTACCCTAAACCGTCCCCTAATCCTAACCCGTACGCTAACACTAAACAGTACCCTAACACGTACGCTCACCCTAAATCGTTGTCGTACTCTAACCTCTACCCTAAACCGTCTCCGTACGCTAACCCTAACCCTAACCCTAACACTTACCCTTACCTGAAGCCTTACTGTAACCCGTATCGTAATCCTAACCCGTACGCTAGCACTAAACCATACCCTAACACGTACGCTCACCCTAAACCGTTGTCGTACACTAACCTGTACCCTAAACCGTCCCCGTCCCCTAACACTAACCCTGACCCTAACCCTAACCCTAACCCGTACCCGAAGCCTTACCCTAACCCTTCCCGTAATCCTAACCCGTACGCTAACACTAACACGTTACCTAACACGTACGCTCACCCTAAACCGCTGTGGTCCCCTAACCTATACCTTAAACCATCCCCGTTCCTGTCCCCTAAACCTAACCCTAACCCTAAACCTAACCCTTACCCGATTCCTTACCCTAAACCGTCCCCTAATCCGAACCCGTACGCTAACACTAACCCGTACCCTAACACGTATGCTCACCCTAAACCGTTGTCGTACCCTAACCTGTGCCCTAAACCGTCCTCGTCCCCTAACCCTAACCCTAACCGTAAACCTAACACTAACCGTTATCCGCAGCCTTACACTAACCCGTCCCCTAATCCTAACCCGTACGCTAATACTAACCCGTACCCTAACACGTAGGCTCACCCTAAACCGTTGACGTACCCTAACCTGTACCCTAAACCATCCCTGTCCCCGTCCCCTAACCCTAACCCTAACCCTAACCCTACCCCTTAGCCGAAGCCTTACCCTAACCTGTCCCCTAAGCCTAATCCATACGCTAACACTAACCTGTACCCTAACACGTACGCTCACACTAAACTGTTGTCGTACACTAACCTGTACCCTATAACGTCCCAGTCCCCTAACCCTAACCCTAACCCTAACCCTAAACCTAACACTTACCCGAAGCCTTAACCTAACCATTCCCCTAAACCTAATCCGTATGCTAACAGTAACACCTACCCTAACACGTACGCTCACCCTAAACCATTGTCATACCCTAACATTTACCCTAAACCGTCCCCGTCCCCTAAACTTAACCCTAACCCTAAACCTAAACCTTACCCGAAGCCTTACCCTAACCCGTCCCCTAATCCTAACCCGTACACTAACTCTAACCCGTACCCTAACACGTACTCTCACCCTAAACCGTTGTCTTACCCTAATCTGTACCCTAAACCGTCCCCGTCCCCGTCCCCTAACCCTAACCATAACCTTAACCTTAAACATTTCCCGAAGCCTTACCCTAACACGTCCCCTAATCCTAACCCGTACGCTAACACTAAACCGTACCCTAACACGTAGGCTCACCCTAAATAGTTGTCGTACCCTAACCTGTACCCTAAACCTTCCTCGTGCCCTAACCTTAACCCTAACCCTAACTGTATCCCTAATCCTTACCCGAAGCCTTACCCTAACCCGTCACCAATCCTAACCCGTACGCTATCACGTATGCTCACCGTAAACCTTTGTCGCACACTAACCTGTAACCTAAATCATCCCCGTCTCCTAACCCTAACCCTAACCCTAACCCTAACCCTATACCTAAACCTTACCTGAAGCCTTACCCTAACACGTCCCCTAATCCTAACGCGTATGCTAACACTAACCCGTACTCTAACACGTAAGCTCACCCTAAACTGCTGTTGTACACTAACCTGTACCTTGAACCGTCCCCTTTCCCGTCCCCGTCCCCTAACCCTAACCCTAACCCTAAACCTTACCCGAAGACTTACCCTAACCTGTCCCCTAATCCTAACCCGTAGGCTATCACTAACCGTACCCTAACATGTATGCTCAACCTAAACCTTTGTCGTACCCTAACCTGTACCCTAAACCATCCCCGTCCCCATCCCCTAACCCTAACTGTAACCCTAAACCTATCCCTTACCCGAAGCCTTACCCTAACCCGTCACCTAATCCTAACCCGTACGCTTACACTAACCCATACCCTAACACGTACCCTCACCCTAAACCTTACCCGAAGACTTACCCTAACCTGTCCCCTAATCCTAACCCGTAGGCTATCACTAACCGTACCCTAACACGTATGCTCACCCTAAACCGTTGTCGTACCCTAACCGGTACACTAAACCGTCCCCGTCCCGTAACCCTAAACTTAACCCTAACCCTTAACCTAAACCTAACACTTACCCGAAGCCTTACCCTAACCCGTCCCCTAACCCTAAACCGTAAGCTAACACTAATCTGTGCCCTAACACGTACGCTCACCCTAAACCGTTGTCGTACCCTAAACTGTAGCCTAATCCGACCCGTCCCCTAACCCTAACACTAACCCTAAACCTAACACTAACCCTAACACTTACCCGAAGCCTTACCCTAACCAGTCCCCTAATCCTAATCCGTACGCTAACACTAACCCGTGCCCTAACACGTACGCTCACCCTAAACCGTTGTCGTACCCTAACCTGTACCCTACACCGTCCCCGTCCCCGTCCCCTAACCCTAACCCTAACCCTAACCCTCACCCGAAGCCTTACCCTAACCCGTCACCAATCCTAACCCGTACGCTATCACGTACGCTCACCCTAAACTGTTGTCGTACACTAACCTGTACCCTAAAACCTCCCCATCCCCTAACCCAAACCCTAACCCTAACCCTATCCCTAACCCTTACCCGAAGCCTTACCCTAAACCGACCCGTAATCCTAAACCGTACGCTAACACTAACCTGTACCCTAACACGTACGCTCACCCTAAACTGTTGTCATACCGTAACCTGTACCCTAAACCGTCCCCATCCCCTAACTCTAACCCTAACCCTAACCATAAACGTAACCTTTATCCGAAGCCTTACCCTAAGCCGTCCACTAATCCTAACCCGTACGCTAACAATAACCCGTACTCTAACACGTACACTCACCCTAAAACGTTGTCATACCCTAAACTGTACCCTAAACCGTCGCCATACCCTAACCCTAACCCTATCCCTAACCCTAAACCTTACTCAAAGACTTACCCTAACCCGTCCCCTAATCCTAACCCGTACGCTAACACTAACCCGTACCCTAACACGTACGCTCACCCTAAACCGATGTCGTATGCTAACCTGTACCCTAAACTGTCCCCGTCCCCGTCCCCGACCCCTAACCCTAACCCTAACCCTTACCCGAAGCCTTACACTAACACGTCCACTAATCTTAACCCGTACGCTAACACTAACCCGTACCCTAACACGTACGCTCACACTAAACCGTTGTCGTACCCTAACCTGTACCCTAAACCGTCCCCATACCCTAACCCTAACCCTAACACTTACCCGAAGCCTTACCCTAATCCGTCCCCTAATCCTAACCCGTACGCTCACACTAACCTGTACCCTAACACGTACGCTCACCCTAAACCGTTGTCGTACCCTAACCTGTACCCTAAACCGTCCCCGTCCCCTAACCTTAACCCTAACCCTAACCCTTACCCGAAGCCTTACAGTAATCCGTCCCCTAATCCTAACCGGTACGCTAACACTAACACCTACCCTAACACGTACGCTCACCCTAAACTGTTGTCGTACACTAACCTCTACCCTAAACCATTCCTGTCCTCTAACCCTAACCCTAACCCTAACCCTAACCCTTACCCGAAGCCTTACTTTAACCCGTTCCCTAATCCTAACCCTTACGCTAACACTAACCCTTACTCTAACACGTACGCTCACCATAAACCGTTGACGTACCCTAACCTGTACCCTAAACCGTCCCCGTCCCCTAACCCTATCCCTAACCCTAACCATAAACCTAACCCTTACTCGAACTTTACGCTAACCCGTCCCCTAATCCTAACCCGTACGCTAACACTATCCCATACCCTAACACGTACGCTCAACCTAAACTGTTGTTGTACACTAACCTGTACCCTAAACCGTCCCCTTCCCCGTCCCCGTCCCCTAACCCTAACCCTAACCCTAACCGTTACCTTAAGCCTTACCCTAACCCGTCCCCTAATCCTAAATCGTACGCTAACACTAAGCCGTACCCTACACGCTCGCTCACCCTAAACCGATGTCGTACCCTAACCTGTACCCTAAACCGTCCTCGTCCCCTAACCCTAACCCTAACCGTAACCCTAACACTAACCATTACCCGAAGCCTTACACTAACCCGTCCCCTAATCCTAACCCGTACGCTAAAACTAACACGTACCCTAACACGTACGCTCACCCTAAACCGTTGACATACCCTAACCTGTACCCTAAACCGTCCCCGTCCCCGTCCCCTAACCCTAACCCTAACCCTACCCATAACCCGAAGCCTTACCCTAACCCGTCCCCTAATCCTCAACCCTACGCTAACACTAACCCATACCCTAACACGTACACTCACCCTAAACCGTTGTCGTACCCTAACCTGTACCCTAAACCGTCCCTGTACCCTAACCCTAACCCTAACCCTAACCGTAACACTAACCCTTACCCAAAGCCTTACCCTAACCGGTCCCCTAATCCTAAACCGTACGCTAACACTAACCCGTACCCTAACACATACCCTCAATCTAAACCGTTGTCGTACACTAACCTTTACCCTAAACGGTCCCTGTCCCCTAACTCTCTCCCTAACCCTAAACCTAACTCTTACCCGAAGCCTTACCCTAACGCGTCACCGAATCCTAACCCTTACGCTAACACTAACCCATACCCTAACACGTACGCTCACCCTAAACCGTTGTCGTACCCTAACCTGTAACCTAAACAGTCCCCGTCCCCTAACACTAACCCTAAGCCTAACCCTAACCCTTACCCAAAGCCTTATCCTAACCTGACACATAATCCTAACCCGTACACTAACACTAACGCCTACCCTAACACGTACGCTCACTCTAAACCGTTGTCGTACCCTAACTTGTACCCTAAACCGTCCCCGTCCCCTAAACCTAACCCTAACCCTAAGCATAACCCTAACCCTTACCCGAAGCCTTACCCTAACCCGTCCCCTAATGCTAACCCGTACGCTAACACTAAACCGTACCCTAACACTAACCCATACCCTAAAATGTACGCTCACCCTAAACGGTTTTCGTACCCTAACCTGTACCCTAAAGAGTCCCTGTCCCCAAACCCTAACCCTAAACCTAACTCTAACCCTTACCCGAAGCCTTACACTAACTCGTCCCCTAATCCTAACCCCTACGCTAACACTAAACCGTAACCTAACACTAACCCATACCCTAACACGTACGCTCACCCTAAACCGTTGTCGTACCTTAACCTGAACCCTAAACCGTCCCTGTCCCCGTCCCCTAACCCTAACCCTAACCCTGAACCTTACCAGAAGCCTTACACTCATCCAACCCATAATCCTAACCCATATGCTAACACTAACCAATACACTAACACGTACGCTCACGCTAAACCGTTGGCGTACCCAAACCTGTACCCTAAACCGTCCCCGTCCCATAACCCTAACCCTAACCCTAACCTTACCCAAAGTCTTAACCTAACCCGTCCCCTAATCCTAACCCGTAGGCTAACACTAACCCGTAATCTAACACGTACGCTCACCCTAAACCGTTGTCGTACCCTAACCTGTACCCTAAACCGTCCCCGTCCCCTAACCGAAACCCTAACCCTAACCCTAAACCTTTCCTGAAGCCTTACCCTAACCCTTACCCTAATCCTACCCGTACGCTAACACTAAACCGTACCCTAAAACGTAGGCTCAACCTGAACCGTTGTCATACCCTAACCTTACCCTAAACAGTCCCCGTCCCCTAACCCTAACCCTAACCCTAAACCTAACCCTTACCCGAAGCCTTACCCTAACCCGTCCCCTAATCCTAACCCGTACGCTAACACTAACACGTACCCTAACACGTACACTCACCCTATAGCGTTGTCGTACCCAAACCTGTACCCTGCACAGTCCCCATCCCCTAACCCTAACCCTAAACCTAACCCTTACCCGAAGCCTTACCCTAACCTGTCCCCAATCCTAAACCGTACGCTAACACTAACCCGTACCCTAACACGTACGGTTACCCTAAACCGTTGTCATACCCTAACCTGTACCCTAAACCGTCCCCGTCCCCTAACCCTAACCCTAAGCGTTACCCGAATCCTTGCCCTAACACTCCCCTAATCCTAACCTGTACGCTAACACTAACACGTACTGTAACACGTACGCTCACCCTAAACCGTTGTCGTATCCTAACCTGTATCCTAAACCTTCCCCATCCCCTTACTCTAACCCTAACCCTAACCCTAACCCTAACCCTTGCCCGAAGCCTTACAATAACCCGTCCCCTAATCCTAAACCGTACGCTAACACTAACCCGTGCCCTAACACGTACGCTCAATCTAAACCGTTGTCGTACCCTAAACCGTCCCCGTCCCCTAACCTTAACCCTAACCCTAACCCTAACCCTTACCCGAAGCCTTAGCCTATCCCGTCCCCTAATGCTAACCCGTACGCTAACACTAACCCGTGCCCTAACACGTACACTCACCCTAAAACATTGTCGTACCCTAACCTGTACCCTAAACCTTCCCCGTCCCCTAACCCTAACCCTAACCCTTACCCGAAGTCTGAACTTAACCCGTCACCTAATCCTAACCCGTACGGTAACACTAACCCGTGCCCTAACACGTACGCTCACCCCAAACCGTTGTCGTACCCTAACCTGTACCCTAAACCATCCTCGTCCCCTAACCCTAACCCTAACCCTAACCGTAAACCTTACCCGAAGCCTTACGCTAACCCGTCTCCTAATGCTAACCTGTATGCCAACACTAATCCGTACCCTAACACGTACGCTCACCCTAAACCGTTGTTGTCCCCTAAACTGTACCCTAAACCAGCCCCGTCCCCGTCCCCGTCCCCTAACCCTAACCCTAACACTTACCCGAATCCTTACCCTAACCCGTCTCCTAATTCTAACCCGTACGCTAACACTAACCCGTACCCTAACACGTACGCTCACCCTAAACCATTGTCGTACCCTTACCTGTACCCTAAACCGTCCCTGTCCCCTAAACCTAACCGTAAGCCGTACCCGAAGCCTTGCCCTAACCGTCACCTAATCCTAACCTGTACGCTAACACTAACCCTTACCCTAACACCTACTCTCAGCCTAAACCGTTGTCGTACCGTAACCTGTACCCTAAACCATCCCCGTCCCCTAACCCTAACCCTAACCCTAACCCTAACTCTAACGCTTACCCGAAGCCTTACCCTAACCCCTCCCCTAATCCCAAACCGTACGCTAACACTAACCCGTGCCCTAACACGTACGCTCACCCTAAACCATTGTCGTACCGTAACCTGTACCCTAAACCGTCCCCGTCCCCTAACCTTAACCCTAACCCAAACCCTAACCCTTACCCGAAGCCTTACCCTATCCCGTCCCCTATTCCTAACCCGTACGCTAACACTAACCCGTGCCCTAACACGTACGCTCACCCTAAACCGTTGTCGTACCCTAACCTGTACCCTAAACTGTTCCCGTCCCCGTCCGCTCACCCTAACCCTAACCCTTACCAGAAGCCTTACGCTAACCCGTCCCCTAACCCTAAACCGTACGCTAACACTAACCCATACCCTAACACGTACGATCACCCTAAATCGTTGTCGTACCCTAACGTGTACCCTAAACCGTCCCCATCCCCTAACCCTAACCATAACCCTAACCCTAACCCTTACCAGAAGCCTTATCGTAACCCGTCCCCTAATCCTAACCCGTACGCTAACACTAACCCGTACGCTAAAACGTACGCTCACCCTAAACCGTTGTCGTAGCCTAACCTGTACCCTAAACCGTCCCCGTCCCCTAAACCTAACCCTAACCCTAACCTTAACCCTAACCCTTACCCGAACCTTACCCTAACCCGTCCCCTAATACTAAACCGTACGTTAACACTAACCCGTACCCTAACACGTATGCTCACCCTAAACTGTTGTTGTACACTAACCTGTACTTTAAATCGTCCCCTTTCCCGTCCCCGTCCCCTAACCCTAACTCTAACCCTAACCCTTACCCGAAGCCTTACCCTAACCTGTCCCCTAATCCTAACCCGTAGGCTATCACTAACCCATACCCTAACATATACGCTCACCCTAAACGTTTGTCGTACCCTCAACTGTACCCTAAACCATCCCCGTCCCCGTCCCCTAACCCTAACCCTAAACCTATCCCTTACCCGTAGCCTTACCCTAACCCGTCCCCTAAGCCTAATCCGTACGCTAACACTAACCCATACCCCAACACGTACGCTCACCCTAAAACGTTGTCGTACCCTAAACTGTACCCTAAACTGTCCCCGTCTCTTAACCCTAACCCTAACACTAACCCTTACCCGAAGCCTTACCCTAACCCGTCCCCTTATCCTAACCCGTACCCTAACACTAACCCATACCCTAGCACGTACGCTTACCCTAAAACTTTGTCGTACCCTAACCTGTACCCTAAATCATCCCCATCACCTAACCCTAACCCTAAACCTAAACCTTACCCGAAGCCTTAAACTAACCCGTCCCCTAATCCTAACCCGTACGCTAACACTAACCCGTACCCTAACACGTATGCTCACCCTAAACCGTTGTCGTACCCTAACCGGTACACTAAACCGTCCCCGTCCCGTAACCCTAAACTTAACCCTAACCCTTAACCTAAACCTAACACTTACCCGAAGCCTTACCCTAACCCGTCCCCTAACCCTAAACCGTAAGCTAACACTAATCTGTGCCCTAACACGTACGCTCACCCTAAACCGTTGTCGTACCCTAAACTGTAGCCTAATCCGACCCGTCCCCTAACCCTAACACTAACCCTAAACCTAACACTAACCCTAACACTTACCCGAAGCCTTACCCTAACCAGTCCCCTAATCCTAATCCGTACGCTAACACTAACCCGTGCCCTAACACGTACGCTCACCCTAAACCGTTGTCGTACCCTAACCTGTACCCTACACCGTCCCCGTCCCCGTCCCCTAACCCTAACCCTAACCCTAACCCTCACCCGAAGCCTTACCCTAACCCGTCACCAATCCTAACCCGTACGCTATCACGTACGCTCACCCTAAACTGTTGTCGTACACTAACCTGTACCCTAAAACCTCCCCATCCCCTAACCCAAACCCTAACCCTAACCCTATCCCTAACCCTTACCCGAAGCCTTACCCTAAACCGACCCGTAATCCTAAACCGTACGCTAACACTAACCTGTACCCTAACACGTACGCTCACCCTAAACTGTTGTCATACCGTAACCTGTACCCTAAACCGTCCCCATCCCCTAACTCTAACCCTAACCCTAACCATAAACGTAACCTTTATCCGAAGCCTTACCCTAAGCCGTCCACTAATCCTAACCCGTACGCTAACAATAACCCGTACTCTAACACGTACACTCACCCTAAAACGTTGTCATACCCTAAACTGTACCCTAAACCGTCGCCATACCCTAACCCTAACCCTATCCCTAACCCTAAACCTTACTCAAAGACTTACCCTAACCCGTCCCCTAATCCTAACCCGTACGCTAACACTAACCCGTACCCTAACACGTACGCTCACCCTAAACCGATGTCGTATGCTAACCTGTACCCTAAACTGTCCCCGTCCCCGTCCCCGACCCCTAACCCTAACCCTAACCCTTACCCGAAGCCTTACACTAACACGTCCACTAATCTTAACCCGTACGCTAACACTAACCCGTACCCTAACACGTACGCTCACACTAAACCATTGTCGTACCCTAACCTGTACCCTAAACCGTCCCCATACCCTAACCCTAACCCTAACACTTACCCGAAGCCTTACCCTAATCCGTCCCCTAATCCTAACCCGTACGCTCACACTAACCTGTACCCTAACACGTACGCTCACCCTAAACCGTTGTCGTACCCTAACCTGTACCCTAAACCGTCCCCGTCCCCTAACCTTAACCCTAACCCTAACCCTTACCCGAAGCCTTACAGTAATCCGTCCCCTAATCCTAACCGGTACGCTAACACTAACACCTACCCTAACACGTACGCTCACCCTAAACTGTTGTCGTACACTAACCTCTACCCTAAACCATTCCTGTCCTCTAACCCTAACCCTAACCCTAACCCTAACCCTTACCCGAAGCCTTACTTTAACCCGTTCCCTAATCCTAACCCTTACGCTAACACTAACCCTTACTCTAACACGTACGCTCACCATAAACCGTTGACGTACCCTAACCTGTACCCTAAACCGTCCCCGTCCCCTAACCCTATCCCTAACCCTAACCATAAACCTAACCCTTACTCGAACTTTACGCTAACCCGTCCCCTAATCCTAACCCGTACGCTAACACTATCCCATACCCTAACACGTACGCTCAACCTAAACTGTTGTTGTACACTAACCTGTACCCTAAACCGTCCCCTTCCCCGTCCCCGTCCCCTAACCCTAACCCTAACCCTAACCGTTACCTTAAGCCTTACCCTAACCCGTCCCCTAATCCTAAATCGTACGCTAACACTAAGCCGTACCCTACACGCTCGCTCACCCTAAACCGATGTCGTACCCTAACCTGTACCCTAAACCGTCCTCGTCCCCTAACCCTAACCCTAACCGTAACCCTAACACTAACCATTACCCGAAGCCTTACACTAACCCGTCCCCTAATCCTAACCCGTACGCTAAAACTAACACGTACCCTAACACGTACGCTCACCCTAAACCGTTGACATACCCTAACCTGTACCCTAAACCGTCCCCGTCCCCGTCCCCTAACCCTAACCCTAACCCTACCCATAACCCGAAGCCTTACCCTAACCCGTCCCCTAATCCTCAACCCTACGCTAACACTAACCCATACCCTAACACGTACACTCACCCTAAACCGTTGTCGTACCCTAACCTGTACCCTAAACCGTCCCCGTACCCTAACCCTAACCCTAACCCTAACCGTAACACTAACCCTTACCCAAAGCCTTACCCTAACCGGTCCCCTAATCCTAAACCGTACGCTAACACTAACCCGTACCCTAACACATACCCTCAATCTAAACCGTTGTCGTACACTAACCTTTACCCTAAACGGTCCCTGTCCCCTAACTCTCTCCCTAACCCTAAACCTAACTCTTACCCGAAGCCTTACCCTAACGCGTCACCGAATCCTAACCCTTACGCTAACACTAACCCATACCCTAACACGTACGCTCACCCTAAACCGTTGTCGTACCCTAACCTGTAACCTAAACAGTCCCCGTCCCCTAACACTAACCCTAAGCCTAACCCTAACCCTTACCCAAAGCCTTATCCTAACCTGACACATAATCCTAACCCGTACACTAACACTAACGCCTACCCTAACACGTACGCTCACTCTAAACCGTTGTCGTACCCTAACTTGTACCCTAAACCGTCCCCGTCCCCTAAACCTAACCCTAACCCTAAGCATAACCCTAACCCTTACCCGAAGCCTTACCCTAACCCGTCCCCTAATGCTAACCCGTACGCTAACACTAAACCGTACCCTAACACTAACCCATACCCTAAAATGTACGCTCACCCTAAACGGTTTTCGTACCCTAACCTGTACCCTAAAGAGTCCCTGTCCCCAAACCCTAACCCTAAACCTAACTCTAACCCTTACCCGAAGCCTTACACTAACTCGTCCCCTAATCCTAACCCCTACGCTAACACTAAACCGTAACCTAACACTAACCCATACCCTAACACGTACGCTCACCCTAAACCGTTGTCGTACCTTAACCTGAACCCTAAACCGTCCCTGTCCCCGTCCCCTAACCCTAACCCTAACCCTGAACCTTACCAGAAGCCTTACACTCATCCAACCCATAATCCTAACCCGTATGCTAACACTAACCAATACACTAACACGTACGCTCACGCTAAACCGTTGGCGTACCCAAACCTGTACCCTAAACCGTCCCCGTCCCATAACCCTAACCCTAACCCTAACCTTACCCAAAGTCTTAACCTAACCCGTCCCCTAATCCTAACCCGTAGGCTAACACTAACCCGTAATCTAACACGTACGCTCACCCTAAACCGTTGTCGTACCCTAACCTGTACCCTAAACCGTCCCCGTCCCCTAACCGAAACCCTAACCCTAACCCTAAACCTTTCCTGAAGCCTTACCCTAACCCTTACCCTAATCCTACCCGTACGCTAACACTAAACCGTACCCTAAAACGTAGGCTCAACCTGAACCGTTGTCATACCCTAACCTTACCCTAAACAGTCCCCGTCCCCTAACCCTAACCCTAACCCTAAACCTAACCCTTACCCGAAGCCTTACCCTAACCCGTCCCCTAATCCTAACCCGTACGCTAACACTAACACGTACCCTAACACGTACACTCACCCTATAGCGTTGTCGTACCCAAACCTGTACCCTGCACAGTCCCCATCCCCTAACCCTAACCCTAAACCTAACCCTTACCCGAAGCCTTACCCTAACCTGTCCCCAATCCTAAACCGTACGCTAACACTAACCCGTACCCTAACACGTACGGTTACCCTAAACCGTTGTCATACCCTAACCTGTACCCTAAACCGTCCCCGTCCCCTAACCCTAACCCTAAGCGTTACCCGAATCCTTGCCCTAACACTCCCCTAATCCTAACCTGTACGCTAACACTAACACGTACTGTAACACGTACGCTCACCCTAAACCGTTGTCGTATCCTAACCTGTATCCTAAACCTTCCCCATCCCCTTACTCTAACCCTAACCCTAACCCTAACCCTAACCCTTGCCCGAAGCCTTACAATAACCCGTCCCCTAATCCTAAACCGTACGCTAACACTAACCCGTGCCCTAACACGTACGCTCAATCTAAACCGTTGTCGTACCCTAAACCGTCCCCGTCCCCTAACCTTAACCCTAACCCTAACCCTAACCCTTACCCGAAGCCTTAGCCTATCCCGTCCCCTAATGCTAACCCGTACGCTAACACTAACCCGTGCCCTAACACGTACACTCACCCTAAAACATTGTCGTACCCTAACCTGTACCCTAAACCTTCCCCGTCCCCTAACCCTAACCCTAACCCTAACCCTAACCCTTACCCGAAGTCTGAACTTAACCCGTCACCTAATCCTAACCCGTACGGTAACACTAACCCGTGCCCTAACACGTACGCTCACCCCAAACCGTTGTCGTACCCTAACCTGTACCCTAAACCATCCTCGTCCCCTAACCCTAACCCTAACCCTAACCGTAAACCTTACCCGAAGCCTTACGCTAACCCGTCTCCTAATGCTAACCTGTATGCCAACACTAATCCGTACCCTAACACGTACGCTCACCCTAAACCGTTGTTGTCCCCTAAACTGTACCCTAAACCAGCCCCGTCCCCGTCCCCGTCCCCTAACCCTAACCCTAACACTTACCCGAATCCTTACCCTAACCCGTCTCCTAATTCTAACCCGTACGCTAACACTAACCCGTACCCTAACACGTACGCTCACCCTAAACCATTGTCGTACCCTTACCTGTACCCTAAACCGTCCCTGTCCCCTAAACCTAACCGTAAGCCGTACCCGAAGCCTTGCCCTAACCGTCACCTAATCCTAACCTGTACGCTAACACTAACCCTTACCCTAACACCTACTCTCAGCCTAAACCGTTGTCGTACCGTAACCTGTACCCTAAACCATCCCCGTCCCCTAACCCTAACCCTAACCCTAACCCTAACTCTAACGCTTACCCGAAGCCTTACCCTAACCCGTCCCCTAATCCCAAACCGTACGCTAACACTAACCCGTGCCCTAACACGTACGCTCACCCTAAACCGTTGTCGTACCGTAACCTGTACCCTAAACCGTCCCCGTCCCCTAACCTTAACCCTAACCCAAACCCTAACCCTTACCCGAAGCCTTACCCTATCCCGTCCCCTATTCCTAACCCGTACGCTAACACTAACCCGTGCCCTAACACGTACGCTCACCCTAAACCGTTGTCGTACCCTAACCTGTACCCTAAACTGTTCCCGTCCCCGTCCGCTCACCCTAACCCTAACCCTTACCAGAAGCCTTACGCTAACCCGTCCCCTAACCCTAAACCGTACGCTAACACTAACCCATACCCTAACACGTACGATCACCCTAAATCGTTGTCGTACCCTAACGTGTACCCTAAACCGTCCCCATCCCCTAACCCTAACCATAACCCTAACCCTAACCCTTACCAGAAGCCTTATCGTAACCCGTCCCCTAATCCTAACCCGTACGCTAACACTAACCCGTACGCTAAAACGTACGCTCACCCTAAACCGTTGTCGTAGCCTAACCTGTACCCTAAACCGTCCCCGTCCCCTAAACCTAACCCTAACCCTAACCTTAACCCTAACCCTTACCCGAACCTTACCCTAACCCGTCCCCTAATACTAAACCGTACGTTAACACTAACCCGTACCCTAACACGTATGCTCACCCTAAACTGTTGTTGTACACTAACCTGTACTTTAAATCGTCCCCTTTCCCGTCCCCGTCCCCTAACCCTAACTCTAACCCTAACCCTTACCCGAAGCCTTACCCTAACCTGTCCCCTAATCCTAACCCGTAGGCTATCACTAACCCATACCCTAACATATACGCTCACCCTAAACGTTTGTCGTACCCTCAACTGTACCCTAAACCATCCCCGTCCCCGTCCCCTAACCCTAACCCTAAACCTATCCCTTACCCGTAGCCTTACCCTAACCCGTCCCCTAAGCCTAATCCGTACGCTAACACTAACCCATACCCCAACACGTACGCTCACCCTAAAACGTTGTCGTACCCTAAACTGTACCCTAAACTGTCCCCGTCTCTTAACCCTAACCCTAACACTAACCCTTACCCGAAGCCTTACCCTAACCCGTCCCCTTATCCTAACCCGTACCCTAACACTAACCCATACCCTAGCACGTACGCTTACCCTAAAACTTTGTCGTACCCTAACCTGTACCCTAAATCATCCCCATCACCTAACCCTAACCCTAAACCTAAACCTTACCCGAAGCCTTAAACTAACCCGTCCCCTAATCCTAACCCGTACGCTAACACTAACCCGTACCCTAACACGTATGCTCACCCTAAACCGTTGTCGTACCCTAACCGGTACACTAAACCGTCCCCGTCCCGTAACCCTAAACTTAACCCTAACCCTTAACCTAAACCTAACACTTACCCGAAGCCTTACCCTAACCCGTCCCCTAACCCTAAACCGTAAGCTAACACTAATCTGTGCCCTAACACGTACGCTCACCCTAAACCGTTGTCGTACCCTAAACTGTAGCCTAATCCGACCCGTCCCCTAACCCTAACACTAACCCTAAACCTAACACTAACCCTAACACTTACCCGAAGCCTTACCCTAACCAGTCCCCTAATCCTAATCCGTACGCTAACACTAACCCGTGCCCTAACACGTACGCTCACCCTAAACCGTTGTCGTACCCTAACCTGTACCCTACACCGTCCCCGTCCCCGTCCCCTAACCCTAACCCTAACCCTAACCCTCACCCGAAGCCTTACCCTAACCCGTCACCAATCCTAACCCGTACGCTATCACGTACGCTCACCCTAAACTGTTGTCGTACACTAACCTGTACCCTAAAACCTCCCCATCCCCTAACCCAAACCCTAACCCTAACCCTATCCCTAACCCTTACCCGAAGCCTTACCCTAAACCGACCCGTAATCCTAAACCGTACGCTAACACTAACCTGTACCCTAACACGTACGCTCACCCTAAACTGTTGTCATACCGTAACCTGTACCCTAAACCGTCCCCATCCCCTAACTCTAACCCTAACCCTAACCATAAACGTAACCTTTATCCGAAGCCTTACCCTAAGCCGTCCACTAATCCTAACCCGTACGCTAACAATAACCCGTACTCTAACACGTACACTCACCCTAAAACGTTGTCATACCCTAAACTGTACCCTAAACCGTCGCCATACCCTAACCCTAACCCTATCCCTAACCCTAAACCTTACTCAAAGACTTACCCTAACCCGTCCCCTAATCCTAACCCGTACGCTAACACTAACCCGTACCCTAACACGTACGCTCACCCTAAACCGATGTCGTATGCTAACCTGTACCCTAAACTGTCCCCGTCCCCGTCCCCGACCCCTAACCCTAACCCTAACCCTTACCCGAAGCCTTACACTAACACGTCCACTAATCTTAACCCGTACGCTAACACTAACCCGTACCCTAACACGTACGCTCACACTAAACCATTGTCGTACCCTAACCTGTACCCTAAACCGTCCCCATACCCTAACCCTAACCCTAACACTTACCCGAAGCCTTACCCTAATCCGTCCCCTAATCCTAACCCGTACGCTCACACTAACCTGTACCCTAACACGTACGCTCACCCTAAACCGTTGTCGTACCCTAACCTGTACCCTAAACCGTCCCCGTCCCCTAACCTTAACCCTAACCCTAACCCTTACCCGAAGCCTTACAGTAATCCGTCCCCTAATCCTAACCGGTACGCTAACACTAACACCTACCCTAACACGTACGCTCACCCTAAACTGTTGTCGTACACTAACCTCTACCCTAAACCATTCCTGTCCTCTAACCCTAACCCTAACCCTAACCCTAACCCTTACCCGAAGCCTTACTTTAACCCGTTCCCTAATCCTAACCCTTACGCTAACACTAACCCTTACTCTAACACGTACGCTCACCATAAACCGTTGACGTACCCTAACCTGTACCCTAAACCGTCCCCGTCCCCTAACCCTATCCCTAACCCTAACCATAAACCTAACCCTTACTCGAACTTTACGCTAACCCGTCCCCTAATCCTAACCCGTACGCTAACACTATCCCATACCCTAACACGTACGCTCAACCTAAACTGTTGTTGTACACTAACCTGTACCCTAAACCGTCCCCTTCCCCGTCCCCGTCCCCTAACCCTAACCCTAACCCTAACCGTTACCTTAAGCCTTACCCTAACCCGTCCCCTAATCCTAAATCGTACGCTAACACTAAGCCGTACCCTACACGCTCGCTCACCCTAAACCGATGTCGTACCCTAACCTGTACCCTAAACCGTCCTCGTCCCCTAACCCTAACCCTAACCGTAACCCTAACACTAACCATTACCCGAAGCCTTACACTAACCCGTCCCCTAATCCTAACCCGTACGCTAAAACTAACACGTACCCTAACACGTACGCTCACCCTAAACCGTTGACATACCCTAACCTGTACCCTAAACCGTCCCCGTCCCCGTCCCCTAACCCTAACCCTAACCCTACCCATAACCCGAAGCCTTACCCTAACCCGTCCCCTAATCCTCAACCCTACGCTAACACTAACCCATACCCTAACACGTACACTCACCCTAAACCGTTGTCGTACCCTAACCTGTACCCTAAACCGTCCCCGTACCCTAACCCTAACCCTAACCCTAACCGTAACACTAACCCTTACCCAAAGCCTTACCCTAACCGGTCCCCTAATCCTAAACCGTACGCTAACACTAACCCGTACCCTAACACATACCCTCAATCTAAACCGTTGTCGTACACTAACCTTTACCCTAAACGGTCCCTGTCCCCTAACTCTCTCCCTAACCCTAAACCTAACTCTTACCCGAAGCCTTACCCTAACGCGTCACCGAATCCTAACCCTTACGCTAACACTAACCCATACCCTAACACGTACGCTCACCCTAAACCGTTGTCGTACCCTAACCTGTAACCTAAACAGTCCCCGTCCCCTAACACTAACCCTAAGCCTAACCCTAACCCTTACCCAAAGCCTTATCCTAACCTGACACATAATCCTAACCCGTACACTAACACTAACGCCTACCCTAACACGTACGCTCACTCTAAACCGTTGTCGTACCCTAACTTGTACCCTAAACCGTCCCCGTCCCCTAAACCTAACCCTAACCCTAAGCATAACCCTAACCCTTACCCGAAGCCTTACCCTAACCCGTCCCCTAATGCTAACCCGTACGCTAACACTAAACCGTACCCTAACACTAACCCATACCCTAAAATGTACGCTCACCCTAAACGGTTTTCGTACCCTAACCTGTACCCTAAAGAGTCCCTGTCCCCAAACCCTAACCCTAAACCTAACTCTAACCCTTACCCGAAGCCTTACACTAACTCGTCCCCTAATCCTAACCCCTACGCTAACACTAAACCGTAACCTAACACTAACCCATACCCTAACACGTACGCTCACCCTAAACCGTTGTCGTACCTTAACCTGAACCCTAAACCGTCCCTGTCCCCGTCCCCTAACCCTAACCCTAACCCTGAACCTTACCAGAAGCCTTACACTCATCCAACCCATAATCCTAACCCGTATGCTAACACTAACCAATACACTAACACGTACGCTCACGCTAAACCGTTGGCGTACCCAAACCTGTACCCTAAACCGTCCCCGTCCCATAACCCTAACCCTAACCCTAACCTTACCCAAAGTCTTAACCTAACCCGTCCCCTAATCCTAACCCGTAGGCTAACACTAACCCGTAATCTAACACGTACGCTCACCCTAAACCGTTGTCGTACCCTAACCTGTACCCTAAACCGTCCCCGTCCCCTAACCGAAACCCTAACCCTAACCCTAAACCTTTCCTGAAGCCTTACCCTAACCCTTACCCTAATCCTACCCGTACGCTAACACTAAACCGTACCCTAAAACGTAGGCTCAACCTGAACCGTTGTCATACCCTAACCTTACCCTAAACAGTCCCCGTCCCCTAACCCTAACCCTAACCCTAAACCTAACCCTTACCCGAAGCCTTACCCTAACCCGTCCCCTAATCCTAACCCGTACGCTAACACTAACACGTACCCTAACACGTACACTCACCCTATAGCGTTGTCGTACCCAAACCTGTACCCTGCACAGTCCCCATCCCCTAACCCTAACCCTAAACCTAACCCTTACCCGAAGCCTTACCCTAACCTGTCCCCAATCCTAAACCGTACGCTAACACTAACCCGTACCCTAACACGTACGGTTACCCTAAACCGTTGTCATACCCTAACCTGTACCCTAAACCGTCCCCGTCCCCTAACCCTAACCCTAAGCGTTACCCGAATCCTTGCCCTAACACTCCCCTAATCCTAACCTGTACGCTAACACTAACACGTACTGTAACACGTACGCTCACCCTAAACCGTTGTCGTATCCTAACCTGTATCCTAAACCTTCCCCATCCCCTTACTCTAACCCTAACCCTAACCCTAACCCTAACCCTTGCCCGAAGCCTTACAATAACCCGTCCCCTAATCCTAAACCGTACGCTAACACTAACCCGTGCCCTAACACGTACGCTCAATCTAAACCGTTGTCGTACCCTAAACCGTCCCCGTCCCCTAACCTTAACCCTAACCCTAACCCTAACCCTTACCCGAAGCCTTAGCCTATCCCGTCCCCTAATGCTAACCCGTACGCTAACACTAACCCGTGCCCTAACACGTACACTCACCCTAAAACATTGTCGTACCCTAACCTGTACCCTAAACCTTCCCCGTCCCCTAACCCTAACCCTAACCCTAACCCTAACCCTTACCCGAAGTCTGAACTTAACCCGTCACCTAATCCTAACCCGTACGGTAACACTAACCCGTGCCC
This sequence comes from Delphinapterus leucas, assembly GCF_059928025.1. NCBI lineage: Eukaryota > Metazoa > Chordata > Mammalia > Artiodactyla > Monodontidae > Delphinapterus > Delphinapterus leucas. The sequence continues at coordinate 6,134,665 of NW_028322233.1, forward strand.
TAACACGTACGCTCACCCCAAACCGTTGTCGTACCCTAACCTGTACCCTAAACCATCCTCGTCCCCTAACCCTAACCCTAACCCTAACCGTAAACCTTACCCGAAGCCTTACGCTAACCCGTCTCCTAATGCTAACCTGTATGCCAACACTAATCCGTACCCTAACACGTACGCTCACCCTAAACCGTTGTTGTCCCCTAAACTGTACCCTAAACCAGCCCCGTCCCCGTCCCCGTCCCCTAACCCTAACCCTAACACTTACCCGAATCCTTACCCTAACCCGTCTCCTAATTCTAACCCGTACGCTAACACTAACCCGTACCCTAACACGTACGCTCACCCTAAACCATTGTCGTACCCTTACCTGTACCCTAAACCGTCCCTGTCCCCTAAACCTAACCGTAAGCCGTACCCGAAGCCTTGCCCTAACCGTCACCTAATCCTAACCTGTACGCTAACACTAACCCTTACCCTAACACCTACTCTCAGCCTAAACCGTTGTCGTACCGTAACCTGTACCCTAAACCATCCCCGTCCCCTAACCCTAACCCTAACCCTAACCCTAACTCTAACGCTTACCCGAAGCCTTACCCTAACCCGTCCCCTAATCCCAAACCGTACGCTAACACTAACCCGTGCCCTAACACGTACGCTCACCCTAAACCGTTGTCGTACCGTAACCTGTACCCTAAACCGTCCCCGTCCCCTAACCTTAACCCTAACCCAAACCCTAACCCTTACCCGAAGCCTTACCCTATCCCGTCCCCTATTCCTAACCCGTACGCTAACACTAACCCGTGCCCTAACACGTACGCTCACCCTAAACCGTTGTCGTACCCTAACCTGTACCCTAAACTGTTCCCGTCCCCGTCCGCTCACCCTAACCCTAACCCTTACCAGAAGCCTTACGCTAACCCGTCCCCTAACCCTAAACCGTACGCTAACACTAACCCATACCCTAACACGTACGATCACCCTAAATCGTTGTCGTACCCTAACGTGTACCCTAAACCGTCCCCATCCCCTAACCCTAACCATAACCCTAACCCTAACCCTTACCAGAAGCCTTATCGTAACCCGTCCCCTAATCCTAACCCGTACGCTAACACTAACCCGTACGCTAAAACGTACGCTCACCCTAAACCGTTGTCGTAGCCTAACCTGTACCCTAAACCGTCCCCGTCCCCTAAACCTAACCCTAACCCTAACCTTAACCCTAACCCTTACCCGAACCTTACCCTAACCCGTCCCCTAATACTAAACCGTACGTTAACACTAACCCGTACCCTAACACGTATGCTCACCCTAAACTGTTGTTGTACACTAACCTGTACTTTAAATCGTCCCCTTTCCCGTCCCCGTCCCCTAACCCTAACTCTAACCCTAACCCTTACCCGAAGCCTTACCCTAACCTGTCCCCTAATCCTAACCCGTAGGCTATCACTAACCCATACCCTAACATATACGCTCACCCTAAACGTTTGTCGTACCCTCAACTGTACCCTAAACCATCCCCGTCCCCGTCCCCTAACCCTAACCCTAAACCTATCCCTTACCCGTAGCCTTACCCTAACCCGTCCCCTAAGCCTAATCCGTACGCTAACACTAACCCATACCCCAACACGTACGCTCACCCTAAAACGTTGTCGTACCCTAAACTGTACCCTAAACTGTCCCCGTCTCTTAACCCTAACCCTAACACTAACCCTTACCCGAAGCCTTACCCTAACCCGTCCCCTTATCCTAACCCGTACCCTAACACTAACCCATACCCTAGCACGTACGCTTACCCTAAAACTTTGTCGTACCCTAACCTGTACCCTAAATCATCCCCATCACCTAACCCTAACCCTAAACCTAAACCTTACCCGAAGCCTTAAACTAACCCGTCCCCTAATCCTAACCCGTACGCTAACACTAACCCGTACCCTAACACGTATGCTCACCCTAAACCGTTGTCGTACCCTAACCGGTACACTAAACCGTCCCCGTCCCGTAACCCTAAACTTAACCCTAACCCTTAACCTAAACCTAACACTTACCCGAAGCCTTACCCTAACCCGTCCCCTAACCCTAAACCGTAAGCTAACACTAATCTGTGCCCTAACACGTACGCTCACCCTAAACCGTTGTCGTACCCTAAACTGTAGCCTAATCCGACCCGTCCCCTAACCCTAACACTAACCCTAAACCTAACACTAACCCTAACACTTACCCGAAGCCTTACCCTAACCAGTCCCCTAATCCTAATCCGTACGCTAACACTAACCCGTGCCCTAACACGTACGCTCACCCTAAACCGTTGTCGTACCCTAACCTGTACCCTACACCGTCCCCGTCCCCGTCCCCTAACCCTAACCCTAACCCTAACCCTCACCCGAAGCCTTACCCTAACCCGTCACCAATCCTAACCCGTACGCTATCACGTACGCTCACCCTAAACTGTTGTCGTACACTAACCTGTACCCTAAAACCTCCCCATCCCCTAACCCAAACCCTAACCCTAACCCTATCCCTAACCCTTACCCGAAGCCTTACCCTAAACCGACCCGTAATCCTAAACCGTACGCTAACACTAACCTGTACCCTAACACGTACGCTCACCCTAAACTGTTGTCATACCGTAACCTGTACCCTAAACCGTCCCCATCCCCTAACTCTAACCCTAACCCTAACCATAAACGTAACCTTTATCCGAAGCCTTACCCTAAGCCGTCCACTAATCCTAACCCGTACGCTAACAATAACCCGTACTCTAACACGTACACTCACCCTAAAACGTTGTCATACCCTAAACTGTACCCTAAACCGTCGCCATACCCTAACCCTAACCCTATCCCTAACCCTAAACCTTACTCAAAGACTTACCCTAACCCGTCCCCTAATCCTAACCCGTACGCTAACACTAACCCGTACCCTAACACGTACGCTCACCCTAAACCGATGTCGTATGCTAACCTGTACCCTAAACTGTCCCCGTCCCCGTCCCCGACCCCTAACCCTAACCCTAACCCTTACCCGAAGCCTTACACTAACACGTCCACTAATCTTAACCCGTACGCTAACACTAACCCGTACCCTAACACGTACGCTCACACTAAACCGTTGTCGTACCCTAACCTGTACCCTAAACCGTCCCCATACCCTAACCCTAACCCTAACACTTACCCGAAGCCTTACCCTAATCCGTCCCCTAATCCTAACCCGTACGCTCACACTAACCTGTACCCTAACACGTACGCTCACCCTAAACCGTTGTCGTACCCTAACCTGTACCCTAAACCGTCCCCGTCCCCTAACCTTAACCCTAACCCTAACCCTTACCCGAAGCCTTACAGTAATCCGTCCCCTAATCCTAACCGGTACGCTAACACTAACACCTACCCTAACACGTACGCTCACCCTAAACTGTTGTCGTACACTAACCTCTACCCTAAACCATTCCTGTCCTCTAACCCTAACCCTAACCCTAACCCTTACCCGAAGCCTTACTTTAACCCGTTCCCTAATCCTAACCCTTACGCTAACACTAACCCTTACTCTAACACGTACGCTCACCATAAACCGTTGACGTACCCTAACCTGTACCCTAAACCGTCCCCGTCCCCTAACCCTATCCCTAACCCTAACCATAAACCTAACCCTTACTCGAACTTTACGCTAACCCGTCCCCTAATCCTAACCCGTACGCTAACACTATCCCATACCCTAACACGTACGCTCAACCTAAACTGTTGTTGTACACTAACCTGTACCCTAAACCGTCCCCTTCCCCGTCCCCGTCCCCTAACCCTAACCCTAACCCTAACCGTTACCTTAAGCCTTACCCTAACCCGTCCCCTAATCCTAAATCGTACGCTAACACTAAGCCGTACCCTACACGCTCGCTCACCCTAAACCGATGTCGTACCCTAACCTGTACCCTAAACCGTCCTCGTCCCCTAACCCTAACCCTAACCGTAACCCTAACACTAACCATTACCCGAAGCCTTACACTAACCCGTCCCCTAATCCTAACCCGTACGCTAAAACTAACACGTACCCTAACACGTACGCTCACCCTAAACCGTTGACATACCCTAACCTGTACCCTAAACCGTCCCCGTCCCCGTCCCCTAACCCTAACCCTAACCCTACCCATAACCCGAAGCCTTACCCTAACCCGTCCCCTAATCCTCAACCCTACGCTAACACTAACCCATACCCTAACACGTACACTCACCCTAAACCGTTGTCGTACCCTAACCTGTACCCTAAACCGTCCCCGTACCCTAACCCTAACCCTAACCCTAACCGTAACACTAACCCTTACCCAAAGCCTTACCCTAACCGGTCCCCTAATCCTAAACCGTACGCTAACACTAACCCGTACCCTAACACATACCCTCAATCTAAACCGTTGTCGTACACTAACCTTTACCCTAAACGGTCCCTGTCCCCTAACTCTCTCCCTAACCCTAAACCTAACTCTTACCCGAAGCCTTACCCTAACGCGTCACCGAATCCTAACCCTTACGCTAACACTAACCCATACCCTAACACGTACGCTCACCCTAAACCGTTGTCGTACCCTAACCTGTAACCTAAACAGTCCCCGTCCCCTAACACTAACCCTAAGCCTAACCCTAACCCTTACCCAAAGCCTTATCCTAACCTGACACATAATCCTAACCCGTACACTAACACTAACGCCTACCCTAACACGTACGCTCACTCTAAACCGTTGTCGTACCCTAACTTGTACCCTAAACCGTCCCCGTCCCCTAAACCTAACCCTAACCCTAAGCATAACCCTAACCCTTACCCGAAGCCTTACCCTAACCCGTCCCCTAATGCTAACCCGTACGCTAACACTAAACCGTACCCTAACACTAACCCATACCCTAAAATGTACGCTCACCCTAAACGGTTTTCGTACCCTAACCTGTACCCTAAAGAGTCCCTGTCCCCAAACCCTAACCCTAAACCTAACTCTAACCCTTACCCGAAGCCTTACACTAACTCGTCCCCTAATCCTAACCCCTACGCTAACACTAAACCGTAACCTAACACTAACCCATACCCTAACACGTACGCTCACCCTAAACCGTTGTCGTACCTTAACCTGAACCCTAAACCGTCCCTGTCCCCGTCCCCTAACCCTAACCCTAACCCTGAACCTTACCAGAAGCCTTACACTCATCCAACCCATAATCCTAACCCGTATGCTAACACTAACCAATACACTAACACGTACGCTCACGCTAAACCGTTGGCGTACCCAAACCTGTACCCTAAACCGTCCCCGTCCCATAACCCTAACCCTAACCCTAACCTTACCCAAAGTCTTAACCTAACCCGTCCCCTAATCCTAACCCGTAGGCTAACACTAACCCGTAATCTAACACGTACGCTCACCCTAAACCGTTGTCGTACCCTAACCTGTACCCTAAACCGTCCCCGTCCCCTAACCGAAACCCTAACCCTAACCCTAAACCTTTCCTGAAGCCTTACCCTAACCCTTACCCTAATCCTACCCGTACGCTAACACTAAACCGTACCCTAAAACGTAGGCTCAACCTGAACCGTTGTCATACCCTAACCTTACCCTAAACAGTCCCCGTCCCCTAACCCTAACCCTAACCCTAAACCTAACCCTTACCCGAAGCCTTACCCTAACCCGTCCCCTAATCCTAACCCGTACGCTAACACTAACACGTACCCTAACACGTACACTCACCCTATAGCGTTGTCGTACCCAAACCTGTACCCTGCACAGTCCCCATCCCCTAACCCTAACCCTAAACCTAACCCTTACCCGAAGCCTTACCCTAACCTGTCCCCAATCCTAAACCGTACGCTAACACTAACCCGTACCCTAACACGTACGGTTACCCTAAACCGTTGTCATACCCTAACCTGTACCCTAAACCGTCCCCGTCCCCTAACCCTAACCCTAAGCGTTACCCGAATCCTTGCCCTAACACTCCCCTAATCCTAACCTGTACGCTAACACTAACACGTACTGTAACACGTACGCTCACCCTAAACCGTTGTCGTATCCTAACCTGTATCCTAAACCTTCCCCATCCCCTTACTCTAACCCTAACCCTAACCCTAACCCTAACCCTTGCCCGAAGCCTTACAATAACCCGTCCCCTAATCCTAAACCGTACGCTAACACTAACCCGTGCCCTAACACGTACGCTCAATCTAAACCGTTGTCGTACCCTAAACCGTCCCCGTCCCCTAACCTTAACCCTAACCCTAACCCTAACCCTTACCCGAAGCCTTAGCCTATCCCGTCCCCTAATGCTAACCCGTACGCTAACACTAACCCGTGCCCTAACACGTACACTCACCCTAAAACATTGTCGTACCCTAACCTGTACCCTAAACCTTCCCCGTCCCCTAACCCTAACCCTAACCCTAACCCTAACCCTTACCCGAAGTCTGAACTTAACCCGTCACCTAATCCTAACCCGTACGGTAACACTAACCCGTGCCCTAACACGTACGCTCACCCCAAACCGTTGTCGTACCCTAACCTGTACCCTAAACCATCCTCGTCCCCTAACCCTAACCCTAACCCTAACCGTAAACCTTACCCGAAGCCTTACGCTAACCCGTCTCCTAATGCTAACCTGTATGCCAACACTAATCCGTACCCTAACACGTACGCTCACCCTAAACCGTTGTTGTCCCCTAAACTGTACCCTAAACCAGCCCCGTCCCCGTCCCCGTCCCCTAACCCTAACCCTAACACTTACCCGAATCCTTACCCTAACCCGTCTCCTAATTCTAACCCGTACGCTAACACTAACCCGTACCCTAACACGTACGCTCACCCTAAACCATTGTCGTACCCTTACCTGTACCCTAAACCGTCCCTGTCCCCTAAACCTAACCGTAAGCCGTACCCGAAGCCTTGCCCTAACCGTCACCTAATCCTAACCTGTACGCTAACACTAACCCTTACCCTAACACCTACTCTCAGCCTAAACCGTTGTCGTACCGTAACCTGTACCCTAAACCATCCCCGTCCCCTAACCCTAACCCTAACCCTAACCCTAACTCTAACGCTTACCCGAAGCCTTACCCTAACCCGTCCCCTAATCCCAAACCGTACGCTAACACTAACCCGTGCCCTAACACGTACGCTCACCCTAAACCGTTGTCGTACCGTAACCTGTACCCTAAACCGTCCCCGTCCCCTAACCTTAACCCTAACCCAAACCCTAACCCTTACCCGAAGCCTTACCCTATCCCGTCCCCTATTCCTAACCCGTACGCTAACACTAACCCGTGCCCTAACACGTACGCTCACCCTAAACCGTTGTCGTACCCTAACCTGTACCCTAAACTGTTCCCGTCCCCGTCCGCTCACCCTAACCCTAACCCTTACCAGAAGCCTTACGCTAACCCGTCCCCTAACCCTAAACCGTACGCTAACACTAACCCATACCCTAACACGTACGATCACCCTAAATCGTTGTCGTACCCTAACGTGTACCCTAAACCGTCCCCATCCCCTAACCCTAACCATAACCCTAACCCTAACCCTTACCAGAAGCCTTATCGTAACCCGTCCCCTAATCCTAACCCGTACGCTAACACTAACCCGTACGCTAAAACGTACGCTCACCCTAAACCGTTGTCGTAGCCTAACCTGTACCCTAAACCGTCCCCGTCCCCTAAACCTAACCCTAACCCTAACCTTAACCCTAACCCTTACCCGAACCTTACCCTAACCCGTCCCCTAATACTAAACCGTACGTTAACACTAACCCGTACCCTAACACGTATGCTCACCCTAAACTGTTGTTGTACACTAACCTGTACTTTAAATCGTCCCCTTTCCCGTCCCCGTCCCCTAACCCTAACTCTAACCCTAACCCTTACCCGAAGCCTTACCCTAACCTGTCCCCTAATCCTAACCCGTAGGCTATCACTAACCCATACCCTAACATATACGCTCACCCTAAACGTTTGTCGTACCCTCAACTGTACCCTAAACCATCCCCGTCCCCGTCCCCTAACCCTAACCCTAAACCTATCCCTTACCCGTAGCCTTACCCTAACCCGTCCCCTAAGCCTAATCCGTACGCTAACACTAACCCATACCCCAACACGTACGCTCACCCTAAAACGTTGTCGTACCCTAAACTGTACCCTAAACTGTCCCCGTCTCTTAACCCTAACCCTAACACTAACCCTTACCCGAAGCCTTACCCTAACCCGTCCCCTTATCCTAACCCGTACCCTAACACTAACCCATACCCTAGCACGTACGCTTACCCTAAAACTTTGTCGTACCCTAACCTGTACCCTAAATCATCCCCATCACCTAACCCTAACCCTAAACCTAAACCTTACCCGAAGCCTTAAACTAACCCGTCCCCTAATCCTAACCCGTACGCTAACACTAACCCGTACCCTAACACGTATGCTCACCCTAAACCGTTGTCGTACCCTAACCGGTACACTAAACCGTCCCCGTCCCGTAACCCTAAACTTAACCCTAACCCTTAACCTAAACCTAACACTTACCCGAAGCCTTACCCTAACCCGTCCCCTAACCCTAAACCGTAAGCTAACACTAATCTGTGCCCTAACACGTACGCTCACCCTAAACCGTTGTCGTACCCTAAACTGTAGCCTAATCCGACCCGTCCCCTAACCCTAACACTAACCCTAAACCTAACACTAACCCTAACACTTACCCGAAGCCTTACCCTAACCAGTCCCCTAATCCTAATCCGTACGCTAACACTAACCCGTGCCCTAACACGTACGCTCACCCTAAACCGTTGTCGTACCCTAACCTGTACCCTACACCGTCCCCGTCCCCGTCCCCTAACCCTAACCCTAACCCTAACCCTCACCCGAAGCCTTACCCTAACCCGTCACCAATCCTAACCCGTACGCTATCACGTACGCTCACCCTAAACTGTTGTCGTACACTAACCTGTACCCTAAAACCTCCCCATCCCCTAACCCAAACCCTAACCCTAACCCTATCCCTAACCCTTACCCGAAGCCTTACCCTAAACCGACCCGTAATCCTAAACCGTACGCTAACACTAACCTGTACCCTAACACGTACGCTCACCCTAAACTGTTGTCATACCGTAACCTGTACCCTAAACCGTCCCCATCCCCTAACTCTAACCCTAACCCTAACCATAAACGTAACCTTTATCCGAAGCCTTACCCTAAGCCGTCCACTAATCCTAACCCGTACGCTAACAATAACCCGTACTCTAACACGTACACTCACCCTAAAACGTTGTCATACCCTAAACTGTACCCTAAACCGTCGCCATACCCTAACCCTAACCCTATCCCTAACCCTAAACCTTACTCAAAGACTTACCCTAACCCGTCCCCTAATCCTAACCCGTACGCTAACACTAACCCGTACCCTAACACGTACGCTCACCCTAAACCGATGTCGTATGCTAACCTGTACCCTAAACTGTCCCCGTCCCCGTCCCCGACCCCTAACCCTAACCCTAACCCTTACCCGAAGCCTTACACTAACACGTCCACTAATCTTAACCCGTACGCTAACACTAACCCGTACCCTAACACGTACGCTCACACTAAACCGTTGTCGTACCCTAACCTGTACCCTAAACCGTCCCCATACCCTAACCCTAACCCTAACACTTACCCGAAGCCTTACCCTAATCCGTCCCCTAATCCTAACCTGTACGCTCACACTAACCTGTACCCTAACACGTACGCTCACCCTAAACCGTTGTCGTACCCTAACCTGTACCCTAAACCGTCCCCGTCCCCTAACCTTAACCCTAACCCTAACCCTTACCCGAAGCCTTACAGTAATCCGTCCCCTAATCCTAACCGGTACGCTAACACTAACACCTACCCTAACACGTACGCTCACCCTAAACTGTTGTCGTACACTAACCTCTACCCTAAACCATTCCTGTCCTCTAACCCTAACCCTAACCCTAACCCTAACCCTTACCCGAAGCCTTACTTTAACCCGTTCCCTAATCCTAACCCTTACGCTAACACTAACCCTTACTCTAACACGTACGCTCACCATAAACCGTTGACGTACCCTAACCTGTACCCTAAACCGTCCCCGTCCCCTAACCCTATCCCTAACCCTAACCATAAACCTAACCCTTACTCGAACTTTACGCTAACCCGTCCCCTAATCCTAACCCGTACGCTAACACTATCCCATACCCTAACACGTACGCTCAACCTAAACTGTTGTTGTACACTAACCTGTACCCTAAACCGTCCCCTTCCCCGTCCCCGTCCCCTAACCCTAACCCTAACCCTAACCGTTACCTTAAGCCTTACCCTAACCCGTCCCCTAATCCTAAATCGTACGCTAACACTAAGCCGTACCCTACACGCTCGCTCACCCTAAACCGATGTCGTACCCTAACCTGTACCCTAAACCGTCCTCGTCCCCTAACCCTAACCCTAACCGTAACCCTAACACTAACCATTACCCGAAGCCTTACACTAACCCGTCCCCTAATCCTAACCCGTACGCTAAAACTAACACGTACCCTAACACGTACGCTCACCCTAAACCGTTGACATACCCTAACCTGTACCCTAAACCGTCCCCGTCCCCGTCCCCTAACCCTAACCCTAACCCTACCCATAACCCGAAGCCTTACCCTAACCCGTCCCCTAATCCTCAACCCTACGCTAACACTAACCCATACCCTAACACGTACACTCACCCTAAACCGTTGTCGTACCCTAACCTGTACCCTAAACCGTCCCCGTACCCTAACCCTAACCCTAACCCTAACCGTAACACTAACCCTTACCCAAAGCCTTACCCTAACCGGTCCCCTAATCCTAAACCGTACGCTAACACTAACCCGTACCCTAACACATACCCTCAATCTAAACCGTTGTCGTACACTAACCTTTACCCTAAACGGTCCCTGTCCCCTAACTCTCTCCCTAACCCTAAACCTAACTCTTACCCGAAGCCTTACCCTAACGCGTCACCGAATCCTAACCCTTACGCTAACACTAACCCATACCCTAACACGTACGCTCACCCTAAACCGTTGTCGTACCCTAACCTGTAACCTAAACAGTCCCCGTCCCCTAACACTAACCCTAAGCCTAACCCTAACCCTTACCCAAAGCCTTATCCTAACCTGACACATAATCCTAACCCGTACACTAACACTAACGCCTACCCTAACACGTACGCTCACTCTAAACCGTTGTCGTACCCTAACTTGTACCCTAAACCGTCCCCGTCCCCTAAACCTAACCCTAACCCTAAGCATAACCCTAACCCTTACCCGAAGCCTTACCCTAACCCGTCCCCTAATGCTAACCCGTACGCTAACACTAAACCGTACCCTAACACTAACCCATACCCTAAAATGTACGCTCACCCTAAACGGTTTTCGTACCCTAACCTGTACCCTAAAGAGTCCCTGTCCCCAAACCCTAACCCTAAACCTAACTCTAACCCTTACCCGAAGCCTTACACTAACTCGTCCCCTAATCCTAACCCCTACGCTAACACTAAACCGTAACCTAACACTAACCCATACCCTAACACGTACGCTCACCCTAAACCGTTGTCGTACCTTAACCTGAACCCTAAACCGTCCCTGTCCCCGTCCCCTAACCCTAACCCTAACCCTGAACCTTACCAGAAGCCTTACACTCATCCAACCCATAATCCTAACCCGTATGCTAACACTAACCAATACACTAACACGTACGCTCACGCTAAACCGTTGGCGTACCCAAACCTGTACCCTAAACCGTCCCCGTCCCATAACCCTAACCCTAACCCTAACCTTACCCAAAGTCTTAACCTAACCCGTCCCCTAATCCTAACCCGTAGGCTAACACTAACCCGTAATCTAACACGTACGCTCACCCTAAACCGTTGTCGTACCCTAACCTGTACCCTAAACCGTCCCCGTCCCCTAACCGAAACCCTAACCCTAACCCTAAACCTTTCCTGAAGCCTTACCCTAACCCTTACCCTAATCCTACCCGTACGCTAACACTAAACCGTACCCTAAAACGTAGGCTCAACCTGAACCGTTGTCATACCCTAACCTTACCCTAAACAGTCCCCGTCCCCTAACCCTAACCCTAACCCTAAACCTAACCCTTACCCGAAGCCTTACCCTAACCCGTCCCCTAATCCTAACCCGTACGCTAACACTAACACGTACCCTAACACGTACACTCACCCTATAGCGTTGTCGTACCCAAACCTGTACCCTGCACAGTCCCCATCCCCTAACCCTAACCCTAAACCTAACCCTTACCCGAAGCCTTACCCTAACCTGTCCCCAATCCTAAACCGTACGCTAACACTAACCCGTACCCTAACACGTACGGTTACCCTAAACCGTTGTCATACCCTAACCTGTACCCTAAACCGTCCCCGTCCCCTAACCCTAACCCTAAGCGTTACCCGAATCCTTGCCCTAACACTCCCCTAATCCTAACCTGTACGCTAACACTAACACGTACTGTAACACGTACGCTCACCCTAAACCGTTGTCGTATCCTAACCTGTATCCTAAACCTTCCCCATCCCCTTACTCTAACCCTAACCCTAACCCTAACCCTAACCCTTGCCCGAAGCCTTACAATAACCCGTCCCCTAATCCTAAACCGTACGCTAACACTAACCCGTGCCCTAACACGTACGCTCAATCTAAACCGTTGTCGTACCCTAAACCGTCCCCGTCCCCTAACCTTAACCCTAACCCTAACCCTAACCCTTACCCGAAGCCTTAGCCTATCCCGTCCCCTAATGCTAACCCGTACGCTAACACTAACCCGTGCCCTAACACGTACACTCACCCTAAAACATTGTCGTACCCTAACCTGTACCCTAAACCTTCCCCGTCCCCTAACCCTAACCCTAACCCTAACCCTAACCCTTACCCGAAGTCTGAACTTAACCCGTCACCTAATCCTAACCCGTACGGTAACACTAACCCGTGCCCTAACACGTACGCTCACCCCAAACCGTTGTCGTACCCTAACCTGTACCCTAAACCATCCTCGTCCCCTAACCCTAACCCTAACCCTAACCGTAAACCTTACCCGAAGCCTTACGCTAACCCGTCTCCTAATGCTAACCTGTATGCCAACACTAATCCGTACCCTAACACGTACGCTCACCCTAAACCGTTGTTGTCCCCTAAACTGTACCCTAAACCAGCCCCGTCCCCGTCCCCGTCCCCTAACCCTAACCCTAACACTTACCCGAATCCTTACCCTAACCCGTCTCCTAATCCTAACCCGTACGCTAACACTAACCCGTACCCTAACACGTACGCTCACCCTAAACCATTGTCGTACCCTTACCTGTACCCTAAACCGTCCCTGTCCCCTAAACCTAACCGTAAGCCGTACCCGAAGCCTTGCCCTAACCGTCACCTAATCCTAACCTGTACGCTAACACTAACCCTTACCCTAACACCTACTCTCAGCCTAAACCGTTGTCGTACCGTAACCTGTACCCTAAACCATCCCCGTCCCCTAACCCTAACCCTAACCCTAACCCTAACCCTAACTCTAACACTTACCCGAAGCCTTACCCTAACCCGTCCCCTAATCCCAACCCGTACGCTAACACTAACCCGTGCCCTAACACGTACGCTCACCCTAAACCGTTGTCGTACCCTAACCTGTACCCTAAACTGTTCCCGTCCCCGTCCACTCACCCTAACCCTAACCCTTACCAGAAGCCTTACGCTAACCCGTCCCCTAACCCTAAACCGTACGCTAACACTAACCCATACCCTAACACGTATGATCACCCTATATCGTTGTCGTACCCTAACGTGTACCCTAAACCGTCCCCAACCCCTAACCCTAACCATAACCCTAACCCTAACCCTTACCAGAAGCCTTATCGTAACCCGTCCCCTAATCCTAACCCGTACGCTAACACTAACCCGTACGCTAAAACGTACGCTCACCCTAAACCGTTGTCGTAGCCTAACCTGTACCCTAAACCGTCTCCGTCCCCTAACCCTAACCCTAACCCTAACCTTAACCCTAACCCTTACCCGAACCTTACCCTAACCCGTCCCCTAATACTAAACCGTACGTTAACACTAACCCGTACCCTAACACGTATGCTCACCCTAAACTGTTGTTGTACACTAACCTGTACTTTAAATCGTCCCCTTTCCCGTCCCCGTCCCCTAACCCTAACTCTAACCCTTACCCGAAGCCTTACCCTAACCTGTCCCCTAATCCTAACCCGTAGGCTATCACTAACCCATACCCTAACATATACGCTCACCCTAAACGTTTGTTGTACCCTCAACTGTACCCTAAACCATCCCCGTCCCCGTCCCCTAACCCTAACCCTAAACCTATCCCTTACCCGTAGCCTTACCCTAACCCGTCCCCTAATCCTAAACCGTAAGCTAACACTAATCTGTGCCCTAACACGTACGCTCACCCTAAACCGTTGTCGTACCCTAAACTGTAGCCTAATCCGACCCGTCCCCTAACCCTAACACTAACCCTAAACCTAACACTAACCCTAACACTTACCCGAAGCCTTACCCTAACCAGTCCCCTAATCCTAATCCGTACGCTAACACTAACCCATGCCCTAACACGTACGCTCACCCTAAACCGTTGTCGTACCCTAACCTGTACCCTACACCGTCCCCGTCCCCGTCCCCGTCCCCTAACCCTAACCCTAACCCTCACCCGAAGCCTTACCCTAACCCGTCACCAATCCTAACCCGTACGCTATCACGTACGCTCACCCTAAACTGTTGTCGTACACTAACCTGTACCCTAAAACCTCCCCATCCCCTAACCCAAACCCTAACCCTAACCCTATCCCTAACCCTTACCCGAAGCCTTACCCTAAACCGTCCCGTAATCCTAAACCGTACGCTAACACTAACCTGTACCCTAACACGTACGCTCACCCTAAACTGTTGTCGTACACTAACCTCTACCCTAAACCATTCCTGTCCTCTAACCCTAACCCTAACCCTAACCCTAACCCTAACCCTTACCCGAAGCCTTACTTTAACCCGTCCCCTAATCCTAACCCTTACGCTAACACTAACCCTTACTCTAACACGTACGCTCACCATAAACCGTTGACGTACCCTAACCTGTACCCTAAACCGTCCCCGTCCCCTAACCCTATCCCTAACCCTAACCATAAACCTAACCCTTACCCGAACTTTACGCTAACCCGTCCCCTAATCCTAACCCGTACGCTAACACTATCCCATACCCTAACACGTACGCTCAACCTAAACTGTTGTTGTACACTAACCTGTACCCTAAACCGTCCCCTTCCCCGTCCCCGTCCCCTAACTCTAATTTTAACCCTAAACCTTACCCGAAGCTTTATCCTAACTCGTCCCCTAATTCTAACCCGTAGGCTATCACTAACACGTACCCTAACATGTACGGTCTCCCTAAACCTTTGTCGTACCCTTACCTGTACCCTAAACCATCCCCGTCCCAGTCCCCTAACCCTAACCCTAACCCTAACCCTATCCCTTACCCGAAGTCTTACCCTAACCGTCCCCTAATCCTAATCCGTACGCTAACACTAACCCGTACCCTATCACGTACGCTCACCCTAAACCGTTATTGTACCCTAACCTGTACCCTAAACTGTCTCCGTCCCCTAACCCTAACCCTAACCCTTACCCGAAGCCTTACCCTAACCCGACTCCTAATCCTAACCCGTACGCTAACACTAACCCGTACCCTAAAATGTACGCTCACCCTAAACCATTGTCGTACCCTGACCTGTACCCTAAACCGTCCCCGTCCCCTAACCCAAACCCTAAACCTAACCCTAAACCTAACCCTTACCCGAAGCCTTAACCTAACCTGTCCCCTAATCCTAACCCGTACGCTAACACTAACCCTTGCCCTAACACGTAAGCTCACCCTAAACCGTTGTCGTAGCCTAACCTGTACCCTTAACCATCCCCGTACCCTAACCCTAACCCTAACCCTAAGCCTTACCCGAAGCCTTACCCTAACCCGTCCCCTAAACCTAACCCGTACCCTAACACTAATACGTACCCTAACATGTACGCTCACCCTAAACCGTTGTCATGCCCTAACCTGTACCCTAGACCGTCCCCGTCCCCTAACCCTAACCCTAACCCTAACCCTTACCCGAATCTTACGCTAACCCGTACCCAATCCTAACCCGTACGCTAACACTATCCCGTACCCTAACACGTACCCTCAGCCTAAACTGTTGTTGTACACTAACCTGTACCCTAAAGCATCCCCTTCCCCGTCCCCTAACCCTAACTATGACCCTAACCCTTACCCGAAGCCTTATCCTAACCCGTCCCCTAATCCTAACCCATAGGCTATCACTAACCCGTACCCTAACACGTACACTCACCCTAAAACATTGTCATACCCTATACTGTACCCTAAACCGTCCCCGTCCCCTAACCATACCCTAACCCTAACCCTAACACTAACCCAAAGCCTTACCCTAACCCATACGCTAACACTAACCCGTACCCTAACACGTATGCTCACACTAAACCGTTGTCGTACCCTCACCTGTACCCTAAACCATCCCCGTCCCCTAATCCTAACCCTAACCCTAACCCTAACCCTTACCCGAAGCCTTATCCTAACCCGTCCCCTAATCCTAACCCGTACGCTAACACTAAACGTTACCCTAACACGTATTCTCATCCTAAACCGGTGTCGTACCCTAACCTGTACACTAAACCGTCCCCTAACCCTAAACCTAACCCTAACCCTAACCCTTACCTGAAGCCTTAACCTAACCCGTCCCCAATCCTAACCCGTACGATAACACAAACCCGTGCCCTAACACATACGCTTACCCTAAACCGTTGTTGTACCCTAACCTGTACCCTAAACCGTCCCCGTCCCCTAACCCTAACCCTTACCCTAACGCTAACCCTAAACCTAACCCTAACACTTACCCGAAGCCTTTCCCTAACCCGTCCAATAATCCTAACCCGTACGCTAACACTAACCCTTTACCTAACACGTATGATCACCGTAAACCGCTGTCATCGCCTAACCTGTACCTTAAACCGTCCCCGTCCCGGTCCCCTAACCCTAACACTAAACCTTACCCAAAGCCTTACCCTAACTGGTCCCCTAATCCTAACCCGTACGATAACACTAACCCGTACCCTAACACGTACGCTCACACTAAACCATTGTTCTACACTAACCTGTACCCTAAACCATCACCGTCCCCTAACCCTAACCCTAACACTAACCCTAACCCTTACCCGAAGCCTTACACTAACCCGTCCCCTAACCCTAACCCGTACGCTAACACGAACCCATACCCTAACACGTACGCTCAACCTAAAGCATTGTCGTACCCTAACCTGTACCCTAAACCTTCCCCGTCCCCTAACCCTAACCCTAACCCTAAATCTAACCCTTATCCGAAGCCTCACCCTAACACGTCCCATAATCCTAACCCGTATGCTAACACTAACCCGTACCCTAACACGTACGCTCACCCTATACCGTTGTTGTACCCTAACCTGTACCCTAGACCGTCCCCGTCCCCTAACCCTAAACCTAACTGTTACCTTAAGCCTTACCCTAAACCGTCCGCTAATCCTAACCCGTACGATAACACTAATCCGTACCCTAACACGTACGATCACCCTAAACCAATGTCGTACACTAACCTGTACCCTAAACCGTCCTCGTCCCCTAACCCTAACCCTAACCGTAACCCTAACACTAAACATTGCGCGAAACCTTACCCTAACCCGTCCCCTAATCCTAACCCGTATGCTAAAACTAACACGGACCCTAACACGTACGCTAACCCTAAATCATTGACGTACCCTAACCTGTACCCTAAAACGTCCCCGTCCCCTAACCCTAACCCTAACCCTAACCCTACCCATAACCCGAAGCCTTACCCTAACCCGTCCCCTAATCCTAACCCGTACGCTAACACTAACCCGTACCCTAACACGTACGCTCACACTAAACTGTTGTCGTACACTAACCTGTACCCTATACCGTCCCCGTCCCCTAACCCTAACCCTAAATCTAACCCAAAACCTAACCCTTACCCAAAGTCTTACCCTAACCCGTCCCCTAATCCTAACCCGTACACTAACACTAACACGTACCCTAACACGTACGCTCACCCTAAACCGTTGTCGTACCCTAACCTGTACCCTAAACCATCCCCGTCCCCTAACCCTAACCCTAAACCTAATCCTTACCCGAAGCTTTACCCTAACCCGTCCCCTAATCCTAATCCGTATGCTAACACTAACACGTACCCTAACACGTACGCTCACCCTAAACAGTTGTCGTACTCTAACCTGTACCCTAAACCGTCCCCGTCCCTAAACCTAACTCTAACCCTAACCCTAACCCTAAACCTTACCCGAAGCCTTACACTAACTCGTCTACTAAACCTAATCCGTACGCTAACACTAATCCCTGCCCTAACACGTACGCTCACCCTAAACCGTTGTCGTACGCTAACCTAAGGCCCTAACCCTAACCCTAAGCCTTACCGGAAGCCTTACCCTAACCCGTCCCCTAATCCTAACCCGTACCCTAACACTAATCCCTACCCTAACACGTACGCTCACCCTAAACCTTTGTCGAACCCTAACCTGTACCCTAAACCGTCCCCGTCCCCTAACCCTAACCCTAACACTAACACTTACCCGAAGCCTTACCCTAACCCGTCACCTAATCCTAACCCGTACGCTAACACTAACCCGTACCCTAACACGTACGCTCACACTAAACTGTTGTCGTACACTAACCTGTACCCTAAACCGTCCCCGTCACCGTCCCCTAACCCTAATCCTAACCCTAAACCTAAACCTTACCCGAAGCCTTACCCTAACCGGTCCCCTAATCCTAACCCGTATGCTAACACTAAACCATAGCCTAACACGTACGCTCACCCTAAACCATTGTCGTACACTAACCTGTACCCTAAACAGTCGCCGTCCCCTAACCCTAACCTTAACCCTAACCCTAACCCTTACCCGAAGCCTTACCCTAAACTGTCCCCTAATCCTAACCCGTACGCTAACACTAACCCGTGCCCTAACACGTACGCTCACCCTAAACCGTTGTCGTACCCTAACCTGTACCCTAAACCATCCCCGTCCCCTAACCCTAAACCTAACCCTAAACCTAACCCTATCTCTAACCCTTACCCAAAGCCTTACCTAACCCGTCCACTAATCCGAAAACGTACGCTAACACTAACCCGTACCCTAACACGTACACTCACCCTAAACCATTGTCGTACCCTAAACTGTACCCTAAACCGTCCCCGTCCCTGCCCCCTAACCCTAACCCTAACCCTTACCCAAAGCCTTACCCTAACTCGTCCCCTAATCCTAACACGTACGCTAACACTAACCCGTACCCTAACACGTACGCTCACCCTAAACCGTTGTCATACCCTACAATGTACCCTAAACCGTCCCCGTCCCCTAACCCTAACCCTAACCCTAACCCTAACCCTAACCCATACCCGAAGCGTTACACTAACCCGTCCACTAAACCTAATCCGTACGCTAACACTACTCCCTGCCCTAACACGTACGCTCACCCTAAACCGTTGTTGTACGCTAACCTGTACACTAAACCTTCCCCGTCCCCGTCCCCTAACCCTAACCCTAAGCCTTACCCGAAGCCTTACCCTAACCCATCCCCTAATCCTAATCCGTACGCTAACACTACTCCCTGCCCTAACACGTACGCTCACCCTAAACCGTTGTTGTGCCCTAACCTGTACCCTAAACCGTCCCCGTCCCCTAACCCTAACCGTAACACTAACCCTTACCCGAAGCCTTACCCTAACCCGTCCCCTAATCCTAACCCGTACGCTAACACTAACCAGTGCCTTAAATCGTACGCTCACCCTAAACCGTTGTCGTACCCTCACCTGTACCCTAAACCGTCCCCGTCCCCGTCCACGTCCCCTAACCATAACCCTAACCCTAAACCTTACCCGAAGCCTTACCCTAACCCGTCCCCTAATTCTAATCCGTACGCTAACACTAACCCGTGCCCTAACACGTACGCTCACCCTAAAACGTTGTCGTGCACTAACCTGTACCGTAAACCGTCCACATCCCCTAACCCTAACCCTAACCCTAACCCTAACACTCACCCGAAGCCTTAAGCTAAGCCGTCACGAATCCTAACCCGTACGCTATCACATACGCTCACCCTAAACTGTTGTCGTACACTAACCTGTACCCTAAGCCGTCCCCGTCCCCTAACCCTAACCCGAACCCTAACCCTATCCCTAACACTTACCCGAAGCCTTACACGGACCCGTCCACTAATCCTAACCCGTACGCTAACACTAACCCATACCCTAACACGTACACTCACCCTAAAACGTTGTCATACCCTAAACTGTACCCTAAACCGTCCCCGTCCCCGTCCCCGTCCCCTAACCCTTACCCAAAGCCTTACCCTAACCCGTCCCCTAATCCTAATCCGTACGCTAACACAAACCCGTACCCTAACACGTACGCTCACCCTAAAACGTTGTCGTACCCTAAACTGTACCCTAAAGTGTCCCCGTCCCCTAACCCTAATCCTAAGCCTAACCCTTACCTGGAGCCTTACCCTAACCCGTCCCCTAATCCTAACCTGTACGCTAACACTAACGCGTAACCTAACACGTACGCTCACCCTAAACCATTGTCGTACGCTAACCTGTACCCTAAACCATCGCCGTCCCCTAACCCTAACCCTAAACCTAACCCTAGAACTAAACCTTACCCAAAGCCTTACCCTAACCCGTCCCCTAATCCTAACCCGTACGCTAACACTAACCCGTACCCTAACACGTATGCACACACTAAACCGTTGTTGTACACTGAACTGTACACTAAATCGTCCCCGTCCCCGTCCCCGTCCCCTA
This sequence comes from Delphinapterus leucas, assembly GCF_059928025.1. NCBI lineage: Eukaryota > Metazoa > Chordata > Mammalia > Artiodactyla > Monodontidae > Delphinapterus > Delphinapterus leucas. Next base: position 6,155,597 of record NW_028322233.1, read on the forward strand.
ACCCTAACCCTAACCCTAACCCTTACCCTAATCCGTCCCCTAATCCTAACCCGTACCCTAACACTAACCCGTGCCCTAACACGTACGCTCACCCTAAACCGTTTTCTACCCTCACCTGTAACCTAAACCATCCCCGTCCCCTAACCGTAACCCAAACCCTAACCCTAACCCTAACCCTCACCCGAAGCCTTACCCTAACCCATCACCAATCCTAACCCGTACGCTATCTCGTACGCTCACCCTAAACTGTTGTCGTACACTAACCTGTACCCTAAACCGTCCCCGTCCCCTAACCCTAACCCTAACCCTAAACCTATCCCTAACCCTTACCCGAAGCCTTACCCTAAACCGTCCCCTAATCCTAACCCGTACGCTAACACTAACCTGTACCCTAACACGTACGCTCACCCTAAACAGTTTTCGTGCCCTAACCTGTACTCTAAACCTTCGCCTTCCCCTAACTCTAACCCTAACCCTAACCCTAAACCTAACCCTTTACCCGAAGCCTTACCCTAACCCGTCCACTAATCCTAACCCGTACGCTAACACTAACCGGTACCCTAACATGTACACTCACCCTAAAACGTTGTCATACCATAAACTGTACCCTAAACCGTTCCCGTCCCCTAATCCTAACCCTAAACCTAAAACTTACCCAAAGCCTTACCCTAACCGGTCCCCTAATCCTAACCCGTACCCTAACACTAAATCGTACCCTAACATGTACGCTCACCCTAAACCGTTGTCGTACCATACCCTGTACTCTAAACCGTCCCCGTCCCCGTCCCCTCACCCTAACCCTAAACCTAACCCTAACCCTTACCTGAAGAATTACCCTAACCCATCCCCTAATCCTAACCCATACACTAACCCGTGCCCTAACACGTACGCTCACCCTAAAACGTTGTCGTACCCTAACCTGTACCCTAAACTGTCCCCATCCCCTAACCCTAACCCTAACCTTAACCCTATCCCTTACCCGAACCTTACCCTAACTCGTCCCCTAATCCTAACCCGTATGCTAACACTAACCCGTACCCTAACACGTATGCTCACCCTAAACTGTTGTTGTACACTAAACTGTACTTTAAATCGTCCCCTTTCCCGTCCCCATCACCTAACCCTACCCCTATCCCTAACCCTTACACGAAGCCTTACCATAACCTGTCCCCTAATCCTAACCCGTAGGCTATCACTAACCCGTACCCTAACATGTACGCTCACCCTAAACTTTTGTCATACCCTAACCTGTACCCTAAACCATCCCCGTCCCCGTCCCCTAACCCTAACCCTAAACCTAAACTTATCCCTTACCCGAAGCCTTACCCTAACACGTCCCCTAATCCTAATCCGTACGCTAACACTAACCCATACTCTAACACGTACGCTCACCATAAACCTTTTTCGTAACCTAACCGGTACACTAAACCGTCCCCGTCCCCTAACCCTAACCCTAACCCAACCCTAACCGTAACCCTAACCCTTACCCGAAGCCTTACCCTAACCCATGTCCTAATCCTAACCCGTAAGCTAACACTAATCCATGCCCTAACACGTACGCTCACCCTAAACCGTTGTCGTACCCTAACCTGTAGCCTAAACCGTCCCCGTCCCCTAACCCTAACCCTAACCCTAAACCTAACCCTAACCCTTACCCGAAGCCTTACCCTAACCAGTCCCCTAATCCTAACCCGTACGCTAACACTAACCCATGCCCTAACACGTACGCTCACCCTAAACCGTTGTCATACCCTAACCTGTACCCTACACCGTCCCCGTCCCCGTCCCCGTCCCCTAACCCTAACCCAAACCCTAACCCTCACCCGAAGCCTTACCCTAACACGTCACCAATCCTAACCCGTACGCTATCACGTACGCTCACCCTAAACTGTTGTCGTACACTAACCTGTATCCTAAAACGTCCCCGTCACCTAACCCAAACCCTAACCATAACCCTATCCCTAACCCTTACCCGAAGCCTTACCCTAAACCGTCCCCTAATCCTAACCCGTACGCTAACACTAACCTGTACCCTAACATGTACGCTCACTCTAAACCGTTGTCGTACCCTAACCTGTACCCTAAACCGTCCCCGTCCCCTAACTCTAACCCTAACCCTAACCATAAACCTAACCTTTACCCGAAGCCTTACCCTAAGCCGTCCACTAACCCTTACCCGTACGCTAACAATAACCCGTACCCTAACACGTACACTCACCCTAAAATGTTGTCATACCCTAAACTGTACCCTAAACCGTCCCCGTCCCCTAACCCTAACCCTAACCTTTACCCGAAGCTTTACCCTAACCCATCCCCTAATCCTAACCCGTACGCTAACACTAATCCGTACCCTAACACGTTCGCTCACCCTAAACCGTTGTCGTATGCTAACCTGTACCCTAAAACATTCCCGTCCCCTAACCCTAACCCTAACCCTAACCCCAAGCCTTACCCAAAGCCTTACCCTAACCCGTTCCCTAATCCTAACCCGTACCCCAACACTAACCCGTACCCTAACACGTACGCTCACCGTAAACCGGTGTCATACCCTAACCTGTACCCTAAACCATCCCCGTCCCCTAACCCTATCCGTAACCCTAAACCTAACTCTAACCCTTACCCGAAGCCTTACCCTAACCCGTCCCCTAATCCTAACCCGTACGCTAACACTAACCCATACCCTAACACGTACGCTAACCCTAACCTTAAACCTTACCCAAAGCCTTATCCTAAACCGTCCCCTAATCCTAAACCGTACCCTAACACTAACCCGTACCCTAACACGCTCACCCTAAACCGTTCTCGTACACTAAATTGTACCCTAAACCGTCCCTGTCCACGTCACCTAACCCTAACCCTAACCCTAACCCTTACCCGAAGCCTTACCTTAAGCCGTCCCGTAATCCTAACCTGTACGCTAACACTAACCGTACCCGAACATGTACGCTCACCCTAAACCTTTGTCGTACCCTAACCTGTACACTATACCATCCCCGTCCCTGTCCCCTAACCCTAACCCTAACCCTAAACCTATCCCTTACCTGAAGCCTTACCCTAACCCGTCCCCTAATCCTAATCTGTACGCTAACACTAACCCGTACCCTAACACGTACGCTCATCCTAAACCATTGTCGTACCCTAACCTGTACCCTAAGCCATCCCCATCCCCTAACCCTAACCCAAAACCTAACCCTAAACCTAACCCTTACCCGAAGCCTTACCCTAATCCGTCCCCTAATCCTAACCCGTACGCTAACACTAACCCGTACCCTAACACGTATGCTCACCATAAATCGTTGTCATACACTAAAACGTCCCCGTCCCCATCCCCTAACCCTAACCCTAACCCTAACCCTTACACGAAGCCTTACCCTAAACCGTCCCCTAATCCTAACCCGTACGCTAACACTAACCCGTGCCCTAACACGTACGCTCACCCTAAACCGCTATCGTACCCTAACCTGTTCCCTAAACCGTCCCCGTCCCCTAACCCTAACCCAAACCCTAACTCTAACCCTAACCCTCACCGGCAACCTTACCCTAACCCGTCAACAATCCTAACCCGTACGCGATCACGTACGCTCACCCTAAACTGTTGTCGTACACTAACCTGTACCCTAAACCGTCCCCGTCACCTAACCCTAACCCTAACCCTAACCCTATCCCTAACCCTTACCCGAAGCCTTACCCTAAACCGTCCCCTAATCCTAAACCGTACGCTAACACTAACCCATACCCTAACACGTACGCTCACCCTAAACCGTTGTCGTGCCCTAACCTGTACCCTAAAGCGTCCCCGTCCCCTAACTCTAATCCTAACCCTAACCCTAAACCTAACCTTTACCCGAAGCCTTACCCTAACCCGTCCACTAATCCTAAACCTTACGCTAACACTAACCCGTACCCTAACACGTACACTCACCCTAAAACGTTGTCATACTCTAAACTGTACCCTAAACCGTCCCCGTCCCCTAACCTTAACCCTAACCCTAACCCTAACCCTTACCCGAAGCCTTACACTAATCCGTCGCCTAATCCTAACCCGTACGCTATCACTAACCGTTACCCTAACACGTACGCTCACCCTAAACCGTTGTCGTACCTTCACCTGTACCCTAAACCATCCCCGTCCCCTAGCATTAACCCTAAACCTAACCCTAACCCTAACCCTTACCCGAAGCCTTACACTAACCCGTCTCCTAATCCTAACCCGTACGCTAACACTAAACCATACCCTAACACGTATGCTCACCCTAAACCGTTGTCGTACACTAACCTGTACACTAAACCGTCCCTGTCCCCTAACACTAACCCTAACCCTAACCCTAACCCTTACCCGAAGCCTTACCCTAACCAGTCCCATAATCCTAATCCATACGCTAACACTAAACCGTGCCCTAACACGTACGCTCACCCTAAACAGTTGTCGTACACTAACCTGTACCCTAAACCATCCCTGTCCCCGTCCCCTAACCCTAACCCTATCCCTAACCCTTACCCGAAGCCTTACCTAACCCGTCCCCTAATCCGAACCCATACGCTAACACTAACCCATACCCTAACACGTATGCTCACCCTAAACCGTTGTCGTACACTAAACTGTACCCTAAACCGTACCCGTCCCCTAACACTAACCCTAAACTTAACCGTAACCCTAACCCTTACCCGAAACCTTACCCTAACCCGTTCCCTAATCCTAACCCGTACGCTAACACTAACCCGTACCCTAACACTTACGCTCACCCTAAACCGTTGTCGTACCCTAAACTCTACCCTAAACCGTCCCAGTCCCCTAACCCTAACCCTTACCTGAATCCTTACCCTAACCCGTCCCCTAATCCTAATCCGTATGCTAACACTAACCCGTACCCTAACATGTACACTCAACCTAAACCACTGTCGTACACTAACCTGCACCCTAAACCGTCCCCATCCCCTAACCCTAACCCTAACACAAACCCTAACTCTAAACCTTACCCGAAGCCTTACCCTAAACCGTCCCCTATTCCTAACCCGTACGCTAACACTAACCCATACACTAACACGTACGCTCACCCTAAACCGTTGTCGTACCCTAATCTGTACCCTAAACCGTCCCAGTCCCCGTCCCCTACTCCCTAAACCTGACCCTAACCCTAACCCATTCCCGAAGCCTTACCCTAACACGTCCCCTAATCATAACCCGTACGCTAACACTAAACCGTACCCTAACACGTACGCTGAACCTAAACCGTTGTCGTACCCTAATCTGTACCCAAAACCGTTACCGTCCGCTAACCCTAACCCTAACCCTAACCTTAACCCTAACCCTTACCCGAAGCCTTACCCTAACCCGTCACCAATCCTAACCCATACGCTATCACGTACGCTCACCCTAAATTGTTGTCGTACACTAACCTGTACCCTAAACCGCCCCGTCCCCTAACCATAACCCTAACCCTTACCCTATCCTTAACCCTTACCCGAAGCCTTACCCTAAACCGTCCCCTAATCCTAACCCGTACGCTAACCCTAACCTGTACCCTAACACGTACGCTCAACCTAAACCGTTGTCGTACCCTAACCTGTACCCTAAAACGTCCCGGTCCCCTAACTGTAACCCTATCCCTAACCCTAAACCTAACCTTTACCCGAAGCCTTACCCTAACCCGTCCCCTAATCCTTACCCGTACGCTAACACTAACCCGTGCCCTAACACGTACGTTCACCCTAAAACGTTGTCGTACCCTAACATGTACGCTAAACCGTCCCCTTCCCCGTCCCCGTCCCCTAACCCTAACCCTAACCTGTACCCTAAACCATCCCCGTCCCCGTCCCCTAACCCTAACCCTAACCCTAAACCTATCCCTTACCTGAAGCCTTACACTAAATCGTCCCCTAATCCTAATCCGTACGCTTACACTAACCCGTACCCTAACACGTACGCTCACCCTACACCATTATCGTACCCTAACCTGTACCCTTAACTGTCCCCATCCCCTAACCCTAACCCTAACCCTAAAACTTACCCGAAACCTTACACTAACCCGTCCCCTAATCCTAACCCGTATGCTAACACTAACCCGTACCCCAAAACGTACGCTCACCCTAAACCGTTGTCATACCCTAACCTGTACCCTAAACCGTCCCCGTCCCCTAACCCTAACCCTAACCCTAACCCTAAACCTTACCCTAAGTCTTAACCTAACCCGTTCCCTAATCCTAACCCGTAGGTTAACACTAACCCATACCCTAACACGTAGTCTCACCCTGAACCGTTGTCATACCCTAACCTTACCCTAAACCATCCCCTTCCCCGTCCCCTAACCCTAACCCTAACCCTAAACCTTACCCGAAGCCTTACCCTAACCCGTCCCCTAATCCTAACCCGTACACTAACACTAACACGTACCCTAACACATACACTCACCCTATACCGTTGTCGTACCCAAACCTGTACCCTACTCGGTCCCCGTCCCCTAACCCTAACCCTAACCCTAACCCTTACCCGAAGCCTTACCCTAACCAGTCCCATAATCCTAATCCATACGCTAACACTAAACCGTGCCCTAACACGTACGCTCACCCTATACCGTTGTCGTACCCAAACCTGTACCCTACTCGGTCCCCGTCCCCTAACCCTAACCCTAACCCTAACCCTTACCCGAAGCCTTACCCTAACCTTTCCCCAATCCTAACCCGTACGCTAACACAAACCCGTACCCTAACACGTACGGTTACCCTAAACCGTTGTCATACCCTAACCTGTACCCTAAACCTTCCCCGTCCCCTAAGCCTAACCCTAACCCTACCCCTTACCCTAACCCTAACCCTTACCAGAAGCATTATCGTAACCCGTCCCCTAATCCTGTACCGTACGCTAACACTAACCCGTACCCTAACACGTACGCTCACACTAAACCGTTGTCATACCCTAACCTGTACCCTAAACCGTCCCCATCCCCTAACCCTAATGCTAACCTTAACCCTAACCCTTACCAGAAGCCTTACCCTAACCCGTCCCCTAATCTTAACCCGTACGCTAACACTAATCCGTACCCTAACACGTACTCTCACCCTAAAACCTTGTCGTACCCTAACCTGTACCCAAAACCATCCCCATCCCCTAACCCTAACCGTAACCCTAACCAAAATCCTAACCCTTACCCGAAGTCTAAACCTAACCCGTCCCCTAATCCTAACCCGTACGGTAACACTAACCCGTGCCCTAACACCTACGCTCACCCTAAATCGTTGTCGTGCCCTAACCTGTACCCTAAACCGTCCCCGTCCCCTAACCCTAACCCTAACCCTAACCCTAACACTTAACCAAAGCCTTACCCTAACCCGTCTCCTAATCCTAAACCGTACGCTAACACTAACCCGTACCCTAACACGTATTCTCACCCTAAACCACTGTCGTACACTAACCTGTACCCTAAACCGTACCCGTCCCCTAACCCTAACCCTAAGCCGTACCCGAAGCCTTGCCCTAACCGTCCCCTAATCCTAACCTGTACGCTAACACTAACCCGTACCCTAACACGTACGCTCACCCTAAACTTTTGTCGTACCCTAACCTGTACCCTAAACCGTACCCGTCCCCATCCCCGTCCCCTAACCCTAACCCTAAACCTAACCCTAACCCGAAGCCTTACCCTAACCCGTACCATAATCCTAACCCGTACGCTAACACTAACCCATACCCTAACACGTACACTCACCCTAAAACGTTGTCGTACCCTAACCTGTACCCTAAACCGTCCCCGTCCCCTAACCCTAACCGTAACCCTAACCCTTACCCAAAGCCTTACCCTAAACCGTTCCCTCATCCTAACCCGTACGCTAACACTAACCCGTACCCTAACACGTACGCTCACCCTAAACCTTTGTCGTACCCTAACCTCTACTCTAAACCGTCCATGTCCCCTAACCCTAACCCTAACCGTAACCCTAACCCTAACCGTAACCCTAACCCTAAATCTTACCGGAAGCGTTACCCTAACCCGTCCCCTAATCCTAATCTCTACGCAAACACTGACCCATACCCTTACACGTACGCTCACCCTAAACTGTTGTCGTACCCTAACCTGTACCCTAAACCATCCCCGTCCGCTAACCCTAACCCTAACCCTACCCTAACCCTTACCCGAAGCCTTACCCTAACCCGTCCCCTAATCCTAACCCGTACGTTAACACTAAACCGTACCCTAAAACGTATGCTCACCCTAAACCGTTGTCGTAACCTAAGCTGTACCCTAAACCGTCCCCGTCTCCTAACGCTAACCCTAACCCAATCCCTAACCCTAAACCTTACCCGAAGCCTTACGCTAACCCGTCCCCTAATCCTAACCCGTACGCTAACACTAATCCGTACCCTAACACATACGCTCACCCTAAACCGTAGTCGTACCCTAATCTGTACCCTAAACCATCCCCGTCCCCGTCCCCTACTCCCTAAAACTAACCCTAACCCTAACCCTTTCCCAAAGCCTTACCCTAACACGTCCCCTAATCCTAACCCGTAGGCTAACACTAACACATACCCTAACACGTACGATTACCCTAAACCGTTTTCGTACCCTAATCTGTACCCTAAACCGTCCCCGTCCTCTAACCCTAACCCTAACCCTAAACCTAACCCTTATCCGAAGCCTTACCCTAACCCGTCACGAATCCTAACCCGTACGCTATCATGTACGCTCACCCTAAACTGTTGTCGTACACTAACCTGTACCGTAAACTGTCCCCGTCCCTTTACCCTAAGCCTTACCGGAAGCCTTACTCTAACCCGTCCCCTAATCCTAAACCGTACCCTAACACTAATCCGTACCCTAACACGTACGCTCACCCTAAACCGTTGCCGTACCCTAATATGTACCCTAAACCATACCCATCCCCTAACCCTAACACTAATCCAAACCCTAACCCTAACCCTAACCCTTACCCGAAGCCTTACCCTAACCCGTCCCCTAATCCTAACCCGTACGCTAACACTAAACCGTGCCCTAACACGTACGCTCACCCTAAAATGTTGTCGTACCCTAAACTGTACCCTAAACCGTCCCCTAACCCTAACCCTAACTCTAACCCTAACCCTTACCCGAAGCCTTACCATAAACCGTCTCCTAATCCTAAGCCTTACGCTAACACGAAACCGTACTCTAAAATGTACGCTCACCCTAAACCGTTTTCGTACCCTAACCTGTACCCTAAACCGTCCCCTTCCCCGTCCCCGTCCCCGTCCCCTAACCCTAACCCTAACCCTTACCCGAAGCCTTACTCTAACCTGTCCCATAATCCTAACCCGTACGCTAACTCTAACCCGTACCCTAACAAGTACGCTCACCCTAAACCATTGTCGTACTCTAACCTGTACCCTAAACCATCCCCGTCCCCTAACCCTAACCCTAACCCTAAGCCTAACAGTAACCCTTACCTGAAGCCTTACCCTATCACGTCTCCTAATCCTAACCCGTACCCTAACACTAACCCGTACCCTAACACGTACGCTCACCCTAAACCGTTGTCTTACCCTAAGCTGTACCTTAAATCATCCCCGTCCCCTAACCCTAGCCCTAACCCTAACCCTAGCCCTTACACACAGCCTTACCTTAACCCGTCCACTAATCCTAAACCGTACGCTAAAATTAATACGTACCCTAACACGTACGCTCACCCTAAACCGTTGTCATACCCTAACCTGTACCCTAAACCGTCCCCGTCCCCGTCCCCGTCCCCGTCCCCTAACCCTAACCCTAACCCTTACCCGAAGCCTTACACTAACCCGTTCCCTAATCCTTAAGCGTACGCTATCACTAACCCGTACCCTAACACGTACGCTCACCCTAAACCGTTGTCGTACCCTAACCTGTACCCTAAACCATCCCCGACCCCTAACCCTAACCCTCACCCTAACCATAACTCTAAACCTTACCCGAAGCCTTACGCTAAACCGTCCTCTAATCCTAACCCGTACGCTAACACTAACCCGTACCATAACACGTACGCTCACCATAAACAGTTGTCCTACACTAACCTGTACCCTAAACCGTCCCCGTCCCCTAACCCTAAGCCTAACCCTAACCCTAACACTTACCGGAAGCCTTACTCTAACCCGTCCCCTAATCCTAACCCGTACGCTAACACTAACGCGTACCCTAACACGTACGCTCACCCTAAACCGTTGTCGTACCGTAAACTGTACCCTAAACCATCCCCATTCCAATCCCCTAACCCTAACCCTAACCCTAACCCTAAACCTTACCCAAAGCCTTACCCTAACCCGTCCCCTAATCCTAACCCGTACGCTAACACTAACCCGTACCCTAACACGTACGCTCACCCTAAACCGTTGTCGTACCCTAACCTGTACCCTAAACCATCCCTCTCCCCGTGCCCGTCCGCTAACCCTAACCCTAAACCTTACCCTAACCCGTCCCCTAATCCTAACCCGTACACTAACTCAATCCTGTACCCTAACACGTACGCTCACCCTAAACCATTGTCGTACACTAACCTGTACCCTAAACCGTCCCCGTCCCCTAACCCTGACCCTAAACCTAACACTAACCCGTACCCGAAGCCTTACCCTAACCCGTCCCCTAATCCTAATCCATACGCTAACACTACCCCGTGCCCTAACACGTACACTCAACCTAAACTGTTGTCGTACCCTAACCTGTACCCTAAACTGCCCCCGTACCCGTCCCCTATCCCTAACCCTAACCCTAAGCCTAAACCTTACCCAAAGCCTTACACTAACACGTCCCCTAATCCTAACCCGTATGCTAACACTAAACCGTGCCCTAACACGTACACTCACCCTAAACCGTTGTTTTACCCTAACCTGTACATTAAAAGCGTCCCCGTCCCCATCCCTGTCCCCTAACACTAACCCTAACCCTAACCCTTACCCGTAGCCTTACCCTAACCCGTCCCATAATCCTAAACCGTACGCTAACAATAAACCGTATCCTAACACATACGCTCACCTTAAATCGTTGTCATACCCTAACATGTACCCTAAACCATCCCCGTCCCCTAACCCTAACCCTAACCCTAAACCTAACCCTTAACCGAAGCCTTAACCTAACCCGTCCCCTAATCGTAAACCGTAGGTTAACACTAACCCGTACACTAACACGTGTGCTCACCCTAAACCGTTGTCGTACCCTAACGTGTACCCTAAACCATCCCCGTCCCCTAACCCTAACCCTAACACTAACCCTTACCCGAAGCCTTAGTCTAACCCGTTCCCTAATCCTAACCCGTACGCTAACACTAACCCGTACCCTAACACGTACGCTCACCCTAAACCGTGGTCGTACCCGAACCTGTAACTTAAACCGTCTCCGTCCCCTAACCCTAACCCTAACACTAACCCTTACCCGAAGCCTTCCCCTAACCTGTCTCATAATCCTAAACGGTACGCTAACCCTAACCCATACCCTAACACGTACGCTCACCCTAAACCGTTGTCGTACCCTAACCTGTACCCTAAACCATCCCTCTCCCCGTGCCCGTCCGCTAACCCTAACCCTAAACCTTACCCTAACCCGTCCCCTAATCCTAACCCGTACACTAACTCAATCCTGTACCCTAACACGTACGCTCACCCTAAACCATTGTCGTACACTAACCTGTACCCTAAACCGTCCCCGTCCCCTAACCCTGACCCTAAACCTAACACTAACCCGTACCCGAAGCCTTACCCTAACCCGTCCCCTAATCCTAATCCATACGCTAACACTAACCCGTGCCCTAACACGTACACTCAACCTAAACTGTTGTCGTACCCTAACCTGTACCCTAAACTGCCCCCGTACCCGTCCCCTATCCCTAACCCTAACCCTAAGCCTAAACCTTACCCAAAGCCTTACACTAACACGTCCCCTAATCCTAACCCGTATGCTAACACTAAACCGTGCCCTAACACGTACACTCACCCTAAACCGTTGTTTTACCCTAACCTGTACATTAAAAGCGTCCCCGTCCCCATCCCTGTCCCCTAACACTAACCCTAACCCTAACCCTTACCCGTAGCCTTACCCTAACCCGTCCCATAATCCTAAACCGTACGCTAACAATAAACCGTATCCTAACACATACGCTCACCTTAAATCGTTGTCATACCCTAACATGTACCCTAAACCATCCCCGTCCCCTAACCCTAACCCTAACCCTAAACCTAACCCTTAACCGAAGCCTTAACCTAACCCGTCCCCTAATCGTAAACCGTAGGTTAACACTAACCCGTACACTAACACGTGTGCTCACCCTAAACCGTTGTCGTACCCTAACGTGTACCCTAAACCATCCCCGTCCCCTAACCCTAACCCTAACACTAACCCTTACCCGAAGCCTTAGTCTAACCCGTTCCCTAATCCTAACCCGTACGCTAACACTAACCCGTACCCTAACACGTACGCTCACCCTAAACCGTGGTCGTACCCGAACCTGTAACTTAAACCGTCTCCGTCCCCTAACCCTAACCCTAACACTAACCCTTACCCGAAGCCTTCCCCTAACCCGTCTCATAATCCTAAACGGTACGCTAACCCTAACCCATACCCTAACACGTACGCTCACCCTAAACCGTTGTCGTACCCTAACCTGTACCCTAAACCGTCACCGTCCCCTAACCCTAATCCTTAACCTAACACTTACCCGAAGCCTTACCCTAACCCGCCCCCTAATCCTAACCCGTACTCTAACACTAACACATACCCTAAAACGTACGCTCACCCTAAACCGTTTTCGTACCCTAACCTGTACCCTAAACGGTCCCCGTCCCCTAACCCTAACCCTAACCCTAACCCTAAGCCTAACCCTTACCCGAAACCTTACCCTAACCCGTCACCAAATCCTAACCCGTACCCTAACACTAAGCCATACCCTAACACGTACGCTCACCCTAATCTGTTGTCGTACACTAACCTGTACCGTAAACCTTCCCCGTTCCCTAACCCTTACCCTAACATTTACCCGAAGCCTTACCCTAAACCGTCCCCTAATCCTAACCCGTACGCTAACACTAACTCGTACCCTAACACATACGCTCATCCTAAACCGTTGTTGTACCCTAACCTGTACCCTAAAGCGTCCCCATCCCCTAACCCTAACACTAACCCAAACCCTAACCCTTACACGAAGCTTTACCCTAACACGTCCCCTAATCCTAACCCGTACGCTAACACTAACCCGTACCCTAACACTTACGCTCAACCTAAACCGTTGTCGTACCCTAACCTGTACCCTAAACTGCCCCCGTACCCGTCCCCTATCCCTAACCCTAACCCTAAGCCTAAACCTTACCCAAAGCCTTACACTAACACGTCCCCTAACCCTAACCCGTATGCTAACACTAAACCGTGCCCTAACACGTACGCTCACCCTAAACCGTTGTTGTACCCTAACCTGTACATTAAACCGTCCCCGTCCCCGTCCCTGTCCCCTAACACTAACCCTAACCCTAACCCTTACCCGTAGCCTTACACTAACCCGTCCCATAATCCTAACCTGTACGCTAACAATAAACCATACCCTAACACATACGCTCACCTTAAATCGTTGTCATACCCTAACATGTACCCTAAACCATCCCCGTCCACTAACCCTAACCCTAACCCTAAACCTAACCCTTAACCGAAGCCTTAACCTAACCCGTCCCCTAATCCTAAACCGTAGGCTAACACTAACCCGTACACTAACACGTGCGCTCAACCTAAAACGTTGTCGTACCCTAACCTGTACCCTAAACCATCCCCGTCCCCTAACCCTAACCCTAACCCTAACCCTAGCCCTTACACACAGCCTTACCTTAACCCGTCCACTAATCCTAAACCGTACGCTAAAATTAATACGTACCCTAACACGTACGCTCACCCTAAACCGTTGTCGTACCCTAACCTGTACCCTAAACCGTCCCCGTCCCCGTCCCCGTCCCCTAACCCTAACCATAACCCTTACCCGAAGCCTTACCCTAACCCGTTCCCTAATCCTTAAGCGTACGCTATCACTAACCCGTACCCTAACACGTACGCTCACCCTAAACCGTTGTCGTACCCTAACCTGTACCCTAAACCATCCCCGTCCCCTAACCCTAACCCTCACCCTAACCATAACTCTAAACCTTACCCGAAGCCTTACCCTAAACCGTCCCCTAATCCTAACCCGTACGCTAACACTAATCCGTACCATAACACGTACGCTCACCATAAACCGTTGTCCTACCCTAACCTATACCCTAAACCGTCCCCGTCCCCTAACCCTAAGCCTAACCCTAACCCTAACACTTACCCGAAGCCTTACCCTAACCCGTCCCCTAATCCTAACCCGTACGCTAACACTAACGCGTACCCTAACACGTACGCTCACCCTAAACTGTTGTCGTACCGTAAACTGTACCCTAAATCATCCCCATTCCAATCCCCTAACCCTAACCCTAAACCTTATCCAAAGCCTTACCCTAACCCGTCCCCTAATCCTAACCCGTACGCTAACACTAACCCGTACCCTAACACGTATGCTCACCCTAAACCGTTGTCGTACCCTAACTTGTACCCTAAACCGTCCCTGTCCCCGTCCCCTAACCCTAACCCTAATCCTAAACCTAACCCTTACCCGAAGCCTTACCCTAACACGTCCCCTAATCCTAACCCGTACGCTAATACTAATCCATACCCTAACACGTGCGCTCAACCTATACCATTGTCGTACCCTAACCTGTACCGTAAACTGCCCCCGTCCCCGTCCCCTAATCCTAAACCTGACCCTAACCCTGAACCTTACCCAAAGCCTTACACTAACCCGTCCCCTAAATCTAACCTGTATACTAACACTAAACCGTGCCCTAAAATCTACGCTCACCCTAATCCGTTGTCGTACCCTAACCTGTACCCTAAACCGTCCCCGTCCCCGTCCCCTAACCCTAACCCTAACCCTAACCCTTTCCCGAAGCCTTACCCTAACCCGTTCCCTAATCCTAAACCATACGCTAACACTAACCATACGCTAACACGTACGCTCACCATAAACCGTGGTCATACCTTAACCTGTACCCTAAACCGTCCCCGTCCCCTAACCCTAACATTAACCCTAACCCTTACCCGAAGCCTTACCCTAACACATCCCCTAATCCTAACCCGTACTCTAAAACTACCCCGTACCCTAACACGTACGCTCACCCTAAACCGTTGTCGTAACCTAACCTGTACCCTAAACCGTCCACGTCCCCTAACCCTAACCCTAAACCTAACCCTAACCCTAACCCTTACCCGAAGCCTTACCCTAACCCGTCCCCTAATCCTAATCCGTACGCTAACACTAACCCGTGCCCTAACACGTACACTCACCCTAAACAGTTGTCGTACACTAACCTGTATCCTAAACCGTCCCCAGACCCTAACCCTAACCCTAACCCTAACACTAAGCCTAACACTTACCCGAACCCTTACCCTAATCCGTCCCCTAATCCTAACCAGTACGCTAACACTAACCCAAACCCTAACACATACGCTCACCCTAAACCGTGGTCGTACCCGAACCTGTAACTTAAACCATCTCCGTCCCCTAACCCTAACCCTAACCCTAACCCTTACCCGAAGCCTTCCCCTAACCCGTCTCAAAATCCTAAACGGTACGCTAACCCTAACCCATACCCTAACACGTACGCTCACCCTAAACCGTTGTCATACCCTAACCTGTACTCTAAACTGTCCCTGTCCGCGGCCACTAACCCTAACCCTAACCCTAACCCTAACACTTACCCGAAGCCTTACCCTAACCCGTCACCTAATCCTAACCTGTACGCTAACACTAACACGTACCCTAACACGTACGCTCACCCTAAACAGTTGTCATACCCTAACCTGTACCCTAAACCGTCCCCGTCCCCTAACCGTAACCCTAACCCTAACCCTAACGCTACCCCTTACCCGAAGCCTTACACTAAACCGTCCCCTAATCCTAACCCATACGCAAACACTAACCCGTAATCTAACACCTGCGCTCACCCTAAACCGTTGTCGTACCCTAAGCTGTACCCTAAACCGTCACCGTCCCCTAACCCTAATCCTTAACCTAACACTTACTTGAAGCCTTACCATAAACCGCCCCCTAATCCTCACCCATACTCTAACACTAACACATACCCTAAAACGTACGCTCACCCTAAACCGTTTTCGTACCCTAACCTGTACCCTAAACGGTCCACGTCCCCTAACCCTAAACCTAACCCTAACCCTAAGCCTATCCCTTACCCGAAACCTTACCCTAACCCGTCCCCAAATCCTAACCCGTACCCTAACACTAAGCCATACCCTAACACGTACGCTCACCCTAATCTGTTGTCGTACACTAACCTGTACCGTAAACTGTCCCCGTCCCCTAACCCTTACCCTAACACTTACCCGAAGCCTTACCCTAAACCGTCCCCTAATCCTAACCCGTACGCTAACACTAACTCGTACCCTAACACGTACGCTCAACCTAAACCGTTGTTGTACCATAACCTGTACCCTAAACCGTCCCCATCCCCTAACCCTAACCCTAAACCAAACCCTAACCCTTACACGAAGCCTTACCCTAACACGTCCCCTAATCCTAACCCCTATGCTAACACTAACACGTACCCTAACATGTACGCTCAACCTAAACTGTTGTCGTACCCTAACCTGTACCCTAAACTGCCCCTGTACCCGTCCCCTATCCCTAACCCTAACCCTAAGCCTAAACCTTACCCAAAGCCTTACACTAACACGTCCCCTAATCCTAACCCGTATGCTAACACTAAACCGTGCCCTAACACGTACACTCACCCTAAACCGTTGTTTTACCCTAACCTGTACATTAAACCGTCCCCGTCCCTGTCCCTGTCCCCTAACACTAACCCTAACCCTAACCCTTACCCGTAGCCTTACCCTAACCCGTCCCATAATCCTAACCCGTACGCTAACAATAAACCATACCCTAACACATACGCTCACCTTAAATCGTTGTCATACCCTAACATGTACCCTAAACCATCCCCGTCCCCTAACCCTAACCCTAACCCTAAACCTAACCCTTAACCGAAGCCTTACCTTAACCCGTAACCTAATCCTAAACCGTACGCTAAAACTAATACATACCCTAACACGTACACTCACCCTAAACCGTTGTCGTACCCTAATCTGTACCCTAAACCGTCCCCATCCCGTAACCCTAACCCTAACCCTAACTCTAAACCTAACCCTTACCCAAAGCCTTACCCTAATACGTTTCCTAATCCTAATCCGTACGCTAACACTAACCCGTACCCTAACACGTACGCTCACCATAAACCGTTGTCCTACCCTAACCTGTACCCTAAACCGTCCCCGTCCCGTAACACTAACCCTAACCCAAACCCTAACCCTTACGGAAGCCTTACCCTAACCCGTCCCCTAATCCTATCACGTACGCTAACACTAACCCGTACCCTAACACATACTCTCACGCTAAACCGTTGTCGTACCCTAACCTGTACCCTAAACCGTCCCCGTCCCCGTCCCCTAACCCTAACCCTAAACCTAAACCTAACCCTTACCCGAAGCCTTACACTAACACGTCCCTTAATCCTAAACCGTACGCTAACTCTTACCCATACCCTAACACGTACACTCATCCTAAACCGTTGTCGTACCCTAACCTGTACCCTAAACCGTTCCCGTCCCCATCCCCGTCCCCTAACCCTAACCCTTACCCGAAGCCTTACCCTAAACCGTTCCCTAATCCTTAAGCGTACGCTATCACTAACCCGTACCCTAACACGTATGCTCACCCTAAACCGTTGTCGTACCCTAACCTGTACCCTAAACCATCCCCATCCCCTAACCCTAACCCACACCCTAACCATAACTCTAAACCTTACCCGAAGCCTTACCCTAAACCGTCCCCTAATCCTAACCCGTACGCTAACACTAACCCGTACCCTAACACGTACGCTCAGCATAAACCGTTGTCCTACCCTAACCTGTACCTTAAACCGTCCCCATCCCCTAACCCTAAGCCTAACCCTAACCCTAACACTTACCCGAAGCCTTACCCTAACCCGTCCCCTAATCCTAACCCGTACGCTAACACTAACCCGTACCCTAACACGTACGCTCACCCTAAACCGTTGTCGTACCCTAACCTGTACCCTAAACCGTCCCCGTCCCCGTCCCCTAACCCTAACCCTAATCCTAAACCTAACCCTTACCCGAAGCCTTACCCTAACTCGTCCCCTAATCCTAACCCGTACGTTAACACTAACCCATACCCTAACACGTGCGCTCACCCTAAACCATTGTCGTACACTATCCTGTTCCCTAAACCGTCCCCGCCCCCTAACCCTCACCCTAACCCTAACACTAACCCTCATCCTTACTCGAAGCCTTACCCTAACCCGTCCCCTAATCTGAAACTGTACGCTAACAATAACCCATGCCCTAACTCGTAGGCTCACCCTAAACCATTGTCGTACACTATCCTGTACCCTAAACCGTCCCCTACCCCGTCCCCTAACCCTAATCCTAACCCTAACCCTAAACCTTACCCAAAGCCTTACCCTAACCCGTCCCGTAATCCTAAACCGTACACTAACACTGACACGTACCCTAACATGTACGCTCACCCTAAACCGTTGTAGTACCCTAACCTGTACCGTAAACCGTCCCCGTCCCCGTCCCCTAACCCTAACCCTAAACCTAACCCTAAACCTTACCCGAAGCCTTACCCTAACCCGTCCCCTAATCCTAAACCGTACACTAACACGAACCCGTACCCTAACACATATGCTCACCCTAAACCATTGTAGTACCCTAACCTGTACCTTAAATTGTTCCCGTCCCTGTCCCCTAACCCTAACTCTAACCCTAACTCTAACACTTACCCGAAGCCTTACCCTAACCCGATCCATAATCCTAAACTGTACGCTAACACTAACCCGTACCCTAACACGTATGCTCACCCTAAACCGTTGTCGTACCCTAACCTGTACCCTAAACTGTCCCCGTCACCGTCCCCTAACCCTAACCCTAACCCTTACCCGAAGCCTTACCCTAACCAGTCCCCTAATTCTAACCCGTACGCTAACACTAACCCGTACCCTAACACGTACGCTCACCCTAAACCGTAGTCATAGCCTAACCTGTAAACTAAACCGTCACCGTCCTCTAACCCTAACCCTAACCCTAACACTAACCCTTACCCGAAGCCTTACCGTAACCCATCCCCTAATCCTAACCCGTACGCTAACACTAACCCGTACCCTAACACTTACGCTCACCCTAAACCGTTGTCGTACCCTACCCTGTACCCTAAACCGTCCCCGTCCCCGTCCCCGTCCGCATCCCCTAACCCTAACCCTAACCCTAACACTTACCTGAAGCCTTACCCTAACCCGTTCCCTAATCCTAACACGTACGCTAACACTAACCCGTATCCTAACACGTATGCTCCCCCTAAACCGCTGTCGTACCCTAACCTGTACCCTAAACCGTCGCCGTCACCTAACCCTAACCCTAACACTAACCCTAACCCTAACCCTTACCCGAAGCCTTACCTAACCCGTCCCCAATCCTAACACATACGCTAACACTAAACTGTACGCTAACACGTATGCTCGCCCTAAACCGTTGTCGTACACTAACCTGTACCCTAAACCGTCCCCGTCCCCTAACCCTCACACTAACCCTAACCCTAACCCTAACCCTTACCCGAAGCCTTACACTAACCCGTCCCTTAATCCTAACCCGGACGCTAACACTAACACGAACCCTAAAACGTACGCTCACCCTAAACCGTTGTCGTACACTAAACTGTACCCTAAACCGTCCCCGTCCCCGTCCCCTAACCCTAACCCTAACGCTAATCCTTACCCGAAGCCTTACCCTAAACCGTCCCCGAAACCTAACCCGTACGCTGACACTAACATGTACCCTAACACGTACCCTCACCCTAAACCGTTGTTGTACACTAACCTGTACCCTAAACTGTCCCCGTCCCCTAACCCTAACCCTAACCTTTTCCCTAACCCTAACACTTACCCGAAGCCTTACCCTAACCCGTCCCCGAAACCTAACCCGTACGCTGACACTAACATGTACCCTAACACGTACCCTCACCCTAAACCGCTGTTGTACACTAACCTGTACCCTAAACTGTCCCCGTCCCCTAACCCTAACCCTAACCTTTTCCCTAACCCTAACACTTACCCGAAGCCTTACCCTAACCCGTCCCCTCATTCTAACCCGTACGCTAACACTAACCTGTACCCTAACATGTACGCTCACCCGAAACTGTTGTCGTACACTAACCTGTACCCTAAACAATCCCCGTCCCCTAACCCTAACCCTAAACCTAACCCTAACCCTTACCCGAAGCCTTACCCTAACCCGTCCCCTAATCCTAACCCGTACGCTAACACTAACCCGTATCCTAACACGTACGCTCTCCCTAAAACGTTGTCGTACCCTAACCTGTACCCTAAACCGTCGCCGTAACCTAACCCTAACCCTAACACTAACCCTAACCCTAACCCTTACCCGAAGCCTTACCATAACCCGTCCCCTAATCCTAACCCATACGCTAACACTAACCAGTACCCTAACATGTACGATCCCCCTAAACCATTGTCGTACACTAACCTGTACCCTAAACCGTCCCCGTCCCCGTCCCCTAACCCTAACCCTAATCCTTACCCGAAGACTTACACTAACCCGTCCCTTAATCCTAACCCGGACGCTAACACTAACACATACCCTAACACGTACGCTCACACTAAACTGTTGTCGTACCCTAACCTGTACCCTAAACCGTGCCCGTCCCCGTCCCCTAAACCTAACCCTAACGCTAACCCTTACCCGAAGCCTTACCCTAACCCGTCCCATAAACCTAACCCGTACGCTAACACTAACACATACCCTAACACGTACCCTCACCCTAAACCGTTGTTGTACACTAACCTGTACCCTAAACTCTCCCCGTCCCCTAACCCTAACCCTAACCTAACCCTACCACTAACCCTTACCCGAAGCCTTACCCTATCCCGTCCCCTAATCCTAACACGTATGCTAACACTAACCCATACCCTAACACGTACGCTCACCCTAAACCGTTGTCGTATCCTAACCTGTACCCTAAACCGTCCCCATCCCCGTCCCCTAACCCTAACCCTAACCCTTAGCCGAAGCCTTACCCTAATCCATCCCCTAATCCTAAACCGTACGCTAACACTTACCCGCACCCTAACATATACGCTAATCCTAAACTGTTGACATAGCCTAACCTGTACCCTAAACCGTCCTCATCCTCCAACCCTAACCCTAACCCTAACCCTAACACTTACCCGAAGCCTTACCCTAACCCGTCCCCTAATCCTAACCCGTTCGCTAACACTAACCCGTACCCTAACACGTACGCTGTCCCTAAATCGTTGTCGTACCCTAACCTGTACCCTAAACCGTCCCCGTCCCCGCCCCCTTCCCCTAACCCTAACCCTAACCCTAACCCTTGGCCGAAGCCTTACCCTAACACATCCCCTAATCCTATCCCGTTCGCTAACACTAACCCGTACCGTAACACGTACGCTCTCCCTAAACTGTTGTCGTACACTAACCTGTACCCTAAACCATCCCTGTCCCCTAACCCTAACCCTAACACTAACCCTAACCCTAACCCTTACCCAAAGCCTTACCCTAACCCGTCCCCTAATCCTAACCCGTACGCTAACACTAAACTGTACCCTAATATGTACGCTCACCCTAAACCATTGTCGTACCCTAACCTGTACCCTAAACCGTCCCCGGCCCCTAACCCTAACCTTAACCCTAACCCTAACCATTACCCGAAACCTTACCCTAACCCATCCCCTAATCCTAAACCGTACCCTAACACTAACCCATACCCAAACACGTACGCTCACCCTAAACCGTTGTCATATCCTAACCTGTACCCTAAACCGTCCTCGTCCTCTAACCCTAACCCTAAACCTAACCCTAACCCTAACCCTTACCCGAGGCCTTACCCTAACCGGTCCCCTATTCCTCACCCGTACACTAACACTAACCCGTACCCTAACACGTACGCTCTCCCTAAAACTTTGTCGTACCGTAACCTGTAACCTAAACCGTCTCCGTCCCCTAACCCTAATCCTAACACTAAACCTAACCCAAACCCTTACCCGAAGCCTTACCCTAACCCGTCCCCTAATCCTAACCCGTACGCTAACACTAAACTGTACCCTAACTCGTACGCTCACCCTAAACCGTTATCGTACACTATCCTGTACCCTAAACCATCCCCGACCCTGTCGCCTAACCCTAAAGCTTACCCAAAGCCTTACCCAAGCCCGTCCCCTAATCCTAACCCGTACGCTAACACTGACAGGTACCCTAACATGTACGATCACCCTAAATCTTTTCGTACACTAACCTGTACCCTAAACCGTCCCGGTCCCCGTCCCCTAACCCTAAACCTAAACCTAACCCTAAACCTTACCCGAAGCCTTACACTAACCCGTCCCCGAATCCTAAACCGTACGCTAACACGAACCAGTACCCGTACGCTAACACTAACCCGTATCCTAACACGTACACTCACCTTAACCATTGTCATAGCCTAAATTGTACCCTAAACCGTGCCCATCCTCTAACCCTAACCGTAACACTAACCCTGACCCTAACACTTACCCGAAGCGTTACCATAAGCCGTCCCCTAATCCTAACCCGTACGCTAACA
This sequence comes from Delphinapterus leucas, assembly GCF_059928025.1. Taxonomy (NCBI): domain Eukaryota; kingdom Metazoa; phylum Chordata; class Mammalia; order Artiodactyla; family Monodontidae; genus Delphinapterus; species Delphinapterus leucas. Next base: position 6,178,319 of record NW_028322233.1, read on the forward strand.
CTAACCCGTACCCTAACACGTACGCTCTCCTTAAACTGTTGTCGTAACCTAACCTGTACCCTAAACCGTCCCCTTCCCCAAACCCTAACCCTAACAGTAACCCTAACACTAAACCTTACCTGAAGCCTTACCCTAAACCGTCCCCTAATCCTAACCCGTACCCTAACACTAACCTGTACCCTAACACGTACGCTCACCCTAAACCATTGTCGTACACTAACCTGTACACTAAACCGTCCCCGTCCCCTTAACCTAACCGTAAACCTAACCCTAACCCTTACCCGAAGCCTTACCCTAACCCGTCCCCTAATCCTAACACGTATGCTAACACTAACCCGTACCGTAACACGTATGCTCACCCTAAACAGTTGTCGTATCCTAACCTGTACCCTAAACTGACCCCGTCCCCCTGCCAGTCCCCTAACCCTAAACCTAACCCTTACCCGAAGCCTTTCACTAACCCGTCCCTTAATCCTAACCCGTACGTTAACACTAACACGTACCCTAAAACGTACACTCACCCTAAACCGTTGTCATAGCCTAACCTGTACCCCAAACCATCCCCGTCCTCTAACCATAACCCTAACCCTAACCCTAACCCTAACCCTTACCCGAAGCCTTACCCTAACCCGTCCCCTAATCCTAACCCGAACGCTAACAGTAACCCTTACCCTAACACGTACGCTCTCCCTAAACCGTTGTCGTACCATAACCTGTACCCTAAACCGTTGCCGTCAACTAACCCTAACCCTAACCCTAACCCTTACCCGAAGCCTTACACTAACCCGTCCCTTAATCCTAACCCGTACGCTAACACTAACACGTACGCTCACCCTAAACCGTTGTCGTACCCTAACCTGTACCCTAAACCATCCCCATCCCCTAACCCTAACCCTAACCCTAACCGTTACCCGAAGCCTTACACTAATCCATCCTATAATCCTAACACGTATGCTACCACTAACCCGTACCCAAACACGTATGCTCACCCTAAACCGTTGTCGTACACTAACCTGTACACTAAGCCGACCCCGTCCCGTTAACCTAACCCTAACCTTAACCCTAACCCTTACCTGAAGCCTTACCCTAACCCGTCCCCTAATCCTAACCCGTACGCTAACACTAACACGTACTCTATCACGTACGCTCACCCTAAACGGTTGTCGAACACTAACCTGTACCCTAAACCGTCCCCGTCCCCTAACCCTAACCCTAACCCCTACCCGAAGCCTTACCCTAACCCGTCCCCTAATCCTAAACCGAACGCTAACACGAATCCGTACTCTAACACGTACCCTCACCCTAAACCGTTGTCGTACCCTAACCTGTACCCTCAAATGTTCCCGTATCCGTCCCCTAACCCTAACCCTAACCCTAAACCTTACGCGAAGCCTTACAATAACCCGTGCCCTAATCCAAACCCGTACGCTAAAACTAACACGTACCCTAAAACGTACGCTCACCCTAAACCGTTGTCATACCCTAACCTGTACCTTAAACCGTCCCCATCCCCTAACCCTAACCCTAAGCCTAAACCTAACTTTAACCCTTACCCGAAGCCTTACACTAACACGTCCCCTAATCCTAAACCGTACGCTAACACTAACACGAACCCTAACACATATGCTTACCCTAAACCTTTGTTGTACCCTAACCTGTACCCTTAACTGTCCCCGTCCCCGTCCCCTAACCCTAAGCCTAACCCTAACCCTTACCCGAAGCCTTACCCTGACCCGTCCCGTAATCCTAACACGTATGCTAACACTAACATGTACCCTAACACGTATGCTCACCCTAAACAGTTGTCGTACACTAACCTGTACCCTAAAATGTCCCTGTCCCCGTGCCCGTCCCCTAACCCTAACCCTAAACCTAACCCTAACCCGAAGCCTTTCACTAACCCGTCCCTTAATCCTAACCCGTACGCTAACACTAACACGTACCATAAAACGTACGCTCACCCTAATCCGTTGTCATAGCCTAACCTGTACGCCAAACCGTCCCCGTCCTCTAACCCTAACCCTAACCCTAACCCTAACACTTATCCGAAGCCTTACCCTAACCCGTCCACTAATCCTAACCCGTACGCTAACTCTAACCAGTACCCTAACACGTACGCTCTCCCTAAACTGTTGTTGTACCCTAACCTGTACCCAAAACCGTCCCCGTCCCCTAACCCTAACACTAACCCTAACCCTAACACTTACCCGAAGCCTTACCCTAACACGTCCCCTAATCCTAACCTGTACGCTAACACTAACATGTACCCTAACACGTACGCTCACCCTAAACTGTTGTCGTACACTAACCTGTACCTTAAACCGTCCCCATCCCCTAACCCTAACCCTAACCCTATTACTTACCCGAAGCCTTACCCTAACCCGTCCCCTAATCCTAACCCGTACACTAACTCTAACCTGTACCCTAACACGTACGCTCACCCTAAACCGTTGTCATACACTCACCTGTACCCTAAACCGTCCCCATCCCCGTCCCAGTCCCCTAACCCTAACCCTAAACCTAACTCTTACCCGAAGCCTTACCCTAACCCGTCCCCTAATCCTAACCCATACGCTAACAGTAACCCATACCCTAACACGTATGCTCTCCCTAAACCATTGTCGTACCCTAACCTGTACCCTAAACCGTCGTCAACTAACCCTAACACTAACCCTATCCCTAAACCTTACCCGAAGCCTTACCCTAAACCGTCCCCTAATTCTAAGCCGTACGCTAAAACTAACCCGTACCCTAACACGTACGCTCACCCTAAACCGTTGTTGTACCCTAACCTGTAACCTAAACCGTCCCTGTCCCTGTGCCCGTCCCCTAACCCAACCCTAACCCTAAACCTAACCCTTACCCGAAGCCTTACCCTAACCCGTCCCCTATTCCTAACACTTACGCTAACACTAACACTTACCCTAACACGTACGCTCACCCTAAACCATTGTCGAAACCTAACCTGTACCTTAAACCGTCCCCGTCCCATAACCCTAACCTTAACCTTAAACCTAACCCTAAACTTTACCCGAAGCCTTACCCTAACACGTCCCCTAATCCTAACCCGTACGCTAACACTTACCCGTACCCTAACATGTACGCTCAACCTAAACCGTTGTCATAGCCTAACCTGTACCCTAAACCGTCCTCATCCTCTAAACCTAACCCTAACCCTAACCTTAACCCTTACCCGAAGCCTTACCATAACCCGTCCCCTAATCCTAACACGTACGCTAACACTAACACGTACCCTAACACATACGCTGTCCCTAAATCGTTGTCGTACCCTAACCTGTACCCTAAACCGTCCCCGTCCCCGCCCCCTTCCCCTAACCCTAACCCTAACCCTAACCCTTAGCCGAAGCCTTACCCTAACACATCCCCTAATCCTATCCCGTTCGCTAACACTAACCCGTACCGTAACATGTACGCTCTCCCTAAACTGTTGTCGTACACTAACCTGTACCCTAAACCATCCCTGTCCCCTAACCCTAACCCTAACACTAACCCTAACCCTAACCCTTACCCAAAGCCTTACCCTAACCCGTCCCCTAATCCTAACCCGTACGCTAACACTAAACTGTACCCTAATATGTACGCTCACCCTAAACCGTTGTCGTACCCTAACCTGTACCCTAAACCATCCCCGGCCCCTAACCCTAACCTTAACCCTAACCCTAACCATTACCCGAAACCTTACCCTAACCCATCCCCTAATCCTAAACCGTACCCTAACACTAACCCATACCCAAACACGTACGCTCACCCTAAACCGTTGTCATATCCTAACCTGTACCCTAAACCGTCCTCGTCCTCTAACCCTAACCCTAAACCTAACCCTAACCCTAACCCTTACCCGAGGCCTTACCCTAACCGGTCCCCTATTCCTCACCCGTACGCTAACACTAACCCGTACCCTAACACGTACGCTCTCCCTAAAACTTTGTCGTACCGTAACCTGTAACCTAAACCGTCTCCGTCCCCTAACCCTAACCCTAACACTAAACCTAACCCAAACCCTTACCCGAAGCCTTACCCTAACCCGTCCCCTAATCCTAACCCATACGTTAACACTAAACTGTACCCTAACTCGTACGCTCACCCTAAACCGTTATCGTACACTATCCTGTACCCTAAACCATCCCCGACCCTGTCCCCTCACCCTAAAGCTTACCCAAAGCCTTACCCTAGCCCGTCCCCTAATCCTAACCCGTACGCTAACACTGACAGGTACCCTAACATGTACGCTCACCCTAAATCTTTTCGTACACTAACCTGTACCCTAAACCGTCCCGGTCCCCGTCCCCTAACCCTAAACCTAAACCTAAGCCTAAACCTTACCCGAAGCCTTACACTAACCCGTCCCCTAATCCTAAACCGTACGCTAACACGAACCAGTACCCTAACACATATGCTCACCCTAAACCATTGTCGTACCCTAACCTGTACCTTAAAATGTCCCCGTCCCTGTTCCCTAACCTTATCCCTAACCCTAACCCTAAAACTTACCCGAAGCCTTACCCTAACCCGATCTCTAATCCTAAACCGTACGCTAACACTAACCCGTACGCTAACACGTATGCTCACCCTAAACCATTGTCGTACCCTAACCTGTACCCTAAACTGTCCCCGTCCCCATCCCGTAACCCTAACCCTAACCCTTACCCGAAGCCTTACCCTAACCCGTTCCCTAATCCTAACCCGTACGCTAACACTAACCCGTATCCTAACACGTACGCTCACCTTAAACATTGTCATAGCCTAAATTGTACCCTAAACCGTGCCCATCCTCTAACCCTAACCGTAACACTAACCCTGACCCTAACACTTACCCGAAGCGTTACCCTAAGCCGTCCCCTAATCCTAACCCGTACGCTAACACTAACCCGTACCCTAACACGTACGCTCTCCTTAAACTGTTGTCGTAACCTAACCTGTACCCTAAACCGTCCCCTTCCCCAAACCCTAACCCTAACAGTAACCCTAACCCTAAACCTTACCTGAAGCCTTACCCTAAACCGTCCCCTAATCCTAACCCATACCCTAACACTAACCTGTACCCTAACACGTACGCTCACCCTAAACCATTGTCGTACACTAACCTGTACACTAAACCGTCCCCGTCCCCTTAACCTAACCGTAAACCTAACCCTAACCCTTACCCGAAGCCTTACCCTAACCCGTCCCCTAATCCTAACACGTATGCTAACACTAACCCGTACCGTAACACGTATGCTCACCCTAAACAGTTGTCGTACCCTAACCTGTACCCTAAACTGACCCCGTCCCCCTGCCAGTCCCCTAACCCTAAACCTAACCCTTACCCGAAGCCTTTCACTAACCCGTCCCTTAATCCTAACCCGTACGTTAACACTAACACGTACCCTAAAACGTACACTCACCCTAAACCGTTGTCATAGCCTAACCTGTACCCCAAACCATCCCCGTCCTCTAACCATAACCCTAACCCTAACCCTAACCCTAACCCTTACCCGAAGCCTTACCCTAACCCGTCCCCTAATCCTAACCCGAACGCTAACAGTAACCCTTACCCTAACACGTACGCTCTCCCTAAACCGTTGTCGTACCATAACCTGTACCCTAAACCGTCGCCGCCAACTAACCCTAACCCTAACCCTAACCTTAACCCTAACACTTAGCCGAAGCCTTACCCTAATCCGTCCCCTAATCCTAACCCGTACGCTAACACTAACCTGTACCCTAACACATACGCTCACCCTAAAACGTTGTCGTACACTAATCTGTACCCTAAACCGTCCCCGTCCCCTAACCCTAACCCTAACCCTAACCCTTACCCGAAGCCTTACACTAACCCGTCCCTTAATCCTAACCCGTACGCTAACACTAACACGTACGCTCACCCTAAACCGTTGTCGTACCCTAACGTGTACCCTAAACCATCCCCGTCCCCTAACCCTAACCCTAACCCTAACCGTTACCCGAAGCCTTACACTAATCCATCCTATAATCCTAACACGTATGCTACCACTAACCCATACCCGAACACGTATGCTCACCCTAAACCGTTGTCGTACACTAACCTGTACACTAAACCGACCCCGTCCCGTTAACGTAACCCTAACCTTAACCCTAACCCTTACCCGAAGCCTTACCCTAACCCGTCCCCTAATCCTAACCCGTACGCTAACACTAACACGTACTCTATCACGTACGCTCACCCTAAACGGTTGTCGAACACTAACCTGTACCCTAAACCGTCCCCGTCCCCTAACCCTAACCCTAACCCTAACCCCTACCCGAAGCCTTACCCTAAACCGTCCCCTAATCCTAAACCGAACGCTAACACGAATCCGTACTCTAACACGTACCCTCACCCTAAACCGTTGTCGTACCCTAACCTGTACCCTCAAATGTCCCCGTATCCGTCCCCTAACCCTAACCCTAACCCTAAACCTAACTCTTACCCGAAGCCTTACACTATCCCGTCCCCTAATCCTAACACGTACGCTAACAGTAACCCATACCCTAACACGTATGCTCTCCCTAAACCGTTGTCGTACCCTAACCTGTACCCTAAACCGTCGACGTCAACTAACCCTAACACTAACCCTATCCCTAACCCTTACCCGAAGCCTTACCCTAAACCGTCCCCTAATTCTAAGCCGTACGCTAAAACTAACCCGTACCCTAACACGTACGCTCACCCTAAACCGTTGTTGTACCCTAACCTGTAACCTAAACCGTCCCTGTCCCCGTGCCCGTCCCCTAACCCAACCCTAACCCTAAACCTAACTCTTACCCGAAGCCTTACACTATCCCGTCCCCTAATCCTAACCCGTACGCTAACAGTAACCCATACCCTAATACGTATGCTCACCCTAAACCGTTGTCGTACACTAACCTGTACCCTAAACAGTCCCAGTCCCCTAACCCTAACCCTAACCCTTACACTTACCCTAAGCCTTACACTAACCCGTCACTTAATCCTAACACGTACGCTAACACTAACACGTACCCTAACACGTACGCTCACCCTAAACCGTTGTCGTACACTAACCTGTACCCTAAACCGTCCCCGTACCCTAACCCTAACCCTAACCCTAACCATTACCCGAAGCCTTACCCTAACCCGTCCCCTAATCCTAACCCGTACGCTAACACTAACCCGTACCCTAACACGTACGCTCACCCTAAACCGTTGTCATAGCCTATCCTGTACCCTAAACCCTCCCCGTCCTCTAACCCTAACCCTAACCCTAACCCTTACCCGAAGCCTTACCCTAACCCTTCCCCTAATCCTAACCCGTACGCTAACACTAACACATACCCTAAAACGTACGCTCACCCTAAACCGTTGTCGTACCCTAACCTGTACCTTAAACCGTCCCCGTCCCCTAACCCTAACCCTAACCCTAAACCTAACCCTAACCCTTACCCGAAGCCTTACCCTAACACGTCCCCTAATCCTAAACCGTACGCTAACACTAACACGTACCCTAACACATATGCTCACCCTAAACCGTTGTTGTACCATAACCTGTACCCTAAACTGTCCCCGTCCCCGTCCCCTAACCCTAAGCCTAACCCTAACTCTTACCCGAAGCCTTACCCTAACCTGTCCCCTAATCCTAACACGTATGCTAACACTAACACGTACCCTAACACGTACGCTCACCCTAAACCGTTGTCATAGCCTAAACTATACCCCAAACCGTCCCCGTCCTCTTACCCTAACCCTAAACCTAACCCTAACACTTCTCCGAAGCCTTACCCTAACCCGTCCACTAATCCTAACCCGTACGCTAACTCTAGCCCGTACCCTAACACGTACGCTCTCCCTAAACCGTTCCCGTCCCCTAACCCTAAACCTAAACCTAACCTTAAACCTTACCCGAAGCCTTACACTAACCCGTCCCCTAATCCTAAACCGTACGCTAACACAAACCCGTACCCTAACACATATGCTCACCCTAAACAATTGTCGTACCCTAACCTGTACCTTAAACTGTCCCCGTCCCCGTTCCCTAACCGTAACCCTAACCCTAACCCTAACACTTATCCGAAGCCTTACCCTAACCCGATCTCTAATCCTAAACCGTACGCTAACACTAACCTGTACGCTAACACGTATGCTCACCCTAAACCGTTTTCGTACCCTAACCTGTACCCTAAACTGTCCCCGTCCCCATCCCCTAACCCTAACCCTTACCCAAAGCCTTACCCTACCCCTAATCCTAAACCGTACGCTAACACTAACCCGTACCCTAACACGTACGCTCACCCTAAACCGTTGTCATAGCCTAACCTGTACCCTAAACCCTCCCCGTCCTCTAACCCTAACCCTAACCCTAACACTAACCCTTACCCGAAGTCTTACCATAACCCGTCCCCTATTCCTAACACGTACGCTAACACTAATCTGTACCCTAACACTTACGCTGTACCTAAATCGTTGTCGTACCCTAACCTGTACCCTAAAACGTCCCCGTCCCCTAACCCTAACCCTAACACTAACCCTAACCCTAACCCTTACCCGAAGTCTTACCCTAACCTGTCTCCTAATCCTAACTCGTACGCTAACACTAACACGTACTCTAACACGTACGCTCACCCTAAACGGTTGTCGTACACTAACCTGTACCCTAAACTGTCCCCGTCCCCTAAGCCTAACCCTAACCCTAACCCTTACCCGAAGGCTTACCCAACCCGTCCCCTAATCCTAAACCGAACGCTAACACGAATCCGTACTCTAACACGTACGCTCACCCTAAACTGTTGTCGTACCCTAACCTGTACCCTCAAATGTCCCCGTATCCGTCCCCTAACCCTAACCCTAACCCTAAACCTTACGCGAAGCCTTACAATAACCCGTCCCCTAATCCTAACCCGTACGCTAACACTAACACGTACCCTAAAACGTACGCTCATCCTAAACCGTTGTCGTACCCTAACCTGAACCTTAAACCGTCCCCGTCCCCTAACCCTAACCCTAAACCTAAACGTAACCCTAACCCTTACCCGAAGCCTTACACTAACACGTCCCCTAATCCTAAACCGTATGCTAACACTAACACGTACCCTAACACATATGCTCACCCTAAACCGTTGTCGTACCCTAACCTGTACCCTAAACTGTCCCCGTCCACGTCCCCTAACTCTAAGCCTAACCCTAACCCTTACCCGCAGCCTTACCCTAACCCGTCCCCTAATCCTAACACGTATGATAACACTAACACGTACCCTAACACGTATGCTCACCCTAAACAGTTGTCGTACCTTAACCTGAACCCTAAACTGTCCCTGTCCCCGTGCCCGTCCCCTAAACCTAACCCTTACCTGAAGCCTTTCACTAACCCGTCCCTTAATCCTAACCCATACGCTAACACTAACACGTACCCTAAAACGTACGCTCACCCTAAACCGTTGTCATAGCCTAACCTGTACGCCAAACCGTCCCCGTCCTCTAACCCTAACCCTAACGCTAAACCTAACACTTATCCGAAGCCTTACCCTAACCCGTCCACTAATCCTAAACCGTTCGCTAACTCTAACCCGTACCCTAACACGTACGCTCTCCCTAAACCATTGTCGTACCCTAACCTGTACCCTAAACCATCCCCGTCCCCTAACCCTAACCCTAACACTAACCCTAACCCTAACACTTACCCGAAGCCTTACCCTAACACGTCCCCTAATCCTAACCCGTACGCTAACACTAACATATACCCTAACACGTACGCTCACCCTAAACTGTTGTTGTACACTAACCTGTACCTTAAACCGTCCCCGTCCCCTAACCCTAACCCTAACCCTAACCCTATCCCTAACCCTTACCCAAAGCCTTACCCTAACCAGTCCCCTAATCCTAACCCGTACGCTAACACTAACCCGTACCCTAACACGTACGCTCACCCTAAACTGTTGTCGTACCCTAACCTGTACCCTAAACCGTCCCTCTCCCCGTGCCCGTCCGCTAACCCTAACCCTAACCCTTACCCTAACCCGTCCCCTAATCCTAACCCGTACACTAACTCAATCCTGTACCCTAACAGGTACGCTCACCCTAAACCATTGTCGTACACTAACCTGTACCCTAAACCGTCCCCGTCCCCGTCCCAGTCCCCTAAACTTAACCCTTACCCGAAGCCTTACCCTAACCCGTCCCCTAATCCTAACCCGTACGCTAACACTAACCCGTACCCTAACACGTACGCTCTCCCTAAACCGTTGTCGTACCCTAACCTGTACCCTAAACCGTCGCCGTCAACTAACCCTAACACTAACCTTATCCCTAACCCTTACCCGAAGCCTTACCCTAAACCGTCCCCTAATCCTAAGCCGTACGCTAAAACTAACCTGTACCCTAACACGTACGCTCACCCTAAACCGTTGTCGTACCCTAACCTGTACCCTAAACCGTCCCTGTGCCCGTGCCCGTCCCCTAACCCAACACTACCCCTAACCCTAACCCTTACACGAAGCCTTACCCTAACCCATCCCCTAATCCAAACCCGTACGCTATCACTAACCCGTACCCTAACACGTACGCTCACCCTAAACCGTTTTTATAGCCTAACCTGTACCCTAAACCGTCCCCGTTCTCTAACCCTAAACCTAACCCTAACCCTAACTCTTACCCGAAGCCTTACCCTAACCCATCCCCTAATCCTAACCCGTACGCTAACACTAACACGTACCCTAACACGTATGCTCTCCCTAAAATGTTGTTGTACTTTAACCTGTACCCTAAACCGTCCCCATCCCCCAACCCTAACCCTAACCCTAACCCTAACCCTTACGCGAAGGCTTACAATAACCCGTTCCCTAATCCTAACCCGTACGCTAACACTAACACATACCCTAAAACGTACGCTCACCCTAAACCGTTGTCGTACCCTAACCTGTACCTTAAACCGTCCCCGTCCCCTAACCCTAACCCTAACCCTAAACCTAACCCTAACCCTTACTCGAAGCCTTACCCTAACACGTCCCCTAATCCTAAACCGTACGCTAACACTAACACGTACCCTAACACATATGCTCACCCTAAACCGTTGTCGTACCCTAACCTGTACCCTAAACTGTCCCCGTCCCCGTCCCCTAACCCTAAGCCTAACCCTAACTCTTACCCGAAGCCTTACCCTAACCCGTCCCCTAATCCTAACACGTATGCTAACACTAACACGTACCCTAACACGTATGCTCTCCCTAAACCGTTGTCGTACTTTAACCTGTACCCTAAACCGTCCCCATCCCCTAACCCTAACCCTAACCCTAACCCTAACCCTTACGCGAAGCCTTACAATAACCCGTTCCCTAATCCTAACCCGTACGCTAACACTAACACATACCCTAAAACGTACACTCACCCTAAACCGTTGTCGTACCCTAACCTGTACCTTAAACCGTCCCCGTCCCCTAACCCTAACCCTAACCCTAAACCTAACCCTAACCCTTACCCGAAGCCTTACCCTAACACGTGCCCTAATCCTAAACCGTACGCTAACACTAACACGTACCCTAACACATATGCTCACCCTAAACCGTTGTCGTACCATAACCTGTACCCTAAACTGTCCCCGTCCCCGTCCCCTAACCCTAAGCCTAACCCTAACTCTTACCCGAAGCCTTACCCTAAACCGTCCCCTAATCCTAACACGTATGCTAACACTAACACATACCCTAACACGTACGCTCACCCTAAACCGTTGTCATAGCCTAACCTGTACCCCAAACCGTCCCCGTCCTCTAACCCTAACCCTAACCCTAACCCTAACACTTATCCGAAGCCTTAACCTAACCCGTCCCCTAATCGTAAACCGTAGGCTAACACTAACCCGTACACTAACACGTGTGCTCACCCTAAACCGTTGTCGTACCCTAACCTGTACCCTAAACCATCCCCGTCCCCTAACCCTAACCCTAACACTAACTCTAAACCTAACCCTTACCCGAAGCCTTACCCTAATACGTTTCCTAATCCTAATCCGTACGCTAACACTAACCCGTACCCTAACACGTACGCTCACCATAAACCGTTGTCCTACCCTAACCTCTACCCTAAACCGTCCCCGTCCCGTAACACTAACCCTAACCCAAACCCTAACCCTTACGGAAGCCTTACCCTAACCCGTCCCCTAATCCTATCACGTACGCTAACACTAACCCGTACCCTAACACATACTCTCACGCTAAACCGTTGTCGTACCCTAACCTGTACCCTAAACCGTCCCCGTCCCCGTCCCCTAACCCTAACCCTAAACCTAAACCTAACCCTTACCCGAAGCCTTACACTAACACGTCCCCTAATCCTAACCCGTACGCTAACACTAACCCGTACTCTAACATGTACGCTCACCATAAACCCTTTTCGTACCCTAACCTGTACCCTAAACCGTCCCCATCTCCTAACCCTAACCCTAACCCTTACCCGAAGTCTTACCCTAACCCGTCCCCTAATCCTAACTCGTACGCTAACACTAAGCTGTACCCTAATACGTACGCTCACCCTAAACCTTTGTCGTACCCTAACCTGTACACTAAACCGTCCCCGTACCCGTCCCCATCCACTAACACTAACCCTAACCCTAAACCTTACCCGAATCCTTACCCTAACCCGTCCCCTAATCCTAACCCGTACGCTAACAATAAACCGTACGCTAACACGTACGCTCACCCTACACCGTTGTCATACCCTAAGCTGTACCCTAACCCGTCCCCGTCCCCTAACCTTAACCCTAACCCTAACTCTAAACCTAACCCTTACCCGAAGCCGTACCCTAATCCGTTCCCGAATCCTAACCCGTACGCTAACACTAACCCGTAACCTAACACGTACGCTCACCATAAACTGTTTTCGTACCCTAACCTGTATCCTAAACCGTCCCCGTCCCCTAACCCTAACCCTAACCCTAACCCTTACCCGAAACCTTACCCTAAACCGTGCCCTAATCCTAACCCGTACGCTAACACTAACCCGTACACTAACACGTACGCTCACCCTAAACTGTTGTCGTACCTTAACCTGTACCCTAAACCGTACCCGTCCCCTAACCCTAACCCTAACACTTACCCGAAGCGTTAGCCTAACCCGTCCCCTAATCCTAACCCGTACGCTAACACTAACCCATACCCTAACACTTACGCTCACCCTAAACAGTTGTCGTACCTTAACCTCTACCCTAAACCGTCCCTGTCCCCGTCCCCGTCCCCTAACCCTAACCCTTACCCAAAGCCTTACCCTAACCCGTCCCTTAATCCTAACCCGTACGCTAAAACTAAACCGTACCCTAAGTGTACGCTCACTCTAAACCGTTGTCGTACCATTACCTGTACCCTAAACCGTCGCCGTACCCTAACCCTAACCCTAACACTAACCCTAACCCTAAATCTAAACCTAACCCTTACCCGAAGCCTTACCCTAACCCATTCCCTAATCCTAACCCGTACGCTAACACTAACCCGTACCCTAACACGTACGCTCACCAAAAACCGTTGTCGTACCCTAACCTGTGCCCTAAACCGTCCCCGTTCCCTATCCCTAATCCTAACCCTAACCCTAACCTTTACCCGAAGCCTTACCCTAAACCGTCCCCAATGCTAAACCGTACGCTAACACTAACCCGTACCCTAACATGTATGCTCACCCTAAACTGTTGTCGTACCCTAACCTGTACCCTAAACCGTTCCTGGCCCCGTCTCCGTCCCCTAACCCAAACCCTAAACCTAACCCTTACCCGGAGCCTTACCCTAACACGTCCCCTATTCCTAACCCGTACTCTAACACTAACCCGTACCCTAACACGTACGCTCACCCTAAACCGTTGCCGTACCATAACCTGTAATCTAAACCATCCCTGTCCCCTAACCCTAACCCTAACACCAACACTTACCCGAAGCCTTACACTAACCGGTCCCCTAATGATAACCCGTACGCTAACACTAACCCGTACCCTAACACGTACACTCACCCTAAACTGTTGACGTACCCTAACCTGTACCCTAAACCGTCCCCTTCCCCATCCCCTAACCCTAACACTAACCCTAAACCTAACCCTTACCCAGAGCCTTACCCTAACACGTCCCCTACTCCTAACCCGTACTCTAACTCTAACCCATACCCTAACACGTATGCTCACCCTAAACCGTTGCTGTACCCTAACCTGAAGCTAAACCATCCCTGTCCCCTAACCCTAACCCTAACTCTAACACTAACCCTTACCCGAAGCCTTACACTAACCGGTCCCCTAATGATAACCCGTACGCTAACACTAACCCGTACCCTAACACGTACACTCACCCTAAACTGTTGTCGTACCCTAACCTGTACCCTAAACCTTCCCCTTCCCCGTCCCCTAACCCTAACCCTAACTCTAATCCTTACCCGAAGCCTTACCCTAACCCGTCCTCTACTCCTAACCCGTACGCTAACACTAACCCATACCCTAACTCGTATGCTCACCCTAAACCGTTCTCGTACCATGACCTGTACCCTAAACCATCCCCGTTCCCTAACCCTAACCCTAACCCTATCCCTAACCCTTACCTGAAGTCTTACCCTACCCCGTCCCCTAATCCTAACTCGTACGCTAACACTAACTTGTACCCTAACACGTACGCTCACCATAAAACTGTTTTCGTACCCTAACCTGTACCCTAAACCGTCCCCATGCCCTAACCCTAACCCTAAACCTAACCCTTACCCGAAGCCTTACTCTAACCCGTCCCCTAACCCTAACTCGTACGCTAACACGAACCAGTACCCTAACACGTACGCTCACCCTAAACCGTTGTCGTACCCTAACCTGTACCCTAAACCGTCGCCGTCAGCTAACCCTATCCCTAACACTAACCCTAACCCGAACCCTTACCCGAAACCTTTCCCTAACCCGTCCCTTAATCCTAACCCGTACGCTAACACTAACACGTACCCTAACACGTACGCTCATCCTAAACCGTTGTCGTACCATAACCTGTACCCTAAACTGTCCCCGTCCCTGTCCCCTAACCCTAACCCTAACCCTAACACTTACCCGAAGCCTTACCCTGACCCGTCCCCTAATCCTAACCCGAACACTAACACTAACCCGTACCCTAACACGTACGCTCACCCTAAACCGTTGTCGTACACTAACCTGTACCCTAAACCGTCCCCGTCCCTGTCCCCTAACCCTAACACTAACACTAACCCTTACCCGAAGCCTTACCCTAAACCGTCCCCCAATCCTAACCCGTACGCTAACACTAACATGTACCCTAACACGTACGCTCAGCCTAAACCGTCGTCGTACCCTAAACTCTACCCTAAACCGTCCCCGTCCCCTAACCCTAACCCTAAACCTAACCCTAACACTAGCAATTACCCGAAGCCTTACCCTAACACGTCCCCTAATCCTAACCCGTACGCTAACACTAACCCGTACCCTAACACGTATGCTCACCCTAAAGAGTTGTCGTACCCTAACCTGTACCCTAAACCGTCCCTTTCCCCTAACCCTAAACTTAAACCTAACACTAACCCTTACCCGAAGCTTTACCCTAAAACGTCCCCTAATCCTAAACCGTACGCTAACACTAATACGTACCCTAACACATAAGCTCACCCTAAACCACTGTAGTACACTAACCTGTACCCTAAACTGTCCCCGTCCCCTAACCCTAAGCCTAACCCTAACCCTAACCCTTACCCGAAGCCTTACCCAAAACATCCCCTAATCCTAACCCGTATGCTAACACTAACCCGTACCCTTACACGTACGCTCACCCTAAACCGTTGTCGTACCCTAACCTGTACCCTAAACCGTCCCCGTCCCCGTCCCCGTCTGCATCCCCTAACCATAACCCTAACCCTAACCCTTACCCGAAGCCTTACCCTAACCCGTTCCTTAATCCTAACCCGGACGCTAACACTAACACGTACCCTAACACGTACGCTCACCCTCAATCATTGTCGTACACTAACCTGTACCCTAAACCGTCCCCATCCCAATCCCCTAACCCTAACCCTAACCCTTACCCGAAGCCTTACCCTAACACGCCCCCTAAACCTAACCCGTACGCTAACACTAACCTGTACCGTAACACGTACCCTCACTCTAAACCGTTGTCGTACACTAACCTGTACCCTAAACCGTCCCCGTCCCAATCCCCTAAGCCTAACTCTAACCCTTACCCGAAGCCTTACACTAACCCTTCCCTTAATCCTAACCCATACGCTAAAAGTAACACGTACCCTAACACGTACACTCATCCTAAACCGTTGTCGTACCCTAACCTGTACCCTAAACTGTCCCCGTCCCCGTCCCCGTCCCCTAACCCTAACCCTAACCCTAACCCTTACCCGAAGCCTTACCCTAACCCGTACCCTAATCCTAACACGTATGCTAACCCTAACCTGTACCCTAAAACGTACGCTCCCCCTAAACCTTTGTCGTACACTAACCTGTACCCTAAACCGTCCCCGTCCCCTAACCCTAACCCTAAACCTAACCCTAACCATAGCCCTTAACCGAAGCCTTACCCTAAACCGTCCCCTAATCCTAACACTTACGCTAACACTAACC
This sequence comes from Delphinapterus leucas, assembly GCF_059928025.1. Classification (NCBI taxonomy): domain Eukaryota; kingdom Metazoa; phylum Chordata; class Mammalia; order Artiodactyla; family Monodontidae; genus Delphinapterus; species Delphinapterus leucas. Next base: position 6,194,866 of record NW_028322233.1, read on the forward strand.
CGTACCCTAATATATACGCTAACCCTAAACTGTTGACATAGCCTAACCTGTACCCTAAACCGTCCTCATCCTCCAACCCTAACCCTAACCCTAACCCTAACACTTACCCGAAGCCTTACCCTAACCCGTCCCCTAATCCTAACCCGTTCGCTATCACTAACCCATACCCTAACACGTACGCTCACCCTAAACCGATTTCGTACCCTAAACTGTACCCTAAACCGTCCCCATCCCCTAACCTTAACCCCAACCCTAACCCTTACCCAAAGCCTTACACTAACCCATCCCCTAATCCTAACCCGTACGCTAACACTAAACTGTACAATAACTCGTACGCTCACCCTAAACCATTGTCGTACACTATCCTGTACCCTAAACCGTCCCCTACCCCGTCCCCTAACCCTAATCCTAACCCTAACCCTAAACCTTACCCAAAGCCTTACCCTAACCCGTCCCGTAATCCTAAACCGTACACTAACACTGACACGTACCCTAACATGTACGCTCACCCTAAACCGTTGTAGTACCCTAACCTGTACCGTAAACCGTCCCCGTCCCCGTCCCCTAACCCTAACCCTAAACCTAACCCTAAACCTTACCCGAAGCCTTACCCTAACCCGTCCCCTAATCCTAAACCGTACACTAACACGAACCCGTACCCTAACACATATGCTCACCCTAAACCATTGTAGTACCCTAACATGTACCTTAAATTGTTCCCGTCCCTGTCCCCTAACCCTAACTCTAACTCTAACTCTAACACTTACCCGAAGCCTTACCCTAACCCGATCCATAATCCTAAACCGTACGCTAACACTAACCCGTACCCTAACACGTATGCTCACCCTAAACCGTTGTCGTACCCTAACCTGTACCCTAAACTGTCCCCATCACCGTCCCCTAACCCTAACCCTAACCCTTACCTGAAGCCTTACCCTAACCAGTCCCGTAATTCTAACCCGTACGCTAACACTAACCCGTACCCTAACACGTACGCTCACCCTAAACCGTAGTCATAGCCTAACCTGTAAACTAAACCGTCCCCGTCCTCTAACCCTAACCCTAACACTAACACTAACCCTTACCCGAAGCCTTACCGTAACCCATCCCCTAATCCTAACCCGTACGCTAACACTAACCCGTACCCTAACACTTACGCTCACCCTAAACCGCTGTTGTACCCTACCCTGTACCCTAAACCGTCCCCGTCACCTAACCCTAACCATAACACTAACCCTAACACTAAAACTTACCTGAAGCCTTACCCTAAACCGTCCCCTAATCCTAACCCATACCCTAACACTAACCTGTAACCTAACATGTACGCTCACCCTAAACGGTTGTCGTACACTAACCTGTACACTAAACCGTCCCCATCCCCTTAACCTAACCCTAACCCTAACCCTAACCCTAACCCTTACCCGAAGCCTTACCCTAACCCGTCCCCTAATCCTAACCCGTACGGTAACACTAACCTGTACCCTAACACGTACGCTCCACATAAAACGTTGCCGTACACGAACCTGTAACCTAAAGAGTCCCCGTCCCCTAACCCTAACCCTAACCTTTTTCCTAACCCTAACACTTACCCGAAGCCTTACCCTAACCCGTCCCCTCATTCTAACGCGTACGCTAACACTAACCTGTACCCTAACATGTACGCTCACCTGAAACCGTTGTCGTACACTAACCTGTACCCTAAACAATCCCCGTCCCCTAACCCTAACCCTAAACCTAACCCTAACCCTAACCCTTACCCGAAGCCTTACCCTAACCCGTCCCCTAATCCTAACCCGTACGCTAACACTAACCCGTATCCTAACACGTACGCTCTCCCTAAAACGTTGTCGTACCCTAACCTGTACCCTAAACCGTCGCCGTCACCTAACCCTAACCCTAACACTAACCCTAACCCTAACCCTTACCCGAAGCCTTACCCTAACCCGTCCCCTAATCCTAACCCGTACGCTAACACTAACCAGTACCCTAACACGTACGATCCCCCTAAACCATTGTCGTACACTAACCTGTACCCTAAACCGTCCCCGTCCCCGTCCCCTAACCCTAACCCTAACCCTTACCCGAAGACTTACACTAACCCGTCCCTTAATCCTAACCCGGAAGCTAACACTAACACATACCCTAACACGTACGCTCACCCTAAACTGTTGTCGTACCCTAACCTGTACTCTAAACCGTCCCCGTCCCCGTCCCCTAACCCTAACCCTAACGCTAACCCTTACCCGAAGCCTTACCCTAACCCGTCCCCTAATCCTAACCCGTTCGCTAACACTAACCCGTACCCTAACACGTATGCTCTCCCTAAACCGTTATCGTACCCTAACCTGTACCCTAAACCATCCCCGCCTCTAACCCTAACCCTAACACTAACCCTATACCTAACCCTTACCCGAAGCCTTACCCTAACCCGTCCCCTAATCCTAACCCGTACGCTAACACTAACCTGTACCCTAATACGTACGCTCACCCTAAACCGTTGTCGTACACTAACCTGTACCCTAAACCGTCCCCATCCCCTAACCCTAACCCTAACCCTAACCCTAACCCTAACACTTACCCTAAGCCTTACACTAACCCGTCACTTAATCCTAACATGTACGCTAACACTAACACGTACCCTAACACGTACGCTCACCCTAAACCGATTTCGTACCCTAAACTGTACCCTAAACCGTCCCCATCTCCTAACCTTAACCCCAACCCTAACCCTTACCCAAAGCCTTACACTAAACCATCCCCTAATCCTAACCCGTACGCTAACACTAACACGTACCCTAACACATACGCTCACCCTAAACCATTGTCGTAATCTAAACTGTACCCTAAACCGTCCCCATCCCCATCCCCTCACCCTAACCCTTACCCGAAGCCTTACCCTAGCCCCTCCCCTAATCCTAAACCGTACGCTAACACTAAACTGTACAATAACTCGTACGCTCACCCTAAACTGTTGTCGTACACGATCCTGTACCCTAAACCGTCCCCTACCCCGTCTCCTAACCCTAATCCTAACCCTAAACCTTACCCAAAGCCTTACCCTAACCCGTCCCGTAATCCTAAACCATACACTAACACTGACACGTACCCTAAAATGTACGCTCACCCTAAACCGTTGTCGTACCCTAACCTGTACCCTAAATCGTCCCCGTGCCCGTCCCCTAACCCTAACCCTAACCTAACCCTAAACCTTACCCGAAGCCTTATCCTAACCCGTCCCCTAATCCTAAACCGTACACTAACACGAACCCGTACCCTAACACATATGCTCACCCTAAACCATTGTAGTACCCTAACCTGTACCTTAAATTGTTCCCATCCCCGTCCCCTAACCCTAACTCTAACCCTAGCTCTAACACTTACCCGAAGCCTTACCCTTGGACAAAAAGAGCGTATGCAATTTTTCGTGAATATATTCAGGAAAAAACGCATACGCCCTTTTTGGTCAACCAAGCACTCGAGCAATGGAAATCCGCACTACAATGAAGCCTCTTTTCCCATTCGTCAAAAGGGCCATCTGAAAAATGTGTAAAAACGAGAAACACAGGACAGGCCATGGAGAACAGGGAGCCTTGTTATGCTGATGGGTGGGATGTAAATTGCCAACAGACACTCTGGAGATGTTTATGGTGTATCCTGAAACATCTAAAAAACAAAGCTACAGAGCCTAGGGCACTTCCACTTATGGTCCTATAGCTTAGGAAAATTAAAATCAACAAGACACAGCCAACACAAAATTTAGGGCTGCTGTGTTTACAAGAACCTTGAGTCCAGTACAAATTAAATATCCCAGAAAGAAAAAAATGGATAAAGAAGTTGTGCTACTTACGTACAACGGAATATCACTCAGCAATGAAATCAATGTCATCAGGCCTGTAGCAGCAAATTGAGTGGATTTAAGCACGATGACTCTAAGAGAAATATGTCACACAGAGAAAGACAGTAATCATAAGATATCACTAATAGAGGGAGTGTAAACTTGGCTCCACATGAACTGAATTACAAAACCGAACAGTGTCTCACATTTAGCTAAAAAACTTATGCTTGCTTAAGGGGAAAGTTGAGTTGGGGTGCTGTATAAAACCAGAGATTGAAATTAGCACAGATACCTTTCCATAAGCCAAATATGTAATAGACAAGACCTACTCCTTGCTCAACGAAATAGACTCATCCATGCTGTATCATCTCACACCTGTTAGAATGGGCATCATCAGAAAATCTACAAACAACAAATGCTGGAAAGGGTGTGGAGATAAGGAACCCTCTTCCACTATTGTTGGGAATGTAAATAGATACAGTCACTGTGGAGAACATTATGGAGTTTCTTATAAAACTAAAAATAGAATTACCATATGATACAGCAATCCCACTACTGGGCATATACCCAGACAAAACCAAAAATCAAAAAGAGACATTCACCGCAATGTTCATTGCATCACTATTTACAATATCCAGGTAATGGAAGCAACCTAAATGCCCAGACAGACGAATGCATAAAGATGTGGTACATATATAAAATGGAATATTACTAAGCCATAAAAAGGAATGAAATTGGATCATTTGTAGAGACGTTGATGGATCTAGAGACTGTCATACAGAGTGAAGTAAGTCAGAAAGAGAAAAACAAAACAAATCTTGTATATTAATGCATATATGTGGAACCTAGAAAAATTGTACAGATGAACCGTTTTGCAAGACAGAAATAGAGCAACAGATGTAGACAACAAACGTATGGACACCAAGGGGGGAGAGCGGTTGGGGGGGTGGTGGTGGGAGGAGTTGAGAGATTGGGATTGGCATGTATACATTTATATGTATAAAATAGATAACCAATAAGAACCTGCTGTATAAAAAATAAAATAAAATTCAAAATTAAAAAAATAAAATTAAAAAAAGTAAAACAGAAAAAATATTCTTCCCTTCACATACATGTATTAATATGAATAAATTATTTCCATGCTTATATCTGTAAATACAAAAAAGAGGAATAAAATCTACCTTGAACCAAAAACGGAAAAAAGAAAAAAAATCAGAACCCACCATTTACACAGAGGAAAACCGTAACGGGGCACTTGCTCCAGTTGTAAACCATTCTGAAGTTGGTCAGTGGTGGGGAATCATCTCCCATTCAGCCAGCAGGCCCCACGCAACAAGCGTCCTCTTTGCAAAGCTGGGGGACCATGCCGAGGCATCTGTGAGTAAACGTGGGCCGAACCCCAGGTCAGCTGCTGCTGAAATGTCCCCACCCTTCCCAGGTAAAACACCTGAATATGTACAAGGACTTGAAAGCCTAGAGGAAGGGCCATGGAGCCACACGAGTGACAGCATGCCGGCCGACTTGGTGCCTGCAGGCCAGCCAGGATGGCCCTGGCCCTGGGTGCTCTTCTGGAAGCTTTCCATTTCCCTGCCTGATATACCCCTCCTGTCCTCTCCCCCACTGCTTTCTTCCTTCCTCACCTCTGCCCAGGAAGAAATTCCAGCGGCAGGTATGGGTGTCACATCCTCTTCTTTAGCAGGTGGCATCTTGGCAACTGCTGCAGAAAGTCCAGCAGAACCCCACTCACACTGGGCCACCCACAAAGCCGTGGCCTCTCACTCCGTCCCACCAGCCCAGCCCCGAGACTGTTGACAGGGCAGAGAAAATGGCGTCAGGCACAGCCATTTTATATGTGTGTTTATATCGATCTCAACCCAGGCACACCTGGGGAGGGCTGGCCGGCACGGTCAGGCTGCCCAGGTTAGCCAATCATCACCCCTCAGGGTCTCACAATTGCAGAAAATGGAAATTGCTGAATCAGCCAGGTCCAAGGAACAGGTGTGGGCTCTTGAGAGTCAGGATAGACAAGGGGTTGTAGCTCCGGCTTGTTTTCTAATCATTTTAACTGGCCCATGAGTGGGAGACAACTTCAAGAAAACCCTCTCCTAATGAGAGGACCCCAGGAGTCAGGGAGAGGAGGGGTGGGTGGTGGGTGGAGACAGAGGCCTGGTGCCCCGGGTGCAGTGGAAGTCTCTGGAAGACCAGGTGGAGGGAGGCCGCACAGAGTGATGCCCAGGGTCACAGACCTGACGGAGGTGCTATTTGTTAGTTCAAGTCCTGCTCTGAGGTGCTCTGTGTCAGATCTGAGCGACAGGTGAGCTGGGAGTGCTCTGCAATGTGGGCTATGTGCACGGTTCCCGTGTGCCCAGCCTTGCCACGGTACCTGCAAGGGTAGCTCTGTATCCTGGGAGGGACCTGACCACGAGAGCCCCATGGGCTGCAGGGGACCTGAGCAGGGAACCCCATATCCTGGGAGGGGCCTGAACACGAGAGCCCCGTGGGCTGGCATGGGGGTGGGGTACCTGCCCAGGTGAGCTTCATATCCTGGGATTGGCCTGACCTCGAGAGCCCCATGGGCTGCTGGAGTCCTGGTAAAGGATGTCAGGACAGTCAGTGAAGCCACCGAGGATATACCTCCAGTAGTTCCTAAATCCTACACCCTGCTGGTCATTCTACCAACCACCAGGACTTGGTATTCTGTATTAGTCTTGAATGATGCCTTCTTTTGTATTCCATTAGTCCGAGAGTCACAAAAAATTTTGGCTTGTGAGTGGCAGGACTCAACATACAACTAAAACAATACTTCCGGGCCGTCTTGCCCCAAGGGTTCAAAAATTCCCACACCACCTTTGGGGAAAGCTCAGCTAAAGACCTAAAAGCTCTACCTCTGGAAAAGGAAACACTCCTTCAATATGCAGACGACATTCTGATCGCCAGCCCTACTAAGGAGACCTCTGAACTACCAAGCCAATAGAGGATAGAAGTTGTCCAAGAAAAAGCTCAAATATCACAGACTACGGTGACCTGCCTGGGCTTCATTCTCACAGAAGGTCGGAGAAGCACATCCCAGGAAAGGGAAGAAACAATTTATAGCCTTACCCCTTTCTAAAACTAGAAGACAGCTTAGGGGTTCCTGGGGAGGCCAGGGTTTGCTGCTTCTGGATCCCTAACTACAGTCTACTAGCTGGGCCTCTATATGAAACACTGAAAGGAAAAGATGATGATCCTTTTGAATAGAATCCAGAAGTGGCCTTTCAAGAATGGAAAGAGCAGTCAATTCAGACCCTTGCCCTGGAACTCCCTAATTTAGCTAAACCCTTTGACCTTTACATTCCTGGTGAAAGGTGAATCGCCATTGGAGTATTAGTGCAAAAACTGAGACCACTTGAAATGGAACAATGCAAGAATGCCATATAGGTAGGATAAACTACGGTCACCATGGAGCTTGGCCCACCGCCACATCTGCCCAAGATACTGGCGGTATCTAAAAACCTGGACATCAGCAGCCCAAAAGGCCACCTCCCTCTTAAGGGAAAAGGACCCCACGTGGTGATCCTAACCCCCAACCATGCCCTGAAGTTGCAGGGTTTGCTCCGTGGGCACACTGACCTCGAGTGAGGAGGCCCTCCAACTCCAACCTCCAGAGAGATAACCAGGGGCAACGGGGCAACATGACAACTCATGTGACCATCACTTGACCTGGAGTTTCTCTCATAAAACAACAAGAGTGTGTCCCAAAAGAGTAGACTACTGCTTGCAGGACTTACTGCACCCAGAGGGGAGCTAATAATCTTGGCGGGGGAACCGAATATCACGCTGTCACCATAGAAAAGCCTAGAAACACCGTGATGATGGTGGCCAATAAGACCGGCTGGACTCCTGTTTACTTCAAAAGGCTGTTGACTCAGTGGCCATCATGGTCCTTCATCACCACTGACCCTGGGCTGTCTGGGAGTTGAGCGGGCAGGGTCCTGACACCTGGTGCTGTTTTTACGTTAATTCAGGGGCCTAATTGAAGAAAGCGCAGACTACTGGTCAGAGCATCTAGGCTGGCAGAAACGGTCAGCCTAAGGTGGCCAAATAAATGTGGGGCGGGGTGAAACTGGACCTCACAGCATCACTGCACATCTCCTTCCTGGACCCTTAACGGTCATTAGAACCAATAACACTTCCAATACTGGTGCTCAGGCGGACGAGCAGGGAGGCAGCAGCCCTGGGGACAATCAACGTCACCTGGAGGCTGCTGGGGAGAAGTTCTGACCCTCGCCCACGAGTATGAGTGCTCTTAACTCAGCACTCAGCAGTTACAGATGAAGGGTCTGCACCCTCAGCACTCCAAGAATGAGGAAGGGGACAAAAGGCAGAAGCGGGGTTTGTCCCAGGCAAAGCCCCTTAAAAATCCCTGGGAGATAAAAATAGAATCTGGGCAATAAAATAAAGTCTAACCTTTTTATCCTTTGTGCTTTGTCTAATTTCACGTGCTCCTAGGGTCCCGCATACAGAGGTTCCACACCTGGCACTTCAGACCAGATTTTCTAGTGCAGAATGGCTGGGTCGACACATCAGATCCTGGGGCCCAGGGCAGACTCCGTGATATAGAGCCTGAGCTGCAGCCAACCGGGCCCTCGAGAGAGATCTGCCCCCTCCCTCCCACTGACTCTGACAGGATCTCTACACAGCAGCCCAGCCCACAGCCCACAGGGTAGCACATGCTCTCACCTCTCCATTCTCTGATCAAAATATAAAGTTTCCTTTGCTTCTGAACCAAACTCAGTCTCGACCTGTTGGCTCCAATGACACCGGGCAGGGGGACACTTGTTGGGGTCCACTCTGGAGGATCAGTAACAGAAATTGAGAACCTTGTAACTTCAATGAACAGATGTGTGAGCCAAACTGTAATTAACATAGAACAGTGTATAAGGCTCGGGTAAAATAAGATGTTTCTAACACTTCCATTTGATATTTCCATCACTTTATTATAAGCAAGTTCACTGAAAAGGTTTGTCTTATTTGTCAGGTCAATATTAGAGAAACGAAATGATTTCTTTCCAAGGATGTACATCTAATAATCTTGGTTAAAGCTTCAATCTTGTTTTAAATGCTTTTCCATTGAAAATGATACCTCTCTTTCAGCTCCCCCATTTCTGAGAAGTATAAAATCTTATAATTTATGATTACCAAAGAGGAAAGGTGGGAGGAGGGATAAATTAACAGTTTGGGATTAACACATACACACTGCTATGTATATAATCAATCATCAACAAGGAACTACTGTATAGCACAGGGAACTACACTCAATATTTTGCAATAACCTATAAGGGGAAATAATCTGAAAAAGAATAGATATTTTTATTGACATCATCTATCAATGACAGTTAAAATGGAACCTAAGGGAAGCCGTTGGTGAGTGCTTCTGACCCTGAAGACTTCAATCATCTAAAGTTTGGACTCTGCCTACTTCCCAAGGCCCTTAATGAACATATGTGTAGCCGTAGCTTAAAAAATTCCCCAGTTTGGGTTGCGGAGAGACACTGATTTTGAAAAAGCCGTGGTGGTCTCCTCACATGAATGGGATCCTTCCTACAGCTAAAACATGCCTGTCACACCCAGAGGATGGTATACCGTCTGATCGGGAAGAGTTTGGAAAAGGCATCTCATCTCCTCATCTCCTGGTGCTCGGGTTCACCACTCCGGCGTCTTTACTAACAGTCTCCCCACTTGGAGATGTCAGCACTGTCAACATCCTGTTGTGTACAGTTTGGAATTTGTCCAGAGGATGAAGCGGAAGGAGGAGGAACAATGAGAGACAAGTCCTAGGTGCTCGGACAGCCACATGTCACTTTAATTTCCAATCAGAAAGACGAATTGACCAAAGGCTAGGGTTGCCCATGGAAACAGAATAGGCCTTGAGGAAATCCCGCTGCTTTGTGGCCAGTTCCCATAAACACAAGTAAATAATGGAACTCAGGGGCACTAAAATTCACGAAACTGCAGAGTTGAAAATATCTATCCCTAAAAAATGTCTTGAGGATAGTCAGAGAAAAGGACTTGTAAGCAAGGGAGAATGGCAGGAAAGGGATTGGAAGAGGTAGAAAGGACTCGCCATTAAGCACCAGAAAAGGGGCTGAACATTTGCAACTTTGCACTTGGTCAAAAAGGGTGTATGCGTCTCTTTCTGTATATATTCAAGAAAAGGGCACACACATTTTTAGCCAACCAAACAGGTGGGCCCTGGAAATCAATACTACAAAAGATATCACTTCACATCAGTCAGAAGAGCCGTCCTCATAAAGTGTAAACACCAGAAATGCAGGACAGGAAAGGAGAAAAGGGAGCCCTGTGAGGCTTATAGTGGAAATGTATATTGCCAACGGTCACTCTGGAGAAGTGTATTGTGTTTACTAAAGCATCTAAAAAATGAGCTACAGAGCACAGGGCACTTGCACTCATGGACGTGTATCTTGGGAAAAATAAAAATCGAGAGGACACAGGCACCCCAATGTTTACCGCCTCTCTGTTTAAAAGAACCTCGACTAGGATATAACTTAAATGTCTCTGGAGGGAAAAAATGGATAGAGATGTGGTACTTATGTAGAGTGGAATATTACTCAGCCTGGAAATCAATGAAATATGGCCATTTGTAACAACTCCAGAGGAGTTACGTATGATCATTCGAAGTCACATAATTCAAAAGAAAAAGACACATATCATAAGATATCATTTAAAGCAACATAAGATATCACTAATACACGGAATGTAAACTTGGGGACACATGAATGGAACTACAAAACAGAACGGGGCCTCAAATTTAGAAAACCAACATATGCTTGCTTAAGGGGAAAGGTGAGTTCGGGTGCTGAATAAAACCAGAGATTGAAATTAGCACAGATACTGTTCCATAAGCCAAATATGTAATAGAAAAGACCTACTTTTTGGTCAACGAAATGACTCAACACCCCATATTCACCACCTAGGAATATACCTGACTAGTAAGAGTCTTAAAACGTATGGATTTATATGTCTCCGTAAGAGAATCAAGCGTGTGTAGAGCGACATAAACGCAGCAGTGAAAATCAGCTAAATCACATTTTCAAAATAAATTTCAAAAACATAACAAAATGGCAGTGAAATAGAGAGCAATTCTTAAAAAATTCTTTCAGGGCTTGTGATGCAACCTGGATTTAACACATCTACACCCACAGCTGGATGAGACATAAGGCTGGACACTTCGAGCTGATAGCATTGGTGAGGTTCTGTGAGCAAATGCAGACCATTTGAAGTCATACAGCATTTTACCCATTCCATGGGTTTCAACTCTCCAGGTTTAAGGGATTCTTCCTTCAGCTAAAACGTGCATGGGAAACCCAGTGTATGGTCCACCGTGTGATTGGGAAACGTTTTTAAATGCATCTCAGTTTTCGTCCCCTGGTACTCGGGTTCACCATTCCAGACGCTTTACTAACACTCTCCCCACTTGGAGAGTCAGTGTCTTTAACTTCCTGTCTGGCTCAGTTTGCAATTTACACAGAAGATGTACAGGAATAGGGAGAACCAATGAGAGATTAGCTGTAGGTGTCTGCATGGGCAAATGTAATGCTCATTTCCCACCAGGAAGGAGAATTAAACAAACGGTCAGCGTGCAATGCCGGAACAAGATTAGGGCCAGAAGCAATCCTATGGTTTTGCAGCCAGCTCAAAAGAAAACGAGTTGAAGAAACGAGCTCAGGGGCACTGTAATTCACAAACATGCAGAGTTATAAATGACAGCTATTGTCCAAAAATATATTGAAGTAAGGACGCGAAGAGGACTTGAAAGTGGGGCAGAATTGCAGGAAACCGATATCAGGAGTTAGACTGAAAATGCATTTAAAGCATAGGAAAAGAGGCAGAACGTTGACAATGATGCACTTGGCTAAAAAGGGCGTATTCGATTTTTCCTGAATATTGTCAGGAAAAAACGCATACACGCTTTTTGGCCAACCAAGCAAGCTTGCAAAGGAAATCTGCACTACAATGAAGTCTCACTTCCCCCTGGTCATAAGGGCCATCTGAAAAAACTGTAAAATCCAGAAAGACAGGACAGGCCATGGAGAAAACGGAGCATTGTTATGCTGATGGGTGGGATGTAAATTGCCAACAGCCACTCTGGAGAAGTGTATGGCGTTTCCTGAAACACCTAAAAAAGAAAGGAACTGAGCCCAGTGCACTTCCACATATGGTCTTTTAGCTTAGAGAAATTAAAATCAGAAAGACGCAGCCACCACAAACTTTGGGACAGCTCTGTTTAGAACCTTGTCTACCCTACAAGTTAAATATCCCAGAGAGCAAAAAAGGGATAAAGAAGTTGTAGTACTTACGTAAAATGGAATATCACTCAGCAAGGAAATCTATGTCATCAGGCCCAAAGCAGCATAAGGACTGGATTCAGGTACGATGTCTCTAAGTGAAATAAATCACACAGATAAAGAAACCTCATAAGATGTCACTAATACACGGAATGTACACTTGGCTACACATGAACTGAAATACAAAACAGAACAGGATCTCAAATTTAGAAAACCAACTTATGCTTGCTTATGGGGAAAGGTGAGTTGGGGTGCTGCATAAAAACAGAGATTGAAATTAGCACAGATACAGTTCCATAAGGCAAATACGTAAGAGACAAGACCTACTCCTTGCTCAACGAAATGCACTAAACACCCTATATTCAACGCCTAGGAATACACCTGGCTAGTAAGAATCTTCAAACCCATGGATTTATATGTCTCCATAAGAGAATCAAGCGTGTGTACAGCTGCATGAAGGCAGCAGAGAAAATCCGATAAATCCCATTATCAAAATGAATTACAAAAACAAAACACAATGACAGTGAAATAGAGAGCAATTCTTAAATAATTCATTCAGGGCTTGTGATGCAACCTGGATTTACCTCATCTACACCCAGAGCTGAGTGAGACATAAGGTTGGACACTTCGGGCTGATAGAATTGGTGAGGTTCGATGAGCAAATGCAGACCATTGGAAGTCATACTTCATGGTACCCATTCCATGGGTCCCAACTCTCCAGGTTTAAGCAATTCTTCCTTCAGCTAAAACATGCATGGGAAACCCACAGTATGGTGCACCGTGTGACCAGGAAAAGTTTTCAAATGCATCTCAGTTTTCGTCCCCTTTTACTCGGGTTCACCATTCCAGACCCATTTAACACTCTCCTCACTTGGAGAGCCAGTGCCTTTAACCTGCTGTTTGGCACAGTTTGCAATTTCTGCGCAAGATGAACAGGAATAGGGAGAACCAATGAGAGACCAGCTGTAGGTGTCTGCATGGGCAAATTTAACGCTCATTTCCAACCAGGAAGAGGAATTAACCAAACGCTCAGCATGCCGTGCCGGAACCAGATCAGGGCCTGAAGCAATCCTGCGGGTTTGCGGCCAGCTCACAAGAAAGTTATTTGAAGAAAGGAGCTCAGGGGCACTGTAATTCACAAACCTGCATAGTTATAAATGACAGCTCTCGTCCAAAAATATATTGAAGGAAGGCTGCGAAGAGGACTTGAAAGCGGGGCAGAATTGCAGGAAAACGATTTCAGGGGGTAGACTGGAATTGCATTTAAAGCATAGGAAAAGAGGCAGCAGGTCGACAATGATGCACTTGGCCAAAAAGGGCGTATGCGTTTTTTCCTGAATATATTCAGGAAAAAACGCATACGCCCTTTTTGGCCAACCAAGCAAGCATGTTAAAGAAATCTGCACTACAATGAAGTCTCACTGCCCCCCAGTCAAAAGGGCCATCTGAACAAAGTGTAAAATACAGAAATGCAGCACAGGCCATGGAGAACATGGAGCCTTGTTATGCTGATGGGTGGGATGTAAATTGCCAACAGCCACTCTGGAGAAGTGTATGGTGTTTCCTGAAACACCTAAAAAACAAAGCAACGGAGCGTACGGCATTTCCACTTATGGTCCTATAGCTTAGGGAAATGAAAATCAAAAACACACAGCCACCCCAAAGTGTCGGACGGCTCTGTTTACAAGAACCTCGTCTACGGTACAAGTTAAATATACCAGAATGTGAAAAATGGATAAAGAAGTTGTGGTACGTACGTACAATGGAATACCACTCAGCAATGAAATCAATGTCATCAGGCCCGTCGCGGCATAATGAGTGGATTCAGGTATGATGATACTAAGTGAAATAAGTCACACAGAAAATGAAACATCATAAGTTATCACTAATACACGGAATGTAAACTTGGCTACACGTGAACTGAATTACAAAACAGAACAGGGTCTCAAATTTAGAAAACCAACTTATGCTTGGATAAGGGGAAAGTTGAGTTGGGGTGCTGCATAAAACCAGAGATAGAAATTAGCACAGATACCTTACCATAAACCAAATATGTAATAGTCAAGACCTACCCCTTGCTCAAGGAATTGGACTAAACACCCCATATTCAAGGCCTAGGAATACACCTGACTAGTAAGAATCTTCAAACCCATGGATATATATGTCCTCGTAAGAGAATGAAGCGTGTGTACAGCGGCATGAATGCAGCAGAGAAAATCCGATAAATCCCATTATCAAAATGAATCACAGAAACAAAACACAAGGACAGTGAAATAGAGAGCAATTCTTAAATAATTCATTCAGGGCATGTGATGCAAACTGGATTTCCCACATCTACACCCAGAGCTGGGTGAGACATAAGTCTGGACACTTCAGGCTCATAGCATTGGTGAAGTTCGGTGAGCAAACGCAGACCCTTTGAAGTCATACCGCATGGTTCCCTTTCCATGGGTCCCAACTCTCCAGCTTTCAGGGATTCTTCCTTCAGCTAAAACATGCATGGGAAACCCAGAGTATGGTCCACCGCGTGATTGGGAAACGTTTTCAAATGCATCTCAGTTTTCGTCCCCTGGTACTCGGGTTCACCATTCCAGACGCTTTTCTAACACTCTCCCCACATGGAGAGTCAGTTTCTTTAAACTCCTGTTTGGCAAAATTTGCAATTTCTGCTCAAGCTGAACAGGAATAGGGAGAACCAATGAGAGACCAGCTGTAGGTGTCTGCACGGGCAAATGGAACGCTCATTTCCCACCAGGAAGGGGAGTTAACCAAAGGCTCAGCGTGCCTTGCGGGAAACAGATTAGGGCCTGAAGCAATCCTGCGGTTTTGTGGCCAGCTCAGAATAAAGCGAGTTGAAGAAAGGTGCTCTGGGAAACTGTAATTCACAAACCTGCAGAGTTATGAATGACAGCTATCGTCCAAAAATGTATTGAAGTAAGTCTTCGAAGAGGACTTGAAAGCGGGGCAGAAATTCAGGAAAACGATTTCAGGGGGTAGACGGGAATTGTACTTAAAGCATAGGAAAAGAGGCAGAATGTAGACAATGATGCACTTGGCCAAAAAGGGCGCATGCGTTTTTTCCTGAATATATTCAGGAAAAAACGCATACGTACTTTTTGGCCAACCAAGCAAGCATGTAAAGGAAATATGCACTACAATGAAGTCTCACTGTCCCCGCGTCAAAAGGGCCATCTGAAAAAAGTGTAAAATCGAAAAAGTCAGGACAGGTCTTGGAAAACAGGGAGCCTTGTTATGCTGATGGGCGGTATGTAAATTGCCAACAGCCACTCTAGAGAAGTGTATGGTGTTTCCGGAAACACCTAAAAAACAAAGCAACGGAGCCTACGGCACTTCAACTTGTGGTCCTATAGCTTAGAGAAATGAAAATCAAAAGCACACAGCCACCCCAAAGTTTCGGACAGCTATGTGTAGAAGAACCTCGTCTACGGAGAAGTAAAATATCCCAGAAGGTGAAAAATGGATAAAGAAGAAGTTGTATAACGTACATACAATGGAATATCACTCAGCAATGAAATCTATGTCATCAGGCCCGTCGTGGCATAATGAGTGGATTCAGGTACGATGATTCTAAATGAAATAAGTCACACAGAAAATGAAACATAAGATATCACTAATCCACGGAATGTAAACTTGGCTACACATGAACTGAAATACAAAACAGAACAGGGTCTCAAATTTAGAAAACCAACTTATGCTTATTTATGGGGAAAGGTGAGTTGGGGTGCTGCATAAAACCACAGACAGAAATTAGCACAGATACCTTTCCATAAGCCAAATATGTAATAGTCAAGACATACCCCTTGCTCAACGAAATGGACTAAACACCCCATATTCAACGCCTAGGAATACACCTGACTAGTAAGAATCTTCAAACCCATGGATTTATATGTCTCCGTAAGAGAATGAAGAGTGTGTACAGCGGCATGAATGCAGCAGAGAAAATCCGATAAATACCATTATCAAAATGAAATACAAAAACAACACACAAGGACAGTGAAATAGAGAACAATTCTTAAATAATTCATTCAGGGCTTGTGATTCAACCTGGATTTCCCACATCTACACCCAGAGCTGAGTGAGACATAAGGTTGGGCACTTCGGGCTGATAGCACTGGTGAGGTTCGATGAGCAAATGCAGACCCTTTGAAGTCATACTGCATGGTACCCATTCCATGGGTTGCAACTCTCCAGGTTTAAGGGATTCTTCCTTCAGCTAAAACATCCATGGGAAACCCACAGTATGGTGCACCGTGTGAACGGCAAACGTTTTCAAATGCATCTCAGTTTTCGTCACCTTTTACTCGGGTTCACCATTCGAGACCCTTTACTCACACTCTCCCCACTTGGAGAGTCAGTGCTTTAACCTCCTGTTTGGCACAGTTGGCAATTTCTGCGCAAGATGAACAGGAATAGGGAGAACCAATGAGAGACTAGCTTTAGGTGTCTGCACGGGCCAATTTAACTCTCATTTCCCACCAGGAAGAGGAATTAACCAAAGGCTCAGCATGCCGTGCCGGAACAGGATTAGGGCCTGAAGCAATCCTGTGGGTTTGCGACCAGCTCACAAGATAGCGAGTTGAAGAAAGGATCTCAGGGGCAGTGTAACTCACAAAACTGCAGAGTTATAAATGACAGCTATCATCCATAAATATATTGAAGGAAGCCTGCGAAGAGGACTTGAAAGCGGGGCAGAATTGCAGGAAAACGATTTCAGGGGGTAGACGGGAATTGCATTTAAAGCATAGGAAAAGAGGCAGAACGTCGATAATGATGCTCTTGGCCAAAAAGGGTGTATGCCTTTTTTCCTGAATATATTCAGGAAAAAACGCATACGCACTTTTTGGCCAACCAAGCAAGCATGTTAAAGAAATCTGCACTACAATGAAGTCTCACTGTCCCCCCGTCAAAAGGGCTATCTGAAAAAAGTGTAAAATCCAGAAAGTCAGCACAGGCCATGGAGAACAGGGTGCCTTGTTGTGCTGATGGGCGGGATGTAAATTGCTAACAGCCACTCTGGAGAAGTGTACGGTGTTTCCTGGAACACCTAAAAAACAAAGCAATGGAGCCTACGGCACTTCCAATTATGGTCCTATAGCTTAGGGAAATTAAAATCAAAAACACACAGCCACCCCAAAGTGTCGGACGGCTCTGTTTACAAGAACCTCGTCTACGGTACAAGTTAAATATCCCAGAATGTGAAAAATAGATAAAGAAGTCGTGGTAAGTACGTACAATGGAATATCACTCACCAATGAAATCTATGTCATCAGGCCCGTCGCGGCATAATGAGTGGATTCAGCTACGATGATTCTAAGTGAAATAAGTCACACAGAAAATGAAACATCATAAGATATCACTAATACACGGAATGTAAACTTGGCTACACATGAACTGAATTACAAAACAGAACAGGGTCTCAAATTTAGAAAACCAACTTATGCTTGCTTAAGGGGAATGGTGAGTTGGGGTGCTGCATCAAACCAGAGATAGAAATTAGCACAGATACCTTTCCATAAGCCAAATATGTAATAGTCATGACATACCACTTGCTCAACGAAATGGACTAAACACCACATATTCAACGCCTAGGAATACACCTGACTAGTAAGAATCTTCAAACCCATGGATTTATATGTCTACAGAAGAGAATGAAGCCTGTGTACAGCGGCATGAATGCAGCAGAGAAAATCCGATAAATCCCATTATCAAAATGAATTACAAATCAAAACACAATGACACTGAAATAGAGAGCAATTCTTAAATAATTCATGCAGGGCTTGTAATGCAACCTGGATTTACCACATCTACACCCAGAGCTGAGTGAGACATAAGGTTGGACACTTCGGGCTGATAGCATTGGTGAGGTTCGATGAGCAAATGCAGACCCTTTGAAGTCATACTGCATGGTACCCATTCCATGGGTCCCAACTTTCCAGGTTTACGGGATTCTTCCTTCACCTAAAACATGCATCTGCATCCCAGAGTATGGTCCACCGTGTGACTGGGAAGCGATTTTAAATGCCTCTCAGTTTTCGTCCCCTAGTACTCGGGTTCGCCATTCCAGACACTTTACTAACTCTCTACCCACTTGGAGAGTCAGTGCCTTTAACCTCCTGTTTGGCACAGTTTGCAATATCTGCGCAAGATGAACAGGAATAGGGAGAACGAATGAGAGACTAGCTGTAGGTGTCTGCACGGGCAAATTTAACACTCATTTCCCACCAGAAAAAGGAATTTACCAAAGGCTCAGCATGCTGTGCAGAAACCATTTTATGGCCTGAAGCAATCCTGTGGTTTTGCGGCCAGGTCACAAGAAAGCGAGTTGAAGAAAGTAGCTCAGGGACACTGTAATTAACAAACCTGCAGAGTTATAAATGGCAGGTATCAAACAAAAATATATTGAAGTAAGGCTGCAAAGAGGACTTGAAAGCGGGGCAGAATTCCAGGAATATTATTTCAGGAGGTAGACGGGAAGTGCTCTGAAAGCATAGGAGAAGAGGCAGATCCTCGACAATGATGCACTTGGTCAAAAAGTGCATATGCGTTTTTTCAGGGCCCTCATTAAAGAGGGTAGGAGGCTCCCAGCATGCTTTCGTGGCCAACAGAGGGCCCACATCGCCAAGGCGATGTGAGCCAGCCAGGCAGGAGTGACCTCACATCAGAGAGCCCACCTCACAGAATGGTAAGGAACCCAGCCAGGATCAGACTCTCACCAGAGTGCCCACATCAGCAAGGGGCTGTGAACCAGGCAGGAGTGTCATCACACCCGTGGGGCCACATCATCAAAAGTTGAGGTACCTAGGAAATGTGGTCTCAAACCAGAGGACCCACATCACCATGGGTCTCAGAGCGAGGCAGGCAGGATTAACCTCACAACACATGGCCCATTGTATAAAAAAGGTGAGGAATCCAGCAGTTGGAACATCCCAGCAGGCATCCCAGAGCACCAGGGCTATGGGATTCAGGCAGTGATGAACTCACAACAGAGGGCCCTCATCATGAAACTGTGAGCAAACCAGCCGTTGTGACCTCAGAACACAAGGCCCACATCCCCATGGGGAAGGGAACCAAGCAGGAGTGTCATCGCACCAGTGGGCACACATCAGAAAATGTGGGGAGCCCAGCCGTTAGGGCCTGACGCCAGAGGGCTCTCATCACCGAAGAGAGGAGGCTCACAGCAGGCTCCAACTGCTACCAGAGGGCCGCCATTGCCAATGCGGGATGTGCCAGCCAGGCAGGAGTGACCTCAGAGCAGAGGGCCCACCTCACAAAAGTGTGAGGAACACAAAGAGGATCAGACTCTCACCACAGGGCCCACATCACCAAGGGAATGGGAACCAGGCTGGAGTGTCCTCACACCAGTGGGACCTCATCATCGAACTGTGAGTGACCCAGCACACATGGCTTCAAACCAGAGGACACATATCACCAAGGGGCTGGGAGTGAGGCAGACAGGAGGAGCCTCAAAACAGGGACCATAGAATAAAAATGGTGAGGAATCCCGCAGTTGGAACCTCCTAGCAGGCGGCCAGGAGCAGCGAGGCTATGGGATCCAGACCTGACTGAACTCAAAACAGAGGGCCCTCATCATGAAACTGTGAACAACCCAGCCGTTTGGACCTCAGAGCAGAAGGCCCACATTCCCATGTGGTTGGGAACATGGCATAAGTGTACTCGCACCACAGGGCACACATCAGAGAATTTTGGAAGCCCAGAAGTTAGCGCCTGACGCCAGAGGGCCCTCATTACCAAGGGGAGGAGACTCCAAGCAGGCACCAACTCCCAACTGAGGGCCCATGTCGCCAAGGTGACATGTGACAGCCAGGCAGGAGTGACCTCACAGCAGACGGCCTACCTCACAGAAGTGTGAGGAACCCAGCCAGGATAAGACTCTCACCAGAGGGCCCACATCACCAATGGGATCTGAACCAGGCAGGACTGTCTTCACACCTGTGTGGCCACATGATAGAAACGTGAGGAACCCAGCACATGTGGCCTAAACCAGAGGACCCACATCTCCAAGGGGCTCGGAGTGAGGCAGGCAGGAGGAGCCTCACAACACAGGGCCCATAGAATAAAAAAGCTGAGGAATCTTGCAGTGGGAACCTCCCAGCAGGCGGCCCAGAGCACTGAGTCTATGCGATCCAGGCTGCAGTAAACTCACAGCAGAGGGGTCACATCATGAAACTGTGAGCAACCCAGACATTGGGACCTAAGAGCAGAAGGCCCACATCCCCATGGGGATGGGAACTTGGCAGGAGTGTCCTCGCACCACTTAGCACGTATCAGAAAATGTGGGTACCCAGCAGTTAGGGCCTGACGCAAGAGGGCCCTCATCACCGAGGGGAGGAGGCTCCCAGCAGGCTACACCTGCCACAAGAGGGCCGATGTTGTGCAGGCGGGGTGTGCCAGCCAGGCAGGAGTGACCTCACAGCAGAGGACCCACCTCACAGAAGGGTGAGGAACCCAGCCATGATCAGACTCTCAAGATAGGGCCCACATCATCAAGGGGATAGGAACCAGGCAGGAGTGTCCTCACACCAGTGGGGCCACATCATCAAAAGGTGAGGGACCCAGCACACGTGGCCTCAAACCAGAGGACACACATCACCAAGGGGCTGGGAGTGAGGCAGGCAGGAGGAGTCTCAAAACAAAGGGCCCATAGAAGAAAAAAGGTGAGGAATCCTGCAGTTATAACCTCCCAGCAGGTGGCCAGGAGCAGCGTGGCTATGGGATCCAGGCTGGAGTGAACTCACACCAGAGGGGCCTCATCATGAAACTGAGCAACCCACCGTTGGGACTTCAGAGCAGAAGGCCCACATTCCCATGAGGTTGTGAACTTGGCAGGAATGTACTCGTACCACAGGGCGCACATCCGAAAATTTTGGGAGCCCAGGAGTTAGGGCCTGACGCCAGAGGGCCCTCATTACCGAGGGGAGGAGACTCCCAGCAGGCACCAACTCCCACCAGATGGCCGACGTCACCAAGGCGGGGTGTGCCAGCCAGGCAGGCGTGACCTCAGAGAAGAAGGACCACCTCACAGAAGTGTGAGTAACCCAACCAGGATCAGACTCTCACCGGAGGGCCCACATCACCAAGGGGATGGGAACCAAGCAGGAGTGTCCTCACACCAGTGGGGCCACATCAGCCAAAGGTGAGGAATCCAGCACATGTGGCCTCAAACCAGAGGACAGACATCACCAAGGGCCTGGGAGTGAGGCAGGTGTCTGGAGGGGCACATTGAACTCTAATATCCCACCAGGAAGAGGAATTAACCAACGGCTCAGAGTGCCATGCCGGACCCTGATTATGGCCTGAAGCACACCTGCGGTTCTGTGGCCAGCTTTCAAGGAAACGAGTTAAGAAAGGAAATCACGGGCACTGTAATTCACAAACCTGCAGAGTTATAAATGACAGCTATTGGCAAAAATATATTGAAGTAAGTCTGCAAAGAGGACTTGAAAACGAGGCAGAATTGCAGGAATCATATTTCAGGAGGAAGATTGGAATTGCATTTAAAGCATGTGAAATGTGGCAGATCTTTGACAGTGATGCACTTGGACAAAAGTGCATATACATTTTTTCCTGAATATATTCAGGAAAAAATGCATATGCCCTTTTTGGCCAACCAAGCACTGGAGCAATGGAAATCTGCACTACAATGAAGTCTCATTTCCCATTCGTCAAAAGGGCCATTTAAAACAGTGTAAAAACCAGAAACACAGGACAGGCCATGGAGAAAAGGGAGCCTTGTTATGCTGATGGGCGGGATGTAAATTGCCAACAGACACTCTGGAGATGTTTATGGTGTATCCTGAAACATCTGACAAACAAAGCTACAGACCCTAGGGCACTTCCACTTTTGGCCCTATAGCTTAGGAAAATTAAAATCAAGAAGACACAGCCAACACAAAATTTAGGGCTGCTGTGTTTCCAAGAACCTCGAGTCCAGTACAAATTAAATATCCCAGAAAGAAAAAAATGGATAAAGGAGTTGTGCTACTTACGTACAACGGAATATCACTCAGCAATGAAATCAATGTCATCAGGCCTGTAGCAGCAAATTGAGTGGATTTAAGTATGATGATTCTAAGAGAAATAGGTCACACAGAGTAAGATAATTATCATAAGATATCACGAATAGAGAGAGTGTAAACTTGGCTACACATAAACTGAATTACAAAACCGAACAGACTCTCACATTTAGATAAAAACTTATGCTTGCTTAAGGGGAAAGTTGAGTTGGGGTGCTGTATAAAACCAGTGATTGAAATGAGCACACATACCGTTCCATAAGCCAAATATGTAATAGACAAGACCTACTCTTTGCTCAACGAAATAGACTCATCCATGGTGTATCACCTCACACCTGTTAGAATGGGCATCATCAGAAAATCTACAAACAACAGATGCTGGAAAGGGTGTGGAGATAAGGAACCCTCTTCCACTATTGTTGGGAATGTAAATTGATACAGTCACTGTGGAGATTATGGAGTTTCTTATAAAACTAAGAATAGAATTACCATATGATACAGCAATCTCACTACTGGGCCTATACCCAGACAAAACCATAAATCAAAAAGAGACATTCACCGCAATGTTCATTGCATCACTATTTACAATATCCACGTAATGGAAGCAACCTAAATGCCCACAGACAGACGAATGCATAAAGATGAGGTACATATATAAAATGGAATATTACTAAGCCATAAAAAGGAATGAAATTGGGTCATTTGTAGAGACGTTGATGGATCTAGAGACTGTCATACAGAGTGAAGTAAGTCAGAAAGAGAAAAACAAATCTTGTATATTAATGCATATATGTGGAACCTAGAAAAATTGTACAGATGAACCGTTTTGCAAGGCAGAAATAGAGCAACAGATGTAGACAACAAACGTATGGACACCAAGGGGGGAAAGCTGTTGGGGGGGGTGGTGGGAGGAGTTGAGAGATTGGGATTGGCATGTATACATTTATATGTATAAAATAGGTAACCAAAAAGAACCTGCTGTATAAAAAAATAAAATAAAATTCAAAATTACAAAAAGTAAAACAGAAAAAATATTCTTCCCTTCACATACATGTATTTATATGAATGAGGGCGATGTGCACGGTTCCTGTGTGCCCAGCCCTGCCACGGTATCTGCAAGGGTAGCTCTGTATCCTGGGAGGGGCCTGACCACGAGAGCCCCATGGGCTGCAGGGGAACCTGCCCAGGGAACCCCATATCCTGGGAGGGGCCTGAACACGAGAGCCCCGTGGGCTGGGGTGGGGGTGGGTACCTGTCCAGGTGAGCTCCATATCCTGGGATTGGCCTGACCTCGAGAGCCCCATGGGCTGCTGGAGTCCTGGTAAAGGATGTCAGGACAGTCAGTGAAGCCACCGAGGATATACCTCCAGTAGTTCCTAAATCCTACACCCTGCTGGTCATTCTACCAACCACCAGGACTTGGTATTCTGTATTAGTCTTCAATGATGCCTTCTTTTGTATTCTACTAGTCCCAGAGTCACAAGAAATTTTGGCTTGTGAGTGGCAGGACTCAACATACAACTAAAACAATACTTCCGGGCCGTCTTGCCCCAAGGGTTCAAAAATTCCCACACCACCTTTGGGGAAAGCTCAGCTAAAGACCTAAAAGCTCTACCTCTGGAAAAGGAAACACTCCTTCAATATGCAGACGACATTCTGATCGCCAGCCCTACTAAGGAGACCTCTGAACTACCAAGCCAATAGAGGATAGAAATTGTCCAAGAAAAAGCTCAAATATCAGACTACGGTGACCTGCCTGGGCTTCATTCTCACAGAAGGTCGGAGAAGCACATCCCAGGAAAGGGAAGAAACAATTTATAGCCTTACCCCTTTCTAAAACTAGAAGACAGCTTAGGGGTTCCTGGGGAGGCCAGGGTTTGCTGCTTCTGGATCCCTAACTACAGTCTACTAGCTGGGCCTCTATATGAAACACTGAAAGGAAAAGATGATGATCCTTTTGAATAGAATCCAGAAGTGGCCTTTCAAGAATGGAAAGAGCAGTCAATTCAGACCCTTGCCCTGGAACTCCCTAATTTAGCTAAACCCTTTGACCTTTACATTCCTGGTGAAAGGTGAATCGCCATTGGAGTATTAGTGCAAAAACTGAGACCACTTGAAATGGAACAATGCAAGAATGCCATATAGGTAGGATAAACTACGGTCACCATGGAGCTTGGCCCACCGCCACATCTGCCCAAGATACTGGCGGTATCTAAAAACCTGGAAATCAGCAGCCCAAAAGGCCACCTCCCTCTTAAGGGAAAAGGACCCCACGTGGTGATCCTAACCCCCAACCATGCCCTGAAGTTGCAGGGTTTGCTCCGTGGGCACACTGACCTCGAGTGAGGAGGCCCTCCAACTCCAACCTCCAGAGAGATAACCAGGGGCAACGGGGCAACATGACAACTCATGTGACCATCACTTGACCTGGAGTTTCTCTCATAAAACAACAAGAGTGTGTCCCAAAAGAGTAGACTACTGCTTGCAGGACTTACTGCACCCAGAGGGGAGCTAATAATCTTGGCGGGGGAACCGAATATCACGCTGTCACCATAGAAAAGCCTAGAAACACCGTGATGATGGTGGCCAATAAGACCGGCTGGACTCCTGTTTACTTCAAAAGGCTGTTGACTCAGTGGCCATCATGGTCCTTCATCACCACTGACCCTGGGCTGTCTGGGAGTTGAGCGGGCAGGGTCCTGACACCTGGTGCTGTTTTTACGTTTATTCAGGGGCCTAATTGAAGAAAGCGCAGACTACTGGTCAGAGCATCTAGGCTGGCAGAAACGGTCAGCCTAAGGTGGCCAAATAAATGTGGGGCGGGGTGAAACTGGACCTCACAGCATCACTGCACATCTCCTTCCTGGACCCTTAACGGTCATTAGAATCTATAACACTTCCAATACTGGTGCTCAGGCGGACGAGCAGGGAGGCAGCAGCCCTGGGGACAATCAACGTCACCTGGAGGCTGCTGGGGAGAAGTTCTGACCCTCGCCCACGAGTATGAGTGCTCTTAACTCAGCACTCAGCAGTTACAGATGAAGGGTCTGCACCCTCAGCACTCCAAGAATGAGGAAGGGGACAAAAGGCAGAAGCGGGGTTTGTCCCAGGCAAAGCCCCTTAAAAATCCCTGGGAGATAAAAATAGAATCTGGGCAATAAAATAAAGTCTAACCTTTTTATCCTTTGTGCTTTGTCTAATTTCACGTGCTCCTAGGGTCCCGCATACAGAGGTTCCACACCTGGCACTTCAGACCAGATTTTCTAGTGCAGAATGGCTGGGTCGACACATCAGATCCTGGGGCCCAGGGCAGACTCCGTGATATAGAGCCTGAGCTGCAGCCAACCGGGCCCTCGAGAGAGCTCTGCCCCCTCCCTCCCACTGACTCTGACAGGATCTCTACACAGCAGCCCAGCCCACAGCCCACAGGGTAGCACATGCTCTCACCTCTCAATTCTCTGATCAAAATATAAAGTTTCCTTTGCTTCTGAACCAAACTCAGTCTCGATCTGTTGGCTCCAATGACACCGGGCAGGGGGACACTTGTTGGGGTCCACTCTGGAGGATCAGTAACAGAAATTGAGAACCTTGTAACTTCAATGAACAGATGTGTGAGCCAAACTGTAATTAACATAGAACAGTGTATAAGGCTCGGGTAAAATAAGATGTTTCTAACACTTCCATTTGATATTTCCATCACTTTATTATAAGCAAGTTCACTGAAAAGGTTTGTCTTATTTGTCAGGTCAATATTAGAGAAACGAAATGATTTCTTTCCAAGGATGTACATCTAATAATCTTGGTTAAAGCTTCAATCTTGTTTTAAATGCTTTTCCATTGAAAATGATACCTCTCTTTCAGCTCCCCCATTTCTGAGAAGTATAAAATCTTATAATTTATGATTACCAAAGAGGAAAGGTGGGAGGAGGGATAAATTAACAGTTTGGGATTAACACATACACACTGCTATGTATATAATCAATCATCAACAAGGAACTACTGTATAGCACAGGGAACTACACTCAATATTTTGCAATAACCTATAAGGGGAAATAATCTGAAAAAGAATAGATATTTTTATTGACATCATCTATCAATGACAGTTAAAATGGAACCTAAGGGAAGCCGTTGGTGAGTGCTTCTGACCCTGAAGACTTCAATCATCTAAAGTTTGGACTCTGCCTACTTCCCAAGGCCCTTAATGAACATATGTGTAGCCGTAGCTTAAAAAATTCCCCAGTTTGGGTTGCGGAGAGACACTGATTTTGAAAAAGCCCTGGTGGTCTCCTCACATGAATGGGATCCTTCCTACAGCTAAAACATGCCTGTCACACCCAGAGGATGGTATACCGTCTGATCGGGAAGAGTTTGGAAAAGGCATCTCATCTCCTCATCTCCTGGTGCTCGGGTTCACCACTCCGGCGTCTTTACTAACAGTCTCCCCACTTGGAGATGTCAGCACTGTCAACATCCTGTTGTGTACAGTTTGGAATTTGTCCAGAGGATGAAGCGGAAGGAGGAGGAACAATGAGAGACAAGTCCTAGGTGCTCGGACAGCCACATGTCACTTTAATTTCCAATCAGAAAGACGAATTGACCAAAGGCTAGGGTTGCCCATGGAAACAGAATAGGCCTTGAGGAAATCCCGCTGCTTTGTGGCCAGTTCCCATAAACACAAGTAAAAAATGGAACTCAGGGGCACTAAAATTCACGAAACTGCAGAGTTGAAAATATCTATCCCTAAAAAATGTCTTGAGGATAGTCAGAGAAAAGGACTTGTAAGCAAGGGAGAATGGCAGGAAAGGGATTGGAAGAGGTAGAAAGGACTCGCCATTAAGCACCAGAAAAGGGGCTGAACATTTGCAACTTTGCACTTGGTCAAAAAGGGTGTATGCATCTCTTTCTGTATATATTCAAGAAAAGGGCACACACATTTTTAGCCAACCAAACAGGTGGGCACTGGAAATCAATACTACAAAAGATATCACTTCACATCAGTCAGAAGAGCCGTCCTCATAAAGTGTAAACACCAGAAATGCAGGACAGGAAAGGAGAAAAGGGAGCCCTGTGAGGCTTATAGTGGAAATGTATATTGCCAACGGTCACTCTGGAGAAGTGTATTGTGTTTACTAAAGCATCTAAAAAATGAGCTACAGAGCACAGGGCACTTGCACTCATGGACGTGTATCTTGGGAAAAACAAAAATCGAGAGGACACAGGCACCCCAATGTTTACCGCCTCTCTGTTTAAAAGAACCTCGACTAGGATATAACTTAAATGTCTCTGGAGGGAAAAAATGGATAGAGATGTGGTACTTATGTAGAGTGGAATATTACTCAGCCTGGAAATCAATGAAATATGGCCATTTGTAACAACTCCAGAGGAGTTACATATGATCATTCGAAGTCACATAATTCAAAAGAAAAAGACACATATCATAAGATATCATTTAAAGCAACATAAGATATCACTAATACACGGAATGTAAACTTGGGGACACATGAATGGAACTACAAAACAGAACGGGGCCTCAAATTTAGAAAACCAACATATGCTTGCTTAAGGGGAAAGGTGAGTTCGGGTGCTGAATAAAACCAGAGATTGAAATTAGCACAGATACTGTTCCATAAGCCAAATATGTAATAGAAAAGACCTACTTTTTGGTCAACGAAATGACTCAACACCCCATATTCACCACCTAGGAATATACCTGACTAGTAAGAGTCTTAAAACGTATGGATTTATATGTCTCCGTAAGAGAATCAAGCGTGTGTAGAGCGACATAAACGCAGCAGTGAAAATCAGCTAAATCACATTTTCAAAATAAATTTCAAAAACATAACAAAATGGCAGTGAAATAGAGAGCAATTCTTAAAAAATTCTTTCAGGGCTTGTGATGCAACCTGGATTTAACACAACTACACCCACAGCTGGATGAGACATAAGGCTGGACACTTCGAGCTGATAGCATTGGTGAGGTTCTGTGAGCAAATGCAGACCATTTGAAGTCATACAGCATTTTACCCATTCCATGGGTTTCAACTCTCCAGGTTTAAGGGATTCTTCCTTCAGCTAAAACGTGCATGGGAAACCCAGTGTATGGTCCACCGTGTGATTGGGAAACGTTTTTAAATGCATCTCAGTTTTCGTCCCCTGGTACTCGGGTTCACCATTCCAGACGCTTTACTAACACTCTCCCCACTTGGAGAGTCAGTGTCTTTAACCTCCTGTCTGGCTCAGTTTGCAATTTACGCAGAAGATGTACAGGAATAGGGAGAACCAATGAGAGATTAGCTGTAGGTGTCTGCATGGGCAAATGTAATGCTCATTTCCCACCAGGAAGGAGAATTAAACAAACGGTCAGCGTGCAATGCCGGAACAAGATTAGGGCCAGAAGCAATCCTATGGTTTTGCAGCCAGCTCAAAAGAAAACGAGTTGAAGAAACGAGCTCAGGGGCACTGTAATTCACAAACATGCAGAGTTATAAATGACAGCTATTGTCCAAAAATATATTGAAGTAAGGACGCGAAGAGGACTTGAAAGTGGGGCAGAATTGCAGGAAACCGATATCAGGAGTTAGACTGAAAATGCATTTAAAGCATAGGAAAAGAGGCAGAACGTTGACAATGATGCACTTGGCTAAAAAGGGCGTATTCGATTTTTCCTGAATATAGTCAGGAAAAAACGCATACACGCTTTTTGGCCAACCAAGCAAGCTTGCAAAGGAAATCTGCACTAAAATGAAGTCTCACTTCCCCCTCGTCATAAGGGCCATCTGAAAAAACTGTAAAATCCAGAAAGACAGGACAGGCCATGGAGAAAACGGAGCATTGTTATGCTGATGGGTGGGATGTAAATTGCCAACAGCCACTCTGGAGAAGTGTATGGCGTTTCCTGAAACACCTAAAAAAGAAAGGAACTGAGCCCAGTGCACTTCCACATATGGTCTTTTAGCTTAGAGAAATTAAAATCAGAAAGACGCAGCCACCACAAACTTTGGGACAGCTCTGTTTAGAACCTTGTCTACCCTACAAGTTAAATATCCCAGAGAGCAAAAAAGGGATAAAGAAGTTGTAGTACTTACGTAAAATGGAATATCACTCAGCAAGGAAATCTATGTCATCAGGCCCAAAGCAGCATAAGGACTGGATTCAGGTACGATGTCTCTAAGTGAAATAAATCACACAGATAAAGAAACCTCATAAGATGTCACTAATACACGGAATGTACACTTGGCTACACATGAACTGAAATACAAAACAGAACAGGGTCTCAAATTTAGAAAACCAACTTATGCTTGCTTATGGGGAAAGGTGAGTTGGGGTGCTGCATAAAAACAGAGATTGAAATTAGCACAGATACAGTTCCATAAGGCAAATACGTAAGAGACAAGACCTACTCCTTGCTCAACGAAATGCACTAAACACCCTATATTCAACGCCTAGGAATACACCTGACTAGTAAGACTCTTCAAACCCATGGATTTATATGTCTCCATAAGAGAATCAAGCGTGTGTACACCTGCATGAAGGCAGCAGAGAAAATCCGATAAATCCTATTATCAAAATGAATTACAAAAACAAAACACAATGACAGTGAAATAGAGAGCAATTCTTAAATAATTCATTCAGGGCTTGTGATGCAACCTGGATTTACCTCATCTACACCCAGAGCTGAGGGAGACATAAGGTTGGACACTTCGGGCTGATAGCATTGGTGAGGTTCGATGAGCAAATGCAGACCATTGGAAGTCATACTTCATGGTACCCATTCCATGGGTCCCAACTCTCCAGGTTTAAGCAATTCTTCCTTCAGCTAAAACATGCATGGGAAACCCACAGTATGGTGCACCGTGTGACCGGGAAACGTTTTCAAATGCATCTCAGTTTTCGTCCCCTTTTACTCGGGTTCACCATTCCAGACCCTTTTAACACTCTCCTCACTTGGAGAGCCAGTGCCTTTAACCTGCTGTTTGGCACAGTTTGCAATTTCTGCGCAAGATGAACAGGAATAGGGAGAACCAATGAGAGACCAGCTGTAGGTGTCTGCACGGGCAAATTTAACGCTCATTTCCAACCAGGAAGAGGAATTAACCAAAGGCTCAGCATGCCCTGCCGGAACCAGATTAGGGCCTGAAGCAATCCTGCGGGTTTGCGGCCAGCTCACAAGAAAGTTATTTGAAGAAAGGAGCTCAGGGGCACTGTAATTCACAAACCTGCAGAGTTATAAATGACAGCTATCGTCCAAAAATATATTGAAGGAAGGCTGCGAAGAGGACTTGAAAGCGGGGCAGAATTGCAGGAAAACGATTTCAGGGGGTAGACTGGAATTGCATTTAAAGCATAGGAAAAGAGGCAGAACGTCGACAATGATGCACTTGGCCAAAAATGGCGTATGCGTTTTTTCCTGAATATATTCAGGAAAAAACGCATACGCCCTTTTTGGCCAACCAAGCAAGCATGTTAAAGAAATCTGCACTACAATGAAGTCTCACTGCCCCCCGGTTAACAGGGCCATCTGAACAAAGTGTAAAATACAGAAATGCAGCACAGGCCATGGAGAACATGGAGCCTTGTTATGCTGATGGGCGGGATGTAAATTGCCAACAGCCACTCTGGAGAAGGGTATGGTGTTTCCTGAAACACCTAAAAAACAAAGCAACGGAGCCTACGGCACTTCCACTTATGGTCCTATAGCTTAGGGTAATGAAAATCAAAAACACACAGCCACCCCAAAGTGTCGGACGGCTCTGTTTACAAGAACCTCGTCTACGGTACAAGTTAAATATACCAGAATGTGAAAAATGGATAAAGAAGTTGTGGTACGTACGTACAATGGAATACCACTCAGCAATGAAATCAATGTCATCAGGCCCGTCGCGGCATAATGAGTGGATTCAGGTATGATGATTCTAAGTGAAATAAGTCACACAGAAAATGAAACATCATAAGTTATCACTAATACACGGAATGTAAACTTGGCTACACGTGAACTGAATTACAAAACAGAACAGGGTCTCAAATTTAGAAAACCAACTTATGCTTGGATAAGGGGAAAGTTGAGTTGGGGTGCTGCATAAAACCAGAGATAGAAATTAGCACAAATACCTTTCCATAAACCAAATATGTAATAGTCAAGACCTACCCCTTGCTCAAGGAATTGGACTAAACACCCCATATTCAAGGCCTAGGAATACACCTGACTAGAAAGAATCTTCAAACCCATGGATATATATGTCCTCGTAAGAGAATGAAGCGTGTGTACAGCGGCATGAATGCAGCAGAGAAAATCCGATAAATCCCATTATCAAAATGAATCACAGAAACAAAACACAAGGACAGTGAAATAGAGAGCAATTCTTAAATAATTCATTCAGGGCATGTGATGCAAACTGGATTTCCCACATCTACACCCAGAGCTGGGTGAGACATAAGTCTGGACACTTCAGGCTCATAGCATTGGTGAAGTTCGGTGAGCAAACGCAGACCCTTTGAAGTCATACTGCATGGTTCCCTTTCCATGGGTCCCAACTCTCCAGCTTTCAGGGATTCTTCCTTCAGCTAAAACATGCATGGGAAACCCAGAGTATGGTCCACCGCGTGATTGGGAAACGTTTTCAAATGCATCTCAGTTTTCGTCCCCTGGTACTCGGGTTCACCATTCCAGACGCTTTTCTAACACTCTCCCCACATGGAGACTCAGTTTCTTTAAACTCCTGTTTGGCAAAATTTGCAATTTCTGCTCAAGCTGAACAGGAATAGGGAGAACCAATGAGAGACTAGCTGTAGGTGTCTGCACGGGCAAATGGAACGCTCATTTCCCACCAGGAAGGGGAGTTAACCAAAGCTCAGCGTGCCTTGCCGGAAACAGATTAGGGCCTGAAGCAATCCTGCGGTTTTGCGGCCAGCTCAGAAGAAAGCGAGTTGAAGAAAGGTGCTCAGGGACACTGTAATTCACAAACCTGCAGAGTTATGAATGACAGCTATCGTCCAAAAATGTACTGAAGTAAGTCTTCGAAGAGGACTTGAAAGCGGGGCAGAAATTCAGGAAAACGATTTCAGGGGGTAGACGGGAATTGTACTTAAAGCATAGGAAAAGAGGCAGAATGTAGACAATGATGCACTTGGCCAAAAAGGGCGCATGCGTTTTTTCCTGAATATATTCAGGAAAAAACGCATACGTACTTTTCCGCCAACCAAGCAAGCGTGTAAAGGAAATATGCACTACAATGAAGACTCACTGTCCCCGCGTCAAAAGGGCCATCTAAAAAAAGTGTAAAATCGAAAAAGTCAGGACAGGTCTTGGAAAACAGGGAGCCTTGTTATGCTGATGGGCGGTATGTAAATTGCCAACAGCCACTCTGGAGAAGTGTATGGTGTTTCCTGAAACACCTAAAAAACAAAGCAACGGAGCCTACGGCACTTCAACTTATGGTCCTATAGCTTAGAGAAATGAAAATCAAAAGCACACAGCCACCCCAAAGTTTCGGACAGCTATGTTTAGAAGAACCTCGTCTACGGAGAAGTAAAATATCCCAGAAGGTGAAAAATGGATAAAGAAGAAGTTGTATAACGTACATACAATGGAATATCACTCAGCAATGAAATCTATGTCATCAGGCCCGTCGTGGCATAATGAGTGGATTCAGGTACGATGATTCTAAATGAAATAAGTCACACAGAAAATGAAACATAAGATATCACTAATCCACGGAATGTAAACTTGGCTACACATGAACTGAATTACAAAACAGAACAGGGTCTCAAATTTAGAAAACCAACTTATGCTTATTTATGGGGAAAGGTGAGTTGGGGTGCTGCATAAAACCACAGACAGAAATTAGCACAGATACCTTTCCATAAGCCAAATATGTAATAGTCAAGACATAACCCTTGCTCAACGAAACGGACTAAACACCCCATATTCAACGCCTAGGAATACACCTGACTAGTAAGAATCTTCAAACCCATGGATTTATATGACTCCGTAAGAGAATGAAGCGTGTGTACAGCGGCATGAATGCAGCAGAGAAAATCCGATAAATCCCATTATCAAAATGAATTACAAATCAAAACACAATGACACTGAAATAGAGAGCAATTCTTAAATAATTCATTCAGGGCTTGTAATGCAACCTGGATTTACCACATCTACACCCAGAGCTGAGTGAGACATAAGGTTGGACACTTCGGGCTGAAAGCATTGGTGAGGTTCGATGAGCAAATGCAGACCCTTTGAAGTCATACTGCATGGTACCCATTACATGGGTCCCAACTTTCCAGGTTTACGGGATTCTTCCTTCACCTAAAACATGCATCTGCATCCCAGAGTATGGTCCACCGTGTGACTGGGAAGCGATTTTAAATGCCTCTCAGTTTTCGTCCCCTAGTACTCGGGTTCGCCATTCCAGACACTTTACTAACTCTCTACCCACTTGGAGAGTCAGTGCCTTTAACCTCCTGTTTGGCACAGTTTGCAATATCTGCGCAAGATGAACAGGAATAGGGAGAACCAATGAGAGACTAGCTGTAGGTGTCTGCACGGGCAAATTTAACACTCATTTCCCACCAGAAAAAGGAATTTACCAAAGGCTCAGCATGCTGTGCGGAAACCATTTTATGGCCTGAAGCAATCCTGTGGTTTTGCGGCCAGGTCACAAGAAAGCGAGTTGAAGAAAGTAGCTCAGGGACACTGTAATTAACAAACCTGCAGAGTTATAAATGGCAGGTATCAAACAAAAATATATTGAAGTAAGGCTGCAAAGAGGACTTGAAAGCGGGGCAGAATTCCAGGAATATTATTTCAGGAGGTAGACGGGAAGTGCTCTGAAAGCATAGGAGAAGAGGCAGATCCTCGACAATGATGCACTTGGTCAAAAAGTGCATATGCGTTTTTTCAGGGCCCTCATTAAAGAGGGTAGGAGGCTCCCAGCATGCTTTCGTGGCCAACAGAGGGCCCACATCGCCAAGGCGATGTGAGCCAGCCAGGCAGGAGTGACCTCACATCAGAGAGCCCACCTCACAGAATGGTAAGGAACCCAGCCAGGATCAGACTCTCACCAGAGTGCCCACATCAGCAAGGGGCTGTGAACCAGGCAGGAGTGTCATCACACCCGTGGGGCCACATCATCAAAAGTTGAGGTACCTAGGAAATGTGGCCTCAAACCAGAGGACCCACATCACCATGGGTCTCAGAGCGAGGCAGGCAGGATTAACCTCACAACACATGGCCCATTGTATAAAAAAGGTGAGGAATCCAGCAGTTGGAACATCCCAGCAGGCGTCCCAGAGCACCAGGGCTATGGGATCCAGGCAGTGATGAACTCACAACAGAGGGCCCTCATCATGAAACTGTGAGCAAACCAGCCGTTGTGACCTCAGAGCACAAGGCCCACATCCCCATGGGGAAGGGAACCAAGCAGGAGTGTCATCGCACCAGTGGGCACACATCAGAAAATGTGGGGAGCCCAGCCGTTAGGGCCTGACGCCAGAGGGCTCTCATCACCGAAGAGAGGAGGCTCACAGCAGGCTCCAACTGCTACCAGAGGGCCGCCATTGCCAATGCGGGATGTGCCAGCCAGGCAGGAGTGACCTCAGAGCAGAGGGCCCACCTCACAAAAGTGTGAGGAACACAAAGAGGATCAGACTATCACCACAGGGCCCACATCACCAAGGGAATGGGAACCAGGCTGGAGTGTCCTCACACCAGTGGGACCTCATCACCGAAATGTGAGTGACCCAGCACACATGGCTTCAAACCAGAGGACACATATCACCAAGGGGCTGGGAGTGAGGCAGACAGGAGGAGGCTCAAAACAGGGACCATAGAATAAAAATGGTGAGGAATCCCGCAGTTGGAACCTGCTAGCAGGTGGCCAGGAGCAGCGAGGCTATGGGATCCAGACTTGACTGAACTCAAAACAGAGGGCCCTCATCATGAAACTGTGAACAACCCAGCCGTTGGGACCTCAGAGCAGAAGGCCCACATTCCCATGTGGTTGGGAACATGGCATAAGTGTACTCGCACCACAGGGCACACATCAGAGAATTTTGGAAGCCCAGAAGTTAGCGCCTGACGCCAGAGGACCCTCATTACCAAGGGGAGGAGACTCCAAGCAGGCACCAACTCCCAACTGAGGGCCCATGTCGCCAAGGTGACATGTGACAGCCAGGCAGGAGTGACCTCACAGCAGGGGGCCTACCTCACAGAAGTGTGAGGAACCCAGCCAGGATAAGACTCTCACCAGAGGGCCCATATCACCAATGGGATCTGAACCAGGCAGGACTGTCTTCACACCTGTGTGGCCACATGATAGAAAGGTGAGGAACCCAGCACATGTGGCCTAAACCAGAGGACCCACATCTCCAAGGGGCTCGGAGTGAGGCAGGCAGGAGGAGCCTCACAACACAGGGCCCATAGAATAAAAAAGCTGAGGAATCTTGCAGTGGGAACCTCCCAGCAGGCGGCCCAGAGCACCGAGTCTATGCGATCCAGGCTGCAGTAAACTCACAGCAGAGGGGTCACATCATGAAACTGTGAGCAACCCAGACATTGGGACCTAAGAGCAGAAGGCCCACATCCCCATGGGGATGGGAACTTGGCAGGAGTGTCCTCGCACCACTTAGCACGTATCAGAAAATGTGGGTACCCAGCAGTTAGGGCCTGACGCAAGAGGGCCCTCATCACCGAGGGGAGGAGGCTCCCAGCAGGCTACACCTGCCACAAGAGGGCCGATGTTGTGCAGGCGGGGTGTGCCAGCCAGGCAGGAGTGACCTCACAGCAGAGGACCCACCTCACAGAAGGGTGAGGAACCCAGCCATGATCAGACTCTCAAGATAGGGCCCACATCATCAAGGGGATAGGAACCAGGCAGGAGTGTCCTCACACCAGTGGGGCCACATCATCAAAAGGTGAGGGACCCAGCACACGTGGCCTGAAACCAGAGGACACACATCACCAAGGGGCTGGGAGTGAGGCAGGCAGGAGGAGTCTCAAAACAAAGGGCCCATAGAAGAAAAAAGGTGAGGAATCCTGCAGTTATAACCACCCAGCAGGTGGCCAGGAGCAGCGTGGCTATGGGATCCAGGCTGGAGTGAACTCACACCAGAGGGGCCTCATCATGAAACTGAGCAACCCACCGTTGGGACCTCAGAGCAGAAGGCCCACATTCCCATGAGGTTGTGAACTTGGCAGGAATGTACTCGTACCACAGGGCGCACATCCGAAAATTTTGGGAGCCCAGGAGTTAGGGCCTGACGCCAGAGGGCCCTCATTACCGAGGGGAGGAGACTCCCAGCAGGCACCAACTCCCACCAGATGGCCGACGTCACCAAGGCGGGGTGTGCCAGCCAGGCAGGCGTGACCTCAGAGAAGAAGGACCACCTCACAGAAGTGTGAGTAACCCAACCAGGATCAGACTCTCACCGGAGGGCCCACATCACCAAGGGGATGGGAACCAAGCAGGAGTGTCCTCACACCAGTGGGGCCACATCAGCCAAAGGTGAGGAATCCAGCACATGTGGCCTCAAACCAGAGGACAGACATCACCAAGGGGCTGGGAGTGAGGCAGGTGTCTGGAGGGGCACATTGAACTCTAATATCCCACCAGGAAGAGGAATTAACCAACGGCTCAGAGTGCCATGCCGGACCCTGATCATGGCCTGAAGCACACCTGCGGTTCTGTGGCCAGCTTTCAAGGAAACGAGTTAAGAAAGGAAATCACGGGCACTGTAATTCACAAACCTGCAGAGTTATAAATGACAGCTATTGGCAAAAATATATTGAAGTAAGTCTGCAAAGAGGACTTGAAAACGAGGCAGAATTGCAGGAATCATATTTCAGGAGGAAGATTGGAATTGCATTTAAAGCATGTGAAATGTGGCAGATCTTTGACAGTGATGCACTTGGACAAAAGTGCATATACATTTTTTCCTGAATATATTCAGGAAAAAATGCATATGCCCTTTTTGGCCAACCAAGCACTGGAGCAATGGAAATCTGCACTACAATGAAGTCTCATTTCCCATTCATCAAAAGGGCCATCTGAAAACAGTGTAAAAACCAGAAACACAGGACAGGCCATGGAGAACAGGGAGCCTTGTTATGCTGATGGGCGGGATGTAAATTGCCAACAGACACTCTGGAGATGTTTATGGTGTATCCTGAAACATCTGACAAACAAAGCTACAGACCCTAGGGCACTTCCACTTTTGGCCCTATAGCTTAGGAAAATTAAAATCAAGAAGACACAGCCAACACAAAATTTAGGGCTGCTGTGTTTCCAAGAACCTCGAGTCCAGTACAAATTAAATATCCCAGAAAGAAAAAAATGGATAAAGGAGTTGTGCTACTTACGTACAACGGAATATCACTCAGCAATGAAATCAATGTCATCAGGCCTGTAGCAGCAAATTGAGTGGATTTAAGTATGATGATTCTAAGAGAAATAGGTCACACAGAGTAAGATAATTATCATAAGATATCACGAATAGAGAGAGTGTAAACTTGGCTACACATAAACTGAATTACAAAACCGAACAGAGTCTCACATTTAGATAAAAACTTATGCTTGCTTAAGGGGAAAGTTGAGTTGGGGTGCTGTATAAAACCAGAGATTGAAATGAGCACACATACCGTTCCATAAGCCAAATATGTAATAGACAAGACCTACTCTTTGCTCAACGAAATAGACTCATCCATGGTGTATCACCTCACACCTGATAGAATGGGCATCATCAGAAAATCTACAAACAACAAATGCTGGAAAGGGTGTGGAGATAAGGAACCCTCTTCCACTATTGTTGGGAATGTAAATTGATACAGTCACTGTGGAGAACATTATGGAGTTTCTTATAAAACTAAGAATAGAATTACCATATGATACAGCAATCCCACTACTGGGCATATACCCAGACAAAACCATAAATCAAAAAGAGACATTCACCGCAATGTTCATTGCATCACTATTTACAATATCCAGGTAATGGAAGCAACCTAAATGCCCACAGACAGACGAATGCATAAAGATGTGGTACAAGTATAAAATGGAATATTACTAAGCCATAAAAAGGAATGAAATTGGGTCATTTGTAGAGACGTTGATGGATCTAGAGACTGTCATACAGAGTGAAGTAAGTCAGAAAGAGAAAAACAAATCTTGTATATTAATGCATATATGTGGAACCTAGAAATATTGTACAGATGAACCGTTTTGCAAGGCAGAAATAGAGCAACAGATGTAGACAACAAACGTATGGACACCAAGGGGGGAAAGCTGTTGGGGGGTGGTGGTGGGAGGAGTTGAGAAATTGGGATTGGCATGTATACATTTATATGTATAAAATAGATAACCAAAAATAACCTGCTGTATAAAAAAATAAAATAAAACTCAAAATTAAAAAAGTAAAACAGAAAAAATATTCTTCCCTTCACATACATGTATTTATGTGAATAAATTATTTCCATGCTTATATCTGTAAATACAAAAAAGAGGAATAAAATCTACCTTGAACCAAAAACGAAAAAAAGAAAAAAAAAACAAAACCCAGCAGTTACACAGAGGAAAACCATATCAGGCCACTTGCTCCAGTTGTAAACAATTCTGAAGTTGGTCAGTGGTGGGGAATCATCTCCCATTCAGCCAGCAGGCCCCACGCAACAAGCGTCCTCATTGCAAAGCTGGGAGACCGTGCCGAGGCATCTGTGAGTAAACGTGGGCCGAGCCCCAGGCCAGCTGCTGCTGAAATGTTCCCACCCTTCCCAGGTAAAACACCTGAATATGTACAAGGACTTGAAAGCTTAGAGGAAGGGCCATGGAGCCACATGAGCGACAGCATGCCAGCCGACTTGGTGCCTGCAGGCCAGCCAGGATGGTCCTGGCCCTGGGTGCTCTTCTGGAAGCTTTCCATTTCCCTGCCTGAGATACCCCTGGTGTCCCGGCCCCCGCTGATTTCTCCCTCACACACCTCTGTCCAGGGAGAAATTCCAGCAGCAGGTATCGGTGACACATCCTCTTATTTAGCAGGTGGCATCTTGGCAACTGCTGCAGAAAGTCCAGCAGAGCCCCACTCACACTGGGCCACCCACAAAGCCGTGGCCTCTCACTCCCTCCCACCAGCCCAGCCCCGAGACTGCTGACAGGGCAGAGAAAATGGCGTCAGGCACAGCTGCAGGGGCTCTTGCTGCCTGGTGAAGTGTTTATATTGATCTCAACACAGGCACACCAGGGGAGGGATGGGGGGCACGGTCAGGCTTCCCAGGCCAGCCAATAATCATCCCTCAGGGGCTGACAGTTGCAGAAAATGGAACTAGCTGAATCGGCCAGGTCCAAGGAACAGGTGTGGGCTCCTGAGAGTCAGGATAGACAAGGGGCTGCAGCTCTGGCTTGTTTTCTAATTATATTATCTGGCCCATGAGTGGGAGACAACTTCAAGAAAACCCTCTCCTAATGAGAGGAACCCAGGAGTCAGGGAGAGCAGGGGTGGGTGGTGGGTGGAGACAGAGGTCTGGTGCCCCGGGTGCAGTGGAAGTCTCTGGAAGACCAGGTGGGGGGAGGCCACACAGAGTGATGCCCAGGGTCACAGACCTGTCGGAGCTGCTGTTTGTTAGTTCAAGTCCTGCTCTGAGGTGCTCTGTGTCAGATCTGAGTGACAGGTGAGCTGGGAGTGCTCTGAAATGAGGGCGATGTGCACGGTTCCTGTGTGCCCAGCCCTGCCACGGTATCTGCAAGGGTAGCTCTGTATCCTGGGAGGGGCCTGACCACGAGAGCCCCATGGGCTGCAGGGGAACCTGCCCAGGGAACCCCATATCCTGGGAAGGGCCTGAACACGAGAGCCCTGTGGGCTGGGGTAGGGGTGGGGTACCTGCCCAGGTGAGCTCCATATTCTGGGATTGGCCTGACCTCGAGAGCCCCATGGGCTGCTGGAGTCCTGGTAAAGGATGTCAGGACAGTCAGTGAAGCCACCGAGGATATACCTCCAGTAGTTCCTAAATCCTACACCCTGCTGCTCATTCTACCAACCACTAGGACGTGGTATTCTGTATTAGTCTTCAATGATGCCTTCTTTTGTATTCTACTAGTCCCAGACTCACAAGAAATTTTGGCTTGTGAGTGGCAGGACTCAACATACAACTAAAACAATACTTCCGGGCCGTGTTGCCCCAAGAGTTCAAAAATTCCCACACTATCTTTGGGGAAAGCTCAGCTAAAGACCTAAAAGTTCTACCTCTGGAAAAGGAAACACTCCTTCAATATGCAGACGATATTCTGATCGCCAGCCCTACTAAGGAGACCCCTGAACTACCAAGCCAATAAAGGATACAAGTTGTCCAAGAAAAAGCTCAAATATCACAGACTACGGTGACCTGCCTGGGCTTCATTCTCACAGAAGGACGGAGAAGCCCATCCCAGGAAAGGGAAGAAACAATTTACAGCCTTACCCATTTCTAAAATTAGAAGACAGCTTAGGGGTTCCTGGCGAGGCCAGGGTTTGCTGCTTCTGGATCCCTAACTACAGTCTACTAGCTGGGCCTCTATATGAAACACTGAAAGGAAAAGATGATGATCCTTTTGAATAGAATCCAGAAGTGGCCTTTCAAGAATGGAAAGAGCAGTCAATTCAGACCCTTGCCCTGGAACTCCCTAATTTAGTTAAACCCTTTGACCTTTACTTTCCTGGTTAACAGTGAATCACCATTGGAGTATTAGTGCAAAACCTGGGACCACTTGAAATGGAACAATGCAAGAATGCCATCCAGGTAGGATAAACTAAGGTCACCAAGGGGCTTGGCCAACCGGCACATCTAGCCAAGGTACTGGCAGTATCTGAAAACCTGGAAATCAGCAGCCCAAAAGGCCACCTCCCTCCTAAGGGAAAAGGACCCCACGTGGTGATCCTAACCCCCAACCATGCCCTGAAGTTGCAGGGTTTGCTCCGTGGGCACACTGACCTTGAGTGAGGAGGTCCTCCAACTCCAACCTCCAGAGAGATAACTGGGGCAAAGGGGCACCATGACGACTCGTGTGACCATCACTTGACCTGGAGTTTCTCTCATAAAACAACAAGAGTGTGTCCCAAAAGAGTAGACTACTGCTTGCAGGACTTACTGCGCCCAGAGGGGAGGTAATAATCTTGGCGGGGGAACTGTATATCACGCTGTCACCATAGAAAAGCCTACAGACACTGTGATGATGGTGGCCAATAAGACCGGCTGGACTCCTGTTTACTTCAAAAGGCTGTTGACTCAGTGACCATCATGGTCCTTCATCACCACTGACCCTGGACTGTCTGGGAGTTGGGCAGTCAGGGTCCTGACACCTGGTGCTGTTTTTACGTTAATTCAGGGGCCTAACTGAAGAAAGCACAGACTACTGGTCAGAGCATCTAGGCTGGCAGAAACGGTCAGCCTAAGGTGGCCGAACAAATGTGGGGCGGGGTGAAACTGGACCTCACAGCATCACTGCACATCTCCTTCCTGGACCCTTAAAGGTCATTAGAATCTATAACACTACCAATACTTGTGCTCAGGCGGACGAGCAGGGAGGCAGGAGGCCTGCGGACAATCAACGTCACCTGGAGGCTGCTGGGGAGAAGTTCAGACTCTTGCCCACGGGTATGAGGGCTCCTAACTCAGCACTCAGCAGTTACAGATGAAGGGTCTGCACCCTCAGCACTCTAAGAATGAGGAAGGGGACAAAATGCAGAAGAGGGGTTTGTCCCAGGCAAAGCCCCTTAAAAATCTCTGGGAGATAAATATAGAT
The DNA here is from genome assembly GCF_059928025.1 of Delphinapterus leucas. NCBI lineage: Eukaryota > Metazoa > Chordata > Mammalia > Artiodactyla > Monodontidae > Delphinapterus > Delphinapterus leucas. The sequence goes on from NW_028322233.1 coordinate 6,236,861, forward strand.
TCTGGGCAATAAAATAAAGTCTCACCTTTTTTATCCTTTGTGCTTTGTCTAATTTCACGTGTTCCTAGTGTCCCGCTTACAGAGGTTCAACAGCCGGCACTTCAGACCAGATTCCCTAGTGCAGAATGGCTGGGTCGACACCTCAGCTCCTGGGGCAAAGTGCAGACTCTGTGATATAGAGCCTGAGCTGCAGCCAACCGGGCCCTCGAGAGCTCCGCCCCCTCCCTCCCACTGACTCTGACAGGATCTCTACACAGCAGCCCAGCCCACAGCCCACGGGGTAGCACATGCTCTCACCTCTGCATTCTCTGATCAAAATATAAAGTTTCCTTTGATTCTGAACAAAACTCAGTCTCGATCTGTTGGCTCCAATGACACTGGGCAGGGGGACAATTGTTGGGGTCCACTCTGGAGGATCAGTAACAGAAATTCAGAACATTGTAACTTCAATGAACAGATGTGTGAGCCAAACTGTAATTAACATAGAACAGTGTATAAGGCTCGGGTAAAATAAGATGTTTCTAACACTTCCATTTGATATTTCCATCACTTTATTATAAGCAAGTTCAGTGAAAGGTTTGTCTTATTTGTCAGGTCAATACTAGAGAAACGAAGTGATTTCTTTCCAAGGATGTACATCTAATAATCTTGGTTAAAGCTTCAATCTTGTTTTAAATGCTTTTCCATTGAAAATGATAACTCTCTTTCAGCTCCCCCATTTCTGAGAAGTATAAAATCTTATAATTTATTACTACCAAAGGGGAAAGGTGGGAGGAGGGATAAATTAACATTTGGGATTAACACATACACACTGCTATGTATAAAATCGATCATCAACAAGGAACTACTGTATAGCACAGGGAACTACACTCAATATTTTGCAATAACCTATAAGGGGAAATAATCTGAAAAAGAATAGATATTTTTATTGACATCATCTATTAATGACAGTTAAAATGGAACCTAAGGGAAGCCGGTGGTGAGTGCTTCTGACCAGGAAGACTTCAATCATCTAAAGTTTGGACTCTGCCTACTTCCCAAGGCCCTTAACGAACATATGTGTAGCCGTAGCTTAAAAAATTCCCCAGTTTGGGTTGTGGAGAGACAGTGATATTGAAAAAGCCCTGGTGTTCTCCTCACATGAATGGGACACTTCGTACAGCTAAAACATGCCTGTCACACCCAGAGGATGGTATACCGTCTGATCGGGAAGAGTTTGGAAAAGGCATCTCATCTCCTCATCTCCTGGTGCTCGGGTTCACCCCTCTAGCGTCTTTACGAACAGTCTCCCCACTTGGAGATGTCAGCACTGTCAACATCCTGTTGCATACAGTTTGGAATTTGTCCAGAGGATGAAGCAGAAGGAGGAGGAACAATGAGAGACAAGTCCTAGGTGTTCGGACAGGCACATGTCACTCTAATTTCCAATCAGGAAGACGAATTGACCAAAGGCTAGGGTTGCCCATGGAAACAGAATAGGGCTTGAGGAAATCCCACTGCTTTGTGGCCAGTTCCCATAAACACAAGTTGAATAATGGAACTCAGGGCCGCTAAAATTCACGAAACTGCAGAGTTGAAAATATCTCTCACTGAAAAATGTCTTGAGGAAAGTCAGAGAAAAGGACTTGTAAGCAACGGAGAATGGCAGGAAAGGGATTGGAAGAGGTAGAAAGGACTCGCCATTAAGCACAAGAAAAGGGGCTGAACATTGCCAACATTGCAGTTGGCCAAAAAGGGTGTATGCGTCTTTTTCTGTATATATTCAAGAAAAAGGCATACACTTTTTTAGCCAACCAAACAGGTGGGCACTGGAAATCAGTACTACAAAACATATCACTTCGCATCAGTCAGAAGAGCCTTCCTCATAAAGTGTAAACACCAGAAATGCAGGACAGGGCAAGGAGAAAAGGGAGCCCTGTGAGGCTTATAGTGGAAATGTATATTGCCAATGGTCACTCTTGAGAAGTGTATTGTGTTTAATAAAGCATCTAAAAAATGAGCTACAGAGCACAGGGCACTTGCACTCATGGACGTATATCTTGGGAAAGACAAAAATCGAGAGGACACAGGCACCCCAATGTTTACCGCCTCTCTGTTTAAAAGATCCTCGACTAGGATATAATTTATATGTCTCTGGAGGGAAAAAATGGATAGCGATGTGGCACTTATGTAGAGTGGGATATTACTCAGCCTGAAAATCAGTGAAATATGGTCAGTTGTAACAACCCCAGAGGAGTTACGTATGATCATTCGAAGTCACATAATTCAAAAAGAAAAAGACATACGATATTACAAATACATGGCATGTAAACGTGGCTACACATGAACTGAATTACAAAACAGAACGGGGTCTCAAATTTAGAAAACCACCTTATGCTTGCTTAAAGGGAAAGCTGAGTTGGGGTGCTGCATAAAACCACAGATTGAAATTAGCACAGATACCGTTCCATAAGCCAAATATGTAATAGACCAGACCTACTCCTTGCTCAACGAAATGGACACAACACCCCATATTCAACGACTGGGAATATACCTGACATGTAAGAATCTAAAAACCCATGGATTTATATGTCTCCATAAGAGTATCAAGCGTGTGTACAGTGGCATAAAGGCAGCAGTGAAAATCCGATAAATCCCACTATCAAAATAATTTTCAAATACAAAACACAATGACAGTGAAATAGAGAGCAATTCTTAAATAATTCATTCAGGGCTTGTGATGCAACATGGATTTACCACATCTACACCCAGAGCTGAGTGAGACATAAGGCTGGACACTTCGGGCTGATAGCATTGGTGAGGTTCGGTGAGCAAATGCAGACCCTTTGAAGTCATACTGCATGGTACCCATTCCATGGGTCCCAACTCTACAGGTTTAAGGGATTCTTCCTTCAGCTAAAACATGCATGGGAATCCCAGAGTATGGTCCACCGTGTGATTGGGAAATGTTTTCAAATCCATCTCAGTTTTCGTCCCCTGGTACCCGGGTTCACCATTCCAGATGCTTTACTAACACTCTCCCCACCTGCAGAGTCAGTGCCTTTAACCTCCTGTTTGGCACAGTTTGCAAAATCTGCGCAAGGTGAACAGGAAAAGGGAGAACCAATGAGAGACTAGCTGTATGTGTCTGCACGGGCAAATGTAATGCTCATTTCCCACCAGGAAGAGGAATTAACCAAAGGCTCAGCATGCCCTGCTGGAAACAGATTAGGGCCTAAATCAATCCTGCGGTTTTGCTGCCAGCTCACAAGGAAACGAGTTGAAGAATGTAGCTCAAGTGCACTCTAATTCACAAACCTGCAGAGTTATGAATGACAGCTATCGTCCAAAAATATATTGAAGTAAGTCTGCGAAGAGAACTTGAAAGACGTCAGAATTTCAGGAAAGCGATTTCAGGGGATAGACTGGAATTGCACTTAAAGCATAGGAAAAGAGGCAGAACGTCCACAATAATGCACTTGGCCAAAAAGGGCGTATGCGTTTTTTCCTGAATATATTCAGGAAAAAACGCATACGCCCTTTTTGGCCAACCAAGCAAGCATGTTAAAGAAATCTGCACTACAATGAAGTCTCACTGCCCCCCGGTCAAAAGGGCCATCTGAAAAAAGTGTAAAATCCAGAAAGGCAGCACAGGCCATGGAGAACAGGGAGCCTTGTTATGCTAATGGGTGGGATGTAAATTGCCAACAGCCACTCTGGAGAAGTGTATGGTGTTTCCTGAAACACCTAAAAAACAAAGCAACGGAGCCTACGGCACTTCCACTTATGGTTCTATAGCTTAGGGAAATTAAAATCAAAAACACACAGCCACCCCAAAGTTTCAGACGGCTCTGTTTACAAGAACCTCATCTACAGTACAAGTTAAATATCCCAGAAAGCGAAAAATGGATAAAGAAGTTGTGGTACGTACGTACAATGGAATATCACTCACCAATGAAGTCTATGTCATCTGGCCCGTCGTGGCATAATGAGTGGATTCATGTACGATGATTCTAAGTGAAATAAGTCACACAGAAAATGAAACATCATAAGATATCACTAATACACCGAATGTAATCTTGGCTACACATGAACTGAATAACAAAACAGAACAGGGTCTCAAATTTAGAAAACCAACTTATGTTTGCGTAAGGGGAAAGGTGAGTTGGGGTGCTGCATAAAACCAGAGATAGAAATTACCACAGATACCATTCCATACGTCAAATACGTAATAGTCGAGACCTACAACTTGCTCAACGAAATGGGCTAAACACCCTATAATCAACGCCTACGAATACACCTGACTAGTAAAAATCTTCAAACCCATGGATTTATATGTCTCCATAAGAGAATCAAGCGTGTGTACAGCTGCATGAAGGCAGCAGAGAAAATCCGATAAATCCCATTATCAAAATGAATTACAAAAACAAAACACAAGGACAGTGAAATAGAGAGCAATCCTTAAATAATTCATTCAGGGCTTGTGATGCAACCTGAATTTTCCTCATCTACACCCAGAGCTGAGTGAGACATAAGGTTGGACACTTTGGGCTGATAGCATTGGTGAGGTTCGATGAGCAACTGCAGACCATTTGAAGTCATACTGCATGGTACCCATTCCATGGGTCCCAAATCTCCAGGTTTAAGTGATTCTTCCTTCAGCTACAACATGCATGGGAAACCCACAGTATGGTTCACCGTGTGACCGGGAAACGTTTTCAAATGCATCTCAGTTTTCGTCCCCTTTTACTCGGGTTCACAATTCCAGGCCCTTTACTAACACTCTCCCCACTTGGAGAGTCAGTGCCTTTAACCTGCTATTTGGCACAGTTTGCAATTTCTGCGCAAGATGAACAGGAATAGGGAGAACCAATGAGAGACTAGCTGTAGGTGTCTGCACGGGCAAATTTAACGTTCATTTCCAACCAGGAAGAGGAATTAACCAATGGCTCAGCATGCCGTGCCGGAACCAGATTAGGGCCTGAAGCAATCCTGCGGGTTTGCGGCCAGCTCATAAGAAAGCAATTTGAAGAAAGGAGTTCAGGGGTACTGTAATTCACAAACCTGCAGAGTTATAAATGACAGCTATCGTCCAAAAATATATTGAAGGAAGGCTGCGAAGAGGACTTGAAAGCGGGGCAGAATTGCAGGAAAACGATTTCAGGGGGTAGACTGGAATTGCATTTAAAGCATAGGAAAAGAGGCAGAACGTCGACAATGTTGCACTTGGCCAAAAAGGGCGTATGCGTTTTTTCCTGAATATATTCAGGAAAAAACGCATACGCACTGTTTGGCCAACCAAGCAAGCATGTTAAAGAAATCTGCACTACAATGAAGTCTCACTGCCCCCCGGTCAAAAGGGCCATCTGAAAAAAGTGTAAAATCCAGAAATGCAGCACAGGCCATGGAGAACAGGGCGCCTTGTTATGCTGATGGGTGGGATGTAAACTGCCAACAGCCACTCTGGAGAAGTGTATGGTGTTTCCTGAAACACCTAAAAAACAAAGCAACGGAGCCTACAGCACTTCCACTTACGGTCCTATAGATTAGGGAAATTAAAATGAAAAACACACAGCCACCCCAAAATTCAGATGGCTCTGTTTACAAGAACCTCGTATACGGTACAAGTTAAATATCCCAGAAAGAGAAAAATGGATAAAGAAGTTGTGGTACGTACGTACAATGGAATATCACTCACCAATGAAGTCTATGTCATCTGGCCCGTCCTGGCATAATGAGTGGATTCAGGTACAATGATTCTAAGTGAAATAAGATACACAGAAAATGAAACATCATAAGATATCACTAATACACGGAATGTAATCTTGGCTACACATGAACTGAATTCCAAAACAGAACAGGGTCTCAAATTTAGAAAACCAACTTATGTTTACTTAAGGGGAAAGGTGAGTTGGGGTGCTGCATAAAACCAGAGATAGAAATTAGCACAGATACCATTCCATACGTCAAATATGTAATATTCAAGACCTACCCCTTGCTCAACGTAATGAGCTAAACACCCTATATTCAACGCCTAGGAATACACCTGACTAGTAAGAATCTTCAAACCCATGGATTTATATGTCTCCATAAGAGAATCAAGCGTGTGTACAGCTGCATGAAGGCAGCAGAGAAAATCCGATAAATCCTATTATCAAAATGAATTACAAAAACAAAACACAATGACAGTGAAATAGAGAGCAATTCTTAAATAATTCATTCAGGGCTTGTGATGCAACCTGGATTTACCTCATCTAAACCCAGAGCTGAGAGAGACATAAGGTTGGACACTTCAGGCTGATAGCATTTGTGAGGTTCGATGAGCAAATGCAGACCATTTGAAGTCACACTTCATGGTACCCATTCCATGGGTCCCAACTCTCCAGGTTTAAGTGATTCTTCCTTCAGCTAAAACACGCATGGGAAACCCAGACTATGGTACACTGGGTGATTGGGAAATGTTTTCAAATGCATCTCAGTTTTTGTCCCCTGGTACTCGGGTTCACCATTCCAGACCCTTCACTAACACTCTCCCCACTCGGAGAGTCAGTGCCTTTAACCTCCTGTTTGGCACAGTTTGCAATTTCTGCGCAAGATGTACAGGAATAGGGAGAACCAATGAGAGACTAGATGTAGGAGTCTGTACGGGCAAATGTATCGCTCGCTGCCCACCAGGAAGAGGAATTAATCAAAGGCTCAGCGTGCCCTGCCGGAAACAGATTAGGGACTGAAGCAATCCTGCGGTTTTGCAGCCAGCTCAGAAGAATGCGAGTTGAAGAAAGGAGCTCAGGGGCACTGTAATTCACAAACCTGCAGAGTTATGAATGACAGCTATCGTCCAAAAATATATTGAAGTCTGCGAAGAGGACTAGAAAGCAGGGCAGAATTCCAGGAAAACGATTTCAGGGGGTAGACTGGAATTGCACTTAAAGCACAGGAAAAGGGACAGAATGTTGACAATGATGCACTTGGCCAAAATGGGCGTAAGCGTTTTTTCCTTAATATATTCAGGAAAAAACGCATACGCACTTTTTGGCCAACCAAGCAAGCGTGTACAGGAAATCTGCACTACAATGAAGTCTCATTGCGCCCCAGTCAAAAGGGTCATCTGAAAAAAGTGTAAAATCCAGAAAGACAGGACAGGCCATGGATAACAGGGAGCCTTATAATATTGATTTACGGGATGTAAATTGCCAACAGCCACTCTGGAGAAGTGTATGGTGTTTCCTGAAACACGTAGGAAACAAAGCAACACAGCCTATGGCACTTCCACTTATGGTCCTGTAGCTTTGGGAAATTAAAATCAAAAACACACAGCCACCCCAAAGTTTGGGACGGCTCTGTTTACAAGAACCTCATCTACGGTACGAGTTAAATATCCCAGAAAGTGAAAAATGAATAAAGAAGTTCTGGTACATACGTACAATGGAATATCACTCAGCAATTATATCTATGTTATCAGGCCCATAGGGCATAATGAGAGTATTCAGGTACGATGAGTCTATGTGAAATATGTCACACAGAAAAAGAAACATCATAAGATATCACTAATACACGGAATGTAAACTTGGCTACACATGAACTGAATTACAAAACAGAACAGGGTCTCAAATTTAGAAAACCAACTTATGCTTGCTTATGGGGAAAGGTGAGTTGGGGTGCTGCATAAAACCAGAGATTGAAATTAGCACAGATACCTTTCCATAAGCCAAATAAGTAATAGACCAGACCTACTCCTTGCTCAACGAAATGGACTCAACACCCCATATTCAGGGCCTAGGAATATACCTGACTAGTAAGAATCTTAAAACCCACGGATTTATATGTCTCCGTAAGAGAAACATGCGTGTGTACAGCGGCATAAAGGTAGCAGTGAAAACCCGATAAATCCCATTATCAAAATAATTTTCAAATACAAAACACAATGACAGTGAAATAGAGAGCAATTTTTAAATAATTCATTCAGGGTTGTGATGCAACCTGGATTTACCACATCTACAGCCAGAGCTGGGTGAGACATAAGGCTGGACACTTCGGGCTGATAGCATTGGTGATGTTCGGTGAGCAAATGCAGACCCTTTGAAGTCATACTGCATGGAACCCTTTCCAAGGGTCCCAACTCTCCAGGTTTAAGGGATTCTTCCTTCAGCTAAAACATGCATGGGAAACCCAGAGTATGGTCCACCGTGTGATTGGGAAACGTTTTCAAATGCATCTCAGTTTTCGTCCCCTGGTACTCGGGTTCACCATTCCAGACGCTTTACTAACCCTCTCCCCACTTGGAGAGTCAGTGCCTTTAAGCTCCTGTTTGGCACAGTTTGCAATTTCTGCGCAAGGTGAACAGGAATAGGGAGAACCAATGAGAGACTAGCTGTAGGTGTCTGCACGGGCAAATGTAATGCTCATTTCCCACCAGGAAGAGGAATTAACCAATGGCTCAGCATGCCCTGCCAGAAAGAGATTAGGGCCTAAAGCAATCCTGCGGTTTTGCTGCCAGCGCACAAGAAAACGAGTTGAAGAAATGAGCTCAGGGGCACTGTAATTCACAAACCTGCAGAGTTATGAATGACAGCTATCGTCCAAAAATATATTGAAGTAAGTCTGCGAAGCGGACTTGAAAGAGGGGCAGAATTTCAGGAAAACGGTTTCAGGGGGTAGACTGGAATTACACTTAAAGCATAGGTAAAGCGGCAGAATGTCGACAATGATGCACTTGGCCAAAAAGGGCATATGCGTTTTTTCCTGAATATATTCAGGAAAAACGCAAACGCCCTTTTTGGCCAACTAAGCAATCGTGTAAAGAAATGTGCACTACAAGGGAAGTCTCACTGCCCCCTAGTCAACAGGGCCATCTGGAAAAAGTGTAAAACCCAGAAAGGCAGGACAGGCCATGGAGAACATGGAGCCTTGTTATGCTGATGGGCAGGATGTAAATTGCCAACAGCCACACTGGAGAAGTGTATGGTGTTTCCTGAAACATGTAGGAAACAAAGCAACACAGCCTATGGCACTTCCACTTATGGTCCAGTAGCTTAGGGACATTAAAATCAAAAACACACATCCACCTCAAAATTTGGGATGGCTCTGTTTACAAAAACCTCATCTACGGTACAAGTTAAATATCCCAGAAAGCGAAAAATGGATTAAGAAGTTGTGGTACATACGTACAATGTAATATCACTCAGCAATGAAATCTATGTCATCAGGCCCGTAGCGGCATAATGAGTGGATTCAGGTACGATGATTCTACGTGAAATAAGTCTCACAGAAAAAGAAACATCATAAGATATCACTAATACACGGAATGTAAACTTGGCTACAGATGAACTGAACTACAAAACAGAACAGGGTCTCAAATTTAGAAAACCAACTTATGCTTGCTTATGTGGAAAGGTGAGTTGTGGTGCTGCATAAAACCAGAGATTTTAATTAGCACAGATACCGTTCCATAAGCCAAATATGTAAGAGACAAGACCTACTTCTTGCTCAACGAAATGGGCTCAACACCACATATTCTACCCTTAGGAATATACGTGATTAGTAAGAATGTTAAAACCCATGGATTTATATGTCTCCGTAAGAGAATCAAGCGTGTGTACAGCGGCCTAAACGCAGCAATGAAAATCCGATAAATCCCGTTATAAAAAAAATTTCAAAAACAAAACACAATGACAGTGAAATAGAGAGCAATTCTTAAATAATTCATTCAGAGCTTGTGATGCAACCTGGATTTACCACATCTACACCCAGAGCTCGGTGAGACATAAGTTTCGACACTTCTGGCTGATAGCATTGGTGAGGTTCGGTTAGCAAATGCAGACCCTTTGAAGTCATACTGCTTGGTACCCATTCCAAGGGTCCCAACTCTCTAGGTTTAAGAAATTCTTCCTTCAGCTAAAACACGCATGGGAAACCCAGACTATGGTACACTGGGTGATTGGGAAATGTTTTCAAATGCATCTCAGTTTTTGTCCCCTGGGACTCGGGTTCACCATTCCAGACCCTTCACTAACACTCTCCCCACTCGGAGAGTCAGTGCCTTTAACCTCCTGTTTGGCACAGTTTGCAATTTCTGCGCAAGATGAACAGGAATAGGGAGAACCAATGAGAGACTAGCTGTAGGAATCTGTACAGGCAAATGTATCCCTCACTGCCCACTAGGAAGAGGAATCAATCAAAGGCTCAGCATGCCCTGCCGGAAACAGATTAGGGACTGAAGCAATCCTGCGGTTTTGCAGCCAGCTCAGAAGAATGCGAGTTGAAGAAAGGAGCTCAGGGGCACTGTAATTCACAAAACTGCAGAGTTATGAATGACAGCTATCGTCCAAAAATATATTGAAGTAAGTCTGCGAAGAGGACTAGAAAGCGGGGCAGAATTCCAGGAAAACGATTTCAGGGGGTAGACTGGAATTGCACTTAAAGTACAGGAAAAGAGACAGAATGTTGACAATGATGAACTTGGCCAAAATGGGCGTAAGCGTTTTTTCCTTAATATATTCAGGAAAAAACGCATACGCACTTTTTGGCCAACAAAGCAAGCGTGTACAGGAAATCTGCACTACAATGAAGTCTCAATGCGCCCCATCAAAAGGGCCATCTGAAAAAAGTGTAAAATCCAGAAAGACAGGACAGGCCATGGATAACAGGGAGCCTTATAATATTGATTTACGGGATGTAAATTGCCAACAGCCACTCTGGAGAAGTGTATGGTGTTTCCTGAAACACATAGGAAACAAAGCAACACAGCCTATGGCACTTCCACTTATGGTCCTATAGCTTTGGGAAATTAAAATCAAAAACACACAGCCACCCCAAAGTTTGGGACGGCTCTGTTTACAAGAACCTCATCTACGGTACGAGTTAAATATCCCAGAAAGTGAAAAATGGATAAAGAAGTTCTGGTACATACGTACAATGGAATATCACTCAGCAATTATATCTATGTCATCAGGCCCATAGCGGCATAATGAGAGTATTCAGGTACGATGATTCTACGTGAAATAAGTCACACAGAAAAAGAAACATCATAAGATATCACTAATACACGGAATGTAAACTTGGCTACACATGAACTGAATTACAAAACAGAACAGGGTCTCAAATTTACAAAACCAACTTATGCTTGCTTATGGGGAAAGGTGAGTTGGGGTGCTGCATAAAACCAGAGATTGAAATTAGCACAGATACCGTTCCATAAACCAAATAAGTAATAGACCAGACCTACTCCTTGCTCAACGAAATGGACTCAACACCCCATATTCAAGGCCTAGGAATATACCTGACTAGTAAGAATCTTAAAACCCACGGATTTATATGTCTCCATAAGAGAAACATGCGTGTGTACAGCAGCATAAAGGTAGCAGTGAAAACCCGATAAATCCCATTATCAAAATAATTTTCAAATACAAAACACAATGACAGTGAAATAGAGAGCAATTCTTAAATAATTCATTCAGGGCTTGTGATGCAACCTGGATTTACCACATCTACACCCAGAGCTGGGTGAGACATAAGGCTGGACACTTCGGGCTGATAGCATTGGTGAGGTTCAGTGAGCAAATGCAGACCCTTTGAAGTCATACGGCATGGAACCCTTTCCATGGGTCCCAACCCTCCAGGTTTAAGGGATTCTTCCTTCAGCTAAAACATGCATGGGAAACCCAGAGTATGGTCCACCGTGTGATTGGGAAACGTTTTCAAATGCATCTCAGTTTTCGTCCCCTGGTACTCGGGTTCACCATTCCAGACGCTTTACTAACCCTCTCCCCACTTGGAGAGTCAGTGCCTTTAAGCTCCTGTTTGGCACAGTTTGCAATTTCTGCGCAAGGTGAACAGGAATAGGGAGAACCAATGAGAGACTAGCTGTAGGTGTCTGCACGGGCAAATGTAACGCACATTTCCCACCAGGAAGAGGAATTAACCAATGGCTCAGCGTGCCCTGCCAGAAAGAGATTAGGGCCTAAAGCAATCCTGCGGTTTTGCTGCCAGCTCACAAGAAAACGAGTTGAAGAAATGAGCTCAGGGGCACTGTAATTCACAAACCTGCAAAGTTATGAATGAGAGCTATCGTCCAAAAATATATTGAAGTAAGTCTGCGAAGAGGACTTGAAATAGGGGCAGAATTTCAGGAATACGATTTCAGGGGGTAGACTGGAATTGCACTTAAACCATAGGAAAAGAGGCAGAATGTCGACAATGATGCACTTGGCCAAAAAGGGCGTATGCGTTTTTTCCTGAATATATTCAGGAAAAAAGCATACGCCCTATTTGGCCAACCAAGCAAGCGTGTAAAGGAAATCTCCACTACAAGGGAAGTCTCACTGCCCCCCGGTTAACAGGGCCATCTGAAAAAAGTGTAAAATCCAGAAAGACAGGCTAGGCCATGGAGAACATGGAGCCTTGTTATGCTGATGGGCGGGATAAAAATTGCCAACAGCCACTCTGGAGAAGTGTATGGTGTTTCCTGAAACACGAAGGAAACAAAGCAACACAGCCTATGGCATTTCCACTTATGGTCCTATAGCTTAGGGACATTAAAATCAAAAACACACAGCCACCCCTAAATTTCAGACGGCTCTGTTTATAAGAACATCATCTACGGTACAAGTTAAATATCCCAGAAAGCGAAAAATGGATAAAGAAGTTGTGGTACGTACGTACAATGGAATATCACTCACCAATGAAATCTATGTCAACTGGCCCGTCGTGGCATAATGAGTGGATTCAGGTACGATGATTCTAATTGAAATAAGTCACACAGAAAATGAAACATCATAAGATATCACCAATACACCGAATGTAATCTTGGCTACACATGAACTGAATTACAAAACAGAACAGGGTCTCAAATTTAGAAAACCAACTTATGTTTGCGTAAGGGGAAAGGTGAGTTGGGGTGCTGCATAAAACCAGAGATAGAAATTAGCACAGATACCATTCCATATGTCAAATACGTAATAGTCAAGACCTACCCCTTGCTCAACGAAATGGGCTAAACACCCTATATTCAACGACAAGGAATACACCTGACTAGTAAGAATCTTCAAACCCATGGGTTTATATGTCTCCATAAGACAATCAAGCGTGTGTACAGCTGCATGAAGGCAGCAGAGAAAATCCGATAAATCTTATTATCAAAATGAATTACAAAAACAAAACACA